>NC_140074.1:113924795-114524795 GCF_964194135.1 Talpa europaea | reverse complement strand
ACTGAGCTGCATTACTACTCTTGGGCATGTTTCCACCTTCCCTAATTCAATACGATCCCTTTGGGCAGAAACTGTATCATACATCCTTTGTTCTTAAGATACCCTCTCGTATCAGTTATCTATACATAATGCTGTAAAACAAATAATCGCAAGTCCCAGGGACAATTAGCATTTATTTAGCTCATGAGTTTTGGGGTTCAGGTGATCTGGGCTGAGATTTTGACAGCTTTGCCAAACTTGTTGGGTTTGCTCACATGTCTGCGGGTGTCTGGCTATTGGCTCATCTACGAGGGTATTGGTTGGGATGATGGAGCATCTCAGCCCTATACCACGTATGTTGTCTTCCAGCTGGCTAGACTGGGCATACTCTAACATGGCATTGAACAAAGGAATCATGTGGCTTAGTTCCAAGTTGGAATGGGAGGGTACTATCATTTACCAGTCTCATCTAGGACAGAGGGAAGAATAGCTTCATCGTTGGCAAAAGCATGGACACAGAGTGGAGAGAATTGGAAATAAGTCTCCCACGTGCCTAGAATATGTCAAAGGCTCCAGAAAAGTTTGTTGCTTAAAATGAATTGAATGTTCCCAAAGAAGATGTAAAATGTCTGATAAGCCTGTAACAAGATGCTTAATATGACAGGTCATCGGGGAAATGCAAATCAAAAGTACAAATGTGATGTCACGTCACACCTAGCAGGGTGACTTACACTAAAATCAAATCACTACAAATGTTGATAAGGCTGTGGAGAAATAGATTTCTCATACATTGCTTGTATGAATATAAATTGGGACAGTCATTTTGGAAAACAAACTGGCAGTTTCTCAAAAAGGTAAACAGCATTGCCATTTGATGCAACAATTCCATTCCTAAGTTATATGCCCAAGAAAAATAAAAACATATATCTACACAATACTTTGGATATAAATGATCACAGAATTATCACTTATAAGAGCTACAGGGTGGAAGCAATCCAAATGCCCATCAACTGATGACAAGATAAGACATAGTACTCCTATGTAATGGAATGATTCAAAAGGAATGAAGTTCTGATACGTGTTCCAATATGGATGGATCTTGAGAACATTATGCTAAACAAGTCAGACACAGCATGCCCATGTGCTACAAGTCTATTTATATGCAATGGCCAGAACATCTACAGAAAGTAGATTAGTGGTTGTCTATGGCGGACTTGGTGGGTGACTTCTAATGGGATTAGGGTTTCTGTAGGAGGGATTAAAATGTTCTTTAATTGGCTATGGCTATGGTTTCATCACTCTGAATATAAAAAATATATTGAAGTGTATGTTTTAAATGGATGAATTGTATGGTATTTCAAAGAAGCGGCTACCAAAAAATCAAATTAAATACAATGATTCCTATAAAGGCACCCAGCACAGTACTTGGCCACTAACCATCCTTTATGAAATTAATGATGCTGCAGATTGCAAGATGCACCATTATTTTATGTACCACCAAGAAAGAAAAGACACTACTGAGTTAACTATGATAGATCATTAATTACAAGATGTAGACTAATTTTAGAGATATTAAAATGTGGAAACATGTTTATTTAAACCAATGAAATAAGGCACACATTGAAAAAATGTTAGTGGCATCTGATACTAAATTTATTCAACAGAAAGACAAATCTTTCCATCTTTGGATTCAAATTTTAGGCTCACTCATCTTTCCTATACTAATGGCTTTTGGGGTATCCAATCTTGATGCCAGTCTCCATTTAATCCAGCAGGTGTGTCCAGGTGAAGTGTCTTCCCTCCCTAATCCCAACTGCCCTACCACCCCTCTGTCGCCTGTCCTAGGAGCCCCTGGTTTGCCAGAGAATTTCTTGTCTCTTTGTAGGGAGGGAGGCTGGGCATAGAATGAACTTACCTTTCCCTGGGGCCTGGAGGTCATTTCTGACTCTGAAGCCCTTCAGGAATCTTTTCCCTCCTCTATGATGGGATGTGACTGGGATAAACAAGGAGTGCGCACTGTTGTGGTGACAGACATCTGCCCCCCACCGGTGGCAGCTCCCACCAAGAGGACAGTGAAAGCAACACACATGTTCACTTTTGTTTGGGTGATGGGCAGGCTGGGCTGTTGACTGACGGACAACGGAATGAATAAAAGCACTACCCATCCATCTTTGGTTTGTCAGTAGATCTGCATCCCCCCCGGGAACTGGAGAGAATTCTTTTCTCCCTCTTGCAATTTACCGGTCTCATCTAGGACAGAGGGAAGAATAGCTTCATCGTAGGCCGCCTCGCATGTACTTTCTCAATAACATGAATGTACTTTCTAATTTTTACTCTAGAGAAAAAAAAGCAGCTCTTCAATCCTGCCTTCCATATTATGAGCCTCTGTGAACTACACAATGTTCTTTTGGGGAAAGGCCATGAAAGAAAAAAAGTAGTCAACAGAAGCAACCTTTTTCAGAAACAAAATCTACAAGGAGAATAGTTAGAAGCACAGTGGATACCACATAGACATTGCAACAGTTGTCTGGGGGCTGGCATTTTTTTTTCCTCTGGATGATTCCAGGTTTAAAATATAATTCTAAATCACGAAAATTACAGTGAGGTAAGACAAAGGCATGCTAGTGCTACAGACCCATGTTTTCTGAGAGGTCTCTAACCCTGTGCTCCACCGAGTCTTTGATCATGGAGTTCGAGGTGTATAATTTTCATAGCAGCTTGTATTTGAAACATGGGAGACTGTCACTCTGAAGTCTTAATTTCAGCCCCACTGCTTGGAGAGCAATCCCAACAGATCACAATCAATTCAGGTTGACTAGGAGAAGGGGATTTCAGGATGTGGTCTACAGGTCTGGATACCTAACCATAGGTGGTCACAAATCAGAGATGTCAAGTTTCATTTTTGGTCCATATTCCAAATGATAGGAAGTGGCTGCTTGACACGCCATGTTGAGGACTGGGAGGCTATGTTAGAACTTCAGTTGGAAAAGGGCATTGTTATTGATCCCATCCATCTGTGCTTTCAGCAGGGGCTAGTGCTGGATCTGTTATAACGCATATCATTAGTTTCATTTAGGGAGAGAGCAAACTAGAATGGAGAGATTTGGAACATGCACACCTAATTTCAATCCCACCCCTGATTTTTGTGACACGACAATGGGGTGGCTTTTTAATCACCCTCTCTCACAAGTGGGAGAAATAATAATTGTGATCTCTTGTATCTTTCCTACTTGGTGCCTTGCACTGCTCAAAAGGGCTTTGCATATTTTAATTCCTGTGGGTCTCACAAATGCCTAGCACAACAGTCCCTGACACTGTAGAAATAAATGCTTTCTACAAGGGAAAACTCCATTGTTTGTACCCAGCCTAATGAACCCTGTAGGCAACGCTTGGGGCCAGGGAGAACTTGTGCCTGAAATCTGAAAAAGCAGAAGTGCTTCTTATATTTGAGCCGGGGGGCAAGTGAAGATTTAGGCTAAAGCAAGATGAAGATTCTGTATCTGGATTCAGCCCGAGGGGCAGATGGCCAGGCATGTTCCCAAAGTGTCCCTACCTTCAGTTAATGAACAGAAGCTGTGGTGAGGGAGGACTCTGGACACCTCCATCCCCCACCCACTAAGAATTGATACCGAACAGCCAACACATAGCTCTGCACCCTTCCATGGAACCTAGTGAGATGTGCTCCCAATCTCAGGACCCTGCCAGTCATGGCCAGGCACCCCCTGGCTGAAGGATTACCAGGCTACTCCTGAATTGAATGGGGGATTAGCCTCTTAACACTACAAACCAACTCTTCCCTTACTTTCCCTGATTTCACTTAAAGCCCTACCTGAACACAGGTAGGGTTCAAATCTCTGATTGGTAGATAACTAGGACAGCCAAACTGGAAGGCTGTGTAGGATGGGGTTTTTGACGTTTTGCCTCTGAGAAGATAAGGTTTGGGAACTTCCCCCAAGGTGTCCTGAAGCAGTATTCTGCCCTCCATCCTCTTGGGATTAATTCTTCACCATTCCAAAATGGCCACCAGACGTGGGCAACCTTCCCTTCTGTCTCTGCCTTCCAGTTATTCCTCTATCCCAGGTCCTGGCTAAAGACCTCATTTCCTTTTTACTCTCTCCTCCCCAAGTCCTTATTTCAGTATTTATCTCCTAGTTACATGACTTTATCTTTTATATTTTATACCTGACTTTATATTTTAAATATGAAATATTTCTGGAGATTCTGAAATCATGGAAAATGTTTGGTTGTATTTCTGCTTTTTGTCTTTGCTCTTTTTTTTTTTTTTTTTGATGGTGTTGGGGGATAGGATCATGTGGAAGAATAAACAAAGAAGGGCCTCCCTGGTGGCGCAGCGGTTGAGCGCTGGGTTGTGAAGCTGCCCGCGGCCTCTGCGGCGCCGGTTTGATCCCCGGCTGCTCCCTGGCCACCGGAGAAGGGTCCCACATGGCGCGCAGACCTCTCCTGCCACCTGCTGCTCCCCTCAGCAGTGTACTTCAGTCTTTCTGCCTGCTCTGCTCCCCGCTCTGGCTCCCGTGAATTCTCTCACCCTCCCGTGCTTCTGACTGTACCCAGTGCTTGTATAAATAAATAAAAATAAATCTTAAAAAAAAAGAATAAACAAAGAAACATTGCATTTTAAGAAAGACAGAAATCTACATAATGCTTATTTTTAAGTGCCTGGTTTAGTCAATTGAGGAGCATAAGGCTACTTTCTACAACTCTATTTGCTAATTAAGTGGTGACTGGTATATTACATTTTAAAGTATAATTTAGTCAGACAATAATTACCACTGAACTAATTAGATTTGCCTTTGAATGTTTTCAACTTCCCCTAAAAATGGAGCTGTATGTTACTTAGTTGCAAGGAATCTAGAGTTTTTCCTTTGCTCAGTGAATAAAAAGTCATTGACAATAAGACACTTCCCACATTGTATTTCATAGGAATCATATAGCAGTTAAGCATACACACTTAGATGCTGGATATCTGGCTCAAAGTTTAACCTGCACAGAGTGTATGATTTTACTCATAATAAAAAATTGGTTGGACATCTCAGATCCATAAATCTTGGATATATAAAACAAAATTGGGTATGTTCCTTAATACACCACAGGTCCCTCTTTCCATAAACAAATGGATTTATTTAGGCAAAATTAATATTCTATGGAACAGCTGTTACACTTATACTTTGTGAAAAACTTTCCAAGGATAATACAAAATCTTTGCAACTTTCACTGACCTCTTCTGAATCTCTGACTTGGCCCGGGATGTGTTTAAGCTGCAGATTCTCAGTTACTGACACCAACAGAAATATGCATCAAAATTCCATCAGGAGACCAGAGGTCAGTGTGCCTCCTCTTTTGAGAAATCAAATAATTTTGTTTACTAGCAAAGGGCTGTAAGCTGGGAAACCTCTTCTTAGTTTATATATTTATGATCTTAAATATTTTACAATTATTTGCATGCAAACTGCTCAGGCATAGAACATAGAAGGACTGCCTTCTATGACTACACAAACTAGATGCTGCTGAAACTGACCAATGGTTTTGCTATAAAACTCTTTGCACAGACAACTGCTTGACTGTTAACTACACTACAAACTGAGATCATTACTCGTCACAGATATCCTCGAAAACACAATGGCAATGGCATTGTTTTCATTAACTGTTCAGTAGGTCAATTTGTTGTCAGCTATTCTTCTTGCATTCCTGCTTCCCAATTTTCAGCCCAACTGGTCTGCAGGAACATCAGCTAGTACAAAGAGGTGGGTTTTTTTGTTTGTTTTTTTTTTTACAAAATTGGGAGGAGGTTTGCCAAATGAGGATCACATAGGCAGGAAAAAAAGGCAGCTACCTTCTTGCTTACTCCCTCCAACATCTCTCCAGTCCTACACTCATTTCTGTCTGCTGGGCTTCTCCTTTGAGATTTACCTCTGCACCCCATCCATGGTCAACTTTTGACTTCAGATTGAACTTTTTCCTACTTTTTGTTGAGGTAACGTTGGTTTACAACACTGTATATGATTAAGATCAACAGGCTCACACCTTCTCAGATCTATGTCAATATTTCACCCCACCATCCAAGCGCCCATAGTACTTTTGGTTTCTCCTTCTTGAAAAAAACCTCTATTTGTTCTCTCACTTTTCATGAAGACCTGGCCTTAGCTCCCATCCCCACTTTTTCAATTTGGATGACATACCAAAGATAAAAATAAATCTGCTTCCCCAGGAGAAAATTATCTGCAACAATGTAGAATTAAGTTTTACAACTAGTTCAAAAAGGAGGAGGGAGGACTTGAAAACTTTGTAGCCCATTTTTAAGAATTAAATATGCATGTGATGTCATTTGTATTTTATTACTTAGTAACCTGTCTGCTATTTTATTTCTGTGAATGCAAAAACATCCACAAAGGCTTGCATAGATTTACAGGTGAGAGCACGTTCTTTAATTTTTTTTTTTTTGCCAAAAGATGTCCCCGCATAGCTTTATTGAGATGTAATTGACTTACAGTGTAAGCTTAAGGTGTACAGCAGAGTGATTCTGCAATATGTTTACATAATAAAGTTAATCAACATATACGTCAACTCACAAGTTTATAATATTTTTGTAATGTGACGTTTAATATCTATTTCCTTAACAACTTTCAAGTAGAGAATACTGTACTATTAACTATAATCAGCATGCTCTACACGACATTCCCAGAACTTACTCATCTTACAACTGGAAATTTATACCTTTTTATACTTTCATTAATTTCCCCACCTCCCTATTCCTGGAAATCACTATTCTGTTCTCTGTTTCTATGAGTTTGTCTTCTTTAAGTTCCATATATGAAATAAAATCATAACGGTATTTGTCTTTCTTTGCCTCACTTATTTCACTTACATGTCCTCAAGTTTCATCCATGTTATTGTAAATGGGAGGCATTCTTTCTTCTTATGGCTAAACAATATTCCACTGTATTATACAGGTATGCATTATTCCACCATACATGCAGGTATGCATTGCTTAGCAACATATCAGTCAACAATGCACCCCCCATAGGACAGTCGTTGCAACAGGCTCCCATAGTGGTTTGTGTGATTATTAATGATATTCCTACAACAATGATGTCTATCTCAGGATGGATCCCAGCTGTTAAGTGACACCTTTTGACCATGTGTATCACATTTTCTTTTTTAAAATTAATTAATTTATATATTTTACATCACTGTTCATTTTTGTACAATATGTGCTTTCTCCTCTCAGGTGTAGTCCCCATAAAATTCCCACCACCAATTCACCTGTGCACCATCACCATAGTCCCTGGCATCACATTTTCCTTATCCATTCATTTATTGATGAAGGCTTAGATGAATATAATGGAAACATGAATAAAGTTGCAATGAACATGGGGTGTGGATATCTCTTTGAAATAATGATTAGCTTCTTAAATCTCTCAATTGTAAACTTTACCATTCTGAGGGTACAGATTAGGAAGGGGAGAAACAGTACTTCCCTGAACTCTCCATTTGGTGTTTCTCCTTTATTGGACACCTCTATTTCCTGTCTGCTGTGGTCTTTATACCTTGCTTTGCAGGTTTATATGACCAGTTCACTGGATCCGTGGTCTCTGGGTCCCTCTCAGCACTGACTGAATCTAGTTCCACACATACTAGGTCCAGCTGCAAACATGCCATGTTAACACATATGTTCTTCCCTGTCTGCTTCAGTGAGGTTTTTTTTTCCCCATCCTCTACTTTTTTATTCATTTACTTAATAAACATACTAAGCAGCTTCTATGTGCTGGATGCTGGGGATTCAAAGATGATCCAGTAAACTTCTTCCTTAAGGGAACTTTCATTAAAATGCATGATCAGGACAATAACCAAGTAAACAAGTGAGTAAATGAGATAATTACAGTGCCAGGAAGGCAATAAAAAGGGTGATAGGACAGAGCAGTGGTTCTCAGTGCTGTTTGTACATCAGAATCGCCTGGAGAGTTTTAAAAATTGTTAGTGCCTGGGCCCCACCCCAGATCAATTAAACCAGAATTTCTGGGAGTGGGGTCCAAGTCCCAGTATTTTTTAAATGCTCCCTAGATAAAATTTAAGATCAGTTTTATTGAAGTTTAATTTACATACCATAAAATTCACCCATTGTAAGTGTAAGGTCCAATGATTTTTAGTAAATTACAGAGTTGTGCAACCATCCCCACAGTTCAGATTTAGAACACTTCCGTCACCCAGAAAGATCCTTCCTGTCCATTTGCAGTCACTCCCCACACCCACTCCCAGCCCTAGGCGACCACTGATCTGCTCGCTACAGATTGCCTTTTCTAGATGATTCATCCCCCAGACTTTTTAACATGCAGCTTGGATTTAGCAACACTGAGTCTGAAAAAATGAGGGGAAGGAGTGGCTTAGTTTGTTCTGAAGGATGAGAATCAGGCATGGAGGAGAAGGTGCTCCTGGCAGAAGGGATAGCAAGGAAAAGGCCTGGAGGAGGAAGGGGCTTGCCAGGGCCCAGGAGCAGAAGCAAGACCTCTGTGCTCTACAAGGGAGGGTGCAGGCATAGCAGGAGGCAGAATCCAGGATGTGCCAGGCTGGAGCTTTCTCCAAGAGCAGTGGGAGCTAACAGAGGAGTTCATGTAGGAGGGCAATACACTGACATTGTCCTTTAAAAAAGATCCCTAGCAGCTCTGCAGAGACTACATTAGAGAAGAGTGATGAGAGACAGCTCAGAGACTATGTCCTATGGCTGACTGTGACCTGCTTTGGGAAGATTTCTTGGTGTCCCCACTTTGGCTCCCAGAGTTCCAATCACACTTGTATTAAAAATTGATTACAAGGATGGTTAATAATCTATTTACTTGTTTGTCTTCCCTATAGGTTAGAAAAATCTTTAGTGGATTCCATGGGGGAATAATCTCATCAAATAAATAAAATAAATAAAGAATGGAAAATGTAACAGACAAATAAAAATGAGAAAGAAAAAAGAATTATGTGTTATTTATCCTCTATTCCTAGCACTTGGCACTATGCCTGGTGTAGTAACAGGTGTTCAGGAAATAAATGTTTGCTGAATTGAAAGACACATCTCTTCAAGGGCTGAGATCATGCCTCATGTTTTGAATCCCCTTGGCAAGTAGCATAATTTAGTGCACAAGCTAGGCAGTGGATAATTTCATGTTACATTAATGAATCTTCTTTGAGATTGGATTCTATCAGCACATGGAATAAAATGTGTGATAATAATAAAAACTAATATTCATATTACAATGCATAGCATTGAAAGCATTTTTACTCAAGAAATAGTTACTGGGCCTCCCCGGTGGCGCAGGGGTTGAGCGCTGGGTTGCGAAGCTGCCCGCAACCTCTGCAGCGCTGGTTCGATTCCCTGCTGCTCCCCGGCCACCTGAGGAGGGTCCCACATGGCGCGCAGACCTCTCCTGCTGCCTGCTGCTCCCCTCAGCAGTGTACTGTGGTCCTTCTGCCTGCTCTGCTCCCCGCTCTGGTGAATTCACTCACTCTCCCGCGCTTCTGACTGTACCCAGTGCTTGTATAAATAAATAAATAAATCTTTAAAAAAAAAAAAAAAAGAAATTCAGCTCATGACCTTTAAAAAAAAAAAAAGAAATAGTTACTGAACACCTGCCATATGCCAGACATTGTTTTGAGTGTTGGTGGGTGGTATAGGATTCAGTAAGACAGTAAGAGTCTCCTTGATTGGGACTGTGGTCATGTTGGAAGTAGCTGAGGATCAGGGTTTGAGGGACTGAGTCAAACTCTATTATCCCCATTTTATAGATGAGAAAACCAAGGTAGATTAAATTGATGTTTGTGGGATCAGCCTGAAACGCAAACCTATGTCTTCTGCTTCTGAGTCCCTTTTGCAGCAAACAGTGGTTCTTGGGAAGAATTGCCTCATCCAGGATAGAAGGCAAGGTATGGTATCTGGGATGTAAGACATGTTAGACTCTTTTGAAATATGGAATTTGTGGCTTGAAGGGACTTTGGGGAACATTTGGTTTCAACTGTTTTATTTTATAATTAAGGAAACTGAGGCCCAGAGAAATAAATGACTTTTCTCAGGTTTCATGGGTATTTATCAGAAAGCCATGGACATTCAGAGGAAAGGTCCTCATTTATTTTATTATTGAGAGAATTTAGGGCTAGAAACATGAGATAAATTGATAAAATTATACAACTTAGGTCTCATGGCTTTTGATTAACCATTCATACTATAAATTTGTAGTATATCTAAAAGTTTGTTTATTATTCACCAAAAGGCATAAAGAAAAATGTCCACAGCACCTTTAATCATGATAGCCACAAGCATAAATATCAAAAATATCCACCCATCAATGGTAGAAAAGTTATAGGCACATAAGGAATACTATACAGCAGTGAAAAAGAACAACCAGCTACTCCACAAAACAACCTGGGTAAATATTAACAAATATAATGATGATGCAAAGAAATTGAACCAAAAAGGAGTCCATACTGTATGATTTCACTTTTATGAAGTTGAAGAACAGGCAAACTAGTGATAGAGATCTTTATAGTAGTTTTTAAACCTTAACTTCATGTCCAAAGCTTTTCACAGCATCTTGAGGTTAAAAGAGAAATATAGGGGCCTCCTCTGGTGGCGCAGTGATTGAGCGCTGGGCTGCGAGGCTGCCTATAGCCTCTGCAGCGCCGGTTCATTCCCTGGCCACCGGCGAGGGTCCCACAAAAACAAAAGCAAAAACAAAACAGAAATATAACAATATAAATAAACAGAACAAAAGGGGAAAAGCAGAGGAATGTAAGAAAGAAATCTAGCAGTTTATTTTGACCTATTTCCTAAGATTCTTGAAACCATTCCTCAATGAAGGTGGATAAATAATTTCCCTCCGTTTATTCATCAAATACTTATAAACATCTACTATGTACCAGGCACTGGAGTTACAAAGATAAATATGACATGGTCCCTCTGGCTATACATAAATTACTCATAAAGAGAGAAGTTCAGCCCTTTCTTTCAAGGGAGCTCGCTCACAAAACGGATGTAAAAACATTTTGAGAAGTGAAATGACTGGTCCGATGTCCCACAGAAAGATGTAGAGCCAGGATTTCAGGTGCTTCTTTAGAGACCTTGGTAATGAAGCCCATCATGGTCAGCAAAGCCTCATAGACCAGGGTCCACCTCACTGGGTTTCACAGGGGTAAGATTTGGATACACAGACATGACCGGGGCTCAAATAGTCTTCCAGCCTTGTCAGGGAAATAGGCCCCTAATCAGATAAAGCGGCCAGAACATGATTCAGGGTCTGGTTGTTCACATTTCAACCTCCTGCTGTCCCCTCTACAGCAAGGCCCAACCTAAAGCTGCATCCCAGTCACACCCCAGAGAACCAATCTTATATCCCCACAGACCAATGTCACTACTGGTCATGCCCCCTATTTTTAGCTTTAAAAACAAATTATGCTTATTTCCTTCCATTACAATGTAAAATCCAAGAGAACAGGGACCAAATCAGAAATCTTAGAATCTGGAAGAGTTTGAAAAAGAAAACATTCATGAAATATTTGTTAAATGAATTAATTGGTTTTGTAGGAGCATCAAGGTGGGTTCCTAGCCTAGACAAGGATAGAGGCAGGGATGGGGGCCAAGTGGATGTAAAGGAAGGCTTCCTGCAGAAGGTGGAAGCTGCAATGAGCCTTGAAGGAGGAGCAGATTCTCTCCAGAGTCAGAGCAGGAGTTTGAGGGCTGGTGGGGGAGACACTACAGAGCATGAAGACAGAACAGTCAAGACTTGGTGGTGAGGATCAGCATGGGAAGCACAAGAAAATATGAAGCAGGGCCTGCCAATGAGGGAGGGACCAAACTCTGCAGGACTTAGAAGCTTCCAGGACAAAGGACATCATCTGGAGGGATGATCATCATGGGGGATACTATATGCTTAGATCCATGTCTTAGAAAGTGTGGCAGTACAAAAAGACACATTTGAGTGACATGTCAGACCTCCAGGGACTAGCCTGGAACCACCACTAGGTCTTAGTGTTCACCTGATGAATTTCCCCACTTCTAGAAACTATACTGGACAAGCCCATTCTGTGTCGGGGATGGTCCAGGAGAGAACAAGTCCACTCCACAATTCTGTCAACACAAACTTACAAATGACCCAACATTCCCCTTTCTTGGTTAGTGTGTGTGCCTGCTGCCTTACCCTCTACAGCTATAGCCTGGCTTCATTCTTCACACCTTGTAGTGAAGATTTACTGTGCTAGCCAACCTCAGAATCATCCCTTTTCTTGCCAACACAGTCCCGGACAAGTCCCTGCTTCCCTGAGGGACCTCCTTGCAGGCCCCTAAACTAAGTCTCCAATGCACAGTAAGTCCTTACTAGTACTTCTTCCTGCGGTGCCCCCCAGAATCCCACGGGGTGCGGTCTCCCTCATTGGAAACAACAACACATTGAACTTCTCTGGCTGAAGATGTGTTCCTAGAGGTAGGGGGAAGGCACCCCTAAAACGCCCACCAACCAACTCCGTGCTGGAGCCACCTGCACTAGCTTGCGAGAGTGTACCGTCAAGGTCTGAAGAATCTTGCAAGCTGGTTATTAAACACATCACTGTTAATAATTAAATTTCATAAACTTTCAAATAAATTTAATTATATTAAACAGCAGTAATGCATCCTCAAAACTCATTAGTTTCTAATTCTTTTATTACATTTTGCTATTATCTCTCCTCTGGAGATTATTAGTATATATTTTATGGTGGAAATAGCATCAAATGTATTGTTTTGCATGTCTTCCTGACTCCACATTTAATGGTGCCATATTATTAGCTTGAAATTTCCCAGAGCAGAAATATTTATACCACAGACATTGGCAAACGCTACAAATCAAGGCCTCTCTCCATCTGCTGGCTGGTTGGTAAACCAGCACACCATGGTTATGCTTATTTACAAATGTTGAGGCCTTGCACGGAAGGATCGAGAGCAAGATTGGCTAGAGATCAGTGAGTACCTTCAAGAATTATCCAGGTCATAAGAGAGTTGATAGGAAGGGAATTAATCATTGAATTCTGCCACAACCCTACAATATGAAAATTATGAAGTTTTGGGTTTTCCTTTGACTAAGGAAACTCAACCTTTAGGTGCTAGGACAAGGCTTCCAGAATCTCTTTAGACTTCCTGGGATCTGCCTGCTCCTGGGCTGACTTCTGGGCTCTGCTAGAGCACAGGTAAAGGGAAGACACACCCCAGGGGAGTACTGTGGGCTCAGAGCAGTGGTGAGAGCCACTGCTAGGCCACCTCCCAAGGACTTACCACTCCCAACTACGAGAACACAAGCATCACACTTACTCCAGGGATGACTTAGAAATAAAGATGCCCATAGTTTATTTACTTTAAAAAATTTCAATCCGCATTAAAATTTCATTAGACTAAATAAAATCATAGAAAAGCACAGGACAGACAGAAAAGATTGAAGAGCATCCTATATAACACTAAAAACTATACCATGGGAGAGAAACAAGAACAAGGGGCTTTGAAGGAAGAGGCTGCCTCTGATGATGGTATCTGGCACAATAATAATCCAGGTAATTAATGCTTATAGAATACTTCAAAAGCATAAAGTACTGCATCAATGCTGAGACATAACTGTGCCATTATATCAGAAAGTGGAGCTTCACTACGAATGCTCGGTGGGGATTCTTACATGGGAGGTGCTAGCGCTGCAGACTTGGTGTAAATTCACTGGCTTCCATCAAGTGCTGGGCTTGCCCCACATCCAGACCATTCCCCTGAGGGGCCAGGTGAGGGGTTGGAGGGCCTAGACCTACACTTACATGTGAAGTGGGAGATGGTCAGTACAAGTCCACCTCCTGCAGGAAGCCCCTCTATATCACCAGGCCCTTTTTAAGACCCCAGCAGCTATCCCTCCATCAGGTCCCCTTGAGCCAGTGTTATGCACGGCCCATGTTTCACCTGGAGATCACCTGGGAGCATGCCCCTGTTTACCATTGCCCACACATAGGGGCTTGTTCAATATGTGTGAAGCCTTAGAAGGATCTTGAGAAAGCTGTGTAATTGCACAGTGAGATATGAAATCACTCATTATAACCCTTCCACACCAATCCTGATACCCCAGGGGATATTCTGATTTTCCACCCACACTAGAAGACAGTGTGGAGAAACCAGGCTCCAAAAGGTGAATAGTTTGGAACTCAAGTCTAGTTTAGAGTCAGCCATGCATCCTATCAGGGTTTTCCAAACTGGGAGGTGGCTTATGCCATCAATTGATTTCCTATGGGTTTGTCTCCCACGACCTTCAAAGTCATAACCACCCCAACAACAAAAGCAACTGACATTGCAGAGTGCTTTCCTGAGCTCAGAGCACTTTTGTATTTGTCATCTTAATTAATCTGTTCGGTGACTCCATTTCTAGCATTGTGACCTTGGGCTAGACCTTAACCTCTCAAGGCCTCTGTTACTTCAATGACCACATTCATCAACTCAACATCTAAGTGAGGCAGGGAAGATTTTATTATTAGTAAATTATTAAATAGTATGCATTAACAATGACCTCTTAAACTTTTATAACTCTTTGGGGTTTACAAAGCACTTTCTCAAGTGTTTTCTCATTTTTTTTTCTTCCAACAGCTTTTAAGGTAGATGAGGAAGATGGTACTGCTCCAATGTGAGGGTGAAGAAACTGAGACCTGAGAAATGCCAGCAGCACTTTATAAAGTGTGTTTTGGGAGCCTACTTGTTCCAGGAGTTACTATCTGTAACAAAGAATGAGTGGGAGATACTGCCTGCTATATCCTCTGCTTGGAGTTATAAGTGCGTGGACCATTAAAGGCTCTGATAAGTCCTGCAGTAAGGACATCTGCTGAATTTTGTTTAAACTATGTTTGCTAAAAAAATTATATAAACAAAAAGGATACCCCTGAAGACCTATTAGTGTTTTATGAAACTAGGTTTCTGCACAGCTTGTGCTCTCTGGGATTGACCTTGGGTATTATCTGGCCTGAAAAATTTAATCAAGGTCGTGTGACTGGGAGAAGCAACTGGTCTGGGAGCCGGTGTACCCTTGATGTGGTCATCAGGAGAGACATAATACAGAACTCTGTTCCTTATCAGTTGACTGCCCTTATTTTTCAATTTCTTGTCTGTTTTGACTCATTGAGACTGGGCAACCACTCTAGTTCCCCATACTTCCACTTGTTTGCAGTGAAATGCTGAGTTGCTTGCACAAAGCTCACATCACTGCATGGCTGGGCCAGGCTTCTCCCATGTCTGGGAGTTCATTTCTTTGTAAACAACCAGCCCAAAGTGCAGGAGTGGAAGACTGAGGAAAGGCGTGTCGCGGCTTCTTGCTCCAGGCTCTCAAGTCTAAAAGAATTATGTATTGTAAACATAACTCCTGGGGACTTGTTCATCTTTCTAATTTTTTTCCTGAGCATTCCAGAGACAGTACTCCAGATGCCAAACAACAAGGATTAGGTCAAGGGACAAAAACAGTGGTTCTCAAACAGGAGCTATACATGCCCAGCTCCTGCAAAGGGACTTTTGGCAGTTTTTGGAGACATTTTTGGCTGACACCACTAGGGGGAGCTACTGGCATCTAGTGGGTAAAGGCAGGGGGTACTGCTGATATGAACTCAGGGCAGGACCCCTCTCCCATCCCCAGGTAACCAAGAGTTATCCTGTCCAAAATACCAATAGGGCCAAGGGGGAGAAACGCTAGACCACAGAAGAGAGGGCTTGGCTGTGTGGCCTATTACCTCGGGACCCAGTGTGGAGCAAAGGAAAGGGCCATAACTGCCTGCCTGAAAGCCAGGGTTCAATTCCTGGCTCCCCCAGTGTGAGAGGAGCCTGCCAGGTAGTTCTCTTCTCTTTCTAGGTACACTGAGAAATACAAGCCCTCCCTGACACTAGCATAGATTGGCAGAACCTGGTCCTTAGGACCTGGCTATGACCTGCAGGGAAAAAGCGTGTAGCCCCCTTCTGGGCCTGGCCCTTCAACCATCTCTGAGACCTTCCATGCTGTCTTCTATCACCTGCCAACAGAGAAGCCAGCGGGCATCTGAGACC
This sequence comes from Talpa europaea, assembly GCF_964194135.1. Taxonomy (NCBI): domain Eukaryota; kingdom Metazoa; phylum Chordata; class Mammalia; order Eulipotyphla; family Talpidae; genus Talpa; species Talpa europaea. The sequence goes on along the minus strand of NC_140074.1, from coordinate 114,508,747 downwards.
TGACCTAGAAAGTAGATCAGGACTTCTATAAGCAAGGTCTTGGGTCCCAACAGGTCTGTGGATGCTGGAACTTAGAAAAATTACCTTTCTATTTTCATGAACCTCTAATGGAAAGTTAGCATTTTTTCAATTATGAATGCAAGCACCAAACCATTATTGTGTTAACAGATTCTGTGACTTCTTTTCCAGTAGAAATCAGAGATCTTTTTATAGCCTATTGCAGTTGTTACCTCAATATCAAAAACTATCAGTTTTGCTTATCATTACTTTATAATAATAGTTCTCACAGTGGCAAGCAGATCTTGCTTAATGATGAACCAATAAAGCAGGAAAATTACTATATTTTATATTATAATTTGTTCTTTTTAGTCTCATGTTTTGATAACTATTTCAAAATTATTTTCCTTTGAATCCTATGTATTTTATTTTATTCACTTGCTAACTTTTCAGAACAGGGTCTGCAGGCTGCACCAGACTGTGAAGGGGTTGAGAGTCACTGATTTTGGAAGACTACATGGATCAAAGCCCCCTGACCCCTCCAGTCACCTCCCCCCTCTATCATTCCCCCTCCCCCCACAGGTCCTAGGACTCAGCCCCTCCCCCACCAGGGTGCCAAACCTGCAAGAAACAAACCTATTGCACCTGCAAGGAACAAACCTTTCTTGTGTTGAACTGCTGACATCTGGGGATGTTTGCTGTAGCAGGTAGCCTATCCTGACCCAGATGGATTAACCTTGCCAGGCCTCCACATCTATTCACGGGGTGACTATCTGGCTCTTTAAGAAGTGTGTCAATCTCTGCTCCCATTTGGGTGGTGGTGGGGAGGGACAAACTGCAGCTTCTTTGTGGATAAGAAACCTGGGAGGATGCTATTTTCTTCAGATTTGTTTTAAAGTAGGGGCTAGGGGCCCCAAGGGACACAAAGAATGCTCTGCCACCTGAGGGCACTCCTTGGATACCAAGCCACTCCCTGGATACTGGTGCCCCCTTTGGCATTTGCTTGAACTGGTTCAGTAAGACTGATGCTCACAAGTGGTTGCTTCCTTCGACCAGGTGGACTGGCATCCTCAGGCTGGGGGCATGTAGGGGGCACCCTGCTCCTGATCCTTCCAGCAGGATAACTAACTCCTTCTACCTAGGCTGCAGTAGCAGTGAAGATATGATTACTACAAGTTTACAGATAAGGAAACTGAGTCGAGAGGCTAATGGAGTGTGGAAACTGAAGTACCATGTCATGGACACGTGCCTTCAATGATCACGAACCTTCTTTAAAATCCCACCCCAAGGAATTGGGGAATGAGGGGCTACAGGGTTTACCCAGCAGAGTGTGATTAATAAGTGCCACCTCTGGAATTTAACTCAGTTTGCTCCCATACCCAGCAGGGTTTATGTCCCCACCACTGCTTTCTGCAATCATTTCACAGCCTCTAGCACCATCGTCAAGAACCTCTGTGCCGTGTGTGGTTACCGAGTGTAACTGTGACAAGGCCTGTGTCATAACCAGTCCAGATGGTCTTTCAAATGCTGCAAGGTCAACTCCTGTTTGTCACCTGCTGCCAAACTGCTATGCCATCCTAAGTAAGTCACAGCCTCCCTGAGCCTCAGTTCATTCAACTGTCAAAACAGAATTATAATCTTTACCCTACAGCACTGGGTAATTTAGGACTCATTCAAAGAAGAAAGGAAATAAATTAGTTGGGTAGGTTTTTCTTTTTTTAGTCTCAGCATCAAGATTTTTCCTTGAAAGACTCACAAAACTGACAGCTGCCAAAATTAGCATCTAGCTCTTAGATTTAAATATATCTTATTAGATTCATTTGGCACATCCCAGAGTGATATAATGCCATGGCTGGAGGGGAGTTTGAGATGTTTTTTGAGCCAGTCCTTCCTCAACATCAGAGGAAACAGCAGTCCCGGGAGGCAAAGTAATTTGCTTTGGATCCCCCAGGAAGTGTGAGCTGACACTGAACTCGGCACTTGATCCCTAGGGGATGTGCTGTTCATGTTACTTCACAGCACTCAGTGCCTGATTTCATCAGGATGGTTAACTGAGCCCAGAAGCCACAATGCATGTGTCCCTTGCCTTTGGGAGTAGGTGCGTGATATTTAACATACACTCTGGCTGAAAGGAGATCTGGGTTTGACTGGAGCCTCTGCCACTGACCGTGTGACTTTGGGCTCTTTACTGACCCCTTCCGTGGGTTCTGGTTCCTTGCCTATAAAACACAGGTAGTAATAGTGCCTACTTATAAGGTGTGGAGAGGCTAAATCAGAGGATGCTGATAAAGCATGTAGAATGAAGTGCCTGGCTGACAGGGAGGGTTGGTAAATGTCAGCTGCATGCCAGCTGTTGTTCTAGGCCAGGGCTCTATATGGAGCCCGTCCTGAGGTCCACATGGGTGCTGGAGAAACAAGGCATGAGCCACCATGGCTGACTGCCCTTTGATGATGGAGGAAAACTGCAAACTGTGAGTTTAGGGTTCTTACTTGGGGGTCATTATTTAAGTATTGATGTCAGCAGTGTAAACCTCCCCAGTCTCCTGCAGGACTGGCTGTTCTTTCCAGCCAAGAGTTGGCCCTTGGCGTTTGATTTAATCTGCAAACAGGCCCCCTTTGGGCCACAGAGCTAGTCCTCAGCCTTTGTTGGCTCCACGGATCCAGGGCCACTGAAAACCCTACTAATGGTGAAAAGTCTTCAAGTACTAAGCTTTGATGAGTCTGATGCCCAGGAAGATCGCTGATGGAGGTCACAGGCTCTCCAGTTTACATACAAGCAAGCTCTCCATGGAGGCCTGCGGGATGGGAGCCTTTTGGGGCTAATTAGCCACATTAAGAAACTGCTGGTGAGCTATTGGAACTGAAAAATAGTCACCTGCTGAAGTCACTTAGCAGATTTACAACCTAAAAATAAAGGCATTTTTGAGCAGTTTCCCGAGGCCTCAAAGCCTCGTGTTCATATTTCCCTAGGATGAAGTAGTATAGCTTGGTCTTCCTTCCCAACAGAGCCTGGAGTGGGGGGGTGGGGGTGGGGGGTGGGGGCTGCTGATGCCCTGTAGCAATTTCTTTTCTTTTAGGGTAAGTGCTGGAGCCTAGGGGGCTGTTGATGCCCTGTAGCACTTTCTTTTCTTTTAGGGTAAGAGGACTCTCTGTATGGCATCTGTCTGGAGTCAACCTCCCAAGGAAATTTGCTGAAATAACACTCCCAATTCTCTCCACCCCCACCTCTCAGTGCCTCTCACCTTCATCCCTCCTCCTCTCTGGCTGACTCTCCCTGTTTGACAGCCTTCCCTGTAGGGAGTTGTCAAATGCATTTACTTAATTAGTCACTATAAGTGGTTACTGCCATCATTTCTTTTTTATTGACGAGGCTCAGAGAGGTTAAGTGACTTTCCCAAGACTCACAGCTAGTAAACTAGTAAGCTAGAGTTTGAGCCCCACAAGTCTGAACCTGAGCCAGAGACCTCCAGGTATTACTGCCTTCAACTCTGAGCACTTATAAAATTCTGCCCAGACCCCACCACGGCCACCTCAATATGCGCCCTGTCTTGCATGTGTAATAGTTCCCTCCACTGGCACACAGTCAGATTCAGTATATCTGTTGGATGACTCCATGGGTTAGAAACTTCTAGAAGGCAATGATCTCATTTTACACCTGGGAACCCCTCCCCCAATTCAGTTCTTTGCACACTGTTCAACTCATAGCTTGAACACATTACATTCTATCAGGGAGTCCTATTGGGCTAGTTCTTTCTCGTTATCGAGATGAAATCTCCGACACAGCAATTTAAACTCATTTCCTTTAGTCTGAACCACATTTGAAAATTTCTATTTACACCGGAAGACTACTTATCACCCAGCCACTTGAGGAAGAGAGACAAGCCTGGAGTTCACATTCAGGAGACTTAAGTGTGAGCCCATTTTGCCATCTATTACTTGTGATGTTTGGCAACATGACAAGATTCTTCAGCCTCAATGCTCACCTGGCAAAAGGTGGAGTGGCACCTGCCCACCCAGAGGACTTCAGACAGCTGGCCCGAGGTTAAGTTAGATAATACACATCACATGGACCTGAACACTAGTTATTTTCTGATCAGCCATAAGTTGGGGCCGAAGGGTTTCTTTTGGGAGAATATTTGAGTCATATATTTGATTCAGCCTTACTCCTGTCAGCTCCGTGCCCCTGTTTCCATCTTCTTTTGTTCCCTAATAATTCACTAGGGATTTTATTAATTGAGAATTTTTTAAAACCATTTTATGAGCCCTGCTTTTTGTAGCTCTGGGAGCACTTTATTTTCCCAACTTTTGTTTTCCTTGGTTCTTAACAGGCAATAAAGTCCAGAGGAAAAAGAGAAAACTTTCATTTCTTTCCATGCTGCTTTGCAGGAACCCGAACACCATGAAATGAGTTGAAGAAGAGCCAGGTCAGTCAGCCTGGGTGCTGGCTAAGGGCCACAGGGGCCAGAGCAGGGGGGTTGTAAAGGGCCGGACTGGGCACAGTGCAGGTTCTCTGATCCCATGCAGACCGGGTAAAGGAGGAGTCAGAGTCCTCAGTAGTTTTGCAGGTTTTTTATTTGGGGCTGGCAGACCTCCCAGCCCCCAGCAAGTCTTCACTCTATCTGGGCTCTCTGGTGTTCTCTGCTTCGGCTTCTCCTTCAGGTTCTGCTGCTGCTGCTGCTACTGCTGCTGCTGGTGCTGCTGCTGCTGCTACTGCTCGCGTCCCCCCGTGACGCCGCCCTTAAAAGCACAGTCTTAGCTCAGCTGAATCCCATCTACCTATGCCCACACCCTATTCCAGGTGCCCGCCATCAGGCATGCATTCAGGACAAGGATCCATCATCTATCCTGATGGCGGAAGGGCAGAAAAGCCTGACATTTTCTTTACCCTACAGGGGTGCAGCCGGCCCTCTGTGAGTCATGGGGGTCAGGGAGCCCCGCCAGCATCTGCGGCTTTGCTCTATGCTCCATCCTGTGACTGGAAGCTTCTCTAGAGGGGAATCGAGTTCCCCCATGCACCAGTTACCCAGGGGCTCTCTTGGGGTTCTACTCATGCTTTTTCCTTCTTCAACACAGCCAGGCTTTCTCCTCTGGCCTCCCCGCAGGGCCCAGGAAAGCCCCAGTGTACTCACTTTGAAGAAGAGTGGGTGAAATGTTTCTGCAGACAATTACATTTTTCAGGCTCCAGGGCCAGAGACCTCCATGCTCCTGGAGCAGAAACAAGTGATGACGACACTTAATACTTTCAGGCTCTATCTGTGCACTTCACGGTAGAACTGTCCAGAACCTTAGAGTTTTAGCTTCGGAGGGAGCAGTCTAGCCCTGCCCTGTCCATTGGTCTGAGCCAGCTTTCCAGATGGATCTTTCTTACTTGATCAAGGTGGGCCACAATCATTTATTAAGGCATTACAATGTGTTGAGCACCAAGGCAGCACACGTTAGACTCCGATCTCTTTTATCTCCTAACCAGCGCATCTTTTTCTTCCTCCTCTGCTGCCATCACTCTTAGTCATCTGTCTTAAGTTTCTTCTAGGCATTTACCATAGCTGTGCTACATCTTAATATGCATTTATTTTTCCTGGGCATGACAATCCCAAACTAAAATAGACACATCAGAACAGCAGACTTTTTATTTTGTATTGATAAGCACTATACCCCCTACATCTTAAGCACCCAATGGGTGCTCAAAAAATATTTACTGGTGGATGAATGAGCAAATATATTTTTTAGGTTTCATTACCCTCTTACTGAGGAAGAGACCCAGGACTCAAGCACTTAAACAGGAAGTAAATGGCACATGATCACTTACTCCAGGATGAAGTAGGGGCATAGCCCAGCCAGGATGTGACCCCAGGCCAGCTGTCTCCAAGATATCTTTATCATTTTTTCTTTCTTTCTTTTTTTTTTTTTCCCAGTTTTACAAACACAGTGCAACGTGCACACAAACTGTCTTCTCTGTGCAGCCTGGACATCGTGCGGAGGAATGTCCAGAGGCCACTGGGCAGCACAGGCTTTGTTTTCTGGGTCTTGAAATCTGCCCTCAAATCTTCTGTGTACAATCAGAAGTACCTTTGGGTTTCCGTCGTTATGCTTTAATTTGGACACATTGGTCTACGGCTGACTGGTGAACTTCTTGGTTTTTTCACCATCTTGGGCCTCCTGAGGAGTCTGAGGGCAGGGGCAATGCTGACAGGTGATGATTCAAAGACACCTCTATTAATACAGCCCTGCATGCACCCCATGTTAGGAAAATGATAAAGGATCAGTAGGACTGATATTTCCTTTTGCCTCTAGGTCCCACGTGGGTCAGCCCAGTGCCCACACTGAAGTGCAGCTATCATCCTGCACCAGTGCTGAGCGCTGGTCAGACTTAGTGACATGCTACATTTCTTATTCTTCAGACATTTCTTCCTGCCATTTTTTGTGCAAATGCTCCTGGGCCTTGGGATCTCTGCCTCTGGGGCTGTCTGTGCTTCGTATGTTTTACAGAGAGCTCTAAACCATAGCAGGCTGGTCTCACACCATTGGGCGACAGTCCTTATGACTCCTTGCTCTGCTGCTTGGACCCCACAAGTTCTGATCTCACACCCCACTCAGCAGCGCCATCGGGAAGGGAGGTAGTGGCCTCTGTCCCCAGCTGCTAGTCAGCTTTGCAGAACCACTGTCTGTATTGCCATTTTGTTCACTGGCTGGACTAGTTTTATTGCATTCCCCTTATTATTTTGTGAACATGAGTGGAAAACAGAAAAATGAAAGAGGAAGCATAAATCGTATAATCTAATCTAATTGAAACCAAAATGGAAATCATTAGGCCTGCCAGGAGCAATGTTCCCTGAGCTTCAATCAGAGGCTCGCTGCTCTGCTGTGTGGACCGTGTGCCCACAGGTGGAGGAAGAGAACAGAGCTAAGGAACACACGACAAATGCTAAAGATATTATCAAAGATTGTGTCAAAAGGTAAGACTTAATTGGGTTTTGATGCTTTCTACTTTTTTTTTTCAGTTCTTCTGGGAATATCATGGTTATATCATTATAATTGCTGATGAGACTCTGCTTGGTGCCAGATGCTTTACATGTTTTAAGTATGTAATTCTCATAACAACTCTAGGAGCTAATTTTAGCTGTATCATCTGTGTGATCCAAGCACAGAGAGCTGAAGAAATTTGCCCAAGGCCACACAGTTAGTGCTTGTTAGTGCCGGGATCTGAACTCAGAGACTCTGAATCCAGAACCCCAGCCTTCAGCACAGCAAGCTTCTCTTGCAAAGTGTGGGTCTATTGGATTTCATGTATTTTACTTTTGTGCACATTGATTTTTGTTAACACCATAAACATTACTACAGAAATAGTGTTCTGCCCATGGCCTGTTCCTATTTTTGTTGGTCCTTATTCTAGCCTTTTCCAAGGCCTGGATAAAAAGCAACATTTTCCACACTGCCTGCCCGAGAAGCTAGAAGTGCTCTGTCTTTCCTAGAATGCCCATATGCTGCTCTTTCATCATCTCTCAAAGAACCTGATTGTTCTACTCTACATGTGTGATCGCTCTTAATCGATTGTGAGGATGTCATCTTTGCATTGTGCCAAACAGCAGCATAATAACCGCCTGAGTGGGAACAGAGCACTGGGATCTGCTCAGTACAAGTGGCCTCTCAGCTCCTGGGAGCCAGAGGATTCCATGGATCTTCCATGACCTTTCTATACAGAGAGTAGAAGGTATAAAGTTCTACATAAGTCGGAAGTGAAGGACCCTCACTACTGAAAAGTGTCACAGCAAGTGACAAATGATAAGTCCTTTCATGGAAATGACCCTTCCGGGCCACTGTGAGCAAAGTGTGTTGGTTCCAGGAAATACCATCTTCAAGTTCCAACCAGACCTTTGAAGCTCAGATGTGGAGAAGGCAGCTTCATGTGTAAAATGTGGATAATTACTCATCTCTGTGAACCTCAAGGGTTGTAAGAAATGAAAGGGCTTCTTAGGCTCTAAAGCAATGGGGACTCTAGGAGGAGATCATATTTTCCCTTGGTGGATTTAATCCAGCTCATTCCATATTCTACACATCTTTCAAAGCCCTGCCTGTGCTGGATACTCTACTTTATCTCAAGATGCTGCCTCCTGTCTCTACTCCAAGAGGCTGACCCTTAGGGACATCATTGGCCCCCTACTCTTTGGATTCTTTCTGCTTGGGTTGACCAATGAGAGGTCCCAGCAGGAGCCTGCAGCAAAGAAGGAGCAAGAGGCCAGAGCATTTATCCCATCTCCCACCACCTACATCTGGGTCGCACTGAGCAGGCTGTGTCCCTCAGCTGAGGTCTCAGCTCTCCTCGAGGCCCTCGTCTTCCTGTGTCCCTTTGGTCTAAGGGCAGTGACAGAGTAGATATTGTGATCTCCCTGTGGCTTCCCTGTACCTATATAAAGGTTTCTACCAAACTCTCCTAATTTATATTATTGTTTTCTACTTAACCCTCATGATTCACCTGCTCTACCTTCTTTCTGAGGCCCTCCCAGCAAAGCCAGTTCAGTAGATAGCTAATCTGCCATGCTCTGAATTCAAACCTCTCTATAATTCTTTGTCAAAGTGCGTGCCATGGAACATTTTCTAATAGATAGCAGTGATGTTTTAAAAAAATTCATGTTCTGATACCTTTGGAGGACATAGGTTGAACAAATTATATCACCATTAGCAACCTTTTTTTATCTGTAAGACTTTTCACAGCATTTAATATGCTAAGATGCATATTATATATCATTAGGAGAGAACACACAACACACACACACACAATCTTACACAAGCCATGTAATTATAAGTGGCCATCTACTGTAATATGTATTGATATTTAAAAGACATTAACATGTGAAAAAGATGTCAGTTTTAGAATTGTGGAAATATGGTAATATGCTCACTTTCCTAATTTTCTTGTAGGAAAGCCCTCTTTGGGCAAAAATATCCCATCAAATAGATGTCGTAGAGACATTTTTTGGCACCTCCTGGCCCATGTCTTTCACCGACTAACAGCTTGAGTAACACCTGTGCGTTTCTTTTTTGTTATATTGCTGTTTAGCTGTGAATGGATTCTTAATCTCCTGCTGGCAGGTAATCACTATTAATTGCATCCCTATGCAGACTAACAGCCTATAGGCTGCCCAGGTACGTGGCGGTCCTGTGGGTTCTGTGGCAGAGGCTGGCTAGCTTTTTGCCAGGCCATTTCTACTTCCTCCTGTGCTTATAACTGCCTTTCTCTGCTTTCCTCACAATGAGGCGTGGCCACGTGAGATGTGCTGAATAGAAAGTGATCAGAAGTAACATATGCTGCTTTCCAGCTTGGCCTGCAAAGCTCGTTGTGCTCTTTTCCCACCTGCTGTGGCATGCCAGTACCCAGGGAAAACTTGAAGTCCACATTTTGAAGAAGGCAGAGACATCATTATCTCTGAACACATATGAGTCCTCTCCACCATCTTCCCGTTACTGCTGTCTGGACTTTGAGTGAGCAGGGAACACATTTACATTGTACAGTCAGTGGGGCTGCAGGCTTCACTGCTTCTTACAGTGGCTGGTGTTGTCTAGACCAGCACCATCCCCTTGTGACTAGCGAGTGGTTGGGGTTAGGAGTGTGGCTGTGGCTGGAGACCCCACATGGTCTTGACCTTTTTAAATTCAGAACATTCCTCCACCTCCAGTCTTTCCCCTTAGAAGTCTTCCCAGGAGAAGCACTTCCTGGCTAGTGCTGGCTGCTTCCTTCATTCTTTCTGCTCCTTTGGGTATAACTTTATTAAACCACCCGTAAGCTACATTTTATCTCTCTGTGTACAAGTTTATCTTTACCCCATTTGGATTTTATTTTTGTGTATGATATTAGCAAATGACCCAACTTCATTCTTTTATATGTGGTTTTTCAATTTTCCCAGGACCATTTATTAGAGACTGTCTTTTCCGCATTTTATGACCATGGATTCTCTATCATAGAGTAGATGCTGATACTAACATCACTACTGCACACTTTATTGGGTCAAGTAGAAAAGAAAGGCAGAGGCAGAAAAGAGCATTCTTTATTTTTTTTTTTCCTGAGAGGAACTATTTTCTAGAAGCTCCTTTATACTCCCCTTATTTTTTATTGATCAGAATTGGGTCATAAGACCACCACTAATTGCAATGAGAGTATCTGACAGGGAGAAATGGTATAACCATTGTAAATTTAGATCAACCATGATTTATTGCCAGGGTCTGAAAAATCCCGATCCTATTATCAAGAAGGAATAAGGCAGCCACTACTATGAAATAGGCAACTGATATCTGCAATTACATTTCTAACTTGCTTCCCCTTTGATCAGACCTGGTAATGGAAATCCCTTCCTACAAGAGGAAATTTTTCTAGCAGATTCTGGTTTTCATGTCTCCCAGGCCAACTTCCAGGTGCTTCAGAACCTTCCAGTAGCTCGACTGTCAGAGAGGTAGGTTTGTCAGATGTCCCAGGGTGACCTGAGACATCATCTCTCTTTCATCATCTGTAAAATGGGCCTAGCAACAGTGCTGTCTCCTGGGTTCTTGCGAGGACTGAAGCCGTAGTAGCACATGATTCCTTGTACATGATAAACAATATATATTTTAGATGGAGGATGAGCACCAGTGTGGAATGTTCTGACACATCATTCTTCTAGGGAGGGCAACTTGACAGCAATGTATATAATCCAGTGATTTTTAGAATAGAGACAGTTTGATACCAATTATAGGGTGAAGTGTCAAGAAAAAATGCACACATATCCATACAATTGTTTTTTTTTTACAGTTGAAGAATCAGAGGCTTAAGGATGTTAAGGTTTAAGGCTCCATTTGGCAAATGGTAGGGGCAAAAATACCCACCCAGGTCTAGCTGGGATCTTCACATTCTACCTCAGCACCTGGAAGCTGGCCAGGAAGGCTGATAGTAGATCCTTCATAAGCATTGAGGATTAATCTGGAAAAAAACCCAGGAACAGTCTGCTGGCTATCTTTAAACATCAGCAGAACTGACTCATAGAAGGGTGATTTCAAGTGTATCTTTAGATTTCAGAGAGTGAAGACAAGCATCATATCCTGGAGAGAAATGTTGAATAAGAAAATGAAATCGAGGCAGCCTGAGCTGGGCATCACAGAATGAATGCAGCTGGCAAGAAGTGAGTTTCTTATCACTGGTGGCAAGCAAGCGGCATTGGTTTCAAGCAGAGATGGTCTGTCCTTTGGATGGTGGTCTGAAAGTCAAGCTGGATGATTCTGAGGACCTTTTCAGTCCTGAGAGCCAAGGTTTTGTGAGAGATGGGGCCAGGCCAACAGCAGCCTCAAGGGAAGTTCCAGTGATGGGTGGGTGGGTCTACCCTGGGTGGGTGGGTCTACCCTTTCGGCAGGGAGAGCTGCCAAATGCAGAGCATCCTGGAGTCAGGCAGTTTTGACTCTTCTGCTCTTTCCTTCATGCCTCTGCTGGGAGCTGAGTGGAGATCCTTTGGGCATCCAGGCGTCCTTAAGCATTAACAGGCGTGGCTTGGTTTGAAAGACAAGCAGTCTGACTGTTCTCACCGACCTTTCTCAGGTCACTAGCGCCATCAGCCCGAGGTCAGGAGACACCAAGGCACTCTGCCTGCCTCCTGCTAGGCTCTCTCCTCCAATACCACATAGAGTAAGAGTTTATTTTTCAACAGACTTTGATGTGTTTTTAAGCATTTACCCTTAGGATTATTTCTCTTTCTTTGTCTCTCTCTTTTGTTCTTCCAACTTTGAGCTGGATGATTAAAATTCTAGTTAAGTTGAAATACTCTTTCAAATGGGCCATTCAGAATTAAGCAAAAAGCACTGAACTTACTAGAAGGTCTAGCACTTTTGATTAATCTTTAATTAATACTTCACTTTAATTTTCTATGCTACTTTTAAAACATAGAGATGTGCTTAAACCTCAAACTCATTATCTTATCATGTTGAAAGGCAGGATGATCTGCCAGAGAGTAACAAGAGAATGCTGTGTAGTAGTCTCTTCCTGGAAGTAGCTTTGTGCAATCTGCATTGATAGACAGTATCCCCAAAATATGTATATATTTTAGAAGACAACTGTTTTCTAAAAGATCTAATAAGAATCAGATGGGAGAATCTTATGGTAATACAGGGGAAAATAATATTGTGCCTTGTTGACATTAATTTATCTTTGTTATTTATCCTAATGACTTTATGTTTTTATTGGTGTGCTACATTGCTGAAAATGTGGTTTATAATTTAATTTACAATACCAAATACAGAGAAGCCACTGGAGGCCCCATAATGATGAAGGAACAGCCATAGTAAGACCGTAGAAAGGAATACAAAGATGATTTATGTAACTTTCTTTTCCTATTTGCAGTACATTAAGTCACTGTCTTCTCGCAGTGACCAAGTGCAAATTAAAGCACTTCAGAGAAGAGCTTGGGGTTCAGCATCATTAGGGGAAGAGAAATGGGTGGCTTGGTGAACTTGACTGCAGAAATCTATAGAGCACAGCTTCATCAGCCTCTACATTGATCTTGGGCACTCAGAGACAGGTTTAAGATTGAACAAATCTTTTTAATGCATATTCTTTCCCTTTGAAAAGCAGCATATGATGCATGAGAATGATTTAGATATTATCCCAGACTTCAATTTCATAAAGTAAAATCACACAGGGCACTTTTCAGGTTTTCATGGAAAACCAGGGAGAGAATGGACACTCTCTGTGGAGCTGCCTCCTTTCTGGTTTCTCTGTCCATGCTCCAAAAAGCACCATCCCTACAATGGCAATGATGTAGCAGAAAGGGCAATGTCTGCTGTCCAAATGATCCTAATCTAGTTGGCCATTGGTGTTCACTTCATTTTTTGGATGATGGAAGAATACAGATATTCTCAGTCTCTAAACTCTTTAAAATGAATAGCTACATCATTGATTTTAAAATTGGAATGCAAGTGTCTTGAAGCATTTTATCTCTTCAAGCTGTAATTAATTACCTCGTTTAAAACTCTTGTGAAGTAAAGGTATTATGACTCTTAACTGACATCCATCCATCCACCCACCCATCCATCCACCCACCCATCCATCCACCCATCCATCCATCCATCCATCCATCCATCCATCCATCCATCCATCCATCCACTTAAGAAATATTTAAAGCGTTTAAAAATCTAAGTCCCAGGGAGATAGTTGATATACTTTTGGTAAATATAAAAAGCTAATGACAGACTATAATCAGAATTCCTTGCTCTGGGTTCTGAATTTTGTTCATTTCTCACTGGACAGTCCTGCCTATGTTTCTAGTCTAGGTCTTTAAGATACATATTCTTGATGTCTTAGCTGGTTTATGATATTGTAGGAAAGATACAGAGAGAGCCAGCGCTTTCTAAATCAACTCCCATTTTCCTTCAAACCTCCATGAAAATAGAGCTCTTAGAACTGCCATAGCTTCAGAAGACCTAAGAAATGTATGGGGTGGCTTGTGTGCTAACTCAACTCTAGGGATGGGACTGATTAATTGCTGAGAGGAACTGAATACCGTTATTACTCTGAATGAAAGAACCTATTTCTTATTTTCTTTGAAAACTGACAATTATTTTCTGGAATGATTTGATATATTATCAAAACCTTCATAGAAATTCAATGAGACATTCCACAACAGAGCAAGCACCCTACCTTTGCATAGCAAATGCCTCTGCATATATACCCTGCACTTCTGACAGAGGATGGTTAGAGCACACATTAAGGAAGCCTGTGTTGGGCCTCCCCTGGTGGTGCAGTGGTTGAGCACTGGGCTGCAAAGCTGCCCGCAGCCTCTGCAGTGCCGGTTCGATCCCCAGCTGCCAGCGAGGGTCCCGCATGGTGCGCAGACCTCTCCTGCTGCCTGCTGCTCCCCTCAGCAGTGTATTTTGTCAGTCTGCCTGTTCTGTTCCCTGCTCCAGCTCTGCTGAATTCTCTCACCCTCCCATGCTTCTAAATGTACCCAGTGCTGTATAAATAAATAAATCTTTAAAAAAAAAAAAGAAGCCTGTGGATTGGCTGTCCCACCTCTGTGATCCTGCCTTTGCCCTTACCTTGTCCACTTCCCTCCTTACAGACACACACTCTTTCCCCTCTCCCACTATCTTTATAGCGCATTATGCGTCCTAACATGGCTTTGTTTTCATTTGTGTTTCTTTCCCCACAAAGTGTGTGCTTTCTAAAAGCACAGATTTTATTTTATTAATGCTGGTAGCCTTGATACCTAATAGCGCCTGGCACAAATCAGACACTCAAAAATGTCTGATGAAGAAGACACAGTACATGAAATCAGGGACTCCCAGCCCTTGGTTAATTGCACATTCATTGCTGAGTAAAAGAAGCAAGCGACTTTGAATATATCCAGTGCTTGCCTACCATTTTTTGGGAACCATTTGATTAATAGAAATTTACCTCATCAAAGAGGTAAACAGATAAATTACCTACCTCAGCTATTAGGTAGAACCCACTTTCATGACCACTATCCCTCATGAGAGGTATAAAAAGCACTGACAGGGACCCTGCAGGGGTTTACAACTTGATAGGAGGAGACTGGACTATAAATCATGGGACTAAACGGAAAGGAAGATGGAAACAGAAAATTGAGTTTTTTAAAGCTACAAATATAGCTCTGGCAGAGGAATCCACATGAAAATCCATTCTGGGAATTGGTAACACACAACCAGCCAATAAGCAAGGGAGTCCCTAACTTTTAGATGAAGTCTTAGTGTCAGAGAGGGTGCTGGGTGTCTTAGCTCTACTGTATAACTTATTCCTTACACTACCCCTAGAAAGTAAGCACTCAACTCCTTTTACAGAGAGAAATCTTGGGATCAAGGAGATAGAGTGTAGGGGTTAAGCACAACAGTCTGGTAGAATAGAGCCTTAGTATTGGGTCTATAACTTAATTGTGTGACCTTGGACAAATCATGTTAAGCTTCAGGATTTCTACCTGTAAAAGGGCTAATGAGAGCATCCACCTCACAGATGAGACACTTGTCAATACTATGGCCAATACACTGAGTGTTGACTATTTTGTTATATCAAGACTACACTGCTTGCAAGGTCAAGGTGGAGTCTCAAACTCTCTTTATTCCAAAGCTCATGTTCTTTACACTTGCTGCCTTTCTGAGAAAACTGGATGATTTCGACATATATTTGATGTTCTAGAGGGGGAAGAGGCAGAATGCAGTTCTGATCACATGATGAGGACATTTCTCTCCCGACTTGAATTCTGAACTGGAACCCAATTTTGTGTGTGTGTGTTTGTGTGCATGTATGTGTGTGTGTGTAGTTCCTTGTGGCTATAAAAATGCTGAGCTAATAATAAATGATAGTTAAAGGGCAGGAGAAATTCGAACTCCTTCCTATATTTCTGACTTTGGGGAATAATAACAGGCCTGGGGGTGGAGAAGATTATTTTAGAAGGGATCTGAGATTCCCTGGGCTCACACAGGTATAGTGCAAAGTAGAAGTGGGAGAGGCATTGGCAGGAACTGACAACATGAATGAGGTTTTAAGCAGGGAGACAAAACATCAGAACCACAGTCCAAAAATGTGTGGCTATTGCTTCAGCTATCTTAAACAAAACAGGTCAACAACAAAACCCAAACAGCAACGGAGGCAGAGCTTGTGAGAATAAGCCCCAGTTTATCAGTCAAGAAAACAGAAAGCAACACAGAGCTGAGTCCACTTCAGGAGACTCATGTGGTTGCTCGGAAGAAGAGGTGACTTAATATTCTGACGGCCTAAGTGGGAGCAGTAGAGACAGATGGTAATGGTCTTCATTTCTGCTAGCCAGACAGGCAGACTCCTGCTTTCCAGGCGAGAATCAGATCTTGTATGACACAGAGTCACCCCGGCCGGTCCTCAAGAACTTGCTCTCTTGGTTTGTGTTCCTCCACTCCTTTTCCTATAGCAGCAGAAGTCAAGACTTCCTCCTCCTGCCCCAACATGCCTTCAGTCTATGTGTCATTTATATATGTCACCCTATATGACTTTATCTGGTAGTTGGATTTCATAGTCCCCTTCTGGCTTCCTGCCTCCAGAGAGATCCACGCTGGTGCACTTATCCCTAATTCTCGCTGTATGTCCTCCAATAAGCCAGTACACACAAGAACTGATCTTTGCTGGTAGACAACTTAACTTCATAGTGCCCCTGGTATTATTTCTGGTATATAGCTCTGGCTTTTCTGGAGGGGAATTTCTAGTGTAAATGTGAGAAAATGAGCCCACAAAGCAGCCGCAGTAAACAGGATAAATAGCAAAGTGTGTGCAGGTTACACTGGAAATTGGATGAGGGAGAGGTTCATTCCCCCTTGAAGACTGGCCCTTCGGCTAGTCTTCAAAATCACCCAGTAAACACGGAGAAGTTCCCTCCAGGCAAAGAACATAGCATGGGTTGATTTATTATTTGGTTATTATATTAAGTGACATTGGCAGAAAATAGCAGAAAACATGGTCTTGCCCATCTTATTTAGGGAGATTTATCATCTCATAGAGCAAGTGTCCACAGGTAGGGAAGGCTCCAGCAGGGCACACCTAAGCCCTGGCCCCACTTCACTGTGGCCCTTCCTTTGTGGGTCTTGCTTCCCCAGGTATCACATCCAGACATGCCAAGAATTAGAAGAAGAGAAAGAACACAGTCTCATCCTTGTGCTTCTTTGTAAGAACCAGGGACCATTTCCTGTAAGTGTCCAGCACCTCACCGGCCTGAACTAGGTCATGTGTTGCCACTATGCCAGACACTTCCAAGGGGTATGAGATTGCCATGGTGATCTGTTTGGGATTTGCCACCCAAGTGGCCAATACTCACCAATGAAGAGGAAGAGAACAGGTTTCAAGTGGGCAGCTAGCAGGTCTGTTCTACGGCCATTTTCTACGCAGAATTCTTTATATTTTAAAAGTAAAAGAACAAATATAAAAACACGAGGTGCTGTCAGAATAGGCTCAAGAAGAGAGACTGATTCTGGGCAAAGGACTCTGGTTACAGACAGTGTGACACAATTATGGAGAAAATCTGGAGATTTAAAGAGCCTGTGAGTGGCAGCTGTGGAAATATCAAAACATCTCCCATGTATCCACTGGCCATGACTGTGACTGCACACTGGCATGTCCCACAGCCCTGTGTTCACTTTGGATGTTGCATGGGCAGTGTCAGAGCTGACACTAGGCATTTACACAGATACATAGAGATCTAGGTATATCTCAATATATCTATATAAAACCAGTCACTTTCTTTTCATGCATATTAAATAATTTTTGCTTTTAGTAAAATTCACATCAATAAATCAATGACTAATTAAAATTTAAGCATCAGCCTGAGAAGAATAATGGCACAGAGAACCATATAACCTGAATTGCTATCTTAGCAGACTTTTAGTCTTTACAAACTGACCTCTGAGAGACAAGCAAAAACTCATGTTTGTTACAGAAAAATGAGCAGCGTGGAGCTGCAAATGGGTTATTTCCTAAGGTTGAGCAAGAGGAATGCTCACACCTGGTCTAGGTAAGTTACTTGAGTACAGCAGGTGCTATAAGTCCATTGCTGAAATACCATTGTGTTTGCATGGAAGCTGGGGCTGATGGCGCTACTGAAGTGGGCAACCAAATACATTCAGGGACAAGCTAAACAGAGCTGTAAAAATAGCTGCATAAGAAATAAACCATGGAGACATCTGCAACAACAGGGCAATCTGCTCCTTGATGCCAGCAAGGAATGCCCAGCAATCTGCCCACATTCCAAGTGGTAAGTTGGGACTGGAGTGGGTTGCTATGGGAAGGATCCATTCTATTAAGGACAGGTGGAAAGCTTAGGATGACTGGGCCCCTAATATTTGACTCAGAACACTTCTCTAATGGACAACTCTTTAACCACGTAGCCTTGGGATGGACCATTTCATTTGTAAGGTAAGACAGGGACTCCTTTGTCACTCTAGTTGCCTTGGCTTAAGATTTCATATGAAAGGCACCTTACTTTTAAAGGACACATTAAGATGCTGGCTACAGGGAAGGTTACACTGGAATCATCCAAAATTGGTGGACGTTCTCCCATATGCAGATTCTCTTAGATCCTAGATCTCAAGCCCACTGCTGGTTATCTGAAGTGAGGTAGCCTATCTTCAGGAGAGAAGCTCCTGATGCAATTCAGCCCTTATACCAGGCTCCAATTGTATACACTATATCCTCTTTCTACAACAATATATCTTCTTTGAAAATAATTCTATCAATACCATTTATTTTTGGCAGTACTGTCTTAAAGCAGATAGAAAGATCTGAATAATACCTTTAGTGGGATGGAGTGGAGTAAGAGAAAGAAGAAAGAAAATGTCAGGGAGTCCTTGTCACCAGGTTCTTTGTGATTGGAGTCTCCACATTTGCAAGGGTTTAGAGAAAAGTAAATTCACAATAGGTTGAACACATTCATGGCTGAATGGACCACTTATAAAATCAGTCCCCATTCAAAATCAGTCCTCACTTAACACTAGAGTCTTAGCTGATGTCATTACAAGTCTCTCATAGACTATTGTAAAATAAGTCCTATAAACATAGCTTGTAAATTGATTATAAAGTAAAATTTTCCCCCCAAATGGAAGATCATGAAGTTGAAAAAAAAAGTGCTATTGAAGAACTGAGGGAATCATGTGTAGAGTTGTTGACAAAGGATGATGTGGCAGACACATAAGTTGGCATTATTTGAAGAAGACAAACTCCTCAGGGATGATGAAAGCCTACATATTACAGGAGAAAAGGACACTAATACAAATAAGTGGGAGGATAGTGATAATGTCCCTGATTTTTGCAAAAGTAATTTATGATTACATCATTACATTATGATGAACTCAAACTTAAAAAGAAGAATAAGTTGTGAAATCATGTGATTTTGTTGTAAAAATTAAGCTAAAGGGGTTGAAACATAGAATTCTTTGTTTTGAGACAGTGCATTTATATTTATAACCTGATTTTTTAAAAATTTATGTAAAACACACTCATTTTCACAACTTTTATTATTGAATCTAAGTCAAAACATTGTTTCATTACTTTTTATAGAACTTTGGTCCCCACTTGTAGGAAATTCATCTGAGAAAGAAATGAATGGATTCACTGTGGAAAAAAGTGGCTTTTTCTAGATCTCTACTACTGTTCAATAAGGTGGAACTTCGGTTTCCTGAGATAGAGGGATAACTTAGTCTTTGTGATAGTTTAAAAATACGTCCAGGGCGCAGCGGTTGAGTGTTGGGCTGTGAGGCTGCCCGCAGACTCTGCAGCGCCGGTTCATTCCGGCCGCTGGCGAGGGTCCCACAAAAAAAAAAAAAATACATCCATAGGCTTTCAGATACTTACCTCTTTATAAGACAGTCTAATTTTTCTCCTCTAAGGGTGGGCTGGATCTAGTGATTCACAGTGTTCATTTATACAGCCATACAAAGGAGTTGGGAGTGGCTGTGCTGGATTGAAGAGTAACTCCCCTCCAAAAAATAAAATTAATCAAACAAACAACTCTCATTCATATGCAACAAGGTCACCAGAACCTCAGCAAGTGACCTTATTGAAAACAGGATTTTTGCAGATGTAATCAATTAAGTGGCAGCCACAGGATGAGGATGGACCCAGACATCCGCATTGAGAGGGCAGACAGACCCACAAAGGGAAGAGTGGAGGAGACCGGGCTGGCACATCGACTAGCAGGGATGCCCAGGGTCGCTGGCAGCTACCAGAGCGACAAAGAGGCAAGGGGGGGTGAAGATAATCAAGCATCCTGGAAAGAGGCCCTGGAGAGGCACTGAGGTCTCCTGCCAATGGCCACAGAAGTGAGTCACCTTGAAAGAGGACCATCCAGTCCCAGCCAAGCCTTGGTAGGAATCCAGCACCTCCCGACATCCTCAAGACCTCTAGTTGAGGAACTCTCAGTCAGAACCCCAACTAACCCCACCGAATGCTACCATCTAATTGCGACAATAAATATTCACTGTTTTAAATCACTGTACCATGGCAACAACAAACAGCGGCAAATAGCAAATACTTTTCATCCCTGAGAACAGACTGCCCTGTCTCCAAAGTTCCCTACCCCGACTACAATAAAAACTCATTTAGAATTGAACAGAAATTTCTCCTCCTAAAGCTATTACCATTTTCCATAATTTCATTTCCACTGTTTTCCAGCTTCTATGTAGGATAGATTAAAAAGTGGCCTTTTTCTTCCATGGAGTACTGTCTCTCACAAAGCCACATTAAGGATGCTAAATAAAAGGTGGTTGCCACTTTCATAAAGGAGATTTATTAGTTTTATTGCCTCAGATTTTTCAAAAATGATCTGAAGCTTTTCATGTTCCCTTGGAGAATGCCCTTGGACTCACGCTCCAGTACCAGCATTCCACTCTGTGAGCCCTAGAGGAGGCTCCAGGGGTGCATGGATGGGAGGACATCTGGTGCCTGGTCTCCCTGGTTCCCTAGGGAACTCACTGAAGGCAGCTCTGTGGCTCCAGCAGCTTAATCAGTGAGCAAGCCAGAAGGGAGAGGATGCCTGACAGAGGAGCAGAGTGGAAATGCTGACCACAGGGTGTGACACAGAGCCGGGCACTGCGCATTGTTGGGCTCAAATGATTTATCAAGTACCTGCCATGCACGGGCACAGGATGCCAGGTCCTGGGCAGACAAGGGGTGAGTAACATCAGTGTCTATCAAGATGATGAACCATAAGATCATTTACACATACTGTCAGGGGTAGGGGGGCAATCGTGGAAATGTACAAAGTTTAGTAGGGACCAAGAAGAGATGAGGTGAACTTGCCAAGTGTTTTTTATTCTAGAATCCATTTGTCTGCAAGTTGGCTTGTCACTTGGATTTGTATAGAAACCATCATATAGCACCGTCAAGGCGATCGCTTCCAATGATAAAGGAGGAGGAGAAAAAAACAGGAGAAAAAAAGCCATTTATCTGGGTTCAACTCTACAGGTTGATGCTCATCTGTGTGTGGAAATCCAGCCCTGGGGCTGCCTGCGGTCAGAAGTGCCAGCTGATCTTGAACACCAGGTGCTATGCAGGGTTCTAAGTGCTTTACAAACATTAGTTCACTAGATTCTCATAACAACCTAAAGAGGTAGCTGCTGTCATCTCCTTGTTATAAATAAAGAAACTGAGGCACAGTAAGAGGCAGAGATGGACACAAGCCTGGGCCATGCGTGTCCAGACTCTGCCCTCCACATGAATCTCTAATTGCCCTGAACACGGAACAGAAATAAAAATATATATTTTTGTTTACTCCTCAGTTGATTTGGAATTTATACATTTCATGTTCACTGCAGCATTATGTAAAATGGTCAGATGATAGGCTTTTGGTAAAATAGAGCACAAGGCAGAATTCCAAGTTTTTTAAAGCAAATCACCCAGGTAAAATGCTGGTGAGCCTTGATTACAACATAAGGCTGATTTGTGTCTGTGCTTGGGAGATATGATTGAAAAAAAAAGTAAATGAGGGGGAGGCAGACTCAGCTGTTTTATGTTTTGTGACCATTTCCTAAAATGATCAGGAAGCCAATGGCTGGCTTTGGATCAATGTATCATTATTTATATTTTAAATTGAAGTAAATTTTAATGTAATATTTTGGAATGTAATTAATGAGTTGTGCTCATAATTGCCTGGGATGGTAGGTGTATCAGGTGACTGTTTACTATCATATAATAAAGCGGGGACATTCTATGAGATTCTGGATGCCAGCCAGGGAATCTGCAGCTCAGCTCAGGTTTACTTTAACTGGGGGCTGGAGAGAGAGAGAGAGAGAGAGAGAGAGAGAGAGAGAGAGAGAGAGAGAGAGAGAGAGAGAGAGAACGAGAGAGAGAGAATTGATTGATTCGTCGTCTCAAGTCAGCTGCACTGCACAGTCCTTCCTCCATAATCCGTGGCTCCAAATAATTTTGTAGGTAGATAAAATTCTTAACCCATCCAAGAATAATACAGTCAGACAACTCATACTGTAATCTTTTCTCTCTTGGGGAAATCTCTCCAGAGTGCAAATGAGGCAGTCTCTTTCCTAAATATCCTCTGCTTTCCTGATAATTTAAAGTTTACCTCCTCATAGGAATCACATCAGCTTTCATCAAGCTGGACAGGGAGAGTGAATGATCTTCTGGACACCTAGAGACATCCAGAATGCCAAAACTCTCTTACGTCTGTCATTTCAGTGCAACCTAGGTAGAACCTTCCCAACCTTATTTTTTTTCAATGCGATGGCCACTTGAGATATGATAATAATGCATTTTATTGCACTCCAAGATGCACTGTATTATTTTTGCATTATAAAGTCTCGGAGGTTGGAATGCATCTTCTGGTTGTCAGCAGTGTTAATGCTTGTGGTCTCGCTGGCAGCAGTGACATGGCACAGGAAGTCACGCTGTTCTTATAATGGCTGCAGTCCTGGGTTTCAGTAGAATATAGCTGCAGTGAAGCAGGCGGGGGTGAATGCATAAGCAAAATTAATGAAAGAAAAATCCCAGGATGAAAAAGATTAGATTCCTGAAGGCAGGAGCTGGCTCTTCGCTTGGATGATAGACCACATTGCCTTACCCTCACGCCTCCTCTGCTGGATCCTATTTTGATTATTTAAAATATTGCATTAAAATGTTATATATCTTGATTACTAAGCTCATTTAAATGTCTCTTAAATTGTGCACCTGAGGCTTGTGCCTCATGTCCTTCACCCCAGTCCTCCTGGCACGGGCTGCACCTCTGATGCTCTGTGAGTGTTTCTAATTGTGCCTAAATTGGCTTTACGCTAACTTTCCTTTCATTCCTGCGCTCATTGAACATGCCCCCGACCTCTGCCAGGTGTTGTGCCAGGCACTGGGGACACACAAAGTGACAGGACACACACAGATACACAAAGGTACATAACAAAGATACATAAAGAAAATGCCACATGTTCTTTAGGGGTGTGGTAAATGAGTCCACTCATGACTCCTTCCAAAATATTCAGAGAGCACCCGCCCTCTATATGTGCCAGGCCTACAGAATATACCAAATACAACAGGGGCCTCAGGAACAGCATTGTCCCTGCTTGGTGGGTCAGTATTTCCTTGTAAAAAACACACAGTTACAGGATAAGGGACTGAGAAATCCTCTTGGAATTCACACTAGTGTCACTACTTTAAATGCAACATATAATACACGCTCCATAAATTAATGTTCACAACATGTGCAAACTCATGAATTCTTATAAGAAGATGAAGATGAGAAAGTACACTGCCACCTGGAGTCCCTGTTTGCCTTGGATGCTGGTGGGTTGTCACAATGGGAAGAACCAGACCGGGTAGTCAACAGATCTGAACGTGAAACTTGGTTCCACCACTTATTAGCTGTATGACCTTGGTCAATTTACTTAATCTTTGTGAAACTAGCTCCTCTAATAAGGTTAATACCCCCAAATGCATAGGTCTTTAGTGAGATTATGGACCTGCAAAGTGCTTTGGTAGAGTCTGGCTCACAGAGATACTCGGTACATAGATGTACATTTCCTTTCTTTTCACTTTTGTTTCAGAACTGAATGGAAGCGCTGGTCAGAAAATGTGAGTTAACTGGAGGCAAAGGAAACCATTTGGGAAAGAGACAATCAGACCTCATGGAGGCTGGGTTCAGGTCACACAAAGGATGGGACCAGTGTGTTTCTTCGCGTCAACACCCCACAAGTGAGTTGGATATGGGATTTGAATAATTCAAGTCCATTTCCACAAGACTCTGACAAATGGATTGACTTCTCTAGGAGAGATGCCAAACTGGGGTCTTTAGTAATAGCTTCTTGAAGAATTGAGGGCCTGAAGAAATGCTTCAAGGACAGGAAAAGACATGTGCTGTAAGCAGGGAAGCTCTGAGTGCTCTAGCTCAGATGCAAATGGGGGCTGTGTCATGAAAACAAAAGTTAAACTATAAAATGTCACTTCACATGCAATTTGAGAGAGATCTATGAGAAATAAACTTTAGAAAACTGCTCACATATATCAGTGTATTACAGGTGCCTGGCAAAACATTTCTATAAAAATATGCAGTATGGGGTGTATATAAATCTGTCCTGAGTTTTATGGTTCCATATACAAAGCCATAATGTATATAAAGCAGAGGAACACGGAGAACCACTTCATTGCTTTAACCCATGCTGGTCAAACAGACTTGGAACAATCCATCAAACTTACACAGAATCAAGCAAATACAGTCACCGCCTCAGAAGGATCCATGTGGCAAAGGTAGGTCTGGCCATGCTCATTTTGCAGGTTGGCAGGAGGATAAGGACACTAGCATTTTGGATCACCTGCAATGGACCAGGTCGCTGCTTAAGCACATTGTGTCCATTATCTCACTTCAGCCTCTGCACAAAGCTATGGGGCAGAGTCTACTGTCCCCATTTCACAGATGGGAGCACTGACACCCAGTAGCATAAGTGAGGATATAGAAGCAGCAGAGACTGCCCTGGATGCAAGCCATATGAAATCACTGCACTGTCAGTTCTTAGAAAGGTGTCCAACACATTAAAAGTGCTCAATAAATATTTGCTGAGCCAGTGAGAGAAGATGGCAAACCCAGGTTCAGCTGACTATGTCTGGTATGCTTCTCGCAGGGTGTTTGCAGTGATGAGAGGAATGAAGGCGCTTCCCTGCACAGAAGGGAGGGCCCATGTGGTACAGTGGGAGCTCCAGAAAACCATCTGGGAAAAGGGCAGTAAGATCACATGGTGGCTGACATGCCTGGGGTTCAGGTCACGTAAAGGATGGGACTAGTGTGTTTCTTCACATCAATACTCAATATGCAAGTTGAACATGGGCTTTGAGTAGTTCATTTTCAAGTCCATTTCCACAAGATAGTTACAAATGGGCTGACTTCTCTAGGAGAAATGCCAAATCGGGGTCTTTGAAAATGACTTTGTACTGAATCATGGCCCTGAAGAAATGCTTCAAGGACAGGTTGACAGGACAGGTTATGGTAATCCTGTGGGAAATCCCACAGAGTAAGGAGCATGCTGTTTCTTCTCCCCGTGCCTGCCCAGCCATGCCTCTAGACCTGGCTATACCAACTGCCCATTCCTGGGCTCCTGTAGTAGCCACTGAAGAACAAAGTAGAGGCAGCATGGATTCTAGACAGAGTGTGATGCTTAGAGGAAGCAGATCCTGTTCTAAGACTCAGCATTGCCACTTATTAGAGATATGACCTTGGAGATGGCACCAAAGTCCTCCAAACTGCAATGTCCCTGGTTCTGAAGAGTATACTAACAGCCACCTCGCTATCATCCAGATTGGATAAAGCATCATAGGTCACATCTGCACTAGTTCACATCCTGTAATCTGCAATGTACACGGTGTCCCCTGCAGCTCTGTGACACAGCAGCCCCACTCCTGGATAGAGCCAGGCAAACCTGAGCTCACATCCACTCTGCCAGAGTCAGGCTGGGCAATCCTACCTCATTGTACCCCCTGTAAATGGAAATAAGAGAAATAGATATCTCATAGGTTGTTTTGAGGATGAACTGAATTAATACATTCCAGTACTTAGAAGGCACGCAGTAAGTGCTCAACCAATATTTTTGGGTATTATTTTGTTATTTTACCATTTTAAAATTCCACATTTAGGGTCAGTTTTCCAAACTAGACTGGAAGCTTCTAGAAGGCAAGGATTGCATCCACTTATCCATCTATAAATATTCTCCCAGTACACTGAGAATACTGGGCCCTTGGTAAGTATTTGTTGAAATAATCACTCAACAAAGTTCTGAGTCCTTTTGATCATGTCTCATCTATTCTTTTCTGTCAAAGATTGGAAAAACTGAGCCAATGCTACCTCTTAACAATATCTTATGTTTACTGCAGCACTATTTACAATAGGTAAAATCTGGAAACACCCCAAATGCCCAAAAATAGATGATGGATCAAAAAGATGTGGTCTATATACACAATGGAATACTATTCAGCAATCAAAAAAGATAAACTCATGCCATTCACAGCAACATGGATGGAGCTAGAAGGAATTATGCTCAGTGAAATAAGCCAGAAGGAAAATGAAAAATACTGGATGGTTTTACTTATAGGAGGAATATAGGGGAAACAAATTAGGGGCCAGGGAAAAAATAATAACAATACAAAACAAAACAAAAACAAACAGACAATTATAAGCCAGAGACATCCTGCAGGGGAAGAGGAGGGAGAGGGATGACAGGGAGGGAGGGAGGAGCACAGGGGACTGTGGTGATGGTACAGGGGTGCATTGGTGAAGGAAATTCTTTGGGGACTTCACCTGAAGGGGAGGTAAGTAAATATTCTTTAAAAATGAACAATGATGTAAAATACATATAAATAAAAAACCAAGAAAATAAAAATAAAAAAGTCTTAGTAAAAGGTTTAGATTTTGTTAAACTTTCTACTCTTAGTTCCAATTCATATCCTTTTATTTTGATTGAAATTAATGAAGAGTTTTCTATCTGGCTGCCAGCCAGAAATCCATGCTTAACAAAGATTCCTACTTGAAAGGTGTTATTATTATTATTTTTTAATCTACTCTTCTTCTATGGGTCACACCATTAAGTATAAGAAATAAAAGGAAACCCCGTCTACCCAGAACCCAGCATAAGGCAGCCTTCCAGCCTTGCAGGGTGAGATGACGCAGCCCTGTGGTTGTCCATGCCTAGAGGACAGTAGGGGACGGGCGTGCCCTCATCCATGACCACAGTCCAGTCCCATTCACCAGGTTCCAGCTTCACTGAACTACAAGGGAGGAGGTGGGGCTTGTCTGGGGTATCCACAGTGTAGTGATGAGTAGAGGGGACTAATTGCCAGAGAAATTTAAGACAAAAAAAAAATCTCAATTACTTAGTAATTTGGGCAACAATGTTTTAAGTTGTAAAGCTATGCCAGTGAGAGTTTCATTTTAGCACCAGATACACATATATTTAATTGAATCATCACAGAAATTAAGGTAGGGAACACTGCAGATTACAGACTCAGAAAGTCTAAGTCACTTGCCCAAAGTCACACAGTTGAAAT
This sequence comes from Talpa europaea, assembly GCF_964194135.1. NCBI lineage: Eukaryota > Metazoa > Chordata > Mammalia > Eulipotyphla > Talpidae > Talpa > Talpa europaea. Next base: position 114,481,743 of record NC_140074.1, on the reverse strand, counting down.
TCAAATACAGGTCTGATTCTAAATTCCGAGTGCAGGGTTGAACACTTGGGCTCTGGAATCAGAAGGGTTTAGACTGAATCCTCTCAAGTGCTGGGTTGTATTAGGGAACCTATTGGAACTTTGAGTCTGAGTTCTACTCCCTGGCAATGAGAGTACTACAACTCTTAGAGTTGTTGAGAAGGTTACATTATTTTTTCTTAATGATCTTTAAAACTTTTTTCAAACACCCTTGTTAATATTTTCACAGTATAGGATTTCTCCCCTCTGGTGTAGGCATCATGGCTTTCCCATCACAACATCCAACATCCTCTGTCACATTCCACTGTGCTCTCCTCTCCCCTCTAAGGTTAAATTAAGTAAGATGAGGTTTTTTATTTTAAAGATTTATCTATCTATCTATCTATCTATCTATCTATCTATCTATCTATCTATCTATCTATCTATCTATCTATCTATCTATACATACAAGCACTGGGTACAGTCAGAAGTGTGGGAGGGTGAGAGAATTCACCAGAGCCAGAGCGGGGAGCAGAGCAGGCAGAAGGACCGAAGCACACTGCTGAGGGGAGCAGCGGGCGGCAGGAGAGGTCTGCGTGCCATGTGGGACCCTCCTCCGGTGGCCGGGGAGCAGCCAGGGATTGAACCGCAGCTTCGCAACCCAGTGCTCAATGGCTGCACCACCGGGGAGGCCCAAGATGAGGTTTTTGATTTGCATAGTAAGATGTCTGTCACAAAGTAGGTGGTCCACCCAGTTTAGCTATTTACTACTGCTTTTTAAATTTACTTCTCCTAAATCATGCTATTTATATAATTCAGATGTTCCCCATTTCCTTTATTCTTAAGAGAATAAGGGCTTTCCAGATTTTTAATTTAGAAATCCCGATTTGCCTCACCTGTTTTATTTAAATGAGAAAGTATCCTATTTGGAAATCTTATTTAGGGAGCTTTATCATTTGTCCTTGGAAAAAATTGAAAGCGGATACTCAATACAGTCTGAGTCTGCTTTACTGCAAGACATTAGCCTGAATACTAATACATTAGTTGTTTAATAAAAAAGAGAATATTAAATAGGTTCTGATGATATTTAACTGTACATTAAACCCATAGAAACTGCCAGGGGGAGAGTGGGAGTGTGAAATATTGCCATACACTAATAATGCTGGAAGCTATGGGGTTGCCACCCAGAGCTGGGGCTCCTCCAGCCGTTCTGCGTGCCCAGAAATCAGCTGGTCAGTTGGTCACAGCCAGAGCTCAGCCTCTGTCCCTGCCTGGACATGGCCCCACTGCAGGTGCTGGGGTGCTGCTTCTTGGGGTGTCTGTCCCAGAGGGCCTTTTTAGCAGATGTGGGCTGCCCACACTGGACAACACAGGGCCCTGCTTTGCCAGGTGACCTCCTGGTGCATTTTCTCCAGCCTGTCCCCTGTCCATTCTTCACCCTCAGGTTCCTCACTCCTGTTAGTTCTGTGTCCACTTCGGCCTTCCTGGCAAGAGTGACCTACTTTCTAGCTCCTTCTGTGCACTTCACCTCAAATACACTTCAGATACCCTCCAGTCCCATGCACTTGGCTATGGATGAGAGGCACCCTCTCCCCACCAGGATTCTGTAGAGACTATCAGTCAGCTTACTCAGTGGCAGTTTTCTTTCATTGTCCTGCCTACGGACGTTACTCCGACCAGCCTACAGTCCAGTACCAGGGGCCCAGCCCCAGGGAATTGAGCTCACAGGGCAGGGCAGCTGTAGCGTTATCCTGCTGGGCATTGTTAATTTTCAGTGAGATCAGACTGTCTCTCTCTGGTCACTCATAGTGCAAAGGATTAGATGTGGGCAGCAGGCAATATGAGCAGTGCCTGGAAGTGCCTCCTCAGGGGAGAGAGAGCTGCATTTCTGTGCAGGTTTTAAATGTGCTGCAGGCAATATGTTTCTTGGGGTTATTAGTACCGGTGTGTATAGTTTCTAGGGGCTTATTTCATGGGAAGCTGCCCTTGGTCTGGGGAGACTGGACAAGTCAATGGTTGGCGAAGGGGTGACTTCCTCGTAACAGTGGCACCTGAAGAAGACACACTGCCGAGGCTGTCATCCTAGGGCTGTAGAGGGGGGTTCTAGAATGCAGAGGCATCGAGTCTGCGGTTCCCCTCCTACCATCGTAGAAGATGAGGCACAGTCTTGGGGGTGTTGGGCACAGGGCAGGGTGCTGGGCACAGGGCTGAGACCTGATGTGCAGGGCTGGGGGCTGACCCTTAGCTAAGTGACTCCACAGTGGATCTGGTCAGTCACTCACATTTCCTGAACCCCCCGTGTGGGCCAGATCAGGGACAACTGCCTGTGGGAAGATGCAATTTTACCCTCATTTTACAGATGAGGAAACAGAGACACAGAAAGGTTGCGGACTTGCCCAAGGTCACTTTCAGTACCCATCTTGCTATCCATTTGGGGAAGAGGACAGCAGACCCTAGCAGGAGGAGAGACTGTGTATTGAAACCGCTGGCCATGGGGCTTTGTAGCCTACTCTTTGTGACTTTGCAAAACCTGCTTTAATTTCCTCAATGAGATGGGGAGCAATGCAAGCAAGAAGAGTTATTCTGAGGAGGGGATAAATAATTTGGTGCAACCCCCCCAAGCCCACAGTGTCTGCCACACAGAGCCATGCTGTATATGTTATCTCTCTGTGTTAGATGGGAAAGCACTTTGTAAAATTTGAACTAGCATATATATTTTAACTCCACAATGGTGAGATTGTAATAGGCATCACTTAAGAGAGAAAAATGCCAGCAATTAGACTATCACACGTCATTGACTGTGAGACATGTCTCACTTGTAGGAGGCTAAGATGTGAACTATCGTGCAGTCTACCTAGGGATAAATGACCAAAGAAATTCTAGGCCCTCCTCATGCCCTGCCACCACCATCAACATAAGGAAGGAAGGAAATGCAAAGAAACAAAGATGGCATGTGTATGATGAGGCGCCTGGGGCCCCGACCACAAGGGACTCTGAGAGTCACCCACAGGTGTTCATGCAGGTGGCTTCTGTCTGGCAGGTGACGTTTGAGGTAGGAGGCCGGGTCAGTTTCTTCCTCCCTCATTGCTGGAGCTGCAGCATTTAATAACAAAGAAAATGGGCGAGACTTGAAGTAAATAGAGGTAGTCATCCCAAAGAGGTGTGACTACTTCCTTAAGTGGACTCTTAAAATGTCAAAAGGTAGACCAAGTAAGTGATCCCCAAGTGAGTGATCCCCGAGTGGGAAGAGGCCACAGGGCGTAGAAAAACAGCAGTGTACTTAGGGCTGGAGGACTCTTGTCCTGGCCCCACTTTTCTCCCTAATTATCCACAGTACATGGACTGGCAAGTTCACCTTTGGATCTCAGTTACTCTGGCTGCAGGGAGGGGCTGAGAGAGGAAATAATGAGGCTTTTTTGGTTCTGGACAAGTATGAATCTACGCTCAGGGCAAGCATGCAAGGGTTAAACTGAAAATGAGCTGAGAGCAGGGAACTGGACTTTCCAGAGCTTCAGGAGACAGGGACTTGGCCCTTGGGAGATGCAGACTGCCCGAGCTTTCTATACCTGCAGGGGAACTAACACGCAGTACAAGGTGTTCCCCAAGTAGCTCCAACCCTCATGTATTTGAGATTTCCCCTGCATCCCATGAAGCAGCAGTGGAGGGACATCTGCATTCCAAACTCTTGTTTCAGTTGGCTTCCCAGTGTAATTCTAGTTACTTAAGGTGTCACCCAGACAAAAACAGATGAGAGACACATTTCAGTATAACAATGACAACAGCAGCACCTCCCCAAATCCCTGCAGGCTTTGCATGAGATCACAAGGAGCTTAGAAATGCTTAAAAGAAAAGAACTGTGAGTTGTACAGTAAGTGGGGGTCACAGAGCATGAAAATGATGACAAGACACACGAATCACAACTAGAAATTTCAGAATAGCGGTAGGGGCAGCACAGCACTAAACTTCAACTCAACTCAGCGTGCACTGATTTGGTGCACAACTTGGGGGACGCAAAGGTGAAGAAGTCACAGCTGCTGGGCTGGGGGTTTCCTCACATTCTTGTGGGGGAAGAGAGAAAATGTCTCGATCCCCTTATTATAGGCTCCTGTGTGGAGAGAGACCCAGAGACGGTTACTCAGAGCAATGGGAACGTAACTGGAATGAGAGGGCTTGGGAAGGCTCCATGGAGGAGGGTAGAGTGTAGATCAGGGTGACAGCAGGGTCAGCAGGGGGAGGAATCAGGATTTGGCATTCAAAGTGAGAGAGGCAGCAGCAGCCAAGTTTGGGGTGCAGAATAACGGTTGCAAGTGGCAGGCCTTGGCCACGGTTTTCACAAGTGCATGTGTGTGCTAAGAGAGCAAGGAGGGAGAGACAGAAAGACAAGACAGAGACACCAGAGCTATGTTAGCCCATATGTAGTGTAGGGTGATCCATTTGAGGAGGGAAATGACACAACAATTTAGAAAATCAAGGATTAAAAGTAGTATCCTCCACAGGAATCAAAACCACCACTGTTCTTCACTAGAGCACACACTCCGTGAGAACAGTGATACCAACAAGCACCATTTCCTGAGCCAGGCGTTTCCCCATGGGGATTACGGGGACAATCCCCCCCTTACCATCACTTGAGTATGGGTTATTGGTTGCATTTTTACAGATGAGCAAACAGAGGTTCTGAGGAGGGAGAACAAGGCGTGAAAACAAAATCATCACTACTAGAGGCTGCTTCCTCCCCCTGTGCACACACCTTCTGCCACATGCCTGGTTTTCTCTATACTTAACAAAGGAGCCCAGGCTGAGAAGCAGCCTCATCAGCAGGGCCTTTGAGCCCCTAGTGTAGCTTCCTCAGGTACTGTCCAATACGCTGGTCCAGGTAACCATCTCACTGAATTTACCTGCCATGATATGGCTGGGTCGCCGATGACTTTGCTTTCTTCTTATATTCTAGCAAAAAGCTCCTGTTGTATTTGGGGGAACACCAACAGTCCCACATTTGCCCCCCATACCCATGAAAGGGCTGAGAATTGAACAGTCTGTCTTTATGACCTGAATGACATAAGAGACAGCAGGTGACAGAGGCACCATGTTCTGTTTTAATAATTTTATGATTTCTGGTCCAGTCTGCAGGGGCGAGCCTACTAACAGCCCTTCTGACTCTGGGGAGAGCCTTCTCTTTGAAAATACTCATTTTTAGCACAGCCAGTGTCAAAATAAGATGAGCAACTTGTTTCTCATTAGCCCCCATTACTCAATCTGCTGAGGCCCACCTTCTAGAATTCATGGGAAAAGGCTCAGTAAACTTATATTGTCTTTTCCTGAATATTCATAACTGTGACCTGCAAGTATAATGATACTATTATGTAAATTACAAAACAGAGGAGGAAAGAAATGACTCAACAATCTCTCTGAGAGCCTCCATCGGAAATGCAAATCGGGTAACTTTCTGGATTCTCGGTGGACACTGGGAATCTCAGCTTGTAGTTCCCTTTAGGGGAAGATTAAAAATAAAGACAACCAAATGTTCTATTTTAGTGAGCAGGCACGAAGAGTCATAGGCATTACAAGCAGAAGTAAAACGTGCTGGCAAGAGCTTTGTTTCACTCTGAACAGGCACGGCTGGGCTTACCTGGTGCTCTGACCTTGTTTTGCTTTGTGCAGGGACAGTGGGGTAATAGTGCCCTTGCAGACCAGGAGTCCTGCCCCTTCCACCAATTTTCAGCATTTTCCTCAACAGCTTTCCAGCTACAAAACATTCAGCTGCTGTGTAATAGCTCTGGGTACAGCTGAAAATGTTAGTCATTTCATTATACACGCTCGAAAAGGGGTATATAAAAGTTGTTTACAAGGGCAAAGCCATAGTTCTAAAAGCTGACTTTAAGAGCTCTTTCTACCTTGCCATATTTTAATTCTTTGAACCGGTGGCAACAGTTACATTTTTATAACTGCTGGGACTGGAAATTATTAAAACGTTTGGCTCCAGTGTGCTGTGGTCCCTGCCTCTGCTGGAAGGCGGTAAATCGCGATGGCCAGCACATTTGGGCAAACTCACCAGAGAGACATCATATTGAAATAATTTCTGTGGCTGGTGATGGGAAGTTATGGGCAGACATCAAGTCCAGGTCATGTGAGACATCAATGGAGCGGACAGGGCCTGGAGTCAGAGGGAACTTAAATCCTACAGCTGCCTTTAATCCCTGCGGGAACAGTCCCTTAGCCTCACCTGCAAAATGGGCCAGTAATGGGATGTCCCCTACAGGTGGGGATTAAATGAGACGTGTTAAATGCATAGTAAGTGATCTGCAAATGGTAGGTATAAGGGTTGATTACTATTTCTTCTGCATCAAGCAGGGTTCTGGACTTGTGGCAGAATGAAATTTCTTGACCATGGTCCCTGCTGTAATTGTTTACTTTTCCTAACAACTTTACTAAAATACCTTTGATGTACAAAATTTGTATGTATTTAAGGTATATAACTTGAGGGTGTGGATGACATATACACTGTGAAAAGATCCATAATCTACATTTGAAAGTTGTTAAGATAGTAAATCCTGAGAGTTCTCATTACCTGGAAAAACAACCTTTTTTGTCTTTTTTTTTATATGCATATGAGATGGTAGATGTTAACTAAACTGACTGTGGTAATCATTTCACAATATATGTAAAGGCAAATCCTTATGCTTTATACCTTGAACTTATACAGTGCTGGATGTCAATTATATCTCAATAAAACTGGAAAATAAAAGATCACCATCATCAAAATAAGTAATTTATCCATAGTCTTCTCAGAACTATTGTGTGTGTGTTTGCACGTGTGTATGTTGAGAAGACTTAGCACATTTCAAGTACATGGCATGGTGGTGTTAAGTCTTGTCATGGGCTGAACATACATGTCCAGAGCTCATGTTATCTCAACTCTGTGATCAACAGCTCATGTCCCCTGCCTTCCTCTTCCTCTCCAATCTGGTCCATTGTGACATGACCACTCTACTCTCTGCTTCTATGACTTGGGTTATTTTATATTTCATATATAAGTGAGATCATGAAGTATTTGCCTTTCTGTGTCTGGCTCATTTTAGAAAGTACAATGTCCTCCAGGTTCATCCTTGTAAATGGGAGAATTTCCCTTCTCATAAAAGCTGAGTCATACTCCTCTCTCTCTGAAAATTTGTTAATCCATTCATCCATTGACAGATTTAGATGGTTCCCCTCTCTCGGTTATTGTGAATAATGCTGTAGTGAACACGGAAATGCAAGTATCTCTTCGAGATCCGGATTTCACTTCCCTTGCGTATCTACCAGAAGTGGCACTGCTGGATCTCAGCAGTTCTATTTTTAATATTTTGAGGAGTGTCCATACTGCTTTCCATAGTAACTGTAATGACTTTTCTAAGAGAATTAAAATGAATTCTTCCTGTTTTCCTTCATTGAAGGCAAGCTTCACTCCCCTACCTGGCCTCCGCTGTCAGGGTGAAGGCGGGACCCCTGGAAATGGCCAGCATCCTGCACCAGGGCATCAGCTCCTCCTCAGGTGCCACACTTGATTCCCTGGCCCCTCATACTAGAATCATTTGGCCTAGAAGAATTTTTGCGATACACTCTGGGCCAGGTGTGGAAACATAGTTGGGGACTCCCCAGCCTAGTGAGGCAGGTGACAGCTCATGGGGCATCTCACACGGATCCCTGGGTGGTGGGAGGCACTGCAGCCAGGAGAGCTCAAGCGCCGGCCCGGTTCCCTGTAGATGACACCATCCTGGCCAAGTCACAGGAATTCCACCAGCCTCAGTGTTCTCATTCGAAAGAGGGAAACAAAATTATTTCCCAGGGTTTTTGTGAAGACTGAAGGATACAGGCAAAAGAGCATTATAAACTGTAAAGAACTACATAAATGCCGTTTGTTATTACTTGTCTTTATTTTTAGCTTGCCTATCTATGGTCATCCCCACCTTTATTCTTTCCCCAATCACTATCTCTTGTGCCCCTTTATTTCTCTTATCCACCTTCCTCCCTCAGAAACATCCCTTCAAGTCTGATGCCCATTGGTTTGTAACTATTTTGCTTGGTCAAGTCTTCTGCTATGTTTGCTTATTTTACTAATATATGTGAAACCGTGTAATATCTGTCTTTATCTTTCTGACTTGCTTCACTGTATATAATTTCCTCAAGCACCTTCTTTTTACTGTCACTGGTGGTATTTCATCTTTGTTGCTGAATAGTATTCTATCATAATGCTACTTATTTTCACTTTTGGTAATCAGGACTGTCATTGTCTGATCAGCCCTTATATTAAAACTTCCGAGGGTTTCTGCAGTTGAAGAATATCAGGATACACTTAAAATAAATTTTGTATTTCTTACTCAAAATCAGAGAAGTGGCGGTGGATAAAGAAGAGGCACAAAGCTGAACACAGAGGAGAGTGCTCCAGGGCCACGCCGGACTACAGGTATGTGGAAGGGGAGCGTGTCAGAGAGAGAAGGTGCACTTACTTCTGATTTATTAGACTTGAACTTCTTTACATTTTTCTTCTTCCTTACAGACATATCCCATTTCATCCTGATGCTCTTTTCCAAATCCCATTCCTGGAAACCCTTTCTTTCCTGGTCTCCTAAGATACTTTGGGCTTAGCACTCATCAAACATTAATTTTTAAATGGTAGATGTTTTTACAGGACCCAGCACTGACCCCATGAAATTAGTCCTTCTTATTTAGAAACATCCCATTAGGGAGAGGCTCAAGCAAGGCCAGATTGGCAATTCTCTCTGCCTCACAAGTCCTAGAGGCCTCATTTGCTGCATTCTCTTTGTTTTCTTTCCCTGAAACACCCGGTAAATTGAGTGGCTGGAAGTTGGACTACACACATTGGTTTGGAGAGCGGGCCAGCCGTGTGCTGTGCGTGCTGATGAGCCTTGATGGAGGTGGGCCTGCCACTTCATGCTGCACGTCTACAAGAATAAGTATCTGAAGGAAAGAACTGACTGGTGGAGGCTGGTGGTCCACTGTCCACACTCACAGCTCTGAGAGATAGGGAGGGAAGATGCCCTTTGCCCTCTACTCCCTGACCTCAGTGACCCTGAACTTGGAGGAGTGGCAGAAACAGGCTTCCTCCACCTCCTAGGCTGTTTTCCAGGCAGGAGAAACATAATATAGACTTTTACTAAAATATATGCCAATGACAGCATGGCACTACTGATTTCTCTCCCCCATTAAAATATCATTTACCATACAAGTCCCAGCAACAGTCATCCTGGTGGGTTGAAATTTGGGGGAAAAAAAGAAAGAGACAGACAATGAAACTAAGAAGTATTGCACTGGGCTCTTGATTTACTCGCCCTCATTCCTACTACTTGTGGGCTGTATTGTGCTGACTTCCTAGTAAACTGAAACAGACACTTTACTCTTTGAAAAATTTAACATGAGGGCCTCCCCTGGTGGCGCAGCGGTTGAGCGCTGGTCTGCGAAGCTGCCTGCGGCTTCTGCAGCGCCGGTTCGATCCCCGGCCACCGGCGAGGGGCCCACACGGCACGACAGACCTCTCCTGTCTCTCCTGCTGCTCCCCTCAGCAGTGTATTTCGTCAGTCTGCCTGTTCTGCTCCCCGCTCTGGCTCTGGTGGATTCTCTCACCCTCCTGCGCTTCTGACTGTACCCAGTGCTTGTATAAATAAATAAATAAATTAATAAACAAATCTTAAAAAAAGAAAAAAATTTAACATGAAACACTTTCCATCCATGTATGAAGCAATGGCCTGGTAGTTTCCAACCCAGTTTTCCATACTTTTGTGAAGCTGGAGCTAAGACCCTACAAATCACTTTTCTTTGCCAGTGGGAGCCATACCAGGTTCTGCCGGCAGAGGGCGCAAGGGGAGACCGAGAGACCAGACTGACATCTTTCTATCCACCTGGTGTCCTGGCAATGCTGCTGCCTCCTGTTTTCACTCCAGCAGCAGCAGTTCTCTCTGCAACAGCAAAGGAGTCCAGTCTGCAGCTTTCCCAGCTTTACAGAACCAGCCTCATGGCGACATCTCAGAGACACCAGCACTAGCCAGGACTCTGTCAGGGTGTGGGTTCCCTTTATGGATAGATTCTATTATTGGCCAAGCAAAATTTGGGAAAAAAAGAAAGACTGAGTATGAAACTAAGAAGTATTGCACTAGGCACTTGACTTACTCCTCCCCACTTACACTTACCCTTCTCAGAGGTCTCACTGAGTTTCAGCTATATTAGCCAAGTTTTTAGGTTTTAATATTCTTTTTTTTTCCCCTTCTAGAAATAGCATCTGCTCCCTGCAGTTGTTATCTCTCTGATACCTTGATGTTATCTCTGTGTTTCAGACACTTAGCACTGGGTTAACCATCCTTTACGTTAAATCTTCTCTGTTAAAATACTTGGTTGGTTTCTGTCTCCTGGATGGGCTCTGACAGATGTGCCACTTTGCTATCTAAAAATGCCTACCAGTGAGAACTAACAGTGTTTCTTTTCAATCAAGACACAAGTGCCCAGTTGTCTGGTGAAAGCCCCTAAGAGACAATAGATATTTGACAGAGATAATTTAGGAGCCACAGCAACTATTTATGCCTGAATATTCTCCATAATTCATTTAGCCAGATCACCTGGAAGCTACATGCTGGGATTGTGGTGGTGTATGTCTGTCTCACGGAACAATGGGGAATATTAGATGAAGTACCATCTAAAGCATCTAGCAGATTACATCTAGCAGGTAAGTGTGTGTGTGTGTGTGTGTGTGTGTGTGTGTGTGTGTGAGAGAGAGAGAGAGAGAGAGAGTGAGAGAGAGAGAGAGCGAGCGCATGTGCTGCATACATGCACCTGTGCAGAACACTACTTTAAGCCATAGTAAAGGAAATACTTGGAATTTGAGAAAAACAAAATTGGCAGCCATATCTCTTTTTGGTTATTACTATGCAAAATTAGCAGAAATAAAATTAGCAGAAATAAAAGAAGACTACTGACATTCACTTAGCTCAGAGAATAGAAGGCTTGAAAGGAGTGTAGAGGAACAAGACAAGTCTCTTCAATTATCTTCAAAGTTCTGAACAAGATGATGAATGAAAAATAAGGGATGTGTTGTGTGGTCCAAGAGGTCAAACAAGGGCTGATAAAATCACAGAGAGTAATTTTTGGTTAAGATCCACAGGAATTGTATAAAAGTGAGAGTTATCCAAAGGTTTACTGCCTGGAAAAGCAGTGAGTTCCCCATCAGATGAGGTGACCAAGCAAAGGGAGATATCTGGTGGGCTATTAGAAGGGCTTTGAGTGGCAATGGAGTTGGTTGCTATAGGCCCTTTAAATTCATTGCTACTTAATCCTCTCATTTCAGTCTACGCTTTCTAAATTCATGGGTTAAAATAGGAAATTTGGGAAAATAATGGGAAATGAGAGAGAGAGAGGAAGAAAAAGTTGGATAGATGCAAAATATCAGATTACAAAGACATAAGATTAGAAGAACAACACCTGCAGAAGAGCTCTTTGCCCCATCTCTATTATAATTCAAACCCACTGATGTGAGAAATGAGAAAGAGGTCACTATGTGTGTGCTTTTTAAAAAATGAGATGATTTGGGTCAAGTTGTTATATACCCACTTTACACGCTGTTATTTCAAAGGCGACTCTTGGCATAGCAAAGAGAGAACATAATAAAAAATTCATGGAAAAAAAGTTGCAATCAATGTAGAATAAGCCTTTGAAAATTAGCCAATTAATCTGGCTTTGCTTTGTTTCTTCATTTCGGGGGACTTGATTTACATAAAAGAAATCTAATGTGAACAATGAACGCATGCATGGAAAATAAGAGTTGAATAAAAGATTACTTATGTTTATGAGTCACAGTGGAAGATGTATCACTACAAAGGCTACATCAGGAAAGAACTCCAAAACCATGACTCTTAAAACAAATAGTAATGGACTCCACAAGGCTAGAAAGCATCCAAACCAGAACTCCAAGATTCACCAGATACAACAGTTCCCCTCTTGGGCTTGATGTGACTTCATCCTTAATTCTCTCATAGGCAGAACCAGGACCAATGAGTATAAAACACTCAAAGGATGTTTTCAAGTCCTTGAAAATATTCTGAAGATCTTATCTAATGAGGGAGGTATCAGAAACATAGAAAGGTGGGCAAGCTTAAATAAGAGGACTGTGGCAATCTAGAGTCAGGCAGGGAGATCCCTTCTTGCACTGATTCTTTAGTGACTAGTTCAGTAAACAAAAACATATTACATAGAGTTTTGCAGCTCCATTCATTCAGATGAGAGAGATTTTAGAAAGGACCAGCCTGCAATAGGACTGACTCCATACTTTTTTGCCTCACCCTAGCATTTGCTGCCTTTTTCAGGTGTTCCCATTACTCCCTAGAGGAGACAGGATAATTTACACTGATATTTTTCAGAGTTTAGGGTGCTCTTTCCAAAGGAAATACAGTGCAAGAAACATCAATTCCAAAGAACACCTGCACCCCTATGTTTATAGCAGCACTGTTTACAATAGCTAAGCTTTGGAAACAACCCAAATGCCCAAAAATAGATGACTGGATCAAGAAGATGTGGTACATATATACCATGGAATATTACTCAGCATTCAAAAAAGATAAACACATGCAATTTGCAGCAACATGGATGGCGCTGGAAGGGATCATGCTCAGTGAAATAAGCCAAAAAGAAAAAGAAAAATACCGGATGGTCTCACTCATAGCAGGAATCTAGAAAACTTAAATAAGGGACCAGGAAAATGAATAACTATAAGAAAGTGAAAATCAAAATCAACAAAAAACTATGAACCAGAGACACTTTTAGGGGGGCGGGGGCAGGAGGGGAGGGATTGGGGTCAGAATGGGGGGGCTGCAATTGTATGGGGAATATAACAATAAAATTTATAAAAAAAAAACAAAGGAAATACAGTGCAATAATATGTATAAGAGTTCTGAGTTCAGAAACATCTTAGTTGACTTGGGCTGCCATAACCAAATACAATAGACTTGGGGGGCTTATATATGGAATTTTATTATCTCACAGTTCTGGAGGCCAGGAGTCCCAGGTAGGATTAGCAGCATGGTGGGATTCTGATAAGAGCAAGATCTCTGTTGCCTTTTATGAGGGTACTGATTCATGCCTTAAGGCCCCATTTCCCTGTCTTCATCTAACCTTAATTAGCTCCCAAAGACCTTGTCTTCAAATACCATCAGACTGGAGGATAGTACTTCAGCATAAGAGTTTGGAAGGAGGGGCCTCCCTGGTGGCCTAGGGCTTAAGTCTCAGTGCTAACACCACTACTGCTAAACCACATGTGGTGCAGCAGACCTCTCCTGTCTTGTCTGATGCTCCCCTTAGAGTATTTCAGTACATCCACCTGTTCTGATCCCCACTCTGTCTCTGGTTCATCCTCTCACCCCCTGTACCTCTGGCCTATACCCCAGTTCTTCTACAAAACAAAATACTAAAAAAAAAAAAATCCTTAAAGTTTGGAAGGAACACATTCAGTCAGTCCATAAGAGAAACCAAAGTGTTATGTAAAGATACGCAACTTACTAGTCATGTGACTTGGCTAAATTATATACCTAAATCTCAGTTCTTCACTGGAAAATAGAAATTCCAACATCACCTTCCTAACAAACTTGTGGGCAACTAAAGCATTTGTTAACATAAAATAGTCTAAGAGATTTTAGTTGTTGCTACTAACTGTAGCTACTACTAACTGTTGCTATTACTAGCATTATTCTTATTAATTTAGGTGATACAAGGAAGATTCTGAAAGTTGTTCATATGCTGATGTTTTCTTTGTCCCTGACTTGCTTTTTAAACTGTTATTTGTGTTTGGATTCAGCTCAAATTCCCTTGTCCAGAAGACCACCTCTGATTATTCCTGGTAGACTAGATGGCATTTAACTTATGTTCTCATGACTAAGCCTATATTTGCTAGCAAACAACTTTCTCACTACATTGTGAATGCAACTTTCCTTTTTATCACTCTAGCTAGATTCGGAGGTACTTAAGGGACTACCTGGAATTAGCTAAATTTCACAGTTAAGAGAATAGTCATTCCAGGACTGCCTTTACTTCAGATACCAGCCACAAGTTTAGGGTCCCCTGGGCCACCCTCACTTCTGACCAGCTGGCTACAAATTCAAGGCTCCCCCAGAGAATCTCTGAGGCTTGGTAATTCACTAAGATAACTTACAAGGCTTGGGAAAGCACTACACTTATGATTAGTGTAGGACTAGCCAAAGGAAGAGACACACAGGGAAGGTCTGTGAGGGTTTGAAATGAAACCTTCCATCACCTTCCACTTCATCACCCTTGTGGCACCTCCATGTCAGACAACACACAGAATACAGCAGACCAGGGAAGCTCAGCCAAGCTCAGTGTCCAGAGTTTTCACTGGGTCCTCGCTAGGCCTGCATGATTGATGGCCTCATTGGCTACATGGATTAACTAGATTTCCAGCCTCTCTCCCTTCTCCAGAGTTGTTCGCATAGTTCCAACCCTCTAACCACAATGCTGGCTTTTCTGGGATGGACACCACACTCACATCAACTCTCTGGGAACTCACCTTGAGTCATCTTGTTAGCACAAAAGTCATATGTGTTGTCCAAGGAGTTCCTAATAATAACAAAACACTCCTATCACTCAGGAAATTCACAGGGTTTAGTGGTTACCTCCCAGAAACCAGAGACAAAGACCAGATAAGTGCTTCATGACACAGGGACAGAGTCTATGTGTCCTTAGTGATTGGTACTCTGCATGCTAGGTGCTCAGTAAGCACTGGCTGGGTAACTAACCAAATGTATAATAAAAATCAAGACTAGGCTATTGTCTTTAATCCAATGGAAGGGGAGTTGGCCAATTACCTTCTTTTTGGGGGAGGGGTAGATTTATTTCCGGCATTCGAAACCTCACACCTCCTTATTCCATTTCTTCCTCTACTTTCTCCTGTTTTCATCACAGCCTTTTCACTATCATCATCCTACTACTGTGAAACAGACTTTGAGTTCCTCCTTAAAAGTGTGCCTTTGCCTTTCACACCTTTTCAATGGGATTTTGCAGTGCTGAGTGCCTAGGAAGTGAGACAGAAAACACAGAGCAAGAAAATCAAACTCTCTCTCAGTAGCAGAGGTGCCTTGATGCATGAGAACACTGCAATCCTGGTGTTCATTCCCCTCCACATTATATTAATGTCACTTCAGTTGCCACTCCATTACTTATTATTAGTCAAATCAATAAGCAACCTGCAGGCTCGGTGCTTACTGCCTGTCAAGCTAAGGCTTGCGGGTGGAGCTGTTAAAGCAAACTGATATTCCAGGTGTCAAGGGGCACATTAGCTCTTGAGAGAGGTCTGAGGAGTATAGCTTGGTTCAACAAACAATTATTGAGTACCTAGTGTGTGTCAGATGTTGTGCTGGGGTGCCAGTTCTTAAGAAGGCACATTTTCTTGGCCTGAGGAACACAGTATCGAGGAGGCAAGGAGATGAAGTTGGACAGAAGTATTTTCCCTCTTAGTTCTTTCTACTGAATAGAAACACCCAGAGGACCCCTACATCACTTCCTAAAATATCTCACTTATTTCCCTGCTCACCTCAACTCCAAGCTTTATTTTTCTCCATGACAGTCACCATCTGCATACACCAGAACCTGCCTATCTGCTTGCTTGTCTCTTCTCACTAGACTGTACGCTCCATGAAGGCATGACTTTCTCTGTTTTTTTTTTTTTTTAAGATTTATTTATTTATTTATTTATTTATTTATACAAGCACTGGGTACAGTCAGAAATACGGGAGGGTGAGAGAATTCAACAGAGCCAGAGTGGGGAGCAGCGCAGGCAGAAGGACCCAAGTACACTGCTGAGGGGAGCAAGCACACTGCTGAGGGGAGCAGTGGGCGGCAGGAGAGGTCTGCGCGCCATGTGGGACCCTCCTCTAGTGGCCGGGGAGCAGCCGGGGATCGAACCGGCACTGCAGAGGCTGCGGGCAGCTTCACAACCCAGCGCTCAACCACTGCGCCACCGGGGAGGCCCTGTTTTTTTTTTTTTTTTAAGATTTATTTATTTATACAAGCACTGGGTACAGTCACAAGCGCCGGAGGGTGAGAGAATTCACCAGAGCCAGAGCGGGGAGCAGAACAGGCAGACTGACCAAGTACACTGCTGAGGGGAGCAGCGGGCTTGGCAGGAGAGGTCTGTCGCACCATGTGGGACCCTCGCCAGTGGCCGGGGATCTAACCGGTGCAGCAGAGGTTGCGGGCAGATTTTCAGCTCAGTTCTCAACTGCTGCGCCACTGGGGAGGCCCCTTTTTTTCCGTTTTCACTCATTCTTTATGTCCAGTTATTAAATTTATGCCTGGAATGAAGCAAATGTTTACGGAAAATTTATTGAATGAATGAATTTACTAAACAGGGACTTCTCCACTCCCTCCCTATGGTCTAAGATTCCCCTCTGCTAATAACCATTTTTATTAAGATGTGCTAATGACAAGATCATCCTTCTAGAGTGGGCAGGAAATACCGAGCCCTAGTGGTCATACACTGCGATGCAGGCACTGAAAGACTAAGCTGGATCAATCTGTGCATAAGAAACAACCCTGGTCTGCAAGGCTGGAGAGGATGAATATGAAAATGCTGCAGTGGAGGAGTCTGGCTGCCCTCATCTCCATGTTGACTCTGCCCTGGAGACTTAATGGCAAGAGAAATCAAAAGAGCAAAACTAGAAGAATAGACTACTACCAGTGAACAAAAAGGCAAAGTTTCAAAATTCAATGTCACATCCTGCTAGTTTTTGACTGTACTCGATAAACCCAACTCAACTGTCCTTAATCCTAAGCTGATTCCATCTGGTTAAAGAAACCTCCTCTGATTTGAGCCAGTAAATCTCCCACGAGGCACTAAATCAGGAGCCCCACTCTAGCAGGCAGAGAAGCCCAAGACTGGTACACCATCCGCATAATTCAAGGTGTCCTTGAGCTCATATGACAGCATCTCCAGATGACCACCCTTCTCTTCCCCACCATGTCATGGTTATTCCCCACCATTACTCCAGTTCTTTCCTGTGTCCTCCTTATCTGGCTCTTGTGGGTCTTTCCTACAAGATGTGACTGTGCTTTCAGCATATCCTACCAAGAGGCTCCTCTGGACCTAGAGCATAGATAAACAAGTAAGCTAATACTTTATTGCTTCCTAACAGTCCTAACATGAGCATCACTGGCCTCAACTGGATTGACCCTTGGGACACCCCGGACTTCATGATCCTGAGCTTCTCTTGTAGAAGCAATGGGAGAACACCCTCTTTGGCTCATTTATTTCTCAATCCCTGTCATCTGAATGGCCAGCCAGGAAGCCATGGGATGGGTCTCAGGGGATGTGACTCTGACACAGCCACATGGTTATTTGGCAGGTGTATTTTTTAAAGCTTAGAAGAAATGTAGCCCCACTTAATGGTCTTTAAGTCCCATGAAGAGATACTGAATATATCTTAATGAAAGTTAGATAATGGAAAAATTGAAGAGAATTTGAAAATGTGGATAGGAAGCACAGCTCCTCAGAAATAGTCTCTCTGATCGAGAAGTTAAAAGTCAGAAATACCTGGACTGTACTCAGCTGATGAATCTCCAGGATGAGAAATGACTACAATGTTTTATTTCTGTTTTGTTGGCAATAAGATTGACTTATTTCCTTGGCTCCCCTGTGCTATTAGAAAGAGAGCCTCTAACATTGAGACTACTGCCCATTTCAGTAAGAAATGAGGCCACATGTCAATAGAATATAGGTAACCAGACATTTATAACACTGGGCAGCGATACAGAATTGATTAGCAAGTGTAATTGCAGTAAGTAAGATGCTCTCTGCTCCCGGTAATGATGACTCGTGGCATATTGAGAGGAAAAAGCATGATTTTCAAGGAAATGAGATTCCCAATATTAAAATTGGATCTAAAAGCACCCAGATAGAATTGGAAATAACCTAACTATTGAATAAGACTGTAGTGTGTAATGGTTAAGAGCAAGCATGGGCTTTACAAGGAGACAGATCTGATTTCAAAGATCAATTTTAACATGCATTTGTTTTTTGGGCATGCATACTGAGTCTCAGTTTCCTCTACAAAGAAATGGGAATGCCAATAGTGTTTACAACCTAGGTGAATGCAAGGGTTAATAGAGATACACAAGTGAAACAAAGTTTGTGTTCCTCATATGTCAAGTATTCAAAAAAAAAACAAAAAAGAAAAATCTAACTAAAACAGTTGACTTATAACTGTTATAACCTAGAATACCTTATTTTACTTCATAGCCCTGTGCTGTAAGACGGAGGAGAAAACAAACAAAAACAATCTTAGCCAACACTGAAGTGACTAATCTGAGAATCTGCTTTTGTTTCAAGTCACATTCTAAGAACTACTGACGATGGTAAGTGAGGACTTCATGTATATTATTTTAATAGCTCACCAGAAACTCCAGTTATTGAAAGGGAACCCTCCAGTGAAGCTGAGTCAGCTGATGGATGGACAAGTTGTACTTTTGTAACTGATCAGATTCAGACCTAAGGCACCTGGCAGTCTGTGGTTTCCCCCAAGGCAGAATTTGAGGTTCTGCCTTGTGAACCTAAGTTGCAAGTACCAGGGAAAATCTTCCCAGAAAGGGAAATATAAAAGTGAAGTGCCAAAGGTACTTAATTACTTCCAACAAATTCTACAAGCTCCCAATGTGAATCTTGCATAACTGTAAATCCTAACAGTTTGATGATGATCCAATTTTTACATTATTCAGTCTTTTAAAAATAAATAAATCTGAGTTTTCCTTAAACAAGTCTATGAAGATTCAAATAAAGCAGGTGTAAGATGCAAAATTTTATCAAAAGTCACGGATATTCTACTTTGGCTTCTGTTGTATCTGGAAACCATTCATCTTATCTGTTGCTCTTTCTCCCTTTCTCTCTCTTTTTTAGTAAACATTAATCTGCACAGATGGTGAACCACGGTAATCTCTGCTACCAGCTGCAGAGAAGAATTTTTAATGAAATGGGAATTTAAAAGTTTTTTTTTACACAAAGCACTAGAATCTCTTCTACTTTTTTTCATTATGCTCAAATTATTTTTACTGCTGATGGGTTATAAATGCATGATTGCAGTACTCCTTCTGGAAGGAACTGACCTAGTGCTCGGAAGGTGTTTACAGCTTTAAGCTCACCTTCCCCCCTCCAGGTAGGAGGGTGCCAACACCCTAGTACAAGGCACTTGGTGGGTAAGGTGACAAAACTTAGTCCTGAGCTGATTTAATTCCACAGTATGAACCCTGCCCAACCCTGCCTGGCCTTTGTTGATATGCCTCATATCTTCTGACCTCCCTTTTAGTACATTCCACAGATATGTAGCCTTGATTTAGCCACTTCTCAAATTTATGAAAGAGTTCTTTCATCTTTAACAACCCAAATGCCCAAAAATAGATGACTGGATCAAGAAGATGTGGTACATATATACCATGGAATATTACTCAGCATTCAAAAAAGATAAACACATGCAATTTGCAGCAACATGGATGGCGCTGGAAGGGATCATGCTCAGCGAAATAAGCCAAAAAGAAAAAGAAAAATACCGGATGGTCTCACTCATAGCAGGAATCTAGAAAACTTAAATAAGGGACCAGGAAAATGAATAACTATAAGAAAGTGAAAATCAAAATCAACAAAAAACTATGAACCAGAGACACTTTTTGGGGGGTGGGGGGCGGGAGGGGAAGGATTGGGGTCAGAATGGGGCGTTTGCAATTGTATGGGGGAATATAAAAATAAAATTTATTATTTAAAAAAAAAAAAAAGAGTTGTTTCATCTTTTTTTTTTCCTCCTGGTGGATCCCTGCTTAACTGACCACCTGGTATTTTGACGTCTTGTGCTTGACCCTTGTCTCTCACTAGCACCACCCACAGGCAACTATGTTGGATGTGACTGTCTATACAGTTGCTTGTCCTTCTCAGTTCTTGCCCAAGAGGGTTGATGCTGCACACTGATGATCACTCTCAAAAAGATATATCACAGGAAGGGATTCCATGGTAGTGATGAAGCGTAAGTCTCCTTACAAAAAGTTTTACAAAAGGTGATATACATACATGTTTTAAAACTGAAATTTAAGATAAAGGCTAATCTCAGTTATAGTAATCAGTTTTAAAGGAACCTAGTACTTCAGAGAAGACTTACCCACTTCTGAAAACATTCAAAATATATCGATAGAGGATGACTTTGATAATTGAAATGGTTTTTAGACATAAGATACAAAGGGAAAAAGTTACAAAGAAATTATAATGGAAAAGGAGGCTGTTGTTTGTGTATTAAGTTTAGGCATAAAAGAATCTTAAGGTCTAGAAGTTCATCTGTATTGAGGTTGTGAAAATCTCAGTCCAAAACACTGAAATCTCATGTGTATCCCTTTGACAACCACAAACCCAATCATAAGCCATTTTGGATAAACAGGCACAGTGTCTGAAGGCAGAGAGAGGAGATCAGAGGGAATCCAATGTCATGGAGAGAATCGATTCGAGCAAGATCAGGAACCCTGAGCTCTGGTCTTGGTCCTGCTGGGAGCATAATTTGTGATCCAGGTTGAGTTACTAGGTCTTGTGGGCCTCAGTTTCCTTATGTGTGAATTTACTGGTGAAGTCCTCAGGTATCATCATTATTAAGATCATCAGAAAACAATAAAAATTCATCTGGAACTTAAACAGGAGTCTGTCTTCCAGATCCTTGATATCATTTCATAGGATGGTCATATAGTAGGCCAGTTTCAGGACCCTGGAAAGAGTTATTTGTTGCAGGAAGGCGAGAAAGTAGCTGATCTGGCAAATCTAAGTGGAAGTCAAAGAGTTTGGTTGTTAAATCTTTGGGAACAATGGCCTCAACTACTCCAGATGGAGTTTGTCACTGCTTTCTTTGGTATCCCATAGTACTTTATAGAAATGTCCAGTAGAATCCATGTTAACATTCTTAGCAAGTCAAAGGAGCCTCAAGCAGGGCTCCTTGAGGATTAGCGTGCACTTCAGACCTTTATCCAGACTCCCTTACCTAGGGATGTGGCGGCTTCAAGGCCCCATTGTTGATTCTGACACATGCTGGGGCTGTAGAGATTTCAAAGGCAGATCCCCAGTCTTGTTAAATGACTACCACCTGCTAGACTGACACCAGTGTGCTACAATAACACACATGCTAAGTAAGGTTTACAAATTAACATTTCACATCCTGCAATCCAGCATAAACACTGATCTGATAAGACAAGTTACCCTGGATATCAGGCAAACTTTCATAGACTGTCACTACACTGAAGATGTTTATAAACAAAGCCAGGAAAGATCATCTGCAGTGACACCATGGTGAGAAGAATGGGAAATTACAACACTAAAAAGAAGTGTTCTTTGTACCATATATGAGATAATTTTCCATAGTCAGATAAAGACCAAAGAAGAGGATATTGGAATTTGGGTCTGGCTTACTCAAGACTGAGAAGGGAGAAGAGGTCAAGAATTATCCAAAATCAAGCCTTGAATTTTCCTACCAAACTCATTCTTTAATTAGCATTTATTAAGAACAATCAACTACTGCATGACCTTTTAGGATGCAAGAATCTGACCTACAGTCACTATACTCTGTCTTGTACTCAGAAGGCAGATGAAAGTCAGAAGAAAAGAATTACATGGATTGAAGGTAATAATATACTTCTCTCAATGACTCTATACTTACAGTTGGTAACCCCTCCTAGGCAATTGCTCTTCTGATCCAGAAATCATCATAGCTTTTCTTGAGCCACAGCTTTATAGGGCATGCTATGCTATTTTGCCTATCATGGAAGAACTGACAGTCCACAAATCACCTGAGGGCAGGATCACACCCTGAAGTGACTTGACAGAGTGATTTGTGTCGGTTAATGTGCACCTCCTATGGTGGTACTGTCATCAAAACACTGGTCAAATCAAATAAGTCCATCAAGGTGATATAAAATATGCATGCAAAGAGAATGGATGTGATGTTGTCGAGAATAATAAAACAGTCCATAAAAGCTATGAAATAAATCAGCTGTTCTTTCAGGCATGGAATGCCAAACACCACATATAGCCACATATATTATATATGCTGTAAGCATACATATATATGAGCACTTATTGACACGCTCGGAGAAACACAAAGTGATTAAGGGGTTTGCATCCCAGAAGCATTTGCTGTGAGGGAGGCACTGGTACATTGGCTGAAACAGTGCTTTAGCTTCTGATCAATGGCTTTGCCAACAACAACCTCTCTGATGAGTACTTCTCCTGGGGAACATGTGTGGACCCAGAAAGGATGAACCATAAATTGGAAATACAGAAAAGAAGGTTCTCAGGCATGTAACTCCAAGGTCTTCTAAAGGAATTCTTTGCCTTCCTCTAAAACCGTGTTTTAAATCTCAGATCATGAGGGAAAAGGGCATACTCCCAATCTTTAGGCCAAATAATGAATGATGGGCAGGCAAAGAGCTCTTCCTCTCTGTCTTCTTCCTTTCCTTTCTCCCTCCCTTTCACTTCCTCTCTCAGCTCTTTCAATTATGTTACAAACTACATTAAATAACTTTCAGTCTAAAATGACCAAAGAGGTATTTGCAATTGAACCCTGACTGATAAACAGGGTTTGGGGAGAATTTCCTAGGTACATAGGACAAAGATCTTGCAACATCTTGTGCCTGGAATGTAACTGATTTTTAATAAATGGGAATTCCCCCCTTTTGCTATACTCATCAATCCTTTTTTCTTTAAAAAAGGAAAAGACCCTGCTTACAAGGGCTTATAATAAGCCACATTTGTTTTGTGATCTTTCTGCGTGGAGTGTAGGGGAAATATGTATTAATTCCCAAGAAAGCCACACCACTGCTCTAAGTCCATTTTCATAAATATAAATCTTTCAAGGATGCTAGACAGTGTTACAAGGTAGTGCCCTTCACGATGGAACTGCATGGTACGGTTAAGAAAGGTCATTTCTTCAAGAAAAGGAGAGAAGATGGTATTGTTAGGGAAAGTTTTCCATGGGATCCAAGAATCAGTTTTGAGTTTATTTATGGCCATTTCTAGTGGAGGTAGAGTCCAAGCCCAAGGTTAGCTCATTAATTCCATTTTTAAAAATTGCTCTATGAGCTTCTACTTTGCAAGTTATTATTAAGGGGGAAATTATCCCAAAACTAGTTCTCTGTTCTTTTATTCAAGGTCTTTCCAACTTGTTTCCTAGGCAAAAGTAATTGTTTCAGTGATTAAAATGTTAGGAGTTGAGCAGAGCTGATTAGAATACCCTCTGACCACATGCACCAAGAAGGCTATATGAGAGAGAGTGAGGTTCTTGTCTATGACCTCATTATTAACATGGTGTATAATATTAACCTTGTTCCTAATGTAAAATGTACTGAAAACACTGATACTCAGCTCTTCCTAGTTTTGTTTCTGGCACCTCAGGCAACCAATCACTATTAGACTAAAAATTGCTAGAGTTACAACACAAAGCCTTGGAAAAATGAATGTAGATATGAGTTGAAAGAACACTAGAACATGAAATTCAGTATCTGCTTTTATCTCTCCTAGAAAATGCCTGCTTGCCCTAAGGGTATTGCATCTTGAACTGAGTCTCTCTGCTTCATGACTTGTCTCCACACTGACCCTTGGGCATTCTTCATGGGGAGGGGGAGTAGGGGGTGGTTTTATTCTGCATCTGGATTTGTGTTCATAGACAGAAAGCCATGGTATTCTTAAATGTGCATGCAAGATACCATGAGTAAGTACTTTCACAGTCAAGACAAATAAGCAACACACACCTTTAATCCTGACAGTCATTTAAGCTCTGCTCAGACCTCACTGTCCTTCCCTCTGCAGGGAGCTTGATGTACAGGCATTTTACATATGGATCTGGGTGGTTTAACTCTCTTCTCTGTCATTTCAAGCTCTGTATCATAGACAAGTCTCAGGCTCTGTTCCTCTGTGTTTTTTTTTAAACCTATTTTTATATATTTTTTTTCAAATTTAAAAAGTGATGTGCATAAAATAAAACTTAGCTGTTGGTGGGGAGTGGGTAGTTCAAGATGTCCCAACATGTTCAGATGAATATGACCGCCCCCCAATTCAGGCTTAATAACAATTCTGTTATCTCTGATGTTTCCCTCCTGCAGCCCCTTTGCATTCAAAGTTTTTACTCCACTCTCTGGCACTTGCTCCTCCAGAAATCACCAATCACTTCACCATCCTATAGTCTTGTCTCTTCCAGAATGTCGTATAGATGGAATCCTATATAGTGAATAACTTTCTGAAACTGGTTTCTTTTGCTTAGTATGATACATTTGCAATTCATCAAGCTTGTTGCAGACACCAATGGCTTGTTCTTTGTATTGCTGAGTAGTATTCCATTGGATGAGTATAATCACAGTTTGTTTATTCACTTACCCACTGAAGGGCATTAGGTTGTTTTTAGTTAGGGTGGATAATGCTCAATAAATATTTATGTATATGTTTTTATGTACCCACACATTTTCATTTCCTTAATACAGATTTTTTCAATAGCCACACGATTATCTATTAAGCATCATTTTAAGTGAGATGGTTCTTTGATGTAAGAGGTTATCCCATCCACTGCAGGATGTTTAGTGGCTTCACTGGATCTACTTATAAGATACCAGCAGCATCTACTAAACCAATGTGCCAATCGAAATGTCTCCTCACATTGCCAAATGTCCTTGGGGGAGCAAAGTAACCCTCAGTTGGGAATCAATGCTCTCGGCTGAAAAACCAGGAAAGGATTGCTGGTTCATAGGTAAGAATATATTTACCTTTAAAGGGAACTGCTAAGCTATTTTTCAAGGTGCCTACCATTTTGCATTTCTACCAGCAAAGCACAAAAATTTAATTGCTCTGTATCCTTGTCAGCACTTGGTATTAGCAGATTTCTTAAATGTTAGCCCATTCTGATGGTTGGTCAGTTCCTTCATTAAAAATAAGGGATAACAATACAGTACTGTGGTAACTACTAGGATAGCACACCTATTTCCAGTTTTGTGATTCTCATCATTTGAGAAAATTTTGTTTCTTGAACTCATTAAGTTCCACTTGATTATGTGAATGGCCTTGGCCAAAGAGTGGAAGTGAGGCAGGTCACTTCAGGGCAGACACATAACAGCTGATGCACTGTTCTCTGTCTTTCCTTCTCTCAGCTTTGGCAACTAGTTACATTCTAGATGGTGGGGACTTCATCAGCCAATGCCCTTGAGTGTGAATGACATGGATAGGTGTACCCTGCCAAACCTAAAATGGACATGAGGTATGAGCAAGAAATAAACCTTAGTTGATTTAAGCCACTGCTATTTTGAGATCTTTTGCTATCTCATCATATCCAGCCTCTCCTGACTAAAACAAATTCCCATGTGATAGACCCACTCTGAGCATTTATGAGTTAAATGTGGTTAATGCATTTAGCATAGTTCTTGGCTCAAAATAAGTGCTCAGTAAAGGGTTGCTATTATTATAACTACTTACTCTCCCCTGACCACCCTATCCTATGGGGATTCTCCTGTTTATAAACTTACAGCATCTATTCTCTGAAATGCATTAAGAACTGCTTCAACTCCTTCCAAGTATTGTGACACAGATTGGCCTCAAAGAGAGACTGAAGTAAGCATGTATTTCTTCAGCTACCTGCCTGCAGGTATGCTGGTACACCATCCAGGGTTCAAGGACACAGCATCATTATGAAGCTTCAAATTTTCTCTTTCAAATGATTACCAACACTATTGAGTTATTTGAAAACCTGTCTCTTAGAGATCATTATATGTCTTGAAGGTCTTTCATTAGTTAACAAACATTTCCACATTTTCTTCCTACTTGCACAATTCCTTAGAAATAATGTAAACAAAGTATAAAAAAAAAATGGGTCCCAAAGGATAGGGCATAAGATTACCTACAGACATTTGAAAATTCTGATTCCAAGACATAATTCTACTGAGGTTCTAAATCAGTAAAACCAGTATAAGACCTGGAACTTTACAATTTTTTTAAGTATTTAGTACATAATTTGTATGACCCTGAGAATCCTGGTAAGACTCAGAAAAACTCCTGAAATCATCTCGGCTATTTAGCAATGCCAACACTCTATAATACTCACATGGTTGACTATAGTTATTCGAGGATTTTTTCATGTTATTGCTCAATGTTGAAATTTATTGCTGGTTCTGTTTTAACTGATACAGAGACCTAGACTCAAGTTTTCTGATACCAGCATCACCAAAAGCAAAATCTGAGAGATTTCTTTACCTTCCCTCAACCTTATAATATCCTTAAAATGAGAAAAAAGGCATAAAGAAAAGATGTCAATTTAAGTCAACTGAAGCTCTGGAAAATAGGAATAAGCAGAAACTTTAGAAATTTCTGCATAATAAAGATCAAATAAGGTAGGAAGTGAAGACTGGAGAACAGTTAGCCAAAGATGTCCAAAGAAAGGTTCTTGCAGAGAGGAGAACCAATTGCACCTAGCAGAATCTTGGCGAAATTCCAAGTTGATATCAACAGAAATGAGAGGTCAGAATGGAATGCAAAAAAGCTTCCAAAAGTCAAATGAGAGTGGAGAAGTCTTTTCAAGAGGAAGGGCAATAGAACATGTCTATCTCCTTGAGGGAAGGGGTATTAAGCATGTCTTCTAGTTTCTGTATGCTGATGCTTTGCATCTGGGGCTTTGCTGATCTGGGTGAAACTATCCTTCCCAGGAGAGCCAATTCCTGGATTGTAAACAACTTGCCTGTGAGTGAGCATTTTGTGCATGCCTACCAATCCAAAGTCCACACCTCTCCCACCTCCTTTGGGCTGTCACACTTAGGGCCACTGTCTGTCTGCCAGTCACCCCAGGGCCAGGTCCCAGACAACTCAGGACAGTCTCTGTGCCCCGCAGCCTGCTGCCCCTGCTGCCCTGGCTCCTTCCCATGGAAGGCATAATAAATGCTCTTGCCCACAGTTTGCTTCTCTACCCCTGCCTCCTGACAGACCCCGGGTGTGCCCATATTCCCCCCTTCATGTGGCATGCCTCTCCTCCTGGGAACTGTGAGTGATAAATTATATTTTCAGTGACAAATGCTTCCTGATTGGTCACTTTACAGTACTCCAGTTTTCCTCCTTACTCTGCCATTCCTGGTGTTCCTGAATTAACTGCCAGGTCCTTATCCAATTTCCCATGGGAAATACTGCTTATTGCTATAACTTATGGGTTTCAGTAATAAAAACAATAAATGAATAGATAAAAGACCTATATGGAAGCATGAGGGGAAAAAAGTTTGGTGTGAAGCAGAGAGCATGAGAAGACAACAATTAAACTGTGTGGTCTTGTCACATGAAGGATGGAGAGAGATTAAAAGCAAAAACACACAGTAAGCCCAGGTAGGCGAATGTAGAAACTTAGTGAATTTCAAATTAGTGGTGATGCATGATTTATTCAACAAATTGAGTAGCTGGAAAACATTAGATCTCTTTATCATAAAATAGACTAAAAATAATTTTGAGATGGACTATAGACATAAATCTGTTTTTTAAATTCCAGTGACTAAGTTGGTAGAATGGTTTTATAATCTTATGCTAGAGCATGCTTTCCCAAACCAGGACAGAATGCAGAAACCACAAAGGAAAAGATTCACAGTTGTTAAATCTAAAGAATGGAAATTTCTATATATCAGCAAAACTCACTATAAAAACATTTATGAGACAAACGATTAAATAGAAAAAAATCGTAATGCCTATAACAGAAAAACAGTTAATATTCATAATGTATAACAAACTCATCAAAATCAATATGAAAAAGAAAGCCTACCTACTAGGAAAAATAGAGAATGGGATGAGAATAGGCAATTCACATAAAAAATACAAAAGGCAAATAAGCAGGAAGGGGTGATGAACCTCACTAGCAATCAGTGAAATGCAAATTCAGTCAACAATGAGACATCCTTTTTCACATACCAGACTGGCAAAAATTTGAAAGACTGATAATATCTGGGCTGTCAAAGAGGGAGAAGAAACATCTCCCTGTTGTAAGAGGGGAAGAGTTCTGGGGAGAAGAATTTGACAGAAGCCATCAAAATGATGACACCTTGGCGACTTTTGGCCTGGTAACTGCACATCTAGGAGCAGAACCCTTTGGAATGCGTGCTCCAGTGAATGACGTGTCAGAATGTTAGGTGAGAGAGTGTTTGTAGTAGCAAAGAAGCATCCTAGATGCTCCTCATAAGGGCACGGTTGAATGCAGTGGAAAACTCTGACAAACTCTGACAGTGGCTGAAAAGAGAGGACTTGAAAGAACTGCTATGGAAATAGATATCAATCTGATATTTTCGGTTGCAAAATAAAATAACATGTACAGTATTTCTATGTTATATGTGTGCTTGCATACATCTCTATAGATATGTGCATTTATATACTACACACATATATACAGTGTGTGTGTGTGTATATATATATATATACAGTGATAAAAATTATTTCATAAACTCAGAGTGTAACATCATCCTAACCCTTTTCATTTTTCTCACCTGACCACCCAACACCACCACCCTCTCTCCCTCTCTAGGGAATCTACCCACGGCCCAGACAAATTTTCCCTTTAAAACCTCAAAATCATCATTGATCCTCCTTTCCACGAACAGAGTAATAGCTTGGCATTTCTCCCAGAAAAGAGAAGTTGTGTTCCCAAAAAATTAGTTCTGGTGGGGTCCACTTAGTTAAGGTACTGGTGGAACACTTTCTTGCTGGGGTAGATATGAAATGCACAGGACAGGTCTGGAAGGATTCCCATCGAACTGCCAATACAGAGTCCTCACCTTGTGGGGAGGCTGGCAGTAGGAAAAGAGGAAGTTCAAGTATTGTCATATTTTCTCCATGATCATTTCAATGGACTAAACTTCGGTTTGGTTTTATTTTGGGAGAATGGCCAAACTTGTATGTCCATATAAACATGACATATATTACATATAAACTGATTTAAATGTAGTTTAACAAGTTTCTTTCTCTCACTTGGGGCATTTCCGTCGTCTTATACACATGTTGTGATTCCCTTCAACTTGAGAAACAGTCCAGTCCCCACTTCTTCACATTTTCTGCTTGCGCTCTAACACTATTTCTCTATTACTCTATATAGCAAGAGTTCTCAAGATTCATTTATATCAATCATGTTAATGATGTTTTCCTCCTTCTACTCGTACCACTGCTTTTGTCAAGGTCATTAATGACCCCCACATGCTGGTCCGGTGGTTGATTTCAGTCTTCATCACAGTTGATCCATGAAAATGCCTTCATCTGAGAAAACTTCCTTTTCCGGGCTTCCAGCTACCTTCACTGCCCTTCTCTGACAGCTCCATTTAGACTCCTTTGCTGATTTCACCTCAGCTCCTCCCCATCATAATACTGGGTGCCTCAGGGCTTGAACTTTATCTCTAGTGTGATTTTATTAGCCATGGTTTTAAATACCATCTATGTTGAAAATGCCCCAGTATTTCACTTTCAGCCTAGCCCTCTCCTAAATTCCAGATTCATATATGTCCTGTCTATTCAATAATCTCCAATTGGATGTTTGATAACTATGGCAAACTGAACAGACTCAAAACTGAACTCATGGCTTTCTCAATCATCTGCAAAATGATAAATGATAACTCCATACTTTGAATTGCTTAAGTGGAAATCTTGGAATCATCCTTGACTTCTCTATTTCTCTTAACATCAGTAGTTACACCCCCAACAAATCCTGTTGACTCTATTTTCTGGTTTTATCCAGAATATGAATGTTCAGCACTGAGTCTTCTGTCATCTCTTTGGGTCAAGACAAAACCACCATCCCCTGGATTGTTGCAGGAGCCTTTTCAAGGCTATCCTGCCTTGACTTTTGAGTCCTTTCAGTACTTCTCAACACAGAGCATTTCTGTTACGCCATAAAGCAGATAATCAGTTTACTCACCTGTAAAAGTCCCTCATCTTTCTCCAGGTCAGAGCAAAGTCCTTACGATGAATTACTGGGCCTTACATGACATGGTCTTTGGGATTACTCTGATCTCACTGTTATTTACCTCCCTTCTCCTCCACTTTAGTCTCCTAGTTTTTTCTACAACAGACCAGACTTTTTGCATTTACTATTCTCTTTCCCCTGCATGAAACACTCTCTCCCCAAATATCCAAAGACTCACAAATTTAACCCATCCAAGTCTTTGACTCTATGTGCTTCTTCAGTAAGGCTTCCTATAACTACACTCCCTCCAACTCTCCTGCCATTTCCTATTTCCCTCATGAGAATTTTCCTCCAGAGCATTCATGACTATCTGTATTAGGTTCCTGTGGCCCCCATAAAAATGGATTAAAACAGCAAAAATACATTCTCCTCCTGTCTAGAAGTTTGGAGGCCTGAAGTTTGAAATCAGGATGTTAGTAGGATTGGTTCTTTCTGTTGTCTCTGAGGGAGAAGCTGTTCTATTTCTTTCTCCTCATTTGTGATGGCTGCCCACAATTTTTGGTGTTCCTTGGTTGGTAGACACAGAATCATTCCAATCCTTTGATCCATGATCACATGACCTCCTTCCTTGTGTGCTTGTGTCCTTGTGCTCTGTGTCTTCTTAGAAAGACATTGGCCATTGAATTTAAGATTCATTTAAATCCAAAATGACCTTAAGAACACACGAATAATTATAATAATTCCAAATAAGTTTGCATGCACAGGTACCAGGGTTAAGACTTTAACATATCTTTTTAGGAAAGATAATTCAACCCACAGTACCATGACATACTTATATTTTTGCTGCTTCTTTTCTGCTCTCAGAGCAGAGCTCTTTTTGTCTGATTTCCTCCTCTCTCCATGTCATTGTTATCTTCTTAGGGATAAAAATGATCTCTGGACATCCTTTTCACAAAGGTGGTACTGAAAACAAAGAAGGAAACCCTCATACCTGCCAAAGGGAAGCCAAAGTCACAGCAGTGAATTTTAAGAAAGCAGTGCATAAAGGCATCCATGGCCACAAAGGAAATAAGATCCACACATTACCCACCTTCCAACAGCCCAAGACACTGTGACTTCAAAGGCAACCCAAATATCTTGGGAAGAGCACCTCTAGGAGAAGTAAACTTGACCAAATTGCCATCATCAAGCTCACCCTGACCATCAAGTCAAGAGAGAAGGTACCAGCATACTGTGTTCTTTGTGGATGATCAACCAGGTGTCAAGAAGCTCTGTGACTTTGACATGGCAAAGGTCAATACTCTGATCAGACCTAGCAGAGAGAAGGTGGCATATATTTGACTGGCTCCTGATTATGACACTTTGGATATTGTCACCAAAATGGGGATCATCTAAACTGAGTCCAGCTGGCTAATTCCAAATGGAATTTTTTTTACATCAAAAAATAAATAAATGAAATGATCTCTGGGTGGGATGCACCCCATAAAGACTTGTTGAATAACTGAAATCTCCCTGTTGTTTTTCCAAGATGAAGAGAATAAAGTCCAACCACTGGGAAGAGCATTTACACTCTTGGAAAATCTGCCTGCTCCCTTCAGTTTTCACCTCCCTCAGTGTCCTTCGTTTCTACTTATGTGAACTCCTGACTCTTTCTCAAATAAAATTTCCACAACTTTTGTATTTGTTCTCTCTTTCCCCCATCCTAAAATATTCTCCTTCTATCTTTCATAATACACATTTCTCTGTTAAGACTTTAAATACTTTCCTGAGATCAGCTCAGCTCTCACCTCCTTGAAACCTAATGGACGCTTTCCATTGGTCCTACCAGTATTCCAGTTTGCCCAGTAGAAATCTCATCCTTTTATCCCATGGATGCATCATTTTTCTATCATGACAACCCAGGCCTTCTCATTAAACTGTGAGAGCCTCCAGGGAGGGGCCAATGCCTTCCTTACCTTTCCATCTTTCCCTCCTTGAGTTTCCAAAATCTACCCAGGGGATGGACTTAATTGCTAAATATCTGTTGACAGAATGAAGGAAGTAAAGCAGATTTGCCATCTTGAACTTTGAAGTAACAGCAGATAAATGTTGGCCTCTGAGTCCCAGAATATCTGTACTAGAGAGCCAGGCAATGAGTAGGGTGGGAGAGATGCCTTCCAGGAAAGTCCTCAATCAGGGCAGAGAGAGAAGAGATTAGCACAGGAATACTCAAAATAAACTGTGCAGGATACCCAAAAAGCACCGTATCTTTCTAAACTGTCTACCAGTTATTGCCAGTCCCATGAGTGGAGAGGTGGGGGAAGGGCTTCGCCAGGCTTCTGTATCATCTCTAAAGGCACATGCCCTAGAGTCATTTCCAGGGGTGCTGTGAGTTTTGTGGGTGAAATAAGCCCTGAGTTTTACACACAGAAGGGGCTGAGTGGCTATAAAATCTGCAGCTGCCAAGTACGAAAACTTTCTAGAATAACAATCCAGGCTCGCACCCCCCCCCACCCCCATCCCAAGCCCCACCAGCAACTCAGACGGGGAATTGATTTCTCTCATCTTTAGGCAGTGTTCCACAGTCTTAGAAGCACTCCATAAGGATTACTTGAGTGCTTTTTAAAAAATCTAATTCCTAGGTCCCAGCTAAGATCAACCTGAGTCATACCTTTTGGATGTGGCCCTAGGACATGCATTGTCATGGAGCTCCAGGGGAATATGATATAGACAAAGAATATGGTACATACTAAGAACATCATCTTGTTCCTATCTTGAACCCATTTCTAAATCTATCCATATGAAATATGATCGCCAACCCTATTCATGACAAAGTTGGAGAAAGGAGTAAAACAAACAGTAAGTCCAGTAAGTCATTGGATCAAGATGGAGTTTCTTAAATACCTCCCCTCCCTCCCCCCAGAACTATTCTTCAGGAAGAAGTCTATGGGCTGAGACAAGCAAGCCCACAGGGCTGGGACACTACACAGAAATGATCAGCAATTCCTGGGAGCTTCCAGCAATCACACCCTAAGACGGGTAGGGATTCTGAGACGAGCAGAAACTCTACACAGTCATTCTGCATAAATTTTAGCATCCATTAAACTAAGTACAGATTTCAGATACAGGGTAGTAGATTGGAAATAGCAGGGTCTTTATAACAAGACGGACAAGGTGTCAATTCCTGCTTTACCAGTTATTATTTGATTTACAGTATTGGTTTACTCATCTACACAGTGGAGGCAGCCTCACTCCCTGGCTGGCCTGTTATGAAGATGAAATAAATAAAGTGTGTGAGCTCACCTAGTGGGACACTTGGGAGGCCTCTGAAAGAAGACTTCTAGACTCCTTTCCCTTCTCCCTAGTATGAGATAATCAGAAGTTGGCACTAACTAAAAAAATGAAGGAAGGAAAGAAAGGGTATAAAGAGAGAAGGAAGGGGGTGGGGGATATAAAAAGGGAGGGAGAGGGGAAGAAAAGGAAGAAAAAGAGAAAGAAAAAAACACAGGAAGACAAGGAAATAAATTTCTGCCAGTTTGGCAGAAATAAGTTACCTGTAAATGAAATGTTTCACTGCACATTTCAATTAAAACTTTTAAGGGGCGCATCATACCACTGTAGATTGCTACACGTAAGTAGAGAGTAGAATGAGGGTTATTTTCTGTAGCTCAGAGTGAAATAATATGGAAGCAAACATTGGACAGCTTTGAAAGAATCCTAAATTGTTTTTCTTTCCCCCCCCTTCAAATGTCAAAATACCTGTCTCAGTAGATATTTTAAAATTGCATTCCTTTTTCAAGATCTTTCTATTCCTAGTGGCTCTCTCAGGAATGAAAGAAATAACTTAGCTGGAAACAGCATAGTCTGGGGGGCAGGCTGGGGTGGGAGAGGAGCTTAAATAAATTTCAGTTTGACCATCTGCTAGATCTTGGTAGATAGTCTGTTTTACCATTGAGTTTTGTGGACACTGGAGAGAAAAATCATCTTTGGATGTTTTCAGTTGTTTCCATTACCTACTGCTATATAACAAATCATCTCAAAATTCAGTGGCCTCAAAATAATGATTAGCTATTATCACTCATGGTTCTGTGGGCTACCTGGGCTCTCTCTGGGGGTCTTTCATATGGCTACAGTCTGGGGCCACAGTCATCTGAAGACTCTCTGGGCTGGATGTCAACACAGTCACTGCTACAACTAGCAGTGACTTTAGAAGTTGGCTGGGTGCACACCTGGGCTGTCAACCGGAAACCCCCATACACATCTCCCCAGGTGGGTTGGCTTTTTGAAAATGAAGACTATATTTTGAGATGCAAAACCTCCAGAGTGAGCCTGTCAAGATGCATGGGGAGGCAGCAAGGCTTCTTATGACCCAGCCTTGGGAGTCACATGATGTCATTTTACTGCATGCATTAGTCACGTGGGGTGTGTCTAGAATCCAGGAGTGGCTTCTAGGAAGCATGGCTTACAGAGGGGCCACTTTGGAAACTGGCTGCCCCTTGTTGACCTTTTAATTAAGCTTTCCCTCTCATAGGGACATTTCTATTTCTACAAGATCAGTAATGGGATTACTCACTATTGAACTACAAATCCACAGGGAAGTCTCACCTGAATGTATTACAGTAAGGTTACCACGAAAGGTATGAAACAAGTGACCAAACGTGGTTTGCTAAAGTGCCCACGAAAGCCCCTTTCCTAGCTGGGCGGGGGGGGGTCCACTAGAGCATTCATCAATTTGAGTTTCTGATCCCAATCATTAAATATCAAGGGAGTCAGTCTCCCAGCACCCAAACAATCCTGGGGAGGTCTCTGCTGGCACAACTGAAC
This sequence comes from Talpa europaea, assembly GCF_964194135.1. Lineage (NCBI taxonomy): Eukaryota > Metazoa > Chordata > Mammalia > Eulipotyphla > Talpidae > Talpa > Talpa europaea. The sequence continues at coordinate 114,446,998 of NC_140074.1, read as the reverse complement.
AATTTCTGGGGCCTATCTTGGCCAACTCATTTCCATTAGTTTCTTCACTTGGAAAACAAGAGGGAACAAAACTAGGTGATTTAAAAATCTTTTCCCTGGGCCTCCCTTGTGGCGTGGGTGGTTGAGTGCCACACTGTGAAACTGTCCGCAGCCTTTGCATCATGGGTTCGATCCTGGCCGGCTGAAGAGAATTCCAGATGGTGCAGCAGACCTCTCCTGTCTCGCCCACTGCTCCCCTCAGCAGTGTATTTCGTCAGTCTACCTGTTCTGTTCCCTGCTCTGTCTCCGGTGACTCCTCTCACCTTCCCAAGCATCTGGCCTCTTTCCCGGTTCTTGTATAAAAATAAATAAATCTTTAAAAAAAATCTTTTCCCTCCTGATAGTCCATCAATGTATTAGTGGCTTAAGACTTTTCAGGGGATGTCACAGAATAGAGCATTTTAGTCAATTCATAGATGCTGCAATGAATTTTTCTAAATCATCTGTCTTTCCTTTTTTATTTTTTTTGTCTCTTGGTTCCTTCCTATGAATAGAGCAGCTGGGGAGTAGAATCCTAGTTTTGTCATGGCTTGCAGCAGAGGGGAAGGCAGGCCTGGAGGCTGCAGATGCTGTTTTGAGTTGTGGACTCTGAAATATACAAGTATGAGACCTGTTCCCATTTGCTCAACCTCTCTGACCCCGGGCTCTCTATTAAGCTCACAGTTTTGGGAGAAAGAAACGAGATGAATTTTAAGAGTTCTGGCATAGGGCCATTTTTGTTGTTTGGATTTTTGTCTTTTTAAATTTCACTTGAATGGCTTCATAGTTATGGCGTACCTGTAGCTTTTAGTTACCGCAAATCTGTTTGAGAAGTGCTCAGAGAATGAATAATACATATAAATAATAAATGAGTGAACAGTATTGCAAAGCAACCCTATTTGAAAATTGGGACTCAAACCGCAGTCTCAAACCAATCAAGGGTAGGCATTGGGTCATGGACATTTGTAAGACACTGGGTGGGGACCATAGAGGACAAGATTCCTGTTTGCCTCTGAATTTAGAGCTTTTTCCAGTCTCCTTTGTTAGACAGTGCTGAATCTGGAGCTGGGTGCAGTCATGCCAGGAGCACAGATCAATGTGTCTGTCGAGGAGAGAACTGCAAGCTCGCTCTACTCAGCACCGAGCAGACTATTCTGAGAGATTCCTGCAGACCTGGCACTCAGGCAGCCTGCCTCTCCTTTCCAGGTTTTCCTAATTAGGTCAAGAACAGTTCAGGAAAGATATACTGAATCCAAAAATTGTTTCAACTGATGAAGGTTCAAATGGCAGGAAGGATAAATAAGAGCTACCAAAGAGTGTCTGGACTAGCTTAACAGAAAGGCCCCACAGCAAGCCCATGTACTTCCACCCCGTGGCTCATCAACTTGGGCAAGGTGCTGTGTGGAGATAGATGATGTGTGTATTGGGGGGCAGGAGGTAGATGAATAACGTGAGACTTTTAGGATCTCACAAAAGGGATGATGAGATAGATCCTTAAAAAACTATCATTCAAGAAAGTGATAAGGATTGAAAAACTCCAAGTTCTAAGAAATGAGAAATGACACCAGTCAGGTAATATGAGGAAGACCTCTTGGAATGGGAGGTCACAGCAGCCTGCCCTTGCAGTAGAGGCAGCAATGGGAAACAATTTGGTGTAGCTGAATCGCAGAGTCTGGGAATGGAAGAAGTCTGTAAAGAAGGTGGAGGCCCGATGCTAGAGCAAATTCAAAGGGTTTCACTTTTACCTGGCATGAAACATTTTCAGACAAGAGTATGTTTAGCTGCAAATGACAGAAACATATAACCCACAGTGGTTTCAGAGGGAAGGGACTTTATTTCAAGCCACAAGGAGCCAGGCAGCAGGGAGTCCACACAGCAAGGCCACGGGAGACACAGGCTCATCCCCTTTCTCCACCCTGTAATTCTACCTGGTGGGCTTTGTTTGCAAGGTTGTCACCTAAAGGTCATAATAAGTTTGCTCCCCTTCTTGCCTCATGTCTGAGGGACGGGTAGGAAGAAGGGTGCTTCTCAAGCCTCTCCTAAAGCCTTTCACTTAGATCTCACTAGGAATCTGTCACAAAGTGCAGAGGAGGTTGAGAAATCATATTTTCGTTTTCTGCCTCTGCATAAAGCAAGCTAAGAGAAAAGTTACTTCTGAGTAGTTTGAGTAGTCAGTTCTCAGCGTCTACCATAGCTCTGTTGATGGTATTTGAGCAGGGGAACTGTAGAGTCAAAGCTGTGCTTCTTGATAGTTAATTCAGCCATGACACATAACTGGACTTGGTGAGAATGGTGCCAAGGAGGAAGAGGAGAATTCTAGGCATAGAGAGATTAAGTGTGGCCTCATTATTACATGCTAGTAAGTGGTGTAATTTGGGATTTGAACCCAGGTTGGTGACTCTCAAGTTCTTTCTACACAACTTCAAAGCTGAACTGAAGGATGTGAATCTTATGATTAGGAACATACAAGACCCTTAACAGAAATATATCTTACTAGAGTCCTGCGCATAAGCACAAAAACTCAATCCAATCATTCAATTATATTTACTGGTATCTTATTAGTAAGAAATAGAGTGTAATTAAGTGGAAAGAATGGGGGTTCAGAGAAAGATGGAGATGGGTTAAATTTCCAGCTATTCCTTTTCCTAATGGTTAAATTTTAGTTTTAATAAATTTTTTGGTCCTTAATATCTGTATATATAAAATGGGAAGGAGAACAACAATGACAAAGATGTGCAAAATATGATATTATGGGTACAGCACATACTAACTGGCCCAACCTGTATCAAATTTCTTCTAGGCAATTCCAGCCAGAGGTAGCAGTGAATTAACATCATGGCCAATCAGAAACAAGTGAAGTTGGCTATAATTTTAGAAATACTTTTACTTTTCTGATAGAGATTGCTTCTTTCCTTTTCTCCTTCTTTCTCCTGATGGTGGATGTGATAGCTGGAGCTGATATAGTCATCCTACCACAATGAGGGAAAATTCATGAGAACTGGAGGAGCACTAGCAATGCTTACCCATTATGTTAGAGGTCTAGCTGTTTAAGATGCAATTCTTTCATTTTCTTTTACTTTCATTTAAAAGCCCTTAAAATTGGGCCTCCCCTGGTGGTGCAGTGGTTGAGCGCTGGGCTGCGAAGCTGCCCACAGCCTCTGCAGTGCTGGTTCGATCCCCGGCTGCCAGCGAGGGTGTCACATGGTGTGACAGACCTCTCCTGCTGTGCCTGCTGCTCCTCTCAGCAGTGTATTTTGTCAGTCTGCCTGTTCTGTTCCCTGCTCTGGCTCTAGTGAATTCTCTCACCCTCCCGCATGTCTGACTGTACCCAGTGCTTGTATAAATAAATAAATAAATAAATAAATATTAAAAAAAGTCCTTAAAATTGACATAGCATATAAAGGAACTTGGTGCCTGGTTGACACTCAATAAATGATGCTAATTATCATCACTGCCATCATTGTCAACATTATTATTATAAGAGTTAAATAACATCAAGCTATATGTTAATTTGAAGATGAAAAGAATACAATCAAATTACAGGTACAAATATGCAATATCCTCATGAAAAGGGGGATTGAGAGTAACACAGAACCAAGCTGATTCTGTAGGGATGAAATTGTTTGTACAGATGTCAGGAAAATCCAGGCTATAAACCCAAATCCAGGATTATTATAAAGGACTCTATCCAGATGCAGAAATAGAGCACACAGGGCAGGGGGTGGACAGAGGGAAGCATTTCTACTGAAGAATTCTGATGGTTGCAAAACTATTACTGTGATTCCAGAATAGAGTTACTGTGACTCTGACTTAAATTTAGTATTCATGAGGATAGAGAATAATTACATTAGCAAAGGGAGACTATGGTTTCTAGTAAAGAATTTAGAAATTAGGGAAGCCAAAGTCCATGGAAATGAATTCTCTGACCTTCAGAGTTCTCTAGCCAACCACAGAATGAGAGGAACTGCTAATCTATAATGTATGTTAAATGCCCAAATTTGCATGAACCTAGCATACAAAATTCAATCTGTGAACAGATAGCAAGAAGAACAAAAAGACTATTTGAAATAAATAACAAAAACAACAACTCCAGAGCATAGCATAGCCCTAGGCATATATATTCTTGCTAAATAAGCAAATGATCAAATGAATAACAAAGGGTAGTTCAGGCAAAATCAGAGATTCTATATTCATGAAGTCAATAGATCAAAATTTCCATTGATCTATTTACCATCTATCTATGTAATTTTATTTATTTATATATTTAAAAATATTTGTTATAACTTACATAAACACACCACAGAATCAACAATTGAGAAAAGATTTGGCACTTCAAGAGAGATGACTATGTATGTCTCCTGTTTCACATTCAATTAAATAAAACAAGGTATATATAAATAAGAACAAAATTTTTTGTTATTTGTTATTTTTTTGTTGAGTCATATAAATTCTTTGCATATCCTTGATATAAGCCCCTTGCCATAAGTATGGTGTTTGAATATTTTCTCCCATTCAGTTGGGTGTCTTTTGTCTTAGAATAAATAATGGGCAGAAAAGCTAATAGGTAGCTCTCAAAAGAAGACATACAGGTGGTCAACATGAAAAAATGTGCATCATCACTTATCATCAGGGAAATGCAAATCAAAACCACAATACCACCTCACTCTTTTGACAACGGCCCATATCAATGGCCCATGCTCTATCTAAGACTGAATATAGATTTGTGAATGGGCTATGAGAGGCTCAAGTGCAGGCACTCGGGTTCCCAAAAGATGCAGCACTGTGCTCCCAGGTAACTCTGGTTACCAAGGGGGGCCACTAATGGATAAACCCCCATACTGCCAAAAAGAAAAAAAAAAAGGAATTCTCAATTTCTAGTCCTCACTACCTGAAAGGGGCCAGGGCTTCTGTTATCAGAATCCATGCAAACAATGATTTTTGCATGTGACAAGAATGCCAAACTCAAGGCTCCAATTCTGTTCATTTAGATCCTGATTTGCAAATATGAACAAGCCACCTAATCACTAATGCTGAATGAAAATTAATAGTGTATAATGATTCAGAAAAACAGACAAATCCCCTAAGAAAAAGTTAATATAGAAAACAGGAGAAAAAAAGAGTAAAGCATGTAAAATTAGTGTCCTCAAGGAGAGGTGTGAATTTCCACACAATTTACCCCCAATATAGGATAAAACAGAATTCTTGAAAATTAAAAATCTCATTGTCTAAATAAAATATATGCATATATTTGAGATCTGGAAAAAATAAAGAACCCTCCCAGAAAACAGAGTAAATGGTCAAAGAGATGAACCTAAGCAAGAAAGTAGAGAGACTGGAGCCATATGCAGAATAATGGCCCTCCCCATGATGTCCATCCCTCCCCCCAAAACTGTGACTATCTTACCTTAGGTGGCAAAAGGAATTTTATAGATAAGATCAGGAGATGGGGACAGGGCCCTGGATTATTCATGGACACCCAGTGTAGTCACAGGGGCCTTTGTAAGTGAAAATGGAAGGCAGGGGAGTCAAAGTCAGAGAGAGGTTCAAAGACACTGTGCTGCTGGTTTGGAAGATAAATGAAGGGGCCATGGACAGAGCGATGCTGGTGGCCCCTAGAGCTAGGCAAGGAAAGGCACAGCTGCAATAGATCCTCCAGAAAGAATGCCATATATCTTGATGTTAGCTCAGGGAAATTCATTTCAGACCTCAGATCTCCAGAAGCATAAAATAATATATATTTTTTGCTTTAATCCACTAAGTTTGTGGTTTTTGTTATAGCAGTAACAGGAAACTAATATTCGAGGAGAGCAGGTCCAGCTGACCCAGCCACCATGTAGGGGGAGTTCAGAAGGAAAGGTATGTGGATGGTGGATAAGGTATAAACACATAACAGAAAGAACGTCTAGGGGCTTGAGTTTTCAGGGAGAAAAAGGCCAACTGAATCCTTTATGGTAAGACTTTAAAAAGTTGGGGGCCTCCCTGGTGGTGCAGCAGTTGAGCGCCGGGCTGTGAAGCTGCCTGCAGCCTCTGCAGTGCTGGTTCTATCCCCAGCCAATGACGAGGGTCACACATGGCGCGCAGACCTCTCCTGCCGCCCGCTGCTCCCCTCAGCAGTGTATTTCGTCAGTCTGCCTGTTATGTTCCCCGCTCTGTCTCTGGTGAATCCTCTCACCCCTCATATCTCTGGCCTGTGCCCCAGCTCTTGTAAGAATAAATAAATCTTAAAAAAAAATTAAAGTTCATGCTGTCTCTTTCTGAATGACATAACTTTAATTCTGGTTTAACTCTCATCAACAGAATGGAAAGCAGGAAAACAATGGGCCAGTGCCTGAGAAGAGCAAAGGAAACCCATTTTGAAATTTGAGGCCAATCATTAAAGTATTGGGCAGGGGAAAAATGACATTTTTAGATATACAAGAACTCAGAAAGTGTAGCATCTACATAACCTCCTTAGAAAATAAAGCATTAAAATAGATAAAATTTCAGATTGCATTTTAGTTAAATAAAACTGAGAAACAGAAATATGTAGCATACCAATAAAATGAGCAGTAATATCAGTAAAAGGTACAGTTAATACTAAGTAACTGTTGAAAATATGGTAGTGAAATTTAATGAAATTGTTAAGTAGGTTTTCATAAAACAGAGGAGGCACAACATAAAAAACTTAACAATCTGGAACCAAGATTCAAGATAATTTTAATACTACAGAAGAGACAGAAGAAAGAAATGCAGAGAAGACATAAAATACCTACTGATATAACTCTTACTTTGTCTAAGTGGGTAGCTGTGATACAACTTCATTTTTATGGAGAAAAGAAAATAATTTTTATTTGTGAAATGTTTAAGGTAACAACTCACAGAACAAAGATACAAGGTAGAACTTTTAAACTATTCAAAGTTAAAATATAAGGAAAAATAACCAAGAAAAGAAAGTATAAGATACATGAAATAAACATAATAGAGATTATAATTAATAGCCATCAGCTAATTTTTTTCTTTACTTAAAGTACTTCAGTTTGAAGAATGTAAGTGTGGGGAAACAACCAAAATAGTACCACTATATTTGTCTAAGGAGAAATAACTTAAAATAAAACCACATAAAGAAATTGAGTATAGGCCTCCCTGATGGTACAGGGGTTAAGTCTAAGTCTTAGTGCTGTCATCTCTAAGGCCTGAGTTTGATCCATGGCCAGGAAGCTGACCCAAATGGAGCAGCAGACCTCTCTTGTCTCACCCACTGCTCGCCTCAGCAGTGTATTTCAGTAAATCGCCTATTCTGCTCCCAACTCTGTCTGGTGAATCCTCTTGCCCCCTGCATCTCTAGCCTATACCCCAGTTCTTTTATGCATAAATACATAAATCTTAAAAAAGTTGAAAATAAAAGAATGAACAAAGATTTATTAGGTCAATGCCAGTTCAACAACAATCTGAGAATTACTGACAAAGTAAAACTCAAGACAAAATCATTACAAACAAAGGAAGATAATTTATATTCATAACAATGAATGTTCTAATAATATGCTATAATAGCTGTGAATCAATATTAGGACAACACATCAAGGAAAAAAAGAATACTACAAGGAACATTTTAAAACAATACTAAGATTTATTATTTGAATTAAGTACATATACAAGAGAAGATTTGAACAACACAGTTAAATTAGAAAGGAGGAAGCGGAGAAAAGGAGAGGAACAGAAGAAAATACAGAGAGGCAGAAGGAAGAGGTGGAGGGAAGAAGGGTTGAAGAAAGGAAAAAGGGCAAAATTGGATTTTGTTCTATGTATACAAAGACTGCATTCTTTTTACCTAGGGATCATGTACTATGTCACAAAGAATCTCTATATACAAAAGCTCAAGTCCTATAAGTTACATTCTCTGATGACAATGCAATAAAGTTGGACATTAAAACCAAAGGAATAACTGAAAAATATAAGGAAACCACAATCTTGGACATTTAAAAAATACTCATCTGCATGACATTTCGATAAAGTTTTCAGACTCCTTAGAAATGAGGGACAATGAGAACATTATGTGAAAACAAACCATAAAAGTCATAAAGGAACTTTTGGTAACAAAACATTAAATCTTTTATGTTGAAAAAGTTTCTGATTGGCTAAAAGACAAAGCAGAAAAACACTCGCAGTTTATTTAATAAAGGTTTAGCACCTATGACATAGGGAGAGAAGCTATAAATGGAGGAGAAGAAATCGAGAGGCCAGTACAGAAATGGCAGCTCCCCCAGGAAGAGACAGAAATGGCCAGTAAACACAGTAGCAGATGTTTTTGCTGGCCAGGAGGGAAATGCACATTGAGTCAAGATACAGTTTTTGCCCACTTGGTTGGAAAAAAAAAACATTAAGTCTGCTAATGAACAGTTTGGTTAGGATGTGCGGGAATAAACATCTTTATCTTTTTTTGCTGATGTTTAAACTTCTTTTGATTTTTGGAGGACAATTTAGCAGTCCTTATCAAAAATTAAAAAACATAGATCCTTTGAAACAGCAAGATTATCTCTAGGAATAAGTCCTGCAAGGATATTCAGTATATGATTATTTGAAGGGAGAAAAAATTGAAAATGACTCAATTTGGACAATAGAATGGGTAAAGTATTCCAGTTATACTGTAGAACACTAAGCAACTCTTTAAAATAATGCAGATCCTTATGAATTGTATGGAAGAATGTTCATAACTGCTGAGTCATACACATGCATACACATAAACATATGTGTATATATGTATACACTGTATGCTATTTATATGCGATGATGGCTACAGAAAAAATCTAAAAGGGTCCATTGCTGAACTATCCCTCAACTTTCCCTAGACAGCAGCACTGTGACTAACGGTTATACAACTGTATTTAAAAATCTAAACATGAAACTTTTTTTTATTTTTAAAAACTTAAAAAATAGATAAAGCAATTAAAGCAAGATAAGGTTGGGGGTAGTAGTATTGACTAAGGGTAGGTGCGTCCACATAAATGCAGGGCATTTGCTAGGATGAGGCGGGGCATAAATCTCACACTGAGCATCCTAGTGGTCAAAGCAAAAAAGGAAAATGCAACCAGGAAAATACTCAGAAACTGACAATACACAAAACAGATGCATGAGATACCATTTTTCCCAGGCACTTTGGTCAAACAGAAATTTCTCTGGGGGGCTTCATATAAAGCAGTGGCACAAAGAATATCAAAAACCTTTCTGCAATTTATATCACGATAAATGTGTCAGATTGCTTCTTAAGCTGAGCAATAGCCATTCATAAGATTAGTCCCAATAGGAGCAAAGTCTTTCACTGAGAAGATATTAGTGAATCTGAGTTAAATTCTTCAGACAGAAGTATCTATAGTAGCAGCATCATTGAAAACAACAATGAATACCTACCCAATTGCACAAAGTGAGGAATAAAGGAATTAATGGCGGGATAGGGAGGGAGGGACTTGAGATGAAGCAAGCCTGTGTCCCCACAGAATCCTTCCTCAAGGACTGATGATCTTCTTAAATCAAAGCCATGACCAGAGCTGGATAAAGAATATGAGGGTAGCTTAGAGATGCAGAGAACAGTTTTAGCCTATTTGTATGTATATAGAAATAAATATGGGTAATTCATTTGTTTATGTTACCAAGTGACAAATTTGTTTGAGTTCAATAAAATGCAATCATTTATTACATTTAAAAATGTCAGAAGGGATTTCAACAAAGGGAGTTCTGTTGTGACACCCTCTCTAGACAGGTAGAATGGCGGGGAGAGCATGTCTCATGCCGAAGTGATGTGAAATGTTTATCCTGCCTGCTTTAGGGTGGGATGTAATTATTACCATCAATGTCACATTTGTTCCTTTGCCTTCCTAGCATATGAATCAAATTTGCTACTTCATGAAGCATGAAATTACCTTTTCAATACTAATTCAATAATAATGGTGAGTAAACTGTGAGCAATTATCACCTGAATCAAGAAATATCATCTTCCCACCTCTGTCACCAGCTAGTCACTAAGAATGGCCCACTTCTCACACCACAACAGGAGATGACACTGATGTGATGAATATTTCTAAATCTAGGAAAGTAAGACTATTTCAAAGGCTATTACTTAGATTCCTAGCCCCCTAGCTCCAGACAGTTCTGAACTCTTGGATCTATTGCAAGGGACATTGTGTTGTTCATCTTTTCATGTAAATAAAGTCCATGATTAAGTCATCTTTAGGTAGTAGACATTGTAAAGAAATGTGGAAGCAATTTGTGGCTGCTGTCTAGTAAAAGCTTATACTTTTCGTAGTTGTTAATGTCTCTTGGAAAAACCAGGGGATCAGATCACAGATTTCTAGACCCAGAATAAAAACAATAGCAGTAACAGTGATAGCAATTTTGTAGTAATAATGGCAATGCTAATCAGAAAAATAATAGCTACCCGGTAATGAATACTTATTTTTCCAGGCATTTTGCTAAGTGCTTTATTAGTGTTATTTAATCCTCACAGATGTCCTTTAAGGTACAAATGACAAAGCTGAGAAGTCCAGAAATTTCCCCAAGGGCATAGAGCTATTAAGTGGCAGAATTGAGATTTAAACCATGGTCTCTTTGAGAATCTAGTTCATTCTCTTTCCATTCTTCCTCACTAGTGCAAGAAATTGTAGAAAACACCATGTTGTGACCATGTATTTGATAACACATGATAAACAAAGAGTTCAGAAACTGGAAAACCCTGGGTCCTGGTTATTTACTTGGGCTGCTCTTGCTTGGAACCAATGGGAAATGAGGGTGAAAAGTAAGCTTTCAGGCTGAAGTTGAGACCTTAAGTAATGTTGACTTATTCAATAGATTTTCTTTTTTTTAGCTGCCATTTGCTAAGTAGTGTGTTGGATAAAATTATGTGGACCTTTATAGCAAAGTAGGGAAGTCAGGTGTCATTTGAATTATCCTACCAGTGAAGGTAAAATCACCACTATAATGTTACAAAAGAATGGTAGTGATATGGACATGATACGGGACTTTGTCATCCATCCATCCATCCATCCATCCATCCATCCATCCATCCATCCATCCATCCATCCATCCATCCATCACTGATATAATACTGGGATATCCCAATCAGGTATTACCATCAGAGTGCACTCATCATCCACCCACTCACTCATATTCCACCACCACAGACCATTCTGCTTCCTTCTTTATAGGAAGTCTATCTTTGTCCTAAACACTATAGGAAACTTCTGAGGGGTTTTAAACAGAGTTGGTGTTGGCCCTCGAAGGTGATACCATGTGTACTTCTCTCTTCCTTCTTTTTTTCTTTTCTTTTCTAAACCCTTTTTATTTTTATAGTGGGAACATACAAGAAAGTTGGTCTAAAATTAATACTCGATATAGAATTTTTTTCTGGAACTGATGAGCTAGGTAAAAACCAAAAGGTCTTTAGAGGATCTTGGGAAACCTAAGATAGATTTTGTTCTTCATCTTCAAGAAAGCATTTCCTACTGTTCTTCCATGGAGGCACTCTGCAGAAGTCACCAAAAGTTGGACACACTTCTAGACTTCTCAGGAACGAAAAGATGACTTGGGAATCATAAAGTAAGGAAATAAGTCACCTCTGCTGTCCAGGGAGATTAATATTTTTCTCAGTAACATTATTTTCATCTTTTTTTCACTTGTGTCTCACAAAACCCTAAAAGATGAGGACACCAGTTGCTATTGTTATTAATGCTCACGTTACAGACAATGAGGGGCAATGAGAAGCATTACCCACCAAGGCCAATCTGAGAATGGAAACTGATATTGATTTTTAATGCAGCGCTCTCTTCAAGGCCAACAGCTATCTACACAGTCTTGATCATTCTTGGCAAGAGAAAAGAGCTTATCAATCTATCAGGAATCTAAAATATTGATGGATGGGGTTCTGTGTAATACCGGCTATAAATTCAGTATATTACAAGTCTCGGCAAAATAAAAAATGTACCAGAGCATTCACTCTGTATTCAGCCATTCATGTACGACTCAGTTACTGCATGGCAAGCACTGTGAAGGTCCTGCAGACTCAGTGATGGTGGCCTCTGGGCAGCCTAGGAAGAGGATGATCACAACCAGGAGTATGATACAGTGGGATGAGGAATGTCAAAGAAACAGAATAAAGTGTTGGGCTCTTGAAAGAGCGCTATGCCTCATTCATTCACTCAATCATTCATTCAACAAACAGTCACAGAGTGCCCTCTTGTTGCCACATTTTGTGTTGGGTTCTGGGATCCACTGTAAAGAATATATGATCTTTAGCCTCAAGGATTATCATCTAACAAGGAAGGCAGAATTAAGAAAAAGATTATACAGACCTACATTAAAGCAGAAAGGTGGTACATACAGCAAAGGATAGTTAATTAGTGCTGCAAAAAAGTATAACACCTACACTTTGATTCAAGGGAGAGTTTCTCTATGACCTCTATTCAAAAACTGAGAAATTCTGTGCTCCCTCCCAGGCTTAGACTTCATAGGATAGTTTTTGGTGCCGACTGGAAGTACTCAGTAATTCTCATACATTTATAATAATAATTTGATACTATTTCTTATCACACTGCTGCTTCACTCCCCACCCCCTGCCTTGCATATTTTATCCTCTTATCCTCGCTTCATGGATGAAGCGTAAAGGTGGACTGTTCCTCTCTTCCCAACAAGCCAGGCACATCTCCTTGAGAGAAAACTGCAATAATACTCACATTATTCATCATCAGGCATTAGCTCCTAACCTGAACATCTTCTGCTGAGGGTAACAGATAGCACTGGGATGCCTATGTTAGGAGAAATGAAAACCTGATTATTCACTTTCTAATTTTCCCCTCCTACATGAAACATGCTGTAGCTACCTCACAGAATATGGCGATGTGTCAAAAAACTTCATTAGTCAACACTTGTACTTCATCTAGATTATGTTGGAAGTTACGTTTTCTAGAGCAAGAGAAAAGAGTTCAAAATATTTTGGCAGGAAAGGAATTCTCAGACCACAAAAGAGGGAATCTTGCAATAAGCTATTTAATATCATCAAGGCCTTTACTCTTTCTTGGATAAATGGAAGTGGGAGAAAATTTCTTGGTTTCTGGTGTGCTGTAGGGTTGCCTTATCTTCTACACAAAAATGGGGAGTCTATGACCCAAGGTGTCTGTGTACTTATGGATCTATCTATCTATCTATCTATCTATCTATCTATCTATCTATCTATCCATCCATCCATCTATCTAGGTCATGTTGACTAAGCCAGTGCTGTTTCCTCTGCTTTCTCCTTTAACTGATGTGGGGAATGAGGATGCTTACTCATAAGAAACCAGCGGAGTTCTTCCTGGTTCATCTGTCCAAATTCCCCACACCTCTCCCTTCTTTCTTTAACTATAGCTCAGCTCTTAATATCTTAGCTGCAATGCTCACTGCTTTGGAGCTGAATACAGTTAACTATCCATTTGCAGCACAGGAAGCCTCTCAGTCTCTCTGTCCTTGAGGGGGGCCCACCTCTCCTATATTTCCTAGGGAATTTTAACCCAGGGCTAGAAAAATAAATGAGATAAACTTTCAAAGCAATGAAAGGCTTTAGAAATCTCCCAATAAAGATAGGCTTTTAGAATTCTCTAATATACACATGGGGCAAGTTCTACTTGTTTCCTTAATTGCCTGCCTGCCCTGAGCATCAACCCCTCCTCCAACCTATCTCCAATCTCTCTTTGCCTCTTACCACTCGCAGGCTTGATGAAGAAGCCTGTAACCCAGACTCCTTCACTTCTCAAGGCCATGGGGGCGGATGAATATAATACAAACCATATGGATTTTGGAGTTTGCTATTGTTCAGAGCTGATTTCAGGTCCTGGTCCTGCCATTTTTTTTTCAATTGAATGTACTTGGACAAATTAATCCCTCTAAACTCCAGTTTACTCATTTTGTTATCACAGGGATTTAAAAGTATTACAAAGTAATATTTCCACATTACCCACCTTCTAAGGAATCTGCTTTGTTTGCTCTAATGTCCAGCATGACAGCTAATTATAAGACAATAATTTCCACAATCAAAAAAAGGTGCAACAAATGAGTTCTTTATAGCCTCTTCACTAAGGCAAATAAGTGGCTGAAGATTTAGTTTAAGGTTGAAAATCAAAAGGGTTCTCCATCAGTTCCTCAGAAATTGCAGATGACTCCTCTGTGGTGCTGAGACAGCCACCCAGTGGAAAATGGGACTTAGATGTGGAGTTAGCAGTGTCTGGGCAAATAGGTTGCACTGAATCTTGGGTGGAGTTAGTCCCCCCAACCTCACAAGTTTGTTGTGATAACTGGAAACAGATCTCAAGGCACAGGGCACAGTGCAAACTCTCCAAGATTGTTGGTTAAGTTGGGCAGATTCCTTTTGTCTTTTTTGGCAAAGGGAATTGAAGGGTCACAGGGCTAGTAAGTAGATGTCTATGCCTCCATCTTTTCCTTTCTTACTTGCTTAGAACCATGATTGATCATCATCATCAATCAATCTGTCCACTACAACCTGATTCCTTTGCTCCCCTCTCCTTTTATCAAGCTCTGCTGGCACAGCCTATAGGTGCTGAAACTAGCTCTCTGCCTACCTTGTTCCTGCCTTCAAGCTATGGCATGCATATGAATAAAAATATTTTCATTTGTAACAAGAACTCTCAAGTACACCTTCAGAACTTCGTACTGACTCTACCACATTGCTCTAGTTAGTCCACAACCCATATTCAGGGGTGCATATTTGATGTATTTTCCACACCTTCTCAAATTTCCCATGCTCTGTCTTGGTTAAAAACCTTGATGAGACTCAACAACAAGAAAGAAAATAACCCAGTCAAAAAATGGGCAGAAGAGCTAAAAAGAAACTTCTCTGAAGAGGAAATGCAAATGGCCAACAGGCATATGAAAAAATGTTCAACATCACTTGTAATCAGGGAAATGCAAATCAAAACTACAATGAAATACCATCTTACACCAGTGAGAATGGCACATATTAAAAAAACTAGCAACAACAAATGTTGGCGAGGTTGTGGAGAAAAAAGGAACTCTCCTGCACTGTTGGTGGGAGTGCAAACTGGTCCAACCACTATGGAGAGCTGTGTGGAGATTTCTGGACCTACTAAACATAGAGCTTCCATATGATCTAGCAATTCCACTCCTAGGTATTTACCCAAAGGACACAGAAACATCAATTCCAAAGAACACCTGCACCCCTATGTTTATAGCAGCACTGTTTACAATAGCTAAGCTTTGGAAACAACCCAAATGCCCAAAAATAGATGACTGGATCGAGAAGATGTGGTACATATACACCATGGAATATTACTCAGCATTCAAAAAAGATAAACACATGCAATTTGCAGCAACATGGATGGCGCTGGAAGGGATCATGCTCAGCGAAATAAGCCAAAAAGAAAAAGAAAAATACCGGATGGTCTCACTCATAGCAGGAATCTAGAAAACTTAAATAAGGGACCAGGAAAATGAATAACTATAAGAAAGTGAAAATCAAAATCAACAAAAAACTATGAACCAGAGACACTTTTTGGGGGGTGGGGGGCGGGAGGGGAGGGATTGGGGTCAGAATGGGGGGGTTGCAATTGTATGGGGAATATAAAAATAAAATTTATTATTAAAAAAAACAACCTTGATTCTTATTTGAGAACATAAAGCAGTCAGACACAGAGCTACTTCATCTTTCCCAAATCCAACCTATTTCCCCAGCACCATAGATACCCACACCCTCATCTCTCTAGATATGATGGTGAGATGACCCTTCACTGCCAACAGCAAGTTCCTCATTTTCTGCACAGGATTCCTCTTGCTCTTGCCTTGAGGACTTGGCATCTACAGGTAACTTGTCTTTCCTTAACATTACCAATGAATTGGATGATGTCAATCAGCAAATGAATATGTCCTAGTATCTCCCTTCCGAAAAAAATGTTCTTATTTTGACCTCCATTGTCTCTAGTTACCCTGTACCCATTCCTGCTCCTCTTTATGGCAACTTTCCTTTTTATTTTCCTGTACTCACTGTCTTCACCATCTTACTTTTCTTATCCCTTTCTAAGCATGTTTTTTTTTATCTCGTATGCCATGGAAATTGCTCTTATCAATGACTTCTGTCTTGTTAAATCTAATAATCCTTTAATTTCTTCCTCAGGGAAATATATTACTTATTTATTTTCCTTTATTTGACTTTTATAATACCACAGTCTATGGATTTCCCTCCATTCTCACTGGAAGTGCCAACTCAGTCTCCACTGATTGTGCCTCTTTTACTTCCTAATCTCTAGATGTTGAAGTGCCACAGGGCTTCATCATCCACCCTTTTATCTACACTCACTCTGTAAAGAGTCTAACCTGGGTCTATGGCTTTCACTATCTCTCATCTACTAAGGACTCTCACATCTTCCAGCCCCATGCTCTCTCATGGATTCCACACATAGGCATCTAACTCCTACTTACAGGTCTTGTTGCATGTATAAAATGGCACCTCAAACTCAGTAAGTCAAAATCAGAATTCCTGATCTCCCTTGCTCCAATGGGGGAGCCATTTTGAAGGGTCATCCTGGTTCATCATGGGCTTAGCTGTGCCTTTGTTGAGATTGTATCACAATCCACTTGCTCCCTCTGTCCAGTTCTTCCCTCCTCCCTTTCTTTCCTTTCTTTTCTCCAGAAGGGATTAAACTTGAGGTCCCTTCCCCCAAATCTCTGCATGCAAATGTCCATCTCAGAGTCTGTTTTCTTGGGGAAATGATCTCCATTAAAATGTAAACTCCCCCAGTGCAGGCACCTTATTTGTTGGTTTCTAGAATGGTACTTGGCTCATAGGTGGTGTTTAGTTAAGTACTTGGTGAATGAATTAATGAATGGATGAATGAATAACAGAAATAACAGAGCTGGTATCAGACCCAATTCTGAAGACATGACAGCTTGGGCTCTCTGCCCCACAAACACGACCATGAAGACCTTTCCAATGTACAACTTTGAGACCCAGTTGAATTTGAAACTCTGCCCTTGCTTCTGCATGCGGCCAGCACCAGATGAAACCCGCAGTTAGCTGAGGCATGGAGATTAATTGAAAGAACTCATTCCCACAAATGGTGAACCTGGGACAGCTCATGCATGGCAGTGTAATTACTTTGGTGGCATCGACACATCAGAAAGCCCCTGGAGAGTCCAGAATCCAGCTCAGCCTAAGAGATTTCCATCTTAACTTTGAATTTCCTTGGGCCTGTGTCACTAGAAGTCAAACAACATCATTTTAACAAATTTTGAGTGTATGAATAATTTCGCCTTTTCTTCTGCCCTGGTATGTAAACCGATATTACAGACCAGAATATTTATCATGTTGACAGCTCCTGCCTGCTAGATTAGATTTTGTTAGGAAGCTGAATTTTCCTCTGAGAGCATTCAACTCTATATCTCCCCATTTTGAACTTCCACTTTAGATATTTTGGTATTAGCTAGCTCGACACCAAAATAAAAATGGGAGACAACTAATAGGGATAGTTGAGTGTACTGGCCACCTTCACTCCTGACAATTGGGGAAATACATATTCAGTTACTAAATAAAAAGTCGATTCAGTTAAAGAAATGAGGTTGTTTCTGTGAAACCACTCCTGTCACATCTACTGGATTAAAACTTGCAACATCTCAGCTCACAATCCAGTAAGGTGTTCAGTACTCTATTTTACCAAATCACTAGGAAAGCTATATGTCATGGCATCTTTCCAAGTGCAGAAAATCAAAGTTTGATTATATTAATCTGCTATCAATGCAAGGACATTAGAGAAATAGGTTACTCTCACTGATAAAATGTCCTTGCCGTTCACATCTGACTTCTTGACTTGACTTTCTGCGGTGCTCTGCAAAATCCAGACATACAGCAGCCTTTCCATTTCAAAGAAGACCATAACTCAGGTGAAAGTATGTTCTAGCACACATAGGTTTCAAAGCAGCCAAGCTCTCTTTTCACCGTGCATACAAATGGACAGCCATTTCTTAGTTACAAGTGAGACAGAAGGGGAAATTGTCACTGAGATAGCTCTTTCCTGACCTCTGTTAAAGATAAAGCTCATTTTAGAACAACACCGAGTAGGACTGGATGCCATCTCAGTTTCTGTAACATGACAAGGAAGGGGACGCAGATGTGTCTGTAGCCAGAGGTCAGGTATGCAGAATTAATTGCTATTTATCTACAGACCTAGCATACAGCTTCCCTCCTTGATTTCAAGGAATGAAAGCCACACAAGGCATGGGACATAGAGAGGTAAACACTATGAGTTTGAAAGGGGAAACATGGTGTTTGGTGCTCTGTTGAGTTATTTTGAGATACTGCGGAAATATGGAAATATATTAGAAATGAAAAGTGGCCCCTTTTATAATAGTAAAATTACAGTGTTGAGATGAGACTGAACCTGTCAATTTCCAATCATTCATTCAAAGGACAAAGAGCCCATGTTAGGGAATCTTCTACAGATGTTCTTTTGATAGCTTCTTCTTTAGTAACCAACTGGATTCCCAGAAAAATCATTCACTTGTCTTAGGAGACTATTCAGTTCCTATGAGACTTTCAGAATTCTCTCTTCCACAGTGTTTTCACAGATACTAATCACAGACAGGACAAACATGGAGAAAGTACCCCTCACCTGAACAGCCTGTGGGTCTACTCAGAGTCTCCTCCTTTATTTTCACTGCACTGTATCTTTAAGACACTTAGGCTTGCTGCAACTGGGAGTATTTTCCATGTCAATTTTTGAAATCATACATCTGTAATAAAATGGTTTTGCCTAATCTCTGTGCTCCTTAGAATTTAGAGAACTATTATCTTTTCTTTCCAAGTCCTGATGACTTGAAGTCAGATTCACCAATCAGAAGCAGAGTGGCAGAAAATACCACAGAGGGCTCCAGGAGGAGGGGCTTAGGGAGGGTATGGTGTCAGAGGACAGCCTTAGAAAAAAGCACTGAATCCCCTTGGATCCTGCCCTTTAGTGCTCTTAGAAAACCTAATCTCCAAACATTGAGTTTAATTTTGATTATAAGCAAAGTACTTTTCTACCAATGGTGATTTATAAAACTAGGGAGCAGAGAAACAGACCAGTTGATTTTCCTCTTTTTAATTAGGTGCCCCTGACAGTGCACAGCTTTATTTAGTTATTTGCTTTGTTTTTATTTCTACCTCACCTCATTCCACAAAACACTTGCAGAAAAAAATAAATGGATGAAGATTATGTACCACAAAAAAGTCAAAGCAGGTTAAAGATAAATTAGAATAGAATGGCAGGATCTAGAGAGCAATCCAGCGGGTTACAAAGTTCCACTAATTTTATTATCAGTGAAAATTTGACTTCAAAGGTCTTGCCACGCAAAAGAAAATGGACAACAGTTACACAATTTTCAGAGAGAGGAAAGGCACCTCAATCATTCACAGGAAGTATGGTTTTTCCTGGCACTTACTGCTAAAGACATTTCTTACCTAGGACTTCTTTCAGGAAGACCCAATGACACAGTGTCCTTTACAAAATGCCAGCAGCGATTTAAAGGGTAAATACCTTCCCACAAATGGCTCATAAATTTGAGTTTTGTACAGCAAAACGAATTTTAAAGGTGTTTGTCATTGGGGGAGGGGGCTACATTCCGGTTATGTTATCACATTGCAATTTATCACTTCTTTAGCTTTGGAATGTTTCATGTGAAGTTTTCTCAAGGAAGAGTGACCTGGGTAGTGGAGAGAAAGGGGTGGAATCCAGAGATGGCATCTAACTTGGCCAGGGGAATATGGGTGGAAGTGACAGTGGACTAATTATGAATCTAAAATTTACCTGGCAATGGAATCTTCTACTTGTGCTCTGGGAGCTTTGATCTCAGCCCTAAGGACAAGCTCTAGGAGGTTGCTGTCCCTTCAACCTGGGCCACTAAAAACACCTGACCTTGACTTGAGGCTTGAATCAAGACTTGTTCTAGTAGACCTGAAGCCCCGTGAGCATGAAATACAAATTTATGTTTCACACCATTGAGATTTGTGGTTATTTGCTAAACATGATTATTGTGACAATAGCTTACTAATCCCTGACTTGACCACCTCTCAAAGTTCCATAAAGACTAAGTGAGAGTTTGATCAGGAGTATTACTTGCACATCCAGATTTAATGAATAAAGTGCTCACTTCCCTGATTATTCCAATAGGTGGCTAATAGGAGTCTCCAATAGACCTGCCTGGTGCTTTGTGGCAAATGAACTGATGTCACAGGCTCAGGAAAGTATTGTAAAAAGTTGGAAGCAGGCAAATAGTAGAGGAGGTATTCTTTGTTCGGTTCAGTATTACCAGACTGATCCATTAACAGGTTATGTGGGTCCTTGTGTTTTGCAACAGGCCCTGTGTCTAGTTGGCCCAGTTGAAACTGCTGACTGGAATAATGCAAAAATACAATCCAGGAGAAGCTCAAAAGACTAGGCCAAAAGAGCAATAATCTACCAAATGGAGTCTGGTGGCTGGTCTACTGTTAAAGACTGATCATATGATAAGCTTTACTTCATTCCAGTAAAATTCTGAATGATCTACTTGCCCTTTTATGGGGGTAACCATAGGAATTGTGATGGCTTCCACATTTCTGAAAATTCTTATTTGACTTACTTTGATCACCCTCCTGCAAATTAAATATAACAATCATTTATCAAGTCTACCAACAATTTCAGTGCCTTTTTATTGGGCACTTAGTATGAACCAAATAATATGCGTCCTTAGGGATAAGCATGGCAGACCATTAGGCATGGTTAATATGTGCCAGATTATAAAACACATGAGCACTATGCTTGATGAAGACCAAGAAGTACAGATTTCACTGATCGGGACAAGGACATACCACCCCAGGTATGTCAGTTTGGCATAAGACTTATTTTGAGCTAAATATATTTGCATTCCAGATATATCTGCTCAAAAGCGGAGCCTCCCCAAATAACTCAATTGTCATTAAACTTTCCTCCGGAGTGATTGATCTTCTCTTCTGAGATAGCACCACCCCCAGACAGACTATGGTTCAAGCTATTTTCCTAAGGACACATTTGTTGCTCCAAAATGTCATTTGCTTTTCCATAAGTGCTCTTTCTCCTGTTTCCTTCCCACTACTGAGCTAGTTGTACAGACCCTGAACACTAACCACCTTTCAATTACTCTGAATCCTCCTGTTACTGGAATGCCAGTCTCAGCTCCCTTGGCCAATAAAAGGAAACAGAGTTTGAGGAGAAGGAAAGTAGTTTAATTTGTCAACAAATTGAGGAAGGCAGCAGACTTATGTCTGAAAGACCACCATCCTGCTCCTTGGCAGAGGGCAGGGGTATTGATCTAGAGTTACAAAGCCGTAGAAGCGGAGAGTGGGCAAGAGCACACAAATATGTCCATCCTTGCAACACAAGTGTCTGGAGGTTTTGGCTGGTACCAGCTTGTTTTTGCCATCACCCGCTGGTCAGCAATTCTGATGTTATTTTCCCAATGATGCTCTATTCCCTTGGAATGTAAGAAAACAAAGTTTGTTGGGTCTAGAGGGTAAATAAAGAACAGAAATGGGAGAGCTTGTCTTCTGGGGCAGAGCAAGACATATTGTTGCTGCATCACTCTTTTGCTAACAGATACAATGGATGGGCATGTTTCTTTTTCTCCTGTTAATCTGTCTTTTGTCAGTCTAATTTAAGGACCCCAGCTGGAAAACCTAGGAGGGCAGAAGGAAAACGATATTTTTTTTCTATTTTATATCACAGACCTTATGCAATCTACCATGTATTTCACCATGTTATATGTAGCTACTTTTACCTTATTTCTAGACTAAAATATACTGTCACGCTGTTGCTATAAATAACACTGACTTTGAATCACAGACATGTTACTACACTGGTAGCTTCTATTGACATAATTTCTAGGGTCAGCTATTTCTCTGTTAAACTGAAATTAAATCGTGGAAAAACTATGTGCTTGGCACAAAGATGGGAACATTCCAATAAAGTGTGATCCTTCCACAATTCTTTAGTATTAATTCCACTTTATAGATCAGGAAAGAAGCTCAAGGAGATAAAGTAACTTATTTAAGGACTTTCGGAGTCCACATGCGTATCCCGCACCTTCATGGTTTATTTACTGTGCTCCATATGGTGCAGTCACTAAAAAGCAAATGGCAACTGGGGAAAAAAAAAAAAAAAAACCTGCCATTTCTCTTCTTCATAGCCAGAGAAAGAGTTTACTAACATCAGTGTCAATGTTCATAAAGCAAAAACGTTCTAAGCCTTAAATTTGCTTTTCAAATACCAGTATTTCAGAGGCAGATTACCTGACTCCAATAATATGCCTCAAACCTTGCTCTGTGGGTGCAATGAGCAGAATATTTTCATCCATTATAAGAGGCTGTCAGAGGAAAACATTTTCCTGATATCATACCCAAGAGAACAGCATGTGAAGCAACATTATCATATTTTACTGAACTTCCATATACTCCATGTAGTATAACGTATATTTTATCTTTTGAAAGGGCTTGGTAACAAAAGGATAAAATATCCTTCTAAAACCCAAAGTACATTCGAATTATGCCACCTTCATGTTAATAGCATTAAAAAAATTCACAGGATTCTGTAGCTCACCAGTCTGTGCCACAAATGAATATCCATCAGTTACAGGAGGAAAAGCTCAACCCTGGAGCATGCTCTCTTTGTAGCGGGACATGGGTGGGAGCTGAGGGGCAGAGAGGAGGACACTCATTTATAAAGGCTTCCTCCCTATTGGCAACATGGCAGGGAGGAATTTCTTGGGCACTTGCCACAAGGGAATGAAGGACAAGCTTAATTTACATATCCCCCAGAATCACCAAGCTACTGATGCCAGCCTCTAAGTGTCCATTTGCATAAAGGTTTCAGGGCTCTCTTAGGAAGCAGCAAAGGGATTTTGGAACTGACAGTGAGAATCTCAAGAAAAGCTGGGACAGGAAATATGCCCTTTGTTGGCAGTGAAGGGAGTGGGAGACTGGGAGAAATTCCGGGAGGCAGAAGAACCTCTGCAGACACATTCCCAGGGTGAGGAGTCCTCTCACGAGTGACTGGGAGCAGTGGTTCCCGCTTG
This sequence comes from Talpa europaea, assembly GCF_964194135.1. Lineage (NCBI taxonomy): Eukaryota > Metazoa > Chordata > Mammalia > Eulipotyphla > Talpidae > Talpa > Talpa europaea. The sequence continues at coordinate 114,423,895 of NC_140074.1, read as the reverse complement.
GCTTCCCGGCATGGCCCCAGGATCTTTTTTGAAACACTTTGTCAGAGGTTCCGAGGCTATTGGAAATGCCGTGAAACTCAAAAAAAGGCTGACCTTTCTTCAAGGTCAGACCTTTTGGATTTGGGGGAATGGTCTTTACTTGCTCTGAGAAGCACCAGTGCGAGGCTGGGTGCTGCGGTGCCAGATCTCAGCGGTGCTCTCGAGAGCAGTGAGTGTCCTGGTGGGTCGGAGAGGCAGGAGTGACCCCATCACCACAGCACCACCCTCCCAGGAGCACGTGTCACCTGAAAGCTATGGAAAGAGGGGCCTGGGAAGCCGGAGAAAGCTCCAAGCGATGGGCTTGAGTGGGGACACTGAGCTCAATACCATGGCAATTGCAAGCCTTTGATTTGATTGTCCTCTTGCTGGTGTGACTTCAGAACTGAGGGTCACTTTTGAATTCCTATCACTCTTAACACTGGATGGGGAGAAGAACAAACCTAAAATTTCCATCCATTATCATCATTATTATCCACAGAGAATGAAGGGCAGGCTGAGCAATGAATAGCAGGGATGTGTCACTATCGCCCCTGTTCAATTATGCACATGAGGCAATGATGACAGGATGACTACCTGGGGGAAGCAGGAACAGGCCATTTACGCTGGCCAGTCCTGTGAGACTCCTGACTTTAAAGGTTCTTGGTCTGTTCTGAGCTCTGTGGATCTTGGAGCCAGTGAAACCAGGGCCAGGTGGGGAGCTGGCAGCCCTGGTCTCTGGGGTGACCTATGAGACTTTTCACCGTACAGTGTATTTGGGGGAAGTTTCTCAGATGCAGAAACACCAAGGTGTGACCTCATCACAAAGTGGGAGACACGGAAGAGAGAGAAAAATGGAGGTGACAAAGAAAGCCCTGTCACCCTCTCTGCAGAAAGCAAGCTCCCATCTTTGTGTCCTAGAAATGAAGATTGTATCTTCCCCTGACTACACAGCTGGCACATCTGACACAGTGATGACAGTGAGTATTTTGGCATTTTATGTGGCACTTTTTGGATGAAGGATGTACGAAAACCACCCATTCAGAAATGACAGTATGTGCTTTGCCATCTTGCCAGGGATGAGTGGCAGCCAGATAACAATGCAGACCTATAGCATCATCTCAAAGAAGAAAATACTATGATGCCAGGGCCAAACAATCAGGCTGCTGAGACCCATCTGCCTGTGAACCCGACGCAGGGCACCACCTTCCCACTCTCTCTCAAATTATGGCAGAGAAAGAAACTGGCTGAGGGTGAGGGTTCTTCCAATCCCATGTGCGCTTCTGCCTAGCCCCGACAGAGATGGGAAATATTTCTCTTGTCTTCAGTTGTACAGCAGCCTTCTCGAAAAAAGGCCCGTGTTGGAACCCAGCAACCTAAAGTTGAAATTTGGCTTTTGTCCTTGTCATCCTTGTCAGGCCAGGTGAATTATTTAACGCCTGTACATTTCTGTTTCCTGGTCTGTAAAATTGACCATCTTGAGTTGCCTGGGGAATTAACTAAGATAAAATATGTATGAATAAATGGACATTGTAGGTACTCAATATGCCTAGTTCTTTTCTCCTTTCTCATGTACTTGTGGTTGCAGAATCTGGAGCAACTTTTTTTTTTTTTTTAACTCATAGATTTATCATTTCATTCAATAAACATTCATCGAGTGTTTTCTTTGTGTCATGCTCTTTGCTGCTAACCAGAAGCTGCCAGTCACGGCCATAAAAATTCGTGGACCAAAAGAAACTGGGCTGCAGGTTGAAAGGGTCCCCTTTTATTCAAGATCGTATGCTTTGTCTCTGTGGATGCTTTAAACACACATCACATGGAGGGAATGCCAGACCTCATGGAAATTGGCAAGGACAGTGCATTCATCCAAACAGATTTTGTTGCTCCCCCTTGAATCTGTGTCGGGGGACTCTGGCTGTTGTTCATTCACCTCTGAAAGATGATCAGCGTATACATACTCTTCCCTGCAGCTCTCTGGGTCCCTGTCTGCAAAAGGGCAAATTAAAGTCCGTACCAAAAGAGGAATTATGGGAGTTTGTTTAACATTTGACCTTCTTGTGTCTCCGCAATTCTTTGATTTTTTTATTTCTAATCCTAGAGGGTAGCAATATGGAACACAGAGAATAGTTTGACTCTATTAGTGAAGTTACTTATTTATATATTATCTGTGATCACTTACTTTTCCCCATTACATTCTTCCAAGTGGGTAAGTTACAGTTATTAACTTTCAGGAAGCTCCTATATATCATAGCATCATACCATTAAGCCTTTTGGAAATTCATCACAAATCAGTATACAGATGACATTGATGTCTTATTGCTATTCATTCCTCCTGGGCCATTTTTAGCAGTTCATTTTTTATATCCCTGCAGTGCTGAAATATGGCTCACTCCAGTATCTGTCCTTTTTGTAATCGCAAAAGGAAAGCTTGGCAGTTGTCGTATATTACACTCTTGAGAAAAATGCTGGTAATACTTCGAATTGATTGAACAGCATGGACTCAAAACTGCCTGGCACAGGGCTATTTCCTCACTCCTATTCAGATTTTTTTCCCCCTTAATCTTACCTTTTGGATTCAGAAACTGTGAAATAATCATTAAAAGGCAATGTGTTGAATAAGAATCACTTACTTGGAAAAGTCCAAAAGCTTCTCTCTCTTTTTTCTTTTTGGACTTCCAAAAGTGTTTATAGCATGTCTGTGCTGCTGGCAGCATGTACACTTGACAAGAAGCTGGGGTGGTGATGGTGCTGGAATGTGAAGTGGCCCAGGGTACCCCTGGTTCTGGAGCAGTGGCAGCTAAAACTGGAAGAGAATTGAGGATGTGCTTTGTGATTGCCAAGGCAGTAGGCAAAAGCTGTACCTGGATGCCAATCTCACCTTGATAGAGATGTGATTAGGAGGAATATAGGCTTGCAAGAGACAAGCAAGTAGAGAAATCAGGATGAAGGTAAGAGAAGTCAGAGTCCCGCAGAATCACCTTGACATTTGCCCTCCCCTCCCTGGTAAGCGATAAAGGGACTTGGAGAGGGGAGAACACAGGGCCAAGGCAGCTCGGTTTGCATGATCCTTCAGGAGGACAAACTGTGGTCACTGGGGTCACTTCTAATATGAAAATTTCTAACAACTCTCAAACTTTCTTTTCAGTATCCAATCTAATAGATGGTGTTGGTGAGCCAATAAGATCCTCTTCTCTGGGTCAGTAGAGAGGTCTCCCAGCTTCTCCTGAGCAGTGGCTGCAACGAATTCATCCTCCTCCTGGGGACTGTCCTTGGCTTCTAAGAAGTGATTGCTACTAAAGGCTTAGCAGCCAGGTCACTGGAAAAAAGCCCTGGTGTGTAACATTTGCAGAGTTCTGTGGTGTAAACACTCCTACCCTGGAGGAATTTCGAGTTACCAACTTGATATCACTGAATGCAGAAGTGGGAAGAGCTATGCAAGGGGTCTCCTGAAAGCTGCCCTTCAGGGCACTGCCATTGAAGACCTGCCTCATCTGAGAATGCCAGGGAGGGCAGATGTCTGCCCCGGGGTGGGTGGGGGGCTGATGGCACTTTGGGAATTTCATGCCTAAGAGTTCCCTGTGGGATCCAGCTTGCCAGCTGGATACCAGTTGAACCCATATCTTCACTGAAGTTCTCCTTGGCCTCCCCATTCCTATGTGGCTTTCACTTGAGGACACATCCTCAGCACATGATGTGCACAAGAAGCTCCAGCTCAGGCTCGAACCTGGGCTAGGAGGCCAGGACTTTGAAAGGGTGACACTAAATACAATTTGGGAAAATTTTTACTCTATCAGTTTGTCAAGCTCAGAAGAAGGAATCTGGGAGTCATCCAACACTGATTTGATTTCTATATTCTAGCCTAGACAGCAGAGGAGTGTTTCATACAGCAGCATGCTTCCTGGAACACACCCCCGTCTTCATTACAGCACAAGTGAGGCTTTTTGCTCACATTGAGAAATTAGTAAAAATAACGATTGGCTAAAAATTTGAAAGAATAATTTTCTCTCAACTAAACAAAAGACACTTTCTGATAACCAAGATGAAAATGCATACATTGTGCAAAAATGAAAAATACTGTAAAAATATATAAAATAAATTTAAAAAAGACACTTTTTGAATATTTCACAGGAAAATGAAAATTAAGAAAAACCTTTATTCCTGAGAGGTTATGTGAAGCATATCTGTGATGTAAAGTGGGAGAAAACACGTTCAGGAGGGTGAAATTCTGCTACCTTGATAGGCTTTTATCGAACATCTCACACCAAACTGTGTGGATGTGGATGTTTGTGAGATCATGCACCTTCATCCTACAATATCATATGTGAAGAGTATGACATCATACATAAACCCTATGATACCACATGTAAATCCTATAATGCCATTTGTGTGAGATTCAAGCATGTCTGTTTCAGGGCTAAGAGCGAGAACTCACTCATGTTACATGCAGCATCTCGTCTAACGAAGATTCCAGTAAAAATGGAAAAAGAGTGTGTTCAGACCATCCAGTGGGCAAGGTTGAGATGAATAAAGTCAGATTCTTGCCTCACATGGATAATGGATTTTGTGTCGGAGAAAAACAGATGTTAGGCTGAACTGGCTGATCTGTTAAAAATGTTGATCTTTTTTTAAAAAAAATAGAATATATTTAAGGTACGACATGACGATTTGATAAATGTATACAACGTAAAATGATGACTACAGTCAAACTAGCAGACATATCTATCTCCTCACACAGCATTTTTTACTGTTGGCATTGGGGTAGAGGTGAGAGCAGCTGAAATCTACTCTCAGCAAATGCCCAGCATTCAGTACAATGTTATTAGATTGTCATCACAGTGTACTTAGAGCTCTAGACTTATTCTGCTGACTTAACTGCAGCTTTGGGGCAGGAAAGTGGGGAAAATGGGAAGACAATCCAACTAATCTTAACGTTACAGACAGCTTGACCTGAGTATCCAGCAGAACAAGGGATTAGAAGAACACTTACATTCCAAAATGTTAAAAATATGAGAGACTGGAAAGAGACGAATTGATTCTTTTAGTTATTTTTACTCCTTCATGCAACATTAATGAAGTCGTACCTATATGACATTAAATTTTCACGAGAAAATTGAAAGTCTGATCGTTGCTCTGATATTCATTTGTTTATGATGCACAGACTCCCCAAAGTGTATTTTTAATTCTAGTTTTTCAGTTATAATCTAGCTCTTTTGTTTCAAAAAGACAGAAAATACACAGAAAAAATTGGCATTTGCTTAAGTCTTTCAAATAGAAGCTACCTCATTTTTTTTTCCTGATGCAATGGGGAAATTATTATTTATTTTGACTTAATTTTTAATTTTCAGATCAAAGATAGCTGGTTCTTTGGTGTTGGCGGCCCTTTAACAAGACTTAAAGTCTCTGGAGCTGACACAGGAAGAAATTTGCTGGTTTATCCAGTCAAATGATCTGATTTATAAGGAGTAAATGGGCTGGTTTCAGAGACTTCCTGGAGAGAATGCATAACTAGTAGCAGCTTTTTAATATCAAAATTCAGAATTTCTCTTGTTTCTGCTGTCACCCATGTGCTTCCCCAGTTTTCCCTTCTTGATTGCGATGCAGATACTAGTTCTGGGATGCTTGGGAGATGAGGCTAAAAGCTGAGAAGTCTGAAAAATTAGTCCTAGTTTTCTCTTTTCCTCCAAGTTTAGATGGATTTCAGAGAGCTGAGCTGCAAGAAGTGTATGTGACTGTGACATGCTGTTTCCTCTTTTTAAAAAGACATTCCTTTGTAGATTTTGATTTTTACTTTATTGCAATTAGTCTTTTTCCTAATCCCTTATTTAGGTTTTCTAAATTCCTGCTATGAGTGAGACCATCCGGTATTTTTCTTTTTCTTTCTGGCTTATTTCGCTGCAACTGTAGACCAGAGATGCACTACAGTGGGGGGTGGGGGGAGGAGAAGAGGGATTAAGGTCAGAAAAAGGGGGTGGGAATTATATGGGGAATATAACCAAAATGAAAATGCATACATTATGCAAAAATGAAAAATGATGTAAGAATTATATAAAATAAAATAATTCATTAAAAAAAGACATTCCTTTGTAAAATGCCTGTTAGTTTTCTGTGGAGTCCTTGACCAAAAATCCAAGATGGTTCCATGTAACAGATGAGCTCATAAGGTTGCTGGAAAGGTTCTTGGGATTCACCTGCCTATATATTCATCAAATATTAAGACAATTTCCCTCACCTTCTCCTGGAAAATCTGTGCTCAGATAATTTGAATTTTCTTTCATTTAAGTATTGAACCAAAATTGCTGGTTTCTGTTTCTTTCTAAACGTGATTCTATTCTGATGTAGAAAGAGACAGTTCATAGGTTTATCTGTTGTAGACACTCAGGACCAGGAGGGAAGTAGGAAGGGAGGGAGGAAGAGGCAGTTGGAGAGGAGTACTGGAGAGGGATGAAAGGACAGGAGATCAAGTCTAAGAACTGGAGAAGAAGGAAAGTGAGAAAAGGGATAGAGAGAGTGACATATCCAGAAGCAGGAAAGTCACATCTTCTCTAGTACTCATCAGAGGACTAGAATGACAAAGAGTTAGGTAGATTATTAAAGACAAAGGACACCATCCAGGTGTTTTTCTGAGAGACTTGCTTAATGACCGCATTGATTTCCCAAGCTTTGCTGAGTGGCACACATTACCAGAAGCAGCCGAGACAGTGAGCAGTAATCCTCAGCCTAGAGCTAAACTCAGAGGTGCAGCAGACCTGATACCAAGAGCAGAAAGCTTTTGCTCTGAATCTATTGGGCTGTCGGAAAAATCGTGACACAAATACTTCATGACTTTTCTGACAACCCAAATATTTCTCAACTTAGAATACTGCATCTTCATCTTTTGTATTTTACTACCTTCTATCACTTTTCAATGCTATACACTGCAACTTTCTACTGCCTGCTCTGCTCTGAGCGTAAACACAATGACCTTGGTCTCATTTCCTTAAGTTTCATCAAAGTCCTTTCTTGTCACATTCATTTTGCCCTAATTCCTTCATTCTAGCTACTTACAGCAAAATCTCCGAAAGAGAGTCCTGCATCCAAAACTTTGAGGAATAGTTTCGATAGAGCAAAATCGCTTTCTTCCAAATCAACACTAGAACTTTAGAGTTTCTTTTAAGAGGGTTTACATCCTAGTGAAATCCTCATTATGGAGTCAGCCTCCAACAGATATATTCTACTGCTCACCTAGAATTTCTAGATGGGAAGGGGATTCTCAGATCAAGTAAAGGCTCTTCTCTGATACATAGAAAGTTCTGGAAGATGCTTAAGGTCATTTATTCTACAGTCTCAAGTGGCCTTTAGTTCCTTCCAGAACCTTCTATGTTAGATATCAATGAAATGCAAAGAGGTCATTCATGTTTCACACCGTTGCAATTCCTATTTTGAACTGATCCAAACCTCTTCCAAATACCAGGGCAAGTTCCTGTGTCTAGACATGCACAAGACAGGTACAACTGTAATTATAACAAAATATTTTCCTTTCAGAGAGAGAGAATTCAATATAGATTACTTGATTCTTCTCATAACCTCCTTAATCCTCTTGCATACTTCGCTTTGTCAAAGTCTTTCCATCTGTGCATGCAACCATCAGCATGGGGATCTGAATGTAACATATCAGACACTGTCTATTCAGCCAAGGGTATTGTAGTTCAAAGACTTCACTTACATTGGGCTTAGTACCTTATGTTCTATGTAATTAAACTGATTTCATCTCTGGGCATCTCCCCTCTGCTACTTACTCACACTGAACACATACATTATCTATTAATGTCTGCTATTCTTTTCACACGTAGTGATTTGACAACATATCTAGCTCAGCCTGAATTTATGAGCTTTTGACAAGTATATACCTGAGCTGGAAGCTTTACCTCAGTGCTTACTGAGTTTCAACCCTTTGGACTGGGGATACTGAGAAGGTGGTTTTGATTCTTAGTCTGTCATCCAAAGAGTTGCAATAACGTTAACTCTTAGCTTATGTGTCCCTGATTCTAATGTGGATGTTAGTCTCTGACAGAGAAACCCATGTGAGAGTTAAGCTGTGTTTTCTTCCTCACAGCAACAACATCTGTGATGGCAGCAGCTATGGTCTAGGTGTTTGTATCCCCCTAAATCTCAAAATGGTGATCTTAGAAGATGGGGCTTCAGGAGATGATTGGGTCATATGGAAAAGCCTCCATGATTGGGGCCAGTACCCTTATAAGAGAAACCCCACAGATCTCCCCAGTCCCTTCCACTGCATGAAGACACAGGGAGAAGGCTCTGGGTAATGAGCCATGAAGTTTGCTCACCAGACGTGACTATGTCAGTGCTTTGATATTGGACTTTCCAGTCTCCAAAATGGTGAGAATTAAACTTAGGTTCTTTATAAGCTACCTAGCCTGGACTGTTTGTGAGAGCCGCCCGAATGGACTCAGCTAGTAGCTAACAATTGTGGAGGGCTTTCTTCTCTGCCCATTGCTGACTTAATGACTTATATTATGATCTGACGAGAAAGTGCATTAGCTCATGTAATTACCTCCACCACAACCATGCGAGGTGGCTACTTCTACAATCTATCTTCTACAAATGAGGAAATTGAAGCTTAGAGGGATTACATCTCTTGTACCAGGTGGTCAGAGACTAACCTAAAATTTAACCCACTTCTGAGCATAAGTGGGCCAGAGGTCTGTGTTGTCTTAATGTTCTGATTCCCTCTGACCATAACTTTATTATTTTTTAAAGATTTATTTATTTTTACAAGCACTGGGGTACAGGCCAGAGGGTGAGAGAATTCACCAGAGACAGAGCAGGGAGCAGAACACGCAGAAAGACTGAAATACACTGCTGAGGGGAGCAGCGGGAGAGACAGGAGAGGTCTGCGGTGCTATGTGGGAATCGAAACGGTGCTGCAGAGGCTGCAGACAGCTTCACAGCACTGCGCCCAACCCGCTGTGCCACCGGGGAGGCCCCCTGACCATAACTTTAAAAGACCTTCTCGTTTCAACTCATGCTGGGCCTTATTCTCTCTGAGACTATTTTTATAGGTTACTTTCCCCTTCTGTCCTCCTCCTCGGCCTTTCCCTCACAGCTCGGATATGTCATTTAAAAACATTATTTCTCACAAAACTCCCTGTACAGCTACATCCACATCTTTAGTTCCTATCAGTTCTTTTTCTGTATCATAATTTGTAATTGTATTACCATAATTTCATTTTTAAGAGCCTCCCAATCCTCAAGAGTTATCTTCCATGAGGCAATGAGATCAGACCTATTTTAACTATGACATTTAATATGTCTTTTGAAGGCTTAGGAGTCATGTCTGATAATGCTTAGCATTTTTTTTTAACCTTGGCTTCCATATTTTCTAAGACCACACACCCACATCTCCCAAAGTTTTACTTGCTAACATGCTGCTTTTCAATGCTGGTTAGAAGTGGATCCAAATAGTGAGACCCTTCATTGCTTCCTTCAGAGAAGAATAGGATCAACAAGTCAAGAGACCTATCAGATCACGAAATACAGATGCATGAGAATTTCACTGACTTCTTTATCAGCTCTTAAAGATCTACTTTATCTTACAAATACACATAAAATAATTAGCAGCATTTCCATATCAGAATCTCAAAACAAAAAGGCACATAGTATTTAAAGATAGCTAATGAGCTCCAATATGTAAAAAGGCTTCTGTATAAAAGTTTAATATTAGTGATCCCATAAAAACTAGCATCACAGCAACATATTTATAAGGCAAAGTGGTTTTAGCTTTACCTTTTCTTCTGAATCAAAGCATTTAACATTTAAAGTCCCTTCTACAGATAAGATTTCATTCTGCCTCCCTCCAGGCTAACTCCTACTCTAGTACCTCCATAAAGCCTGCTATGACCAACCCAACTTCTTACTGTCACTAAAAATTAATGTCAAAGTGACTGATTTGTTAATTAATCATTTCACTGCTTCCTTAGCATCTATTCCACTATTATCTCGAATGGTTATTTAAATCAGCTACTGCCATTTAACTTCTGTATATCTACATTTTCTCCCGTAATATATCATAAATTCCTCGAAGGAACACAAATGCCTTACTCATAAAAGATTTCAGAACATGGCTATGTAGACATGCCATGAATTGCAATGAATGTAGTCCACTAAATTTTGCTACCAGATTCACGAGGAAATTTAAAAATGGCAAGGTGATAAGATTTTAGCACCAATCCAATTCACATTCCTTAATTTTTTTTTAAAGATTTATTTATTTATTTATCCAAGCACTGGACACACAGTCAGAAGTGCGGGAGGGTGAGAGAATTCACCAGAGCCAGAGCAGGGAGCAGAACAGGCAGACTGACGAAATACACTGCTGAGGGGAGCAGTGGGTGCGGCAGGAGAGGTCTTTTGCACCATATGGGATCCTTGCTGGTGGCCGGGGATCGAACTGGTGCTGCAGAGGCAGCGGGCAGCCTTGCAGCCCAGCTCTCAACCACTGTACTACCAGGGGAGGCCCATTCCTTAGTTTTTTAATGGCAGGTTCTGTTGAGAGCAAGCTTTTTCCTCTTGAATCTGCCTCACATTTTCCCATCTTAAGTCAAAGAAATTTTTGACTAATTCTACACATAAAAATATCTTTTCTTTGGTAATCAAGGATAAGCTTGGTTTAAACCAAGTAGCACCATTATAGATAACCCCAGAGATGTCAAATGAAAATATGGGGAAAAAAAGCATTTATCTTGAGGGTCTCGTCATCTAAGAGAAGGGGAGACAAAGCAAGTAAGTCTAATAACTATAAGTCAAGGTGCAGTTCTTACACGTAAACTATATGCTTAAGCAGCCAAATGAAGAGCGAGTTCAATCAGCTAGAGAGATGAGAAGGAGGTTCACGGAGAGGTAGTATTGGAGTCACAGAGGCTGAATCACAAAAAGGTAGGAAGGGGTGTGATGAGTCCCTTGGGTAAAGGGCATCGTGGCCACAGCACAGCTCACAGGGCAAGGTGAGATACATTCAATTAAAAAGGGCCTGACCATCTCACTGAGAACCAAGGAAGGTGGAAGAGGAGCAAGACTCCCTCTGGGAAGGAGATTTAGGAGAGGACTGTGCAAGGACTGTGCTTGCCAGGGTGAGGTATTTGTGGGGTTTTTTTTTTTGTGGGACCCTAGCTGGTGGCTGGGGACCGGACTGGCGCTGCAGAGGCTGCGGGCAGCCTCGCAACCCAGTGCTCAACTGCTGCGCCACCAGGGGAGGCTCCAGGCTGAGGTATTTGTAACTGACTTCATAGGTGCAAATGGTTTCATTACCTTATAATCATTTCATGGGAATGTGGAAATGTTTGTGTGAGTAAAATCTATAGCTGTGTGTAGGATGTTTTATATTTGCACCTTTGGGTCCATCTTAAGCTTCCTTCCGGGGATGGAGGCTGTGTTACATGGACTGAATGAACAAACCCCTTGTCTGACTTCTCTGCAAAGGGAGGCAGGCTGAAGAGGCAAGTTGGGAGTGTTTGTTTCCCACCTCTATCCCTGTGGGTTGCTGAGTTGGCCATTGCATTTACTGAAGGTACCATCTTACATTCTGGAAGTCACAGGTCACAGATCAGTTTGCTGGGCTAACATCAAGGTTTAGGCAGGGGTTTGTGTGCCTTCTGGAGGCTCTCAGGAAGAATTCACTTCTTTGTTCTTCTCAGCCTCTGTGGATTGCTTTTTTTCTCTGGCTCATAGCCCATGGTCACTCCCCTGTCCTAGCCCATTCTCTGACCCTGGCTCTCCTGCCTTTGTCTTTCCCTTCTAAGCATGCTATGATTACAGTGTGTCATGAAATATAGGATAATCTCATTTTAAGGTCTTTCACTAATCATATCTTCAAAATAACTTCTTTAATTTAAGATAAAATATAATGACAGGTTCTGAGGGTTAGGATGTGGATATCTTTAGGAGGGAGCATTATTCTTTTATCACAGTTCTGAACTCTAAGCATATTTTTGTCTAAAATGGAGAGATGAGTTAAAAAATAGGTGTATTTAAGGCTAGTAAATTAATGTGAATTTGTTATTAAAAAATCTAGAAATGTTAGGAAAGTAGAAAGAAAATTTAGTCATATTCCTAGCCTCTTTTCTACTCATATCATGAGCACATTTTAAATACAATTGGGGTCATTAAGTGGGTGATTTTAGATCCCATCTTTTATATTTAACATAATATGAACAATTCCCATGTTATTAACTACTGAAATGTCCATTTCATCAAATGGGCTAAAAGATGAGTAAGTCTACCTGGATACCTTCTATTTTGTAACAAAAACTCCCCTAGACTAAATACCAGGACTAAGTGGAATTAAGTTCTAACTACTCTTTGTTCTCTGTTCCCCCTAATCCCTCCTTGGGGTTAACCTTTAACTTCCAGCTAATGCATTTCTCTCCAATTGTATTCCCAGAAATCTAGAAAATTGATTGTGCTACAATCCCTAACAAAAATCCTCTGTGCTCCTCTGAGGTTGACAGCAACATCAAAAACTTCTGCCGTTAGTTGCAGGATAATGGTCCTAAGGAAACCCTCTTGCCAGGAAAACCAAACATATGACGCTCATCTCCTAAAGTTCCAGGCACTGTTGGCACCTGGAAATTATCCTCCACCCCCACTTCCCTCACATCCTGTACCCCTACCTTCCTCCTGCCCCTTACATAATCATAGCACTCCTTCCATTCTGGAAGCTGATTTGTAGGGGGCCAATCCTCTTTACTCCCTTGACGGCCACCTCGAGTAAACTCTGTGAAAAGACATTCTCATGGCTCAGAGTCTGGCTTTCTGATGGCACGTGAAGCCTTGGTTTGTAGTTTACAGAAAAATGCCCAAATGAATTTTTGGTTAAGATAGTAGACTCAGCAAGGCAGCAAGGAGTTTAGACTTGGTTTTTATGATTTTTTTCTTATTTTAGATGAGTAGATAGGTTATCTATGATTCACATGTCCTTCATGAAAGCTAAACTGGCATCTTAACCCATAACTCTCCAGTGCCCATGGACCACGGAAGGCTCTAGGTAGGTGTCCAGAGGAATTATTAAACCCCAGAATGATCAAGTGAGACTATTTCACTATGTGGTAACAGTCTCACTCTATTATTATTTTCATTTGCAAATAACCAAGAAGCTCACTTACGTAAATAACACATGAAAAATATATCCACAAACAAGTCATGTATCCTTGGATGCAGGAAAAAGACAAGGAAGGTCAAGATATAGATATATGAATCTATACAAGTTCATTGACCAACAAAGCTCTCTAAAGTCTATCAGACTTGAACTAATCTTAAAACACAAGTTATTTCATAATCCAATCAATTCCCATCGATTGACACTTTACATGACCTGAAACCATGAAGGAAGAATTATTTTCACCCTCCCCCTTTTGATTCCTGAGTTGATTTAGCAGTTTTATCTATAATAAATAATTAGCTCCAAGATTAAAAAAAAAAAACTATTTAGACAATTGGGAGTTAAGTTTAACGGACTCAAGTGTGGGAGAGACTGATTCCAAGTAGGACCCTTACATTCACATGTAAATCAACCACAAGGGAAAACTATTTGGAAATCACAATTGTTTTGGATTTTGCCCATAAGAATTCTGTGTGTCAGATATGGATATCTGTGTAAAAGGCATTCTCCTTCAAAAAGCAAAGCAGACCTTACTTAAAAACCATCTTTGAAAAATAAGGAACTTAAAAGGAAAAAGAAATCTCCTTGTTCAAGTAGAATGATTATCCTCTATTATATTCCAAACACAAATATGTTTTGATTCTCATCCCACTATTTTGATTCTTTATATCACTGTGTGCAGATTGAATTTCTGCTGTGGTTCTAAGCCCTGAATGCATCATCTGAGTCCCATGCCAGGTCAAACATGTTAAAACAAATGCAGTAACACAAACCAGGGACTGTAACAGAGCTGCTTCCTGGGTTTGAGCATAAGGTAAATTTAAACATGGGCAGGAATCATGCACACAGATTTTTTAAAAAGTGACATAAAACACATAATTACTGGGGGTGCATTTAAAATGTTGCTAGTCAGCTAATCTCAGACTTCAAATGTGGCACCTTGCTCAAATCCTATAAACCTTCCCAGTTCGGCAGGGTGGTTTTGAAACTTTTGGGTTGAATATACATTTCTTCAAGGAAAAGCAAATTCAGAGCAGTGATTTGAATACTCACTTCCAAAATGTCTTCAACTCATTGAACAACACCTTTTAAAAACTTACAAACATGATTTATCTATTATCTATCAAGTCCAGGCATTTCATTACCAGTTAGTTTTGCAGACTTCTACCTATGTTTTATTTTCTACCTTTCACAAATGCAAAGGGAACCATGAGACAGTTCTCAGCTCTCCAAACAGCTGACAACACAAATCGTGCCAGATATAAATATTTACACCATCAAAAGTAAATGTTTCCAAAATTCCAAACTCCAATGCTTTTGAAAATTGATTTGGATCAGGTACACTTTACTGAATTGGAAATATTAAAAAAAAAACAAACTTGTCAACAACAAAAAACACTGAAACAAAATATAACATAATTTTGAACCTTAGACTATTTCCCAGTCTCTTCTTTCCCAATAAACTTCCCAAATTATCTTTAAAAGAGCACACAAATGACAGAGCAAAGGAGCCTTAATCATATGTAACATCTTTTAAAACTTGCAAGCTGAGTCAAAATTACTAACAACTCTTTGTGGAATAATTTAGGATTTTTTTTTTGTTTGTTTTTGTATTTTTTTTTTAGGGCTTTTATACTTCTCTCTTCTTTGCCTACCATACAGTTATTCCCTCCATCACCCTCTCCAAGAAAGGAAGAAGAGTTGAATATTTAGTAAAAATGTGAACTCTCCTATCTGAAATACTAAACCCATACTCAGTTGAATGATTCACCTTTTCAAAAAGAGAGAGAGAGGTATGCAGAACCTATATGAAGTTCCTTTTAGGGTTTATAAAAATAAAACTGCTAATGGAACACTAATTAGAGCAAGTCTGTTTCCTATGGAACCACAACAAAACACTACATTTCCTACAAAAAAAAAACTTTCCAAGTTGTCTTTAAAAGAACACAGAAATATGACAGAGCAAAGGAGCCTCAATCACGTGTACCATCTTTTAAAACCTGAGACCTGAGTCAAAATCACTAACAACTCTGAGGAATCATTAAGGTTTTATTTGTTTTTTCTTAGTAAGTTACCTGTAGGAAAAAACAGATTCTGACATATCGAATTCTGCACAAGCTCTGTGGTAAGCAGAGTAGGGAGCTGAGCCCACTGAACTCAAACCAAAGACAATCAGTTGTCACAGCTACCAAAGTTGTCTACAATTTTAACTCTAATTTCTTGCACACAAATGACTTTCCATTCCTTGAGTTCACAACAGCTAAATCACCTTCAAACACAATTTCTCTGTGTTTTTCCCACCGTCAACAGTGTACGCCAGGAAAAGAAAGCCAAACAGAAATGAACCAGCAAGAGAAACGCGAAACACCAGCAAGGCAAAGACCTTATGGACAATATGCCCTTCTGCAAATGACATAGGAGCTCACCATGAGGAAGGAGAGGTGGAGAGCGCTGTGTGAGGAGCACAAAGCACAGCTCAGCAGTTCTGAGCGGAACTGGGATTCTTAGCCAACAAGATGCCCCAGGAAGATTAATTATTGATTTTCTTATAAATCATTTGAGGTGATTTTTGTTTGTTTTTCCTTCTAGGGATGATAAACGTCTGATTCCACTTTTGTTAAAAGTTTTATTTTCACTTTTTGAGGTTAAAAGAAGCTCGTCAGGAGGCTTCTGAGAAGTAATATTTTTTTCAGCATGCTATACGGGGAGGCAGTTCTGATTTTTGACCTTCATGGGGTACCAAGGGACAGGACCTCAGGCAACCCCCCAGAGTGCAAAGTAATTAGAAGCTCAAGAGTTTGACTAGCTTGGTAGAAAAACACACAATTTAGAAGTAATTATATTTGTTGGCAGAAGGCCTGTGGTATTATACCTGGGTAGAAAGACAAACTCATCACAAAGATCAGGCCTGGAGCATTGATTCTCAATCAGCATCTCCTCCTGGTCTTCCCAACATGGCAGCATTTCTCCGCATCTCCCCAGCTTCACACTGGAAGCACATGGCTGCTTACCTTTCTGCCTCCAGTGTTGATGCGAAGGGGCGTCAGAAAGGGGTCGAAGATCATGTGGCTGGTCTCTATGTTGACTGGTGACTGCCGTTTCCCCACAGAGCAGAGATTCCAAGCTGAGTTCACCAATCCCCAGAAAGAAGGAACTAGGACCAAAAAGAAAATTGTAGAATTAGGTTGGGTGGAAGTGGAGAGAACCAATATGAGTAAGTTATGATACAAAAGTGGTAAAATCAAATACCCACGCTAAGTTTCTGATCCACTGTGGTTGGGTGTTGGTGTGGGATTTTCCTGGCTTGAATTTTGGTTAATTTCTCTAAGTCCTACTTCATGATCTCTTAAGATTTCCTTGTTTCAGACCCATTTATCCTGTAGCATCTTTGGTGAGTAAGTTATACTAAAGTTTTAATGAGAAGAGAACATAATCTGGTCACATCATCTTTGTGACATGTCTGAGATACACCAAATATTTTGCACTTCCTGAGTTGATGCTCTGCTTTCCCATTTGGGAATAAGATATAAGAATCAACCATGACCTATATAGAAGAAAGACGCATTTGACATGTGCAAGGTGTTGCTCTGTGGGTTGTCAAGACCAAATTGAGGGAGTGAATTATTTTTATGAGACTTGATCAATGCCAGACAGGAGCTTGGCAACTTGACTTTGTCTTTGTTTAGTCCAGCACTGTGTCATTAACTTAATGTGCCAGCAGCTGAAACACATGCATTTGATTGGCAAAAAAGAATGACATTGAGTGCTGAGTACAAATATCTAAAGGGAAACCATCAGCTCATTTTCAGTATCACATTAAAGCATCTATTAAAGTATAGATTTCCTATTGCACTTTTCAGTTCTGTTTCTTCTGTTTAAGAAAGCTAGCAGTGCAGAAGGAGTCACCTACTAACTTTCTATCACTGGAGATCTGAAATGGTACCTTCATCCTTGTTAGATGAGTCTAACAATCAAGTCACAACCCACTTACAAGTGCCCCTCCTCTCAGGAAATCATATTTATTGCACCCTTTAATTTATAACTATTGTTCCTGTCCATCTCATGAATGGAGAAAACTGAGCTAAGAGTGGAGTCTGACAAACATGTGCCAAAGATACTGTATAAGACCCATAATTCAAGAAGGGAATTGGTATAGATAGTATGTCTGGAACTATCTGAATCCAAAGTTCTATGACCCTTTTATCTGCTATAAACAATTGATGGGCAGGAGTGGGAGGAGAAAGGATATGCACTGGAATGTGGACAGTTTGTTCAATAAATGGTGCTAGGGAGACTGGACCACCACATGCAAAAGAATGAAACTAGACTGCTACCTCACACCATGCACAAAAATAAACTCAAAATGGATAAACAAACTAAACATAAGACCTGAAACCATAAAATATACAGAAGAAAATATAGGTAAAACACTACAAGACATACATCGCAATAACATCTTTAAAGACTCATCCCCCAAAGCAATGAAAATGAAGGAAAAGATAAACACCTGGATTATAGCAAACTAAAAAGCTTCTCTGCAGCAAAAGAGACATTAACCACAACAAAGAGACACCCTACTGACTGGGAGAAGATTTTTGCACTCCACACAACTGATAAGGGATTGATGACAAAGATATACAAAGAACTCACACAACTCAACACAATCTAGTCAAAAAATGGGCCGGGAGAACTTAAAAAGACACTTCTCCAAAGAGAAAATGCAAATGGCCAACAGACATATGAAAAAATGTTCAACATCCCTTATTATCAGGGAAATTCAGATCAAAACCACAATGAGATACTACCTTACACCAGTAAGAATGGCACATATTAAAAAAAAACTAGCAACAACAAATGTTGGTGAGGATGTGGTGAGAAAAGAACTCTCCTACACTGCTGGTGGGAGTGCAAACTGGTCCAACCACTATGGAAAGCTGTGTGGAGGTTCCTCAGACTACTAAAACTGGAACTACCATATGGCCCAGCAATTCTACTCCTAGGAATCTACCCAAAGGACACAAAAACTTTAATTCAAAAGGATTCCTGCACCCCTATGTTCATTGCAGCACTATTTATAATAGAAAAGACTTGGATGCAACCCAAATGACAAAAAATACATGACTGAATCAAAAAGATGTGGTACATATACACCATAGAATACGATTCAGCATTCAAAAAAGATAAGCTAATGCCATTTGCAGCAACATGAGTGGCGCTAGAAGGGATTATGCTCAGTGAAATAAGTCAGAAGGAAAAAGAAAATATTGGATGGTTTCACTTATAGGAGGAATATAGGGGAACCAAATAAAGTATTATTAGGGAAAAATAATAACAAAAAACCACAACACAACAAAACAAAAGTAAACAGACAACTATAAATCAGAGACATTCTGCAGGGGATGATAAAAGGAGGGGTTGAGACAGGAGAGGTGCACAAGGGACAATGGTGATGGCGCACGGGTGAATTGGTGGTGGAAGTTCTGTGGGGATTACACCTGAGAAAAGAAAGCAAACACTGTAAAAAAAAAAAAAAAAGAACAATGATGTAAAATATATATAAATTAAAAAAAAAAGAAGTGGGAGGGGAACTAAAAACAAGTTCCCTTAGATTTTTAGAAAAATGTTTCAATGTCAAAAAGAGGTGGACTTCATAACGAAGTGAAAATACTGATACCAATGAGCCCCATTCCTTTAAAGAATTTGATTAGCTTTTCAGTCAAAACTGATTTTCCAAATGGTAGCAATGCCAAGAGTTAAGGAGGGAGAAAAAGGAGGAGGAGGCGTGGAAGGAGCAGTAGAAGGAATAACAAGTAATATGCTTCTTTGGCACTTTCATTTCCCGTCATTACACAAGCTCTGTTATCACTGCAAATCATTTGACATCTTTAGAAGGTATCATGCAAAATTATAACATTTAAGAAAACTCTTGCACTGAAAGTATATTTTAAAATATATAAACTGTCTTTTTAAGTGGCTCATTTTCAAATCACTGACTTAATCCTACACTTATTCCTCAGTCATTTTAAGTCTGCTATGACAATAAAGGCTTCATCAGGGCATGCTCTTACCCCTCTTTGTTAACAGTGCACCTAACCACGGCAGATATGAGGATGACAAGGACAGTCACGGTATTGCACAGGAAATTCCCTTTGGGATCATAGATAAATCATTTGTCTCTTAGGCCTTGATTGGTCTCTATGGCCTTGTAGTAGAATGAATAACAGATACCCTTAAAAGATGTCCATATTCTGGGCCTCCCCTGGTGGCACAGCGGTTGAGCACTGGGTTGCGAGGCTGCTCGCAGCCTCTGTAGTGCCAGTTCGATCCCCAGTCACCGGCGAGGGTCCCACAAAAAAAAAAAAAAAAGTCCATATTCTAACCCTAGAACCTGTTGCCTTTTGTGATAAAAGGTACCTTGCAGAAATGATTAAATTAGGGATCTTGTGATGAGTAGATTTAGGCTGGATAATACAGGTGGGCCCAATGTAACCATAAGGTTCTTTTTAAAGAGAAAGGTGTAGGAGAGTCAGAGATAGAGAGAAAAAGATTTAAAGATGGAAAGAGAGGTCAGAGAAGACAGGAGATACCGGCTCTGAAGATAGAGGGAGGGGACATGAGCCAAGGAATGCAGGCATCTTGTAGAAGTTGGAAGGAGCCTAATGACTCACTCAGCTGGATGTATTTGGGTGTCACCTCCAGAAGGAACACTGGACTGCTGATATTGTGATTTTAACCCACGAGATTCATTTTGGACTTCTCACCTTCAGGGGTGTAAGATAGTGGATTTGTATGTTTAAGCCACTCAGTTGTGATTATTTGTTACAGCAGCAATAGGAAACTAACACAGCCCTCACTTGTCTTTTTTTTTTTTTTTCAAAGATTGATTTATTTATTTATACAAGCACTGGGCACAGTCAGAAGCGCGGGAGGGTGAGAGAATTCACCAGAGCCAGAGCGGGGAGCAGAGCAGGCAGAAGGACCGAAGTACACTGCTGAGGGGAGCAGCGGGCGGCAGGAGAGGTCTGCGTGCCATGTGGGACCCTCCTCTGGTGGCCGGGGAGCAGCCGGGGATCGAACCGGCGCTGCAGAGGCTGCGGGCAGCCTCGCAACCCAGCGCTCAACCGATGTGCCACCGGGGAGGCCCCCTCACTTGTCTTTAAAACACAGTGAGGCAATAACCTCTTTGACAATCAGACCATCGATGATGTCTGGGGGGCCTTTTCTGTAAGACAACTTCATGATATACGTAGTTGCAGCTGGTGCATATTGCATTTCATCTGCTCCCATGAAAATCATTAACAAAAATAATTCCAATCCTATAACTGAGTTGCAAGACTGTTATGATATGGCAACAGTAGCAGGCAGATGCTTCTGTGCCTTACTAATAAACTTCTCATCCAAAAAGTACCCCTACGAAAACACAAACAGCGAAAACTTTATATCAACATCTGCCTTTGCTTTTATTGGGCACGGTATTCTTTATGACACACAGTTTTGAGGTTTTATGTCCCCACTTCACCAACAAGGCCTATGTGTCTAGCTCTAACCACCTGCTCAGCCAATTGAGGAACATCTGAGAAACACTCTCCCCTGCTCAGCTGTGTCCCTTGTTAGCTCTGTTTCTGAAGGAGTATTTAAATTTATTCACCATGGATGGCAGAGTTTAAATCACTCCTAAATTAGCAGTCTTTCAGAAATGGAATCCACCTTAGAGATCATCTGACCTAATTGCATGCATGAAATTTATGACCACAGAGGCAGAGGAGGAAGTCCTCGACCCCAGGCCACACAGCTAGGGAGAGGGTGGACAGAGGAAGGACCAGTGCCTGGGAGTCTAGGTTCCTGGAGCGACTACAACCCCATTGCTCTGAATCCTCCCAGCAGGCTGCAGGGATAGCCAGGGATTCTCAGAGTTAATTGTTGCCGTGGCTACTGGAAGACTTGATACCACTTTTCTACAGATAAACCAAGGGTAACATTCATTTCTATTTTCCAGTTAACATAACTTTCAAGAGCAAAGGATCAAGAGCAAAGGATCTGACAGCTTTAAATGATAGCCATCCTAGGAAAAGTTAGGATTTTTAAAGCATGTACAACAATGGAGTAAAGCAGATGTTAATAGTCTGGGTAGAAAAAAGGCTTCGAACCAGGCAAGAGAGGATGTACTTTGGTGTCATCTGCAGGCCCAGAAGAGCACTGTAAGTGTCACCGCCAGGCTCAGAGGGGCGCTGGGAATGCTGCTCAGGAACAGCTGCTCCAGGGTTGGTCCCAGGGCCAGCCAGGCTCAGCAAGGTTCTGGTCCAGATGTGAGAAGTCAGTTCTCTTAGAAGCAGTGTTCAGTGTGAGGACGATGATTAAACTGGCAGAGTTAATCCAGGGACTCCTGGTGCCAGATGGGCCAGGAATCGGTCTGTAAATGTGGTGTGATCCAGGGAAATGCTTTAGGAGGAAGCCTGTGAAAACAGTAGGCCATGGAGCATCCACTTGTATTGGGACCTGGAAGTGGGCAGACTGACTTCACCTGCAGAAGATGAGACGCATGAACTAAGGCTTTAAATGGAAAGTAAGAAACTCCTCTTCGGATTTGTGCAGAACTCTCATCTGTCCTCCAGGTTCCTCCCTTATTGATTATTGATTGCTCAAGTTTATAGACACCCCATGTCACCCCTGAAAGATGAGGTGGAACTGTAGAATGGTAAGGTCCTGCTTCTGTTTCCAAATTTAGAGAATCATCATTGAATGATTTTTCTCTCAGTTCTCATGGCTGTTCCAATAAATGAATTTCTAAACATTCTATTATTTCTTAAAGCATCAGTTATTATGGCTTATTAGCTAATGCTGTCTTTTTATAGCTTGATGGGTACAACTTATTGTTGAGGAAAAAAATATAAAAACTAAAATTGAGTGAGAATCACTCTAATTAATGGACAACTGGTCTGAAAATGTTTGAATGCCATCATCCCTGGCATTATTTTCACACAATCTTCTCATTTACATATAGAGTAGAACACACAACAGACCTGGATATTTTTGCAAATTAATTTCCACATAGCCTTGACAATGGAACTGAACTGTCACATCACAGCTTATGTGTTACCTTGCCAAAACATCTCCCATGGCGCTGCCACCATTGTTATCACAAGCTACAAATCCTTAATGGTCTCTTGGCTCTGGGTCCAGTGAGCTATGAAAGACACTTGGTGACTGTGATTTCAGCTGCTTAAACATCAGCCTTGGAAAACCCAAAGCTGCTTACTCAAAACCAGTGAAACAAAAAGCTCAAGTTTACTTTATAAATACATCTTGGTAACCTTCTCCTGCCTCTCCATGCCCCGGACAAAAATCAAAATGTCCTCATCAAAATAAGAAATAGATCAGGAGAACAAGGAACAAGAGGACTCACATCTGATATTGAAAGTTAAAAATTGTTTTGATGACATGTTGTTTATCCTAGAAAAGATAGCTTAAAGTGAGTCTGAACTTTCAGGGAACCACTTTATTCACTGTTCTGAATTGTCATTTGTTGTCTTAGCAGAATTTGCAGACTATGATATTTTGGGCATTTGGAATTAATTTATGCTGCTTATATGACTTTGCTAAATCCTATGGGAACAGGCCAAACTCAATTAAAAAGTGTATACTGACAGCCTATGATGTGCTTGGTGTTGGGTTTGGCACAGAGAATTCAAGCAGCAAATACTTATTGAGGACCTACTGTGTGTTAGGCACTGTCATTCATACTGAGCAGTCAGTAATAAAAGAGACAAATATGATTCCTTCTCTTATGAATCTTCGCATCTAGTGGGGCATGTTGATAAACAAGTTTATATGTGTACAGCTATGTAATTAGAACTTTTAGTAAGCATACCATAGAGATAAAGATGGTAATATGTCATAAAATTATGGGGGGGGAGAGAACCTAAGTAGTGGTGAGGGATGGTCTCCCTAGGAGTGTCATCTGGAAGACCCTGGAAGGACTGGAGGGAAAAGGGTGTCACAGATCTAGAAGATGAGCCCGTCATGGCAGAGAAGAGCCTGCTGTGTTCAGGAACAGGGAGAAAGCCCATTGACTTGATCTTGATGGACCAGATGAGAAGGAAAAAAAGATGAGATGAAGCTGGTCAGGTAGACCAGAGATAGATGTTCCAGAGATAGATGTGGTCCTTACTGCAGACCACAGTAAGGAGTTTGCAGCTTACTCCACTCTATTAGAGAGGCTGGGAGCTTTAAGCAAGGGAAGAGCATGGTCTAATTTATGAATTAAGAACATGTATCTGCCTTGGCTGGAATATAGTCAAGAAGCTTGATTATTTTTAGAGCAGTCTGAGTGAGAAAAGACTGGGTTCCCAAGCAACTGTTGGAGTTTTATGTGAATTTTATCCTATTGCTCTGGGTTTGCTTAAATTCTATCTCAAAGGAGAACTAACTGAATGTTTTAAAAACTATTCTCTTCAACATATGTGTCAATATAGTATTTTCCTAGGATCTGACTAGTTCTTTACAAGTCGACATTTGAAGCAAAGGATATTTTCATGAAGCGATTCAGGTAAGGCAATCTCTTCTTGATTTCAAGCAATAAACTAAGTCCCCAACTTTTTTGGTCAAAAGAAAGCAAATGAAAGTTGGGAAAATGAACACTGGCATAAAACATACCTTCTGTGAATTCAGTCCTACAAATAAAACCCTTCACTTCAATATAGCAATCTCTACTTTAGGGTTATAAAGCATATGAATACATTTTAAACAAGAACTCATATCTCTCCCTTGCTCTTTTCCTTACCAATGCTGATTTACTGTCCCTTTCCTTAGTCCCAACTGTAATAAATCTCTACTTTGAGCCATTATTAATGAGCATGTTTAAAATACCCACTGCTGCAAGCTTTTGGCCCCTTTCTGATTTCAGATTTATTTCAGAGGAGCGAATTGGCAAGGAATATCTCCTTTGCTGTTGAATTCTTTTCCTGTTACTGGAACTCTGATTCAAATTACATGGAGGGCCTGTAAAGAGGGCTTCCTGCTCTCCACTTGAAGACCTCTACGGGGTTGCAAATACCCTATTGAACACATAATAATTCATTTGCACATTTATCTCAAAAATTAATGGAGCATCTCCAATGAGCTGGCTACAAAATGCCCCCACTCTTTTCCTGTGTGATGGGGAGATAGGTAAGCTCAAAAATAGTTATGACAAAATATATTGTGTTATAGTTAAGGAGAGCACATATTAAAGCTAAGTGCAGAGAGGGGAGTAAACTGACCTTGACCTTTATCTTAAGAGAAGGGCAAACCTTCTTAGTAGAAGAGATTCCTGACTTCAACCCGGTAGTAAAAATAGAGGCTGCAAGTCATGAAAATATTCTATAACTAATCAAAAGACTGAGGCTTTGCCATATGTCGAGATATACTGTCTCTAGCAACCAAGGCAAATTACCACTGAAATCTGGATAATGATTATGTAGAAGAATTTAAGCCACTGGATTTTCTGACTTTTCCTAGAGTTATCATGGTATAGGAGAAAGATCTTGCAGTACCTCGCCTCACCATGGAATCTTGGGCAGGTGGCTAAACTTCTGTGCCTTACCTTTTCTTTCTGCACACTGAGGATGATGGCTGCTTCACAGAATTGTTGGGAAGATTGAGAACAAATTTTAAAAGGTCTAACATAACAAAGGTGTGTAGTTACAATTCAATGGATGTTGAGAAGTTTATTGAGGGGAAGCTGGGGAATGCTATGGCCTCAGAGCTATGATTTTTATTCTTGCAGTTTTCCAGGGTAGAGATACAAAGGGAATATTCTAGGTGATAGGCGTGGCCACTTAATTTCATTCTTTTAACACACCATATGCAGGGATTTTTCTGGATCTATTAACTCAATGTCTGCATGAACGGAGGGAGTAAGCAGTCCTGGGGTCATCTCCACCAGGGTTTTAACGCCAAAGAAAACCATTTAAAATATGCTTTTGGAAGTGGTTGAATTACTTGTTAGTGCAGCAGCTTCATCTTCCCATTTGTACTTGGTTCCAACATGGTGACTGGTTTGTAGTCCTAAAAATACATCATCTGAGGATAAGAGGAAGGGGGAGTTTTTATTTGCTGATTGCACCATCATTTAATAAGCTCTGTGCTAGGAACATGACATGTCTTATCTTGCTTAATCCTCCCCACAGTACTGTGAACTAATATTATTTTATAGATAAGGAAGATAAGACTTAAGGAGGTGATGTGATTTTTCAAGTCTGCTTGGCCAGTAAATAAAGGAAATAGAATTTGGGGTCAGTTTCTTTCTTTAAAACAAAGAAAGTGATGTCCATGTAGTAACATCAAAAATTGCACAAGTGTACAAAGCAAGAGATAGCCATCTCTCTGGCCTTCCTTCCAGTGCACCCAGAGGCTTTTAAACATCATTCAACATCTTTCACTATGCTCACGCAAGCACACTCAAATGCATATACATATAGAGCGAGAGGCTCTATTTGGAAAAGTGTTCTGTTTCAAGTAACAATCTGCCAAGAATGGCCCCCATGTCAGTCCTTAGAGATACTCATTCATGTGTAAGGTTACAGAGTTTCCATAATTTGAAGGTGCCTTGCTTTACTCAACCATTCCCTAAATGAAAGACATTAAGGCTATTTCCATCTTATTTTATCATGAAAATCAATGTTGTAATAAATAGCCACAAACATATGCTTTTTTGTACTGGTGCTTTCATTTCAGCAAGAAAGATTCCTAAAGGTAGCATGGCTCAGACAAAGTGTGCATAAACTTTATTTTAATAGAAGCTGCCAGGTTACTTGAAAAGATACTGGCAATATCATGAATATTTATGATCTTTTCAGCTATGCCTGGTATGTCCATTTCCCATAATCACCACAGCACTAGATGCTATTATTTATTTATTTATTACAATCTAAATGGATAAATGGCATTTCATTGATTCAATTTGCATTTCCGAACTACTGCCAAATGTGTCTTTTCATGTGCTCATTAGCTATTTACTTATCTCTTCTGATCATATTCTATATTTTTCTCTGGGTTATTTGTGATTTTTATATAAATTTTAGCCATCATTTGAATTATAACGATATTAGCCCTGTGTCATATGCCATAAACACATTTCCCTAGTCTATCAATCTAGATTTAACCTCAATTTTGGTATTTTGCTATACAGGGATTTTAAAATGTTATATAGTTGGAGTTAATTGATTTTTTTTCCTTTTTAGGATCCCTAGGTTTCTTGTCTTATTTAAAATAACTTATCCAACTACAGATTATATATTTTCCTAAATGTTTTAAAATATTTTTATTTATACTTTTTACAATTTGATTTTTTAAATCTTCAGAGATTTGCATATGCTATGATAAAAGTTTTTCCCTAGATAGAAAGTGGATATTGCCAGTATTGCTCATTAAATAAACCATTTTCCCCATCAAATTGAGTGTTACATATAAAGTTTCCTATACATTGGATTTGCTCTGGCTTTTCTAGATTGTTCTACCTACTTGTATTTTCCTGTCCCATATGGTTTTGAGTATAGAAATGTGTTAGTTCGTAAGTTCAGGCTTCCTGATAAAAAAAGAAGACTTCCCTCTTTTCCTGCTATTTCTATGGGACTATTAATACCTGAGTTCCAGGGAAACCTGCAAGGATTAGTGATTCCAGGAACTTCACACAAATGTAGAATTACTGGGGACATCAGATGGCCTAAGACCATGTGGCCCATCTTCAGGTAGTTGTGCACTAGTTTCACACTTAATAGTGCTTGCCCCTTCCCTCAAGAAGCAATTAAAGGGTAAAAAGCCAATTCAGAGATGCTCCAAAGTTGATGCCCTGGAGAAAGAGCAGGATGATAGAAACCACATAGCATTATGGCCATAGAACCAAGTCCTGCTTTAGTAACAGCCACAATTATCGAGTGCTTACCATATGCTGGCCACCAGCCTAAGTACTTCCCACTCATTAGCTCATTTACTCACCTGAGAGGTAAACCTTTTTCTCATAGGATCCTGACTCATACAGGAGCTTATGCGAATCTGATGTACAGGGGTATTAAATAAATTGCCCAAAACTTAAACAAGTAAATAAATAGCAAGTGGTGAAAACAGGATTCAAGACTCAAGCTGTCTGGTGGTGAGTCCTTGATCTTAACACCTGTATTATACTTGCTTCCTGTCTGGCTGCACCACTTGAACACACTTTCTCTGGTGCTTCAGTCCCCTCAGTTGTAAAATCAGGATTATAAGGAGATACACTTTGTTGAAACTTCTATTCATTTAAGTGACAGTGCAAGTTAAATAACAAAAATAGTGACAACCCTCACAGCCAGTCCTATCTGCTGACTGAGTCATGGATTGTGTCACAGGTGGACTGGAAAGAGTCTGACTTCATGCGAAATTATTTATAACTATAGATCCCAAAGGTGGGTGTTATTTGTCTTATAGGTGAGGAACAGAAGCTTGCTGTTGGGTAACTTAATTGTTTTACAAGCAGGCAGGCAGGCTGGGGGGGGCCAGGAGGCAGGGTAGCTGTGAGGTAAGCAGGGCCCTCCAGGCCCTGAGAATCTCTAGGTTCACATTCTTTCCTCTCTCTGGCATTTTCCCTCCCAGTCTCTTGTCTCGAAATCTCCCCTCAGCGATGCTGCCCTTTTATCACTCAATTCTTGGCACAGGTGTCCACACTTACATATGTGCACGCCCAAGCCCTCTGGGACCAGGTCTCCATAATCATAGGGGCATGTGGTGGTGCCCACATCTCTCAGCCCTGGGCATCCAAGTAACCCAGGAGAAGTCCAAGACTGCACATGGCAGTCATAGAGGCTAGTGGCGGGAGGGCATAAAAATGCCTGATTCACTTCATTTACTCTACATTAACCAAAGATGTTTAGCTAAGGCATAGCTGAGTTGGTGATTTGAATCCAGATCCAACTCTCATCCTCATTCTACTTTCATCCATTTCTCACATCCAACACAGAACTGAACGAAGCTGGAATCATTATTTCATCATCAATAATTTACTTCCTGAAAATTTATTTGCCAATGTAAACCAGGATGATGCATTCTTGAGTGCCATAGGAAGGAATACAACACAATCTGGCTTATGTAGGCATGAAGCCCTTCTGTGTTTGTCTTCAGTTTAAGATTTAACATGGTGTTAAGTATTATCCAATTACACTTAGGTAGAAATTTTTCTTGCCCTATGTAATTACTGATGCTTTATATAGAATCTGAAATTAATTTTTTGAAGCTGAGTAGTGAAGCCACAAAAAGAAGAATGTCACCATGAAGGTCAATAAGCCAGCCCATTCATTATTTCTACCTACTCAATTTGGAAGAGAATGACCAGGTTGGTGCTCTGGATAACCATGGGCCTATCTGAAGTTTATACAAAAGCTGCAACCTCTGGGCTTCAAGAAGCACATACCAGTAATACTAAAACACCTGGGGCATGAGAATCAAATACTAGGTAAAAAGCATATAGCCACTGAGAATAAGTGATCATCTTCAGTCTTTGGGAAATTCTAAATATTTACCAACACAGTGTGAAGCAATGATTTGCTCCAAATTTAAACATCTGGTAAAATGCTTAAAAATCCTGTAAAACATATGGGTATCTTGGAATGCAGTACACTGCTTTTCTTTTAAATCTATTTGAGTATGTTAACAATTGACCTCCTCTCCCTATAATTCTTGTTCTCTCTCTCTGCAAAATTATCCCCTTAACAAAAGTCAAAGGTAATTAAACAATGAAGAATAAATGGTAACATCGAGTCCTTCTATCCAGATGTGTGGAGATTAGCTGAAACTAGACTGTCAGTCCATTCAAATGTAGGTATCTTGAATTTATGCAGCTTCTTACTCTGTTCACTTTTGTGTAATCCTACATAAATTTCCAGCTGTCCCAGCTTGAGTCTGACATGTATTTAGGGCGTCTTTAAAAATCATTTACAAACAATATGACTCAGTTATCTTCATGATCATCAGGAGAAATAATCTTTTTTTTCATTTTTTTCTTTTATTATAAATTTTATTTTTATATTCCCCATACAATTGCGACCCCCTTATTTTGACCCCAATCCCTCCTCTTCCCACCCCCCACCCCCCATAGAGTGTCTCTGGTTCATAGTTGTTTGTTGATTTTGATTTTTACTTTCTTATAGTTATTCTTTTTCCTGGTCCCTTATTTAAGTTTTCTAGATTCCTGCTATGAGTGAGACCATCCGGTATTTTTCTTTCTCTTTCTGGCTTATTTCGCTGAGCATGATCCCTTCCAGCTCCATCCATGTTGCTGCAAATTGCATGTGTTTATCTTTTTTGAATGCTGAGTAATATTCCATGGTGTATATGTACCACATCGTCTTGATCCAGTCATCTATTTTTGGGCATTTGGGTTGTTTCCAAAGCTTAGCTATTGTAAACAGTGCTGCTATAAACATAGGGGTGCAGGTGCTCTTTGGAATTGATGTTTCTGTGTCCTTTGGGTAAATCCCTAGGAGTGGAATTGTTGAATCATATGGAAGCTCTGTTTAGTAGGTCAAGAAATCTCCACACAACTCTTCATAGTGGTTGGACCAGTTTGCACTTCCACCAACAGTGCAGAAGAGTTCCTTTTTCTCCACAACCTCGCCAATATTTGTTGTTGCTAGTTTTTTTAATATGTGCCATCTCACTGGTGTAAGATGGTATCTTATGGTAGTTTTGATTTGCATTTCCCTGATGACAAGTGATGTTGAACATTTTTTCATATGCCTGTTGGCCATTTGCATTTCCTCTTCAGAGAAATTTCTTTTTAGCTCTTCTGCCCATTTTTTGACTGGATTATTTTCTTTGTTTTTGTTGAGTCTCATCAGTTCTTTGTAGATTTTTGTGATCAGTCCTTTATCATTAGTGTTGTGTGCAAAAATATTCTCCCAGTTGGTGGGGTGTCTCTTTGTTTTTGTTATTATGTCTTTTGCTGTGCAGAAGCTCTTTAATTTGATGTAGTCCCAGCTATTTATCTTTGCCTTCATTATCACTGATGTGTCTGTAAAGATGTCTTTGATGTGCATATCATGTAGTGTTTTGCCTATATTTCCTTCTATGTATTTTATGGTTTCAGGTTTTATGTCTAGTTCTTTAATCCATTTTGAGTTGGTTTTTGTGTATGGTGTGAGGTAGTGGTCAAGCTTCATCCTTTTGCATGTAGTGACCCAGTTTTTCCAGCACCATTTATTAAACAATCTTTCTTTGCTCCAATGCATATTCTTTGCTCCCTTGTCAAAGATTAGTTGACCATAAATCTGTGGGTTTATTTCTGGATTTTCTGTTCGATTCCATTGGTCTGTGTGTCTGTTCTTGTTCCAATACCATGCACTTTTGATGATCATGGCTTTGTAGTATAGCCTGAAATCTGGGAGTGTGATGCCTCCATTCCCTTCTATTTTTTTTTTCAGGAGAGCTTTGGCTATTCGGGGTTTTTGGTGATTCCATATGAATTTCATCAATAATTGTTCTATTTCTTTGAAGAATGACATTGAAATTTTTATTGGAATAGCATTGAATCGGTATATTGCTTTTGGTAGGATGGCCATTTTAATACTGTTTATTATTCCAATCCATGAGCAGGGGATGTCTTTCCATTTCTTTGTGTCTTCTGTTTCTTTTAACAGTGTTTTATAGTTTCTTTGTATAGATCCTTTACCTCTTTTGTTAGATTTATTCCCAAATATTTGATTTTTTTTTGTTTCGATAATAAAAGGGATTTTTTTTTTATTTCTTCTTCTTCAGATTTATTGTTTGTGTATAGGAAGGCTACTGACTTTTCCGTGTTGATTTTGTACCCTGCCACTTTACTGAACTGATTGATGAGTTTAATTAGTGTTTCTGTGGAGTTTTTGGGGTTCTCTATGTATATTATCATATCATTTGCAAATAGTGATAGTTTGACTTCTTTTCCTATTTGAATTCCTTGTATGTCTTTCTCTTGTCTTATTGCTCTGGCTAGGACTTCCAGTATTATACTGAAAAGCAATGGTGAGAGTGGACATCCTTGTCTTGTTCCAGATCTAAATGGAATTGCTTTCAGCTTTTCACCATTGAGAATGATACTAGCTGTTGGCTTGTCATATATGGCCTTTATGATGTTGAGTTATGTTCCTGTATCCCAAGAATTTCAAGGGCTTTTATCATGAATGGGTGTTGCACTCTGTCGAAAGCTTTCTCAGCATCTATTGATATTATCATATGGTTTTTATATTTCTTTTTGTTGATGTGTTGGATAACGTTGGTTGATTTTCGGATGTTGAACCATCCTTGTGTCCCTGGCATGAATCCTACTTGGTCGTGGTGAATTATCTTATGGATACATTGCTGGATTCTGATAGCTAAAATTTTATTGTGGATTTTTGCATCAGTGTTCATTAGAGAGATTGGCCTGTAGTTTTCTTTTTTTTGTGTTGTCCTTATTCGGTTTTGGTATTAGTGTAATGTTGGCTTCATAGAACATGTTTGGTATTGTCCCTTCCTTCTCAATTTTTTGGAAGAGTTTGTGAAGGATAGGCACCAATTCGTCTCTGAATGTTTGGTAGAATTCATTTGTAAATCCATCAGGTCCTGGGCTTTTGTTTTTGGGGAGGTTTTTGATTACCGTTTCAATTTTGCTGCTTGTAATTGGTCTGTTTAGGTGTTCTATTTCTTCTTTATCTAGCTTTGGGTGATTGTAGAGTTGTAGGAATTTGTCCATCTCCTCTAGATTGTTGAACTTATTTCCATATAACTGTTCATAGTAGTTACTGATTATTCTTTTGATTTCTGCTGTGTCCGTTGTGATTTAGGAGAAATAATCTTCATGCCATCATTGAGTCTTTGGGGCCAAATATAATAGAATCAGACAGAAAACAGAGAAGAAAAACAGGAAAATGACCTGTTGGTCTTTTCCCAATTTTGCACTAGCATGGGTTGTTCAAAAAGTCTGCAATGCATTTTCTATTGAGATACTAGCTTTAGCTTCTCTGATACAGTGACTTCACTGAGAAAACTTCTCTTTTTAACTTTTCTATTTGACTGTTGAATCAACATGAATCAACATGTTTCCCATTAGCCAGATGAGAAAACATGTAGACATCTTACTAATCATGACACTTATCATCCCCCAGATCTTATCAATGATAATATTTGGGTGAGTTCTTTGGTTTGAAATTGTCCCACCTATTTACCACCAGCCTAACTGAGGGTCCCACTAATAGGTACGGTGGCTTTTGTAACAATTCCCTAGATAAAACTTCAAGTTTCAGGGTTGATTCCATATCACAAATGACATGAGAACTGGGTAGACATGGAAGAACCAGGACTGGAAACAGCACAGATCCATGATATGTAAGAGAATTCAATGTACACTATGGGTTAAGATTAGGTGACTCTAGAGCTGTGTTCCCTTGTAGCCCCAGAAATATGATTTGATGCCTCCATTATATCCCTAGTCCCTATTCCAGTGCTAGGTGCAGAGTAGGCACTCTAACTAATGAATGGGTAGACAGATAAATGAATGGCTGGATGAGATAGAGTAGGATCAAGCTATCTGCTTTGCATACTGTTTTCTATTCTAATGTCTGCCATATTACAGTTCTTTAATACAATTTGTGAATTGAGTGGATACACTTGATTCTGTTTCATTTTCATGCCTTCAACACAGTGTGCTTAGAGCTATTTTTGTGCTTCTTTCCTCCTCAGATTTACTAAGGTATGATGGACAAATAAACATTGTATAGCTTTAGGTTGTATACATAACTTAAAAAAAATTAGGGGCACAGTGTGATTATTTAATATACATATACATTATAAAATGATTACCACTATCAAGTTAATTGATCATACACAGTTACCTTTGTGTGTGTGTGTGTGTGTGTGTGTGTGTTAAGTTGATATCTCTTTTCTTAGCAAACTTCAAGTATACGATAGAGTATCATTAATATAATCACCATGCTGTGCAACATATCCCCATAATGTATTCATCATATAACTGGAAGTTTGTACCCTTTGACTTACATGCCTCCTCCCCCACTTTCTAGCTCTAGGCAACAAAGAGTCTACAAATTTTTAGAGTCCTGGTTTTTATTCTTTTTTCTCTCTACCTACTCATTTTACAGTTCTTAATCTGAATCTCAATTCAGTTATGAAGTCATCCTTTGCTATTCAAATCATCACTGTGGATTTCTATTAGAGAAGCTGGTTAGATGCCAGGTCATTTAGTACTTAATAATGCATTGGCATACTGTTTACTGTTTTGAAAGTGTATTAATATCCTTTCCTAAGTAGAAGCAAACTCCTTAGGATCAGGAACTTGAACACATCTGATTATATATAGGGTTAAAAAATAATTTATGAGGTGATTGGCTAAATCTCTTTAATGGGCCTTTACAGAAACTGCTGGTATTTGGAAAGACCCAGACAATGAAATGGTTTTAATGACTTTTTGACTCCCCTCACCATCCAGTGCACAGACATATGCCCAGTCCTACACAACTCCTTGCAGGTCCACTAGCAGGCCTTGTCTGGTGCTCTCACTATGAGGACCACCTTTCCAACTGCCCGTGCAGACAGCACATTCTTATCTTTCAAGGTGTAGGTGAAGAGATGCCTCTAAGAATCCTTCCTACAGCTGCTACTCCCTCTACTTTCCACCTTTCTGGGAGAGTCACATGCCCTTTTCCATGCTCCTGGGTGCCCCTCTATTATAATGCATCTTATTATAATTTTTATTTGCCTGTCTCCACAACTCCAAAGGACATCTCTTACAAACAGAGACAACTATCTCTACATCACCATTGTTAAGCTCAATGCTAAATATTTACAGTAACTTCAGAGGCAATGTAGTTTGAATAAGGAAAGGGATAAAAAGTAGTTGAGAGCTGATCTACATTAATAGGAGAAGAGGTAAAGAGTGGGGAGTGAGATGGGGGAGCTGGGTGGAGGAGCAGTCATTTCACTTGTGCCCAGGATCAAGCATTTACTCAGAATGTCTTTGATGTTGGATCACTCTCCACAGTGAAGTGGGAGATGATGTACAGTATTGTTTATTCAAGTTATGAAGTAGGAATACAAGAACCATGGGGATTTGTAGGCACACATATTGAGGCAAAAATACAAAATGGGATACCAAAGGGAACAAAGGAAAAAGAAAGATTCAAGGTGCCAAATCAAAGAAGAAACTAGATGAGTGAGGAGACTGCAGTGGGCAGTTGGAAGGGTAGTAAAGGAGTTTCATGAGTCAGATAATGAGCAGACATAAATTTTAAAATGGTAAATTTTACTTATTTCTATGTCCATGAACATGGTATGCTCTATGCTTCCAAAACTATAGCCTTGGGGAAGACATTTGATCCATCCTTGTGCTAACAATGAAAATCATACTGAAGGCTGCATGAAATGAGAATAGAAAAAGTGAAGTAAAATGGTATCACCACTGAAGACTCTGACATTGATCAGTATGATTTTAGAAAATAAAAGAAAGCTTACTCATCTGCTAGTGCTACATTTTTAAAGGCACTTACAAATAACTTTAACAAAAAAAATTCTCATTTTTCCACACAACATTGTACAAAGATTCGATAATAAATAAATGTACAGGTGCTATGTAAACTGCAACACATTGCTCATTTCTCAATTATTTATGTTTACATTGCAATATGCTTACAAATGACCAGCATCTTCTTGGTTAGTTGGGGTTCTCCTTTCAGTACAATTTTGCTCTCCTGGCAGGACAACTCAAGTTCATGTACTAAAGACAAGGAATAGATCTTAGTTATAATGCTTGTTCAAACAGATAACATGAATATTGGTCTTGTCCTTTACTGTTCTTTCCTAAGGAAAATGTGAGGCGATTAATAAACCATACTCTAACTTGCAGCCTCCCCAGGAGATCTATAGCAATGCAATAAGAGAAATTTATGCTGATAGGAGGGAAGCTTTCTTTTAGAGACTGATCCAGATTAGAAGACTCTCAAATCAATGGCTTGAGACATTAAAGTCCAACATCTTTTTGAAATAGTGAGAATCTGAAAATTCCTCATTATAGTTGGAGGCTCCCTGGTCTTCCCTAAGAAGTACTCTAAGTGCCCGGAGGAAACAGCAGCTCATGGTGACAAGAGATTAAAAGAGCATTTGAGTTTTAAAGGCTGAGATGCTTAGGAGAGTGAGCAGTGCCTGCTCAGAAATTTAATCAGCCTCACAACTGATCTGAGTCTCAGCTCCCAGTTCTTTTTAAGGCTGACCCCTCCTGCCTTTTGCCTTTGTCTGTGCCTTGGGAAATCGGGGAAAATCAACAAAGCCTTCACTTTTGCAATACTCTAAGGTTTATTTATAAAGCATATTCTCAAAACATGTAGTTGCTTTTTCCCCTGACATAGTGTACATGATTTCATCAACCATTTGACAGCCTAACAAAACACCCTGTGCAAAGTCTGGATCACTCTGTATACTCTCTTTTCTTAGAAGGAGGCAACTCTTTAAATACTTTTTGATGTCCTAGAAAGCAGGAGACAAAACACAAATCAAGAAGCAATAGAAGCAGAAATCAAAAGAATAATCAGTAACTACTATGAACAGTTATATGGAAACAAGTTCAACAATCTAGAGGAGATGGACAAATTCCTACAACTCTACAATCACCCAAAGCTAGATAAAGAAGAAATAGAACACCTAAACAGACCAATTACAAGCAGCGAAATTGAAATGGTAATCATAAACCTCCCCAAAAACAAAAGCCCAGGACCTGATGGATTTACAAATGAATTCTACCAAACATTCAGAGACGAATTAGTGCCTATCCTTCACAAACTCTTCCAAAAAATTGAGAAGGAAGGGACAATACCAAACACGTTCTATGAAGCCAATATTACACTAATACCAAAACCGAATAAGGACAACACAAAAAAGGAAAACTATAGGCCAATCTCCCTAATGAACACTGATGCAAAAATCCTCAATAAAATTTTAGCTATCAGAATCCAACAATGTATCCATAAGATAATTCACCACGACCAAGTTGGATTCATTCCAGGGGCACAAGGATGGTTTAACATCCGAAAATCAATCAACGTTATCCAACACATCAACAAAAAGAAATATAAAAACCATATGATAATATCAATAGATGCTGAGAAAGCTTTCGACAAAGTGCAACACCCATTCATGATAAAAGCCCTTGAAATTCTTGGGATACAAGGAACATACCTCAACATCATAAAGGCCATCTATGACAAGCCAACAGCCAGTATCATTCTCAATGGTGAAAAGCTGAAAGCAATTCCATTAAGATCTGGAACAAGACAAGGATGTCCACTCTCACCACTGCTTTTCAATATAATACTGGAAGTCCTAGCCAGAGCAATAAGACAAGAGAAAGACATCCAAGGAATCCAAATAGGAAAAGAAGAAGTCAAACTATCACTATTTGCAGATGATATGATAATATACATAGAGAACCCCAAAATCTCCACAGAAAAACTAATTCAACTCATCAATCAATTCAGTAAAGTGGCAGGATACAAAATCAACACGCAAAAGTCAGTAGCCTTCCTATACACAAACAATAAATCTGAAGAAGAAGAAATCAAAAAAACCACCCCTTTTATTATCGAAACAAAAAAAAATCAAATATTTGGGAATAAATCTAACAAAAGAGGTAAAGGACCTATACAAAGAAAACTATAAAACACTGTTAAAAGAAATAGAAGAAGACACAAAGAAATGGAAAGACATCCCCTGCTCATGGATTGGAAGAATAAACATTATTAAAATGGCCATCCTACCAAAAGCAATATACAGATTCAATGCTATTCCAATCAAAATCTCAATGGCATTCTTCAAAGAAATAGAACAATTATTGATGAAATTCATATGGAATCACCAAAAACCCCGAATAGCCAAAGCTCTACTGAAAAAAAAAGAAGGAAATGGAGGCATTACACTCCCAGATTTCAGGCTATACTACAAAGCCATAATCATCAAAACTGCATGGTATTGGAACAAGAACAGATATACAGACCAATGGAATCGAATAGAAATAAACAATAAAAAAAAGAAGCAATTAGAGGTGATGGGTTATTGATCACTATAAACATATACCAATAGAGCCTAGGTGTAGTGATGAAGCATTAATTTGGGGGCAGAGCAAAAAGCTATAAGCATCAAAGACTGTCAGTTAATATGGGTCTGTGAGGAAATAAGGGGGTAGAATAATGTTGAAAAGAAGGGGAACAGGGAAAGATGGTTAAAGGGTCAAAGGTCTTTGTCAGATACTATAAATGGAGAGTGGGTCTAATGGTGTGGTTGAATAATTAATGGGTAGTATGTGCTAGCTCCATTCTAGGCCTTGTTCTGAATATTTACATATGTACTAACTCATTTAACCCTCATACTAGTTCTATCACATAAATACAACTATTATCCCCAATTAATAGGTGAAGAAACTTAGACACAGGGAGGTTACAATCCCCAGGGAATTAAGTAGTAGAGTCAGGATTCAAAGCCAGGCAGTGTGGCTCCAGAACCAGCATCATCAACCCCCATGTGATCTTACCAACCTTATTCTTGAGCCTTAAGAGTATACAACTACCAAGTGGGGAGCTACCACTACCGAAGAGCTATTTTGGGAACTCATGCTAAAGATTCTGATGAATCTACGTTGGGATCCAAGGACTTGCACTACGAAGATGCAGCCCAGGTGCTTCCAGTGCAGGCTGCTTTCCGACCACAATCACGGGAAAAAACAGCTGATGAAAGTAACATCCACTGGGGGAAAGTAGGTCTCCAAGATTCACAAGGTCAGCGATGTGAGCTGAACGAGGACAAACCAAGAAGGAAAACAGACCAACTAAAGGATTGAAAAGAAAGAATAAAACAAAGAAGCAAATATTCATATCTGGCTTCTTGCATGGCCACATGAAAGAAGAGGATTGATGGAGAGTAGTAACATTTCCCCAGGACTACAATGGACCTCAACTATTCTTTCATTCTAATTCCTTGTCCACCAAGCAGCCCTCAGATAAACCTTCCCATCTATTCTGATCTTAAGAAGAAAAAAGTCACTTTAGATGGTAGGTAAGAAGAGTTCTGTACCTGGGTGGGATTTCCCAATTCCCCCATCATAAAGCAAAATGTCCTGGTGGTTTATTTATCACCATGGGCTATTTTACTCAACACCAGTCATCCCAAGTCCTTGTTGTGTGTGGAGATACCAAGAATATCCTGTTTCTGTATTTAAGAACCTGCACATCATACACTGGGCCATGAGGTTTGACCCACCTATGGCTTCCCCCAGGGAGCCATCAGCCCACACCTTTAATGGCTGGTCTCTGCAGCACCCCTGAACCCCCATTTCTAGTAGAGTCTACATTTATCATTACTTTAGAAACCATGCTTTGCACTTAAAAACAAAAAAATGACTTGTGCATAAAGATGTGCACCAGAACATAATTTATAATAATGAAACACAGAATACAACCTAAATATGCACCAATAATAGGGGACTGGCTCAGTAAATTAGGTAGATTCACATTAAGAATATTTGTGCAGTCATTAACATAAATTCTAACTATACAGCAAGTTTTTATATAGAATATTGTCTCAAACATATTAAGCAATGCACACTGGAAGGAAAAACAAATAACCAAGAGGTGAACAGAACTTATCTCTGGATAGAGGAATTACAGGTGAATACCAATGTAATGCAAGAGTGTTCATATTTCCTGAGCTTTCTACAATGAACAGGGTGTACTTTCACAATTGAAATATTTTTTTTTTTTAAGACAGCTTATTGGGTTAAATTTTAAACTTTCAAAGAATTGTATTCTATTAAATGAGATTAATTTTCTTATCATTTCTTCTTTTAGTAGCAGGAGAATGATAAAGACAGGCATTCTCTGTCCCTGTACCCACTTTCCAAACTTCTGAGCTGCCTGAAAAAATACAGGTGATAAATCTTACCCTTGTAAGAAAAGAGAGAACGAAGTCACACTTAGCAATTGCCAACAGGGGACATGGGAAACCTCAATATATTGACCAAGAATTCTTCCCTTTCATGCCTGCCCTTGGACATGAAAAGTTAATAGGGATTTAGTTAATTGGCCGGTTTTCATCCTAATTGGCTAACAAATCTATTCCAATCTCAAGAAACACCAAAGAGGAGCAAACAAATAACTAGAGGGTGCAGTACTGATTGATGTTTAAGAGATACTGCATTTGATGTGGCAGGAGGTCCGAGGTCCTGGAGCTGAAAGCAATGGCGTCCCTGGAGAGTAAGGGCACCATCAAGAAAGGGGTGAGGGTCCCTGCTGGGACCCCTCAGGCCTTTCTGTGTCTTTGATGAAAACTGAAACTGATGGCATATGTTTGGTTTTATCATCTGATACTGAATTCAGCTTAAGCAAATGCAGGTTTGTCCTGGGCTGGAGATAAGATTCAGTGGGTAGGAGGCTCCAGGGTCTTCTGGAAGGTGCCAGTTAAGCCCGTCTAAGCTGACTTTGCTCTTTCTTTCCCTGTGCCAATTAGTTCTGCCATTTAACACAGGGATTAGCAATCTCATTTCCTGGGACCGTCAGCAAAGGATCAGAAGAAAACCACTTAGTGGAGCTAGTGGTCTGCAAAATTTTGAGGTAGGCGAAATTAGTTTTCCACGTCTTTTCACCTACCTTTGAAGCCTCCTCCTCTTGGTTCTCCTACGAGGTAGTCTGCGTTTCCCTCTCTCCCTTTCACTTTGCCTTGTTGGCTCCTGATAACAGGTGTTACAATGCCACGGTCATTCAAAGTGCATTTTTGCTCAGACACACGTGAACACACTCTCAGGAGGAGTGGCAGAAGGCCTGAATTCTGTGCTAGGTTAGAAATTCAGGATAGAGAAGGACTGTATCTGAGCTATCCTCAAAAGATAGGTGGCAAAATTTAAAATATTTTAAGTAAAAAGAGACAAAATGGAAAGGCATAAGAAAGCCAGGGTGAGAACACATCATCAACACTGACCTTAATTAAGGCCAGCAGGCCAGGCCCTGAGCCCAGGCCACTCACCCTTACAGCAGATCAGAGTGCCAAGGCCAGCACCTGAAGGGCCCAGGGCTTATAGGAAATGAAAGTGACATTCCTTTGTGTTTCTCCCTTTCCATTCCTTCTGTACATCTTTTTAACCCCATCTCTAACCTAAAACAATCATCCATGCAGAGACTCTATCACATGTGGCTTCCGGGGCCTCCCTACCTGGCCTCCATCTGCTCACTGCTGGGGCTTCCTTGAACCTCACTTTCAAGACCATCTACTGACTGGCAACAGCCTCTCTTTGGGGGATTATCTTCTACTGTTTTTCCGGCCCCTCGGCCACTAGGGAAGAACTCCCGTTCCCAAGTGACCTGGTGCTTTCCTCTGTCCACCACTATGCCTTTCACCATATAGGCCTACTTAGTAAAATCCTATTCATTCTCCCACACTGGTCTCAAGTGTCTCTTCCCTTAGGGTTTCTCCTTAATGTTCCTTTCTGCCTCATGTACTTCCTCCTTCCTCTGGAATTGTATCCAAAGCCTCTCTGATGCCACTTCTTATAGTATCTCTTGTAATAAGGGAAGAAATCAAGTTTTTATGCCCTAATATTCCTTTTAGCTTAGAGTGTAATAATAGAACATCAATTGTTGAATGAGAATGAGGATTCCAACCACAAAGTCTAGAGAATATCATGATGCCTCACTGAGGAGTCTTTCTCCGAGTCTTGCTCACTCCCTCCTGCTCTCAAATGTAAACATGCACACACACACGCACACACACACACACACACACACACTTCTGTCAGTCAAAACAATTCTGAGATCTTAAAGGATAAAAGATGGATAAGCAGAGGGGGAAAAAGGAATGATTAGTGCTACCATTCTCCTCAACAAGTCACATCTTTTGCTAGTGGACCTTTAGAATGTGATTATTTATAAAAGTCTGCATGTTCAATCCACTTTGTTCCATCGAGACCTTTGAGTAATTTTAAACAATGTAAAATCATGATTTTTGGATGCTTAGGGTCTTCAAAATGGCAAAAAAACAAATAATAAAGCTAAGACTTTGGCGAGGCTTCTGGGCCACCTTTACCTGTGCAGCAGTGAAAGACAGAAAGCAGCAGCCCAGATTTTCGGCCAAGTGGTCGCTGGGAGGGCCTCATTAACTCTGACGGAGAGTCACCTACCCAAGGCTTGTAAACACAGCATATGTTCTCATCAGGTGTAGACATGACCTTGTGGGTCCCTTTGCAGACTAGATTAGTGCTGTGCAAATATTCCTACTCAATTGTAAAGGCACATTATACTCAGGGAAATTATTCTCTCAGCAAACAGACAGATGTTTAATTTCACTTAATATGACACTATAGTCTGAATTCTTAATGTGAGACAGAGGTCCTTTTTGGAGCTAGAGTAAAATCAAAAGCACCTCATTTGAACAATGCACTACTTTGTAGTGGAGATTAAGTCATTACCTTTTTTGACTAAAATTTTTCTTTCTCTCAAGCCCCTCTCAGCAATGTCATTTTTCTCAAACATATTAAATAATGCACACTGGAGGGAAAAAAATAACCAAGATGTGACAGAAGTTATCTCTGGATAGAGGCTCTGATGACCTTTATTGGCCTCCCTGAGAACTTTCACACACTCCCACTTGCAAAGCCCTACAGAATAATGTGGCATGACTTATTTCCAGTCGCAGCCATCTGCTCCTAGAAGAACATGAAACATACCTTTTCCAAAGATTCCAGGAAGACCTAATACATTCAAGAAATAGCAAGTGGTGGGGTTAAATCTAACACAAGCATGTACATGCATTCCTGGGGGCATATCCACAAATATGCTAATGGTTACTGGGGTACTTCAGGACTGAAGAGGAAGTGTTAGGGGGAAGGATGTCCTGAGAAAACTCCATACAGGCTTTGTGACTGCCACCTCCCACTCCATCAAGACACTGTGAACTACAAATCCCATGATCCCCAAGGGGAGGTTGGGAGGACCTAAGGGCAGAGTTAAGCAGCCATTTTCTCTGTTTGTAAATAAAACCAGCCATGTTAGCGGGGCCTCACTCTCTTGGCTCATGCTCTCTGCCAGGCAGGTTTGGTCTCTGCTGGTCAATTGGGATTCCAGGTTGGTGGAATGGGTAGGATGTATTTAAGAATTTATCTCCCTCTTTTCTCCATGTGTTGTACATTTCCTCATTTCCCCCTCACTTGTAACTAAACCTTTTATTAATCTTTTGTGTGTGCCTGCAGTATAAGTCCCCTTTAAGTGCGAGGGTGAGGACCCACAGTCAGGCAACCCCTTTCATATCGGGGTTGCCCTGTAACAGAAGGACCCTGGAAGCTGAATTAGGCCTGAGCTTAAACAAGATGGATTCCTTTAACGCTGCATCACAGCATGGGATGAGCACTCAGAGGGGGTTCTGGCAGCACCCAGACCTTAGCTGCCGTGTGTCTGCTTTATCAACTGACTGATGCGGACTGCACCCGTAGGCGCTTCTAGAGGGCGGCACAGGAGCCTCGCCCTCCCAGCACGCTGTTCCTGTTGGCATTTCTGCAGAGCTGAGCCTCACCCTGGCAGCGTTATTCGTTTCTACCAGGCAGGTCCTCCTCCTGCACACCCAGAATAGCAACATCACACCCGCTTCCAGATACCATCACCGCCAACTGCTGCACCTTATGGGTCTTGGTGCAGTTCTGTAGGGGCTTTTGTGGGCTGCGAGCACCTTTAGCAGTGGCACTGCTCTGTGTTCCCGGTTCCATGGCTCCCTCTGCTAAATTTCTACATCCTCATCCAGCCCCTTCCCTTGTCTTCCAGCCCTGGGGCGGTAGCTGATTTATTTTATTACAATGCCCATGAAACACCAGGGCCCCTTTATTGCCTTTTCAGCCCTCTGATTAAACAATTATTTTATATTAAATTATCTGTGAAATAATTATGCATTTCTATTTTCTTGACTGGGTCCTAATGGACATATTCTATTACATGTGATGGGGTTTCAAAGACTTTTACTATATTGTTGATAGTATGTTTATACACGAGGGGGTATCCACATGCTAAAAGCATGTGGATGATCTGCACTTACTGAAAAGTACATGGAAGATCAACATGACCTTCCTGAAAGAGGATCGTGATATATTGAGTGCTAAGAGCAAACCAGAGACACACTGGTTGGGGGGGGGTGTTGAGAGGGGAGGAGGGATTAGGGTCAAATAAGGGGGAGGTGGAAATTGTATGGGGAATAGAACCAAGATGAAATTGCATACATTGTGCAAAAATGTAAAATGATGTAAAAAATATAAAAAAAGATATAATCAGCTCCTGAAAAAAAAAAAGAGCAAATGCTTTCATAAGTGACAAACATTTGTTTTATAATTGGAAAAAATAAAGGATTAAGAAGACCTTATAAAGAGACTGATTTCTAAGGGTATACTTTATTCCTATTAAAATAACTTTTAAAATATCTGTAACATATGTAATCAGGACAGCATGATTTTTTGGCCTATATTTAGCTGGGATTGCAATAGATACAAAATAATTAAGATGCAATTTTTGATGACTTTGCCACAATTTGAAACCCAAAACATTTATATAATAAGTATAATTCAATGGCATAGTTGGTACTGCATCCAAAATTTCACTTTTTTAGCTAAATATAGGTAAATTCTACTCAAATTAAAGTCCACAGCTGGGAAGAATTAGCCAAAAGTTTAATTATGGTCTCATTTA
This sequence comes from Talpa europaea, assembly GCF_964194135.1. Taxonomy (NCBI): domain Eukaryota; kingdom Metazoa; phylum Chordata; class Mammalia; order Eulipotyphla; family Talpidae; genus Talpa; species Talpa europaea. The sequence goes on along the minus strand of NC_140074.1, from coordinate 114,379,999 downwards.
TACTTCTATTTTCAAACCCATTCATGAATTAATTTTAACTCTCTGCCTCTGCCTTCAAACAAGCTGCAAGTACCTGTCAGAGAATGACAGTTTTTGAATGTCTGCACATATGTCTGAAATTTCTATGCCTTGATACCTTTGTCAAAATTTCCATTTAGAGCTAAGTGTATGAGACTCTCAGGCAAAGGCAACACGGTTGGTTTCTGAATATGGTTGGGAGTGCATCTCCGAAGAACAGTCATGTAGTGGATAAGCCAGAAAAACATTCCTTAATAAGACAGGAAGGCAGCAGGGGAGCATGGCATGGGGAACCAGCACTGAGCAGGGACCTCGGGAGACCTGTGGTCAGAGTGTGACCTTGGGCTGTATTGAATGTGTGCAAACAGATGCTGGGCAAAGTGGAGCCTATGCAGTTGGCCATTATTATAGTATTTGTATGACATGCATGACTCACAGGTACACACGTTACTGCACCTGCCATTATCACAATGAGATTATTTACCTGCAACATCTTCAAGCAAATCAGTTCTAAGGTGGTGCTTGATAAAGTATGTAGGCTGCTGTACTAATTATCACTAGGACCGGGTACCTTCTAAGACAGTGACTGTCACCCGCTTCTGCTCTCTGTCTGCTGTGGCCACACCAAACTCCAAACTGCCTGCACAGGCCAAACATGCTCCCGCTGCAGCCTCCTCATGGGACTCTCCTTCAGCCATTTGGTTCACGTGCTCAGCTACTTTGTTAGAATGCCGCTTTCTCAGAAGATCTTCCCTGACTGCTCTATTTAACATAAACATTCTTCTCCATGCTGCCCTTTGCTCTCCCTTCCTTTTTCTTCTTTCAATTCATTGCTAGAATTGTTTTTGGTTGTGACCAGTAACCAATAATCTCTTACAAATCTGTACGGGATATCTATTTTAAAAGGGAAGGTAGCCAAAAGACAGTTCTCTCAAGACTAAAAGCACCACTTTCCCTTCTTGCTTTCTCTCCAGAGCATTTTTTTAAAGATTTTATTTTTGCATAGAAGAGCTGGGATGTAGGCCAGAGATGCAGAGGGTGAGAGGATTCACCAGAGACAGAGTGGGGAGCAGACAGTCAGAGCTACTGAAATAGACTGCTGAGGGGAGCAGCGGGCGAGACAGGAGAGGTCTGCTGCACCACGTGGGTCAGCTCCCTGGATGGGGATCAAACTCACTGCAGTGGTGATAATGGTGAGACTTAACCCCTAGGCCACCAGGGAGGTCCTCTCTCCAGAGCATTTGTGTTGAGTGTTCATCACGGACCCTGGGCATCTTCTCAACCCTTTTCTGTGCCCTACGAGGTGGCATGGATCACATCAGTGAGACTCTTTTGCACTTTGATTTCCAGTTGAGTTCGGCCAATGGGAGACACCAACATGGACTGGAGGGTGAGAAGAGAGAAGAATCTGGGGCACTTATTCCCTCAGGAGTTATTCCGACACCCTGGGCTAGACCAGTGTAGGAAATGGCCACTTTCCCCTTCCAAGGCCAAACCCCCTTCCTGGTGGGCACCCTTCTCCTACACCCATGGTCCCCACCCTCTCTTGATTTGGGTCACTACTCCTTCCTTGGGGAGATAGCTCCCCACTATTGGCTGCCCCTAAAATGTTCTACCTTCCTTTTTGGTTCCTCTTAAACCCTGCCTAGCCCTCTACTCTTCGTTAAACTCTCCCTAGTGACTTACTGTGAGTATGTCAACCGTGTCTTCCCAGAACACTGGCTGCCACAGCACTTAGCACTGTTAGAGATACCACATGTTATACGCCATCTGTCTCTTCTCATTAGACTGTAGAATTCTTGAAGGCAGGGGTTTATCATCTCTTTCTGATGCTCTCTGCTATATCAGTTCCCAACACATACTAGGCACTTGAGTAAGTCCCAAATAAGTAGATGAATATTATTTTCCCTCTGGAGCCCTATGGATTATCTTTTTTTTTTTTTAAGATTTATTTATTTATTTTACACAAGTACCAGGGTACAGGCCAGATGTGTGGGAGAGTGAGAGGAGTCACCAGAGACAGAGTTGGGGGAACAGAGCAGGCAGACTGACGAAATACACTGCTGAGGGGAGCAGCAGGCACACGGGAGGTCTGAGCGCCATGTGGGACCCTCACCGATTGGCCGGGATCGAACTGGCACTGCAGAGGCTGTGGACAGCCTCACAGTGCAGCACTCAACCGCCTGCGCCACCAGGGGAGGCCCGCCTATGGATTATTTTGCATATTCCATTTTAGAAATCACTAGCTTAAGGAATATAAATATATATCATCCTTTGCCTGATTTTACTAACTCTTGGATTAATTTAGCCTAATTCCCACCTAATACAGAACTCTGATTATTTCTAAATCACAAGACATGTAATTTAGTATCAAACCCTCCTGGAAGATCATACTTGCTTCCCACAAGATTCTTATAATAATGACTCCAGAAGATATTAAAGCAATCACAGGGAAGTCTTTATTATTTCACCTTTCCATGCTGTCTTTGGTTTAAACAGATTTGCCCTTCTCCCTCCTGATTTCTGTTTTAAGATCTTTTTTTTCCCCTTTCTTCCAAGAAGGAAGACAAGAATTACCCAAGGAAGTACAGACTTAGCCGGCCCACTTTGTCCTTACCTAAAACAGGAGAAAAATCACTCAATATTTTATTCTCCAGCTCAGTTGCTTAATTTGCATACAACACACCATTATTTAATTAGATTATAACTTCTAGGGCTTAGTTTTCCAGATCAGATTTAACAACTGTCTGTAGTAACAACATCCCTTAGAGCAAAATAGTTCATTGAAGAGAAAGTGAATTTTCAAAAAATCAGCAACATACATAGATCCTTTTTATTTTTTGCACTTCATGTGAAAATTTTGGTGATTACTTCTCTGTGAATTACTTTAAATGCCTATTAAACATGCCTGACACTTTACACAGAACATTTTTCACATGCCTGTCTCTTTCACTGCACGGATCGATACACAGCTAGGTTGAAAGAGTCGCTACTGTCCTGAACAGACCCTGATCTTCAAGACCACCCGTGTAACCTGCTGTGGTTGAACATGAGCAGCAAGAAACTGCTGAATCCTGCATCCAGGGTGAAACATCTTGTAAACACTAGAACTTCCACGTGCATGTGGCTCATTTTTAAATGCTGTGCTCATGGCTGGCTATATATAGAGGAATGAGTAAGAGGTTTCTCATGTGGTTTTAAGTTTCTTGAGCTGCAAGTCAAAACATTATGATGTTCAAACAGTCTTTGGAAAGAAAATTAACTGCCAGGGTTATTAGAATGGAACTCTGCTTTCCATTACAACCAAAATGGACTGGCTTGCTTAAATAGTTACTTCCTAAGTAAGAATTTTTCTTCTCTTAAACTTGAACGGTATTTGTATTTTCACACTGCCAGCAGTGGCTGATTCTCCAAATGCAGTTTTCTAGAACTTCTGTAACAACTACCACAAATGGAGTGACTTCAACAACAGAAGTTAATTGTCTCACAGTCCTGGAGACTGGAGGTCAAAAACCTAGCTGTCAGCAGTGTTGGTTCCTTGTGAGGGCTTTGAAGGAGACTCAAAGTCTAGAAGACTGGACTGATGTCACTCACTTAATTTCTAGTGGCTTGCTGGCAATTATGATTGTTTCTTGGTTTCTGTGGCATCATGGAGACCTCTGCATTCATCTTCACATGGCACTTTACTGGTATAACTTGTCTAGTTTAATCTTCCCCTTTGATGAGGACATCAGTCACACTGGACAGAGGACCACCCTATTCCAATCGAAATTCCTTCTCACTTAACTATTATATCCACAATAAGCTTTTTCCAAATAAGGTCACTTTCTGAGATACTGGGGGTTAGGACTTCACCTAGAGTAACTTCAGGGAGAGGGTACAGTTTAACCTATAGAAAATGGTAAAGCAATATGTTTCCACTTGTATCTCAAGAAGATGCTAAGAGACCACTTTGTCCAAACTTTTTGGATTTTTAATAAGACTTAGAAAGCTCTGGCTTTTCCAGAGCTTCCTGGTAGAGTTTGTACCAGAGATAGACCCAGGACACAGGGATTCTGACTCTGGTTCTGGCACACATGGCCAAGCGCATGACACTACTTTTCATTTTTCCAGAAGCTGAGACATATATAAGTAGGGGAAGCAGCAGCTGTGACCTGCCCTATCTGGAAGCTGTACCCAAGAATTGATGTAACATGTGCATACCAGTTTGTTTGTGAAGCACATTTAAGAAAACTAAGAAAGGGGAGGCTAGGTGTGACTACTGACAATTCTAACCTAGCTGAGTGCCAGACACATTACCTGCTACTTTTTTTTGAAAGTCAACTTCTAAAATATCCTGTGTTCATTGAAGCACTATTTACAAACTATGGAAACAACTTAAGTGCCTAAAAACAGCTGGCTGGATCAGGAAGTTTGGTATATATACACAATGGACTACCAGTCAGCTAAGAAAAAAGACGAACACTTGCAATGATTTGCAGCAACATGGATGGAACTGGAGGGCATTATGCTAAGTGAAATAAATCAGAAGGAGGAAGATGAATATCAGATGGTGTCACTTGTATGTGAAATATAGAGAAACAAAACAAAGGGTCAGGTAAGTCAAACTAAGAAACTAGCCCTTGAAAGCTGACTATGGAATCTATGGAATGGGGGGTGACCATGGATGGGGAGGGGTGAGTACAGAGAAGGGAGGTAGCATAGGCTCTGTGGTGGTAGACTACAGGCTCTTAGGTAGTGGGTGCACTGTGGCAATAATGTTGGAGAGGAAGGCTCTCACTCTGCTATCATGGAAACAATGATGTAAACCAGTATTTAAACCCAAGTGCTACAGCCTGGCTTGTCAAACCTTATATTTTATCTCAATTTTGGATTCATACTCCAGGGCTTTCTTTATGGATTACCCATTGTTTTGAGCAAAAACCTATCAAAAAAATAAAAGTTGCAAAACTTCTTAGTATTTTCCTTCAATATTTTTCTTCTTCTCCCTTGAAATGTAAATCCAGGAGACCTATTCACACCCATCTGTCTAGTTGCTTCTCCAAGCTCTCTACATGCAGCAGAGGACCATAAAATATGAGCAAAGAACGATAGTCCGTCTTGAGACCATAGGGAGTCACAGAGTTACAAAAGCCTAGGATCTGAATGGGCTGAGCAGGATTTTAAATAATGCCCTCTGTTTTACAGATAAGGAAGCTAAAGCCTGAGGTCCTAGAGCAAGTTCAAAACCTGGGATGCTGCTTCCCAGCCCAGGGTTCTGAAGCTTGTAGGATCTGGCACCATATCAATAAGAGAATGACCAGCTGGAAGAAAGTCCTGATCAAACTGCTTTTATCCCATTCTCTCTGAAGGCAAGAAAGGTCATTAAAAATGTACACGAGAAACTGCAGAAGAGTACAATACTGCACAACAGTGATGTTCAAAATTATTAAATTGGTGGCCCCAGTGCCCTTTGCAGACAGAAAGCAGCTCCTCTGTAAGGGAATGAAAAGAGGTTGTATGTCATGGGATGAGGCTCCTTTCTATAGAGACCCCATTACGGCCCCAGAGGGTAGAACATCAATTCCTTCCAGGGAGTCTGTGTAAAAGATAATGTATGCTTCTTTTCTGGCTGTCAAGATTCACAAAAGAGATAGGAAGTTTGAGGCTCTATTACTGATGACCTGCCCACAGAATATGCTGCATCTCATTTTTAAAAATAACCTCACTCCTGGTGGAGTATTTGATGGCATTCATCAGAGAAAAAAAATCAAAAGCTTGGGTACAAGTCTTGAAAGGAAGAAAGAGCAGAAGAGGACAGGCAAGGAAGAGGCAATGGAGCTTCTGGATCTCACTGCTTCTGGATCTTTCTGGACCTCAAAGCAGTCATCTCTGTGACCTCAGGGCTTCTTCATTGCGGGATGGTTTTCTTGGTGGCCTGGACTCGTCAGCCAGACCCCCCCACATCTAAACAGGTTGGGTTTTGTCATCAGAATGGGAACCTTCGTTTTCTCCGCATCGTCAAGTCTGCATTTCTGAGCGTGACATGCCAGGTGCTCGCAAATCCAGCTAGAGTGCCATCTCATTCCCTGCTCCACTGGGCCAGGTAACTCGATTCTCAGCCACGCCTCAGCACTTGCCACCCTTGAAACATGTCACTTGACGAAACTGTCTGGGGCACACCCTTTCCTCATTCTTGTGTCAACCCAAAGTCTTCTGACTATCTAAGTTTAGCGGAGAAGCTCCCTTCTGAGGGCATCTTCCCTCATGGAGGTCCCTCTCCACCCTCTTTCTCTGGGGCTCAGCTTAGGACCCCCTCCAACCAGATTTGAAGCTCTGCTTCTTTTTATTGGCCATCAAGGCAAAGCCATTTGTAAGCTGATGCCAGATCTAATAACTTTTTTTTTTTTTTAAGATTTATTTGTTTATACAAGCACTGGGTACAGTCAGAAGCGCAGGAGGGTGAGAGAATTCACCAGAGCCGGAGCGGGGAGCAGAACAGGCAGACTGATGAAGTACACTGCTGAGGGGAGCAGCGGGCGGCAGGAGAGGTCTGCGCGCCATGTGGGACCCTCACCCGGCTGCCGGGGATCGAACGGGAGCTGCAGAGGCTGTGTGCAGGTTCGCAACCCAGCACTCAACCGCTGAGCCACTGGGGAGGCCCTGGATCTAATAACTTTTAAAAATGTTTCTACTTTGGTCTCCTTTGAGATTTACAGAAAAGCTGCAGAGATAGGAAAGAGAGCTCCCACCCACCAAATAAGTTTCTGGGAGAATGATATATGTTACAGATATGCATACAGAATGACATTACAAAGACCCATCCACTTGTCTCCCATCTTCAGCAAATCATAATGTTTTGCCACGTTCTTTCAGATTTCTTTAAAAGACTAAAACATCATTGTTATTTTAAGGTCCTCTGGGTACGCTGACCCGGACCTCTGACACGCCTTCCACTTAGTGAAAAAAAGAATGAATATCTTCACCCTATCTTTACTCTTGCAGTCTAAGAGGCAGGTATTTTTGCAAGGGCGGCATGAATAGCATCCTGCAGGGTCAAGGCGGGGCAGCCATCCCTGGACTCTGTGGCTACTGTGTCCTGACCAGCCCCAGCAGCTGCTGGAGCCATGACCTTGCACAACCCTCTTTAATTACGTTGCTTACATATCTACCCCCAGCTGAACATGACTGCATGTAACATGTATGATGAATGACTGAGCATGTTCACCCCCACTTCATAGAAATACCTTGAAACTTTCCCTGATATTAAATGTATATGTATAATCTCCCTGTGGTATCTCTCTGAATAAGTATAACCTCCCTATGAAATAAAAACACATTATAAGTCAGGGAGCCTGTGGTTTTGGTCCCACAGACCACCTTTCTCCTGTCTTACAACCCAATAAACTTTCTGCTTACAGTTTAAGTTAGTATTTTTGTGTTTCCATGGCAACCACAAAAGACAAGGAGCTTCCCTGTTCTGCCTGGCTTTATTTCTTCCTCCTCAACATTTATCACTCTTCTCATTGGGTGTTTATGATTATTTGACATGTTTTTATATGTCATCTCTTTCTATATATATATAAAATGTATATAAATATAAATTTACACTTAAATTTTACTTATATAAATGTGTAGATATAGCTATAGCTATATTTACCCCAGAGTTACATGATTGTTTTGCACACTGTGAACATCACATGAAAGGCATCATTCCCTGGGTATCAGTCAGGTGTACATATTTTTGGTTTCCTCTTAATTTGCGTTTGTGGTATTACAGATTTTATTCACTCAATATTCTGAATGGTATTTTATTATAAGAACACACAACCATTCTATTCGATTGCTAATTATTTCAGAGTCTCATTTGAATTTTAATGTGGACAAGGAAATACATACAAAAATGTACAATGTAATGCTGTTTGTATTAGCAAAACCAGGAAATATATTTGATCCAGTAACTTTTTTTTACAACACTGTATGACTTAGGGTAATCGGTTCCCACCTCCTCAGAGGCATGGCACCATCCCACACCCACCATCCAAGCACCCACAGTTCTTTACTCTAGGCCACTGGGCCCCTTTGCTCCTACCCCCTCTTTCTCTCCCCCTCTAGTAGCCTCAATTCTAGTTACATTTTTAAGGCTTATGTGGTTTAGTTTTCAATCCCTTTGTATTTTTCTATATTCCACACATGCGTGAAATCATCCGCATTTGTCTTTCTCGTCCTGACTTATTTCACTTGGCATAATTCCCCTCAGCTCTATCCATATTGCTGCAAAAGGCAAGAGTTCATCTTTATTTTAATAGCTCAGTAGTATTCCGTTGTGTACACACCACATCTTCATAATCCATTGCTTTGTTGATGTTTCCATAACTTGGCTAGTGTAAATAGTGCTGTAATGAACATAAGAGTGCATATATCCTTCCAATTAGTGATGATTCACTCTTAAAAACAAACAAACATTCTCAGCCTACAGCACCATTCAAGTGTTTAGAGGAGAAAAAATAAGAGAAGTCAAAACAATGTTTCTGGCATCAGTGAGGGGTTTCCTGTTCCTTTCAGTTTAGCAACAATCCCTTTCTTCTTTGGGTTCATAAAAAAAAATGGGTGGGGGAGAATCCATCAGCATTTTTTAAAGGAAATGTACACGTAACAGAGTCTCTGCCAAACACTCACATTTTAAGAACATTTGTGCTATTATACAAAATGGTAAGATTAAGTCCAAAGGACACCTGGGGTCTTATAGCTCTAAATTTGTATTTTCTGTATCTGGCACTTGCCCAGATTTCTTTAATCTTCCCTTGAAATAATAAACAATTTGAGAAAAAATAAACTCAGGCTACACAAGATAGGATTGTTTTCCCCCAATCTTAAGCTATGCCTGTAATAATTCTATAGAAAAGTGGAAGAACAGATCAGCTCAACTGGGCTAATTAGAGCAGAATGTGGATTTTATATCCTAATAATTTTATACAAATTGGATAGAGGGTGAGAAATGTTATTTAAGGAGTTTTGGCAGGGAAATAGATGTATCAACTTGGAGGTCCCCCCCAGTGGTTCTATTGGAACATTTGTGCTTAATACCTTTTTCTTTTTGCTTATCGTGAGGGCACCCAACCTCAGAGGGACAGTGTAAGCACTGGGAACACTGGGGTGAGTATGATGGTACCTGTCCTAAAGAAACTACTTGCCGTTCCTTGAATATGTGAATATATAATTAAAAGAAAAACAGAATGAGAGAAATCGCATGGTTCTCTTGTAGAGGCAGGGAATTGAGTGGGTTTGCTGACAAACAGGATACAAAGCGCATTTCACACAGAGGGAGCTTTGGAGCAAAGGGCTAGGGCAGTAACAAGCTACCACCTGTTTCCAAGGAACACCTGTCATAGCAGATCTGCTTGGACCCTAAGTTGTTCCAGTTTCCAATTTGTTCAATTCTACCACTTCCCAAACCATCACATAAGAGAAATAATACACTCTAGTTCAAGAAATTAAAATAAAAATCAGAGTGTGTCAGAGCCAGCTACACTGAGCTCGTCTCTTGCCCAAAGTGCTATGAACTCTCAAGCCTCCAAGCCTTTGGGTGTTTCCACTTGTCTGTGGCTTCATGCATCCTTAAATCGTAAGTAAAGCTTTGCCTTTCTAGGATGCCTTCCTCACACTCTTCCAAAGGGTGAACTGTCCCTGAATGTGTACCGGAAGGCTGCTCTGCTTCTGCCAAGTACTGCACTCAACTCTTGTGACAAACAGCCTCACAAATGTGCAAGCCTCTGTGTCCTCTGTCTTAGAAGATGGGGATTCCTCTGACTCATCTTTGTGGTCTCCTCAATTACTGGCAGAGTGTCAATATGTAGTAAGGATTTAAGATGGAGTTTGTTAAATGACTTGCAAAGCCAGAAAGGAAAGTATACTGAAAAGTCATTAATTGCCTTAAACTTCATGTAAATATGATTGAAAATAACTGGGGATATATATATATATATATATATATATATATATATATATATATATATATATATATATTCATTCAGCATCAATTCCCTCCACCCTTCCTAGAAGTCTTAGGTTCAATTTTTCCGAGCAAGAAACCAAGTTGTGTATCCTGAGTAGGTGTGAGGTGGTAATCCTCATGAGTCTATTTGACAAATTGTTTTTAAAGTTGGCCATTTCCTACCAGATTCCTCACCTTTCCTACATAGCATATGGCAAAATGTTTACTTTTATTAAATCAAATAAATAGTTCAAAAGTATGTCCAGGGGAAAAAAAAATAAAACACAAGAGGAAAATCACTACAAACAGATTAAAAGGCTAGTCTTTGCCCCTTAATATTCTGGCTCATTGCAATTCTTGAAACAATTGTGAATGTCTTTTCCTTAGGTAAAATTTGGGCCTTTATTTTTGTTTTCTCTAGAAAATCGACAGGAAAAGAGAAAAATACCTTAGCAAGGAAGGCTGAGAAGACTTATTTTAAAATTCAAACCATATCGAATTATAAAACAAAGCAAAGCAAATAAAGAGATGAACAAAAAATAAAGAAAGAAGAAAGAAATAGGAGTACCAGTAGGAGGAAAGTAACATGTAATTTTTTCTTTGGTTCCATTTCTGACTATGCTGGAGTAAGCACACACCAATCTACATCTATCATTGATTACTACAAAAAAAAAATAAGCTATCCATCTGAGGTCTCAGAAAAGTAAATAATAGCAAGTGAATTGGGAAAAGCAATAAAAATCAAAAGGCTGGGCCTCCCTGCTGTTGCAGGGGTTAAAGTCTCAGTGCTATCAAGCTGTTGTCAGCCACTGCTATATGAGTTCTATCCCCAGCCAGGGAGCTAACCAACATAGCACTGCAGATCTCTCATCTCTCACCCACTGCTCCTCTTTGCAATGTATCTCAGTCATTCTGCCTGTTCTGCTCCCCACTCTGTCTCTGGTGAATACTCTCTCACACACACCTCCCACCTCTGTCCTATACCCTGGTCTTGAATGCATAAATAAATAAAACTTAAAAAATAAAATTGAAAGCCTGATCAATATGGCAGTGAGTTTGCTGGTATTTTCTTCTTTTCCCTATCTTTCAGCTTGGACTCTGAGGCAGCCCTCATCCCAGAACCACGTGTCAGACATAGAGAAGAAAAGCTCCAAAAGAAATACTTCCTGCTTTTCTGTCTAGAAGTCTAAGAGGGAAGAGAATGTGGGATGGAGACTGTGGCAGGAATCCCTCATGTTTTTGCTTTTTTTTGTTGTTTTGTTTCTTTGTTTTTGTTTTTTGCTCATCTATCTGGCTCAGTTCCAGACAAGCCCCAGTCACAGAGTTATATATTATTGGAAGTAGCAGTCTTTCATATACCTAAGACTAAGAGAAAATCTTTCATTTTGAGGCGGAATGGGACAACCTGGTCTTCGTGGTCCAAAGAGAGAGAAAAAAGGTGTATGGGGATTGAGAAGAGAGTCACCATTATTTTTCTCCCTTCTTCTTTCTCACTGCTTTGTCCTTAAGGTGAATCAAGCCATGGGGAGTGTAAGGTGGTACAGAGAACCTAACATTCTGACTTTTAAATTGGGGCAACTGAGAAAGGATTCCCCAGGGACTGGAGAAGTAAGATGTCCCTACACATGTGACTAAAGTCCCAGACTCACCACCCAAGTGCACACGCATTAAGATTACTGGAGGTAGCATAACAAATACTTTAAGAACTTAACCCTGGTCTAAAACAAAACCCAAAGTGACCCCCAGGTGATGTACAAGTAAAACAGACAGAAAAGCCCTACAAATATGCGGTGACTACTAAACCAGCATAGGAGCTACAGCCCACAGAAGGTTAACTGGGACTTATGCTAAGAACCACATCAGGTTGAGTACCTGCTAATACAAACAAAAGATAAAAACAAACCAAAGGGAAATATAATTTGTTAAATTTCCATTACAACCCCAAATTACTAGACATAAAAAGAATAAGGGAAATCTTAGTGACTCTGATTGAAAAAAGGTCAGCTGACACATTATCTCTGAGATGATTCATACGTTGAAATGATCAGACAAAACTTTTACAATAAATATTCTAACCATGCTCCATGAAGTTAGAGAGGAGAAAAATCTTTTACAGTGAATGGGGGGGTGGGGTGAAAAAAATGAATGGAGAGAAAGAAAAAATGGATATAAAGAAGAACCAAGTGAAAATCTTAGAAATAAAAATATCATAACTGAAAAAAAATTATCAAATGAGTTCAATATCAGGGAAGAGATGGCAGAAAAAAGGATCATTAGAAATGAGTGTATCTGAACAAGTGAGACAAAAAATATATTGAAAAAAATTATGAGCAGAGCCTCAGGGACCTGTGGAACAGGCTTCACATTTGCGTCACGAGGATTCCAGAAGGAGAGGAGAGAGCAATTGGTGCAGAACACTTCTCAAACTGGGTGAAAGCCATAAAGGTACAGATGTCAGAGGCTGAGAGAAGCACAGAAAGGAAAAAATCACATGTGGAGACATCATAATCAAGCTGCCCAAATCCAAAGATAAATAAAAAATTCTTAAAAGCAGCAAAGACAAACTTCAACACTTTACATTGAGGAGAGCAATTCAAATGGCAGCATATTTCAATGGAAATCTGAAGTCAGTATAATAACCAATTTGAAATGTTGAAAACAAAGAATTGTTAATTTAGAATTCTCTATCTACAAGAAATATCCTTCCAGAAGGAAAGTGAAAAAAAAACATTCAGGGGTGGAAAAAAGAAAGCCAATAGAATTATTAGCAGCAAATCTCTAAGAGAAATGACAAAAGAAGTCCTTCAAGCAGTAGAGAAATGACACTGATGGGAAGCTTGGGACCTTGGGAATGACGAAGAGCAACAGAAATGGTAACTACCTGTGTAAACCTGTGCTCCTTTAATTCCTTAAATTCCTTTAATTCCTTAAAATGCACGAACGATGAAGGTAAAATTTAAAACATTGCTTGATAGTCCTTTCAATTTTTTATAGCTGTAATACATTTGTTTTATGTATTTAGCTTTATGTTTATACTTTATATTATAGCACAGAGGTGGGAGCATGAAACACTATAAGGTTGCAATGCTTCTATATTTTTCTTGAGGTGGGAAAATAGGAACTCTATGGACTATGGGCATAGGTGTACATATTTTAGTCATTTAAACAACTACTAAAATACTTTAGAGACATAGTCAAAAATTAAGCAGCTAAATTAAAATTAAATGCTAAAAATTAAAAAAATCAAAAGAAGGTAGCAAAGGGGAAATAGAGAACGAAAAACAGTGAAAGAACAGAAATACAATAAAATGATAGACCCACATCTAATCCTATCAATAACTACATTCAATGTAAATGTTCTAGGCAAAATTAAGAAGTTATCACATTTGAAAAAAAATTGGACTCATCTATATGCCATCTACAAGAAAAGCACTGTAAGTATATAGGCATGCATCATTTAATCATGAGGACAGATTATGAGAAATGTGTCATTAGGCAGTTTAATCTTTGGGTGAATGGTATTGATTTTAATTACACAAACCAAGATGGCACAGCCACCTACACACCTAAACTCTGCGGTATAGTCTCCTAATGCTAGTGTCATAATGCTGTCCATGGTATATGGAGTTGGTTGTTGACAGAGATGCTGTTAAGCAACATAGTACTCTAATGATGTAGAGGGGTTAAAGGTTAATTAAATTCAGGAAAGAGGGATACGTCATACAAACATTGTACAGAAGAAAACTTGAATGACTATATTAATATCACAAAAAATTCCATGCCATGGGGGACAGTATAAATAACAGAATAAAAAAATTATATCCTTCCGACCCCCCAAAACTCTTCCTTCCACAGGTCTCCAACAATAGGGATTAAGTGAAGAAAGCATAATGAGGCAGTTATAACATGTGGAGTTATCGAGTGGACTGTCAGAGTAAGCCAAGCTAATGGAATATCTATCTAGCCCAAGGTGTGGGAGAGGGAGGGATGGAACACCCATTTCTGGCCAGTGCAGATTTTGTACCCAAATGGAATTTTTACAGTACCTTTAATTAAAAAAAAAAAAAAAACAAAACAAACAAGCAACACTCTGCAAGTTTGGATGAAAATATGTCCAATTCCAAACTACTCAGGCTAAATCTTTACTTCATTTAAATCCTATAAAAGCATAATCTTTTCAAATACCCTCTTACAATATCTAGAAAGTCTAATTCTTCAACTTAATTTTACAGGAGTATGGATTAAAAAATGCATATGCAAAGTAGGAAAATACCAAAGAAAGGCATCTCTTTCAGGGGGAATACAGCTTCAACAAAGTAAAAGGGAACTTTACTTTTATTATTAGTATTATTTTCTTATATGTGAGGAATAGAGAATGGGAAGTCTAAAGTCTGAATTAAAAGCTAGCATTGCAGCATAATTTATTTATCCTGTATGGCTATGGCAGAAGAGAAGCAGTTCTACTATTACCCTGAATAATGTTCATAGAGGCAGCATAAAAGTATTGTGCTCATATACTGAACTATTTGGAGTGCTTTTTCAGGATTCTTTGAACTTTTATCTCATATGGGATAAGCATGATAAGCAGGAATTCTTTCATGATCTAATTCATTAGCCTATTCAAGTTACTCAGGCAAATTGTTCAAAGACTCTTTGAAATTTTATATCGAAGAGATTCATTGTTTGGTATATTCTGCTGGTCAAAAGTCGCAGTTAAGCTTCACTGGCCCGACTACTAGATTCTTTTTAAAATGAAGTAATACTGAAATTACACCTATATTACTGGAATGACCCAGAAGTAGAGAGAAGTCAAGGAACAGCTAGCAATAATAGGTAGGATTGACACTGGATGGAGGAGAAGTTGAAATGAAAATGACCAAGAATGATGAAAATTTACTAAACTACATAACGGATCTATATGAGAAATACTCTATAAATTCTATATTGAATAGGGATTAATTGGGATTAATTTGTTAAAGGTGTAATCTAAATATAGTTTTCAAAATATGTTATAAAATACATTGTAGATCAGATTTTTGTCTCGAGTGGAAGATTGTCATAAACGATGTTGTAGTTAAGGACGGAGAACTGTTCATTTGTCTCAGGCCAATTCTGGAAAGTATCAGATCAATAATGAAAGGTCTCTAAAAATGAACCTCAAATATGGCATGTTTGTTTACAAACAGCTATGTGCTTGTAGCTTCTCATCCATAAATGGCAACATCATGTGTATCATCTGCATAGATTTAGGAACAACAACAACAAAATATCACACTTTTACCAAACAGATTCTTCCCTGATGAGATTATGTTCAAATGAGATTGTACTTAAATATGTCCCTGGGCATGACAAATCAAAAACATATCTATGTGTGAGATATGTATCTCTTACTATAGAAGAAATCTTTAGAAAGTCTATTTTCCTATTGAAAGAAAGTTTAATCAATGTTATTTAGGGATGATCAATCTGAATAGCAACCACGATAGAGCCTCAACATTTGCTTATCAGAACTTTACTTTAGATAGCACTCATGTGGAGATGAAAGTTACCTTTACCTTTACAGATAGCTCAGCAGCAGAATTCAATTTTTAACAAGGTACTGAAATTGGTTAAAAATATTTGTTGGTGCATTTTTGAGCTTTTCATTTTAAAAAGAACTCATTTGACATAGTATCTGTGTTAATAAAAGTTATTGTTATTTATATACAGAAAAAATCATATAGATCTATTTTATTATCTAAAGTATAAAATATACTAAAATAAATTTTAAATATTTTTCATAGAATTTATAAAAAATATCTTATAACTGAATATTTTTCATTAATTAAAACTCTTATTCTAAGAAGTAACATTGATTTTTCATGATATGCATTTCACCAAAGTAGGGGGTACTTCAAATAAATCTAAGCATAATTATTCATCTCAAATACTTTACAGTCTTGGAGGAACAAAAAGATATGCAAATGTGCAGTAAAAAAAGAATCTGAAATTAGAGAAAATGTGATATGGGAGTTACATAAGGGAGAGATGCTACTTAAGGAATCAGACAAAGAGCAAAGTTTCCAAAAAGAGGTGAGATTTACTCTTGGGCACGGTCCCTTTGTTTCTGGTACTAGAAAAGTTCGTGCTGAAGACCAAAACTTACTGGAAACCAATGAAAAAGAATATTGTGACCATAATTTGCCAATATTTATCCTTAGACTCTACATCTCTGAATACCCAACATTGTAAGTGGTATTCTGAATCAACTTTATGTAACACACTTTGCCAAGCATCTACAATAACTGAAGGACAATGGTAGTGCTATTGATAAAGAGATTAATAAGAAAAGACTCCTGCCGGAGAGGAAGTTTCTATTCCCTAAAGAAAAAAAATAATGAACATATATATGTGTATGCACATGTATTTTATATAGATTTATATATTTAACATTGTGACAAGAGCACAATGTACTAGGGAAGGAAAAGGAGGATGTTTGAAATTATCATGTATTCTTGAAAATGTGGTCAGAAAATGAAATATTTACAACATGAAGTGTTACGCTTTCACCTCTAGAGGCAATGAGAAAAAATTATATTAGTATATAAATGCAAGAAATGTTATTCAGAAGCCAGTCTTTTCTATGAGAGGGATAAGGTTTTTCTTACTTCAAATGCTTTTTAAAAAGATGAGGAAAAAAGAACCAAACAAAAAAGAAGGGGAAAAAGCAAACAACAAAAAATAAAGCTGAACAGAAAGTCCCACAAAAACAAAATTATATTAACCAGTATGTTAAGAGTCAAAACATGATGTGCTCAATCTCTTTTGTTTGGTGTCATCCATGGCATGTGATTATTTAAACCAGGGGACCATCCAAATACCGCCTAAGCAAAAATGAGACAAATTGCAAACATCGTTATAATCACAAAGAGAGACTTTCATTCACCTGACTTCAGGCTGGTGTGACCTACCATTGCCTGAACAAATTGGTTAGAAAATGCTGCAAAATTGGCAAATTGATAAGGCAGCATTCTACAGAGTATAAATCTAATGAAGTGTCAGAATTTCAATTCCTAACACAACAGAACACTGAATATGAGACTAATATTCCTGTCATAAACAACTCTACAAAAAGAAAGCAACTATTTTCAAACATTGACCACAAGACTATGATCTTTGAAAAAAGAAATACACACAATGTAAGCTTCATGTTTAATAGGGGTTTCTGCCAGAGGACCCATCCCAAGCCATGACATATGGAAACAGAGCCCAAGCAGAGAACAGAGCAAAGGAAACAGATTGGACTACACAAATGTTGAGGAGGCTGAAATACTCAGGCAAGTTGGAGGAATGAGGGAGTTTTGCAGATAAGATACAGAAATCTGGCTTGGAGTTTGCTAGACATATGCAGAGCTAGACTGTGTAAAGTCTGGCAGAGAATAACTCCTGGGAAATTGTGAGCTTTATAGAATTTCTGAGGTTGCATAATGTGGGGAAACATTGGAGCTCTGCTCATTCAAAGTAGAAAGATTTCACTAAATGCCCCCAAGTATCCAGTTAAATTTTCAAAAATAAATCACAAATAAAGAGCAGGGACATACAAGTCTGATACTCAATTGATCCAAAATTTTCTTTAGATCTAAAATTCCCTTAGATTCATCCTAATGAAGCCAAAAATAGCCTTGACAACATAAAGTTGATTCTCTAGCATATTAACTACTTTATAGAATAATTATTTTCATTAAAGGAAGACAATAACATTTAGACTTTAAATATAAGTATACTGCAATGTATAATACACAATAAAAAATTATAGGTGAAGTAGAGAGATATGACAAATAACTAGGAAGGAAAACATCACTAGAAAGAGATTCAGATATAATAATGTTTATAATTAGTTAACATTTTAAAAGAAGTTATCCTAAATGTGGTCACTTTTTAAAAAAAGATTGAGCAAGAAAGATTATCTAAGTAAAGAAATAGAAACTATAAAAAGAACAGAATGAAAACTTACAACTGAAAATCACAACAGCTAAAATGAACACACACATAAATATATAGATACATATATAAATGAATGAAGAATGCAAAAGAAAAAAGTAGTTAATTTGAATGCAGGATGGAAGAATCTATATAAACTAAAATTCAGAAAAGAAAAATATTCTTGATTAAAGGAACAATGTTTCAGTTACCTGTTGAACAATATCAAGCAGTCTAACAATTGTAATTGAAGAGACAGAAGAAAAAGACACAGACAAAAATATGTTTGAAGAATTAATGGTTAAAATTTTCCACACTATGAAAACTTTAAATCATGAATGTAATAAGGTAAACAAATTTTAAGTTAAAAGCACAATGAAAATCAGACATGTGCACATCATAATCAAGTTGTTGAAAACCCGTTTTACTAAAAATACAGAGAAAATCTTAAAAGTGGTTAGAGAAGGCACATTACCTACATGATGTAAATAAAAATAAGAACTACTATTACTGAATGATAAGAATGATCACTGACTTTATCAGAAATAATACAAGCAAGAAGATAAACACATTTAAATGACTGAAAAGAGCCTATTAGCCTTTATTTCTGTAGCCAACAAAAACATCTTTCATATATGAGAATTAAATAGAGATATTTCCATAAATACTAAAGAGGAAAGACTTTAAAGAATAATGAAACACAATTCTGGTTGAAAGAATGAAGAATACAAGATATGGTAAAATATGTTGGTAAATAGAAAGGCTTTTTTTAAATTGATTTTTTTAAAGATTTATTTATTCATGCATACAAGAATCAGGGTACAGGCCAGATGTGCAGGAGGGTGAGAGAATTCATCAGAGACAGAGTGGGGGGCAGAACAGGCAGACTAACTGAAATACATCACTGAGGGGAGCAGTGGGCGAGACAGGAGAGGTCTGCGGCACCATGTGTGAATCTCCCTAGCCAGCCGGGATCTAACCAATGCTGCAGAGGCTGCGAACAGCTTCGCAGCACTGCGCTCAACTGCCTGCACCACCAGGGGAGGCCCCTTTAATTGATATTTTTAAAGGTGAACTGCAATAAGTCAAACATAATATCTATAGCAAGAACTAAATAATAACACAAAGAAGCCTGCGAAAAAAGATAACATAGAAGATGAGATAAAGTAATTGAAAAGAATATAGGAAAGTTGGCACTGAAATAAAAAAGCAGAAAAGACAATTAGAAAACAAGTATGATACAGTAAATAGAAAATATAAATATGGAGTATCTAACTTATAAACAATTACATTAAGTGTAAATAGAATAAATTAACCATTTAAAAAGCAAAGACCATTAGATTGAGTAAAAAACAATGGTGAACTATTTGCTATTCATGAGAAAACACATAAAGATTTAGATCAAAAGTAAAATGAAGATAAACATGTCATGCAAACATTAACCATGTCAAATATCAATAATTTTATTAGTGTCTGATCACTGGAGTTCAACAAGTAATATATTATTAGGAATAATGAGAGAAAATGTATAATATTAAAAATGACAATTCATCAAGAAGACACAAATCTTTAACATGTATTCAATTTTTTTCACTTCATAAGGAATTTCTCAAATGCATGATGCAAAAATTGCTTTAACTAAGGGGAGAATTAGCTTAGTCCACAATCATGATTGGAAACATTAAAATCAGTCTCAAAGAAATTATTGGAACAAAAGTCAGTAAGATACCAAAGAGTTTTAAAATGCTATAACTAAACTTGAATTAACTTATATAAAACATTATACCCAGCAAGAGCAGAATACAGGGCCTCCCCGGTGGCGCAGCGGTTGAGCGCTGGGTTGCGAAGCTGCCCGCAGACTCTGCAGCGCCGGTTCGATCCCCGGCTGCTCCCCGGCCACCGGAGGAGGGTCCCACATGGCACGCAGACCTCCCCTGCCGCCCACTGCTCCCCTCAGCAGTGTACTTCGGTCCTTCTGCCTGCTCTGCTCCCCGCTCTGGCTCTGGTGAATTCTCTCACCCTCCCACGCTTCTGACTGTACCCAGTGCTTGTATAAATAAATAAATCTTAAAAAAAAAAAAGAGCAGAATACATAATCTTTTTAAGATAGACTGTATCCTAATTTATAAAACAAGTGCCAATAACTTAAAAATAATTAAAAATTACAGATTCTGTTGTCTTACCAAAATGATGCTTAGGTAGAAATTAGTAACATACTATTTTTCAGAAAATACACACCACATACTTAGAAATTCTCTCTCCCAATGTATTCCACAGGTGAGTAGAACATAAAAATGTAAAGGTATTAAGAAGTTAAGGCACACTTGGAAAATTGCCAGTAAGTCTTACCAGCAATTAAACAAATACCAGATATAGACCTATGTTCTCAATCATCAGTTTTAACTTAATTGACTGTCAGACTAGAAAAATTCCTTTGAAATTTTCCTCTCTTACCTCCTACTGAACTACGGTGGCTAGGTAAACATCAAGGAAAAAATTCCTTTTTTTTTTAAAGATTTATTTATTTATTTATACAAGCACTGGGTACAGTCAGAAGCACGGGAGGGTGAGAGAATTCACCAGAGCCAGAGTGGGGAGCAGAACAGGCAGACTGACGAAGTACACTGCTGAGGGGAGCAGCGGGCGGCAGGAGAGGTCTGTGCGCCATGTGGGACCCTCGCCTGGTGGATTGGGGATCGAACTGGTGCTGCAGAGGCTGCGGCAGCTTTGCAACCCAGCGCTCAACCTCTGTGCCACCAGGGAGGCCCAAGGAAAAAAGTCTTGCATAGATATTACAGGCATTGCATCTTTCAGGGACAGCTTTTCTTGATATTAAATATTTGCCAGCAAATCCATTATGGACAAACCTCCATTGGGGAATCTAGCTAGAATAGCATTGAAAGCAGGTGGGTAGAAAAGATTCCATCAGTATTATCAACAACTTGTTCAGTTTCTTGGTTGACTATAATGTGTACTCAGAGCCTATCCATGTATTCAGCAATATTTTGTCTAATGTTATAGAGCATTTTGCATGAGTTAAAGGTGTTCAGGAAAAAGTGTAATGCCCAGATTTCTTCGAACCTTCAATGATAAAGCATTAATGAAGGGAAATACTAATAGAAATTCTGTTTTCATATGTTGAACCTCTGCTTGGAGTGATTTACAACTGCAAAAGCCATTCCAAACTCTGCATGGTACTCAAACCTCACCAGGCCTTTTCATAATCCTCCCCTCTACTTGGAGTATCCCCTCTACTTGGAGTGTCCTTTCTCATTTTCCCTGTTGGTTAA
Source organism: Talpa europaea (assembly GCF_964194135.1). Taxonomy (NCBI): domain Eukaryota; kingdom Metazoa; phylum Chordata; class Mammalia; order Eulipotyphla; family Talpidae; genus Talpa; species Talpa europaea. Next base: position 114,358,759 of record NC_140074.1, on the reverse strand, counting down.
TGTCCTACTTTTCACTCAAGGCTGTGAAAATACCACAACTTCTCCCCAATAAAGTACCTCACCAACTTTAGGCATTTTAAATATATTTTTACACATCGCTGTTTTCTAAACAGGGGAGGCCACTGATGGAAAGTACTCTGTGATCCTAATCTTTGTGTCCTTTTAGTCTAGCTCATGATAGGTGCTTTGATCGAGGACCAAAGGAATTATATGAAGCATAGATTTTGGACCACTACCATCCTTATAAATTAATGAAAGTTCAACTTCATGGAGTTACTTCTGCTTAGATATTCAGTTGTTTTGTATTTTTGTTTAAAGAATTTTCCTCCAGTAATATTGCTTTTTATCTCCAGACTAATCCGGTTTCACATCTTTGAGCTGGTTTTCAATTTTGCTATAGGAAATGATACATTTTTTTCTATTTTCCTGATTCCAAGCTCTTTCATGCTTTATATCTGGTTGCCCTTAATAGAGAATGTCATTTATCCACAAGAAACTAACTGTCCAAATTATTCATCACTTAATGTTCTCTGTCTGCTTTTTGGACATCAGGAAACCTGAGCACTTTTCAAGTTATATTCCTGTCTACGGTATTCATAACAGAGAGTGCTTTCTGCCATCACAAATAACTTTTCTTTCTCTCCTAAAAACAAATTGGGGATTAATATACACAATCTCTGTTACATCAGGGTTTCTGATTTGTTTGATTGATTTCTTCCACTCTACTTTGCAAGATCAAAATTACCATGGAAATCTCAATAAATTTTCTGCCCCTAGAGTGCCTCTTCTCTGTCTCTTGAATGCAATAATATACTCTACTTAAATAGCTCCAAAAAGTGGATGGCAGGCCTTATTTATTTTCATGGATCCCAGCTACACTAGTTTTTTTGCCAGATGACTGCCTATGTATTTCACCTTTTATTTGTTTATCTTTTATTGATTTAAAATGTTATGCAAAAAAAAAATAAGATACTGCTTGTGGTTGTACATCAAGCATGAAAATAATACCATAATTAGATGAAATTTCAGCAAACAAAGCTCCAGCATCAAGATGGTCTAGTTTTCCAATGATAGAAACAGAAAGTCAATGACTGTAACACTTCATGATTGAGGATTTTGTATGTGCACATAATATAAGTGAGGGTGTGTGTATGTGTAGTGTAGACAATATCAATTATATCAGAAGCAGAAGCAACCCATTATTTGTGTACAGGGCTTAGAGAGAGATGGGAACTTTGCCACATAGCAGGATGGCAGAATTTTCTTAGCTGCTTTGGGACGTGTGCCAGGATTTCTGTTCTCCTTAAGAAATATTCCCAACCTGCATTGTCTCTGTAATAGCTGATCAACAATAGTATGACTACTGGAGTTGTTGGCTTTTGATTAGTTTTCCAAAAATTATTCCTTTTCTGGTACTTCTCAACATTTAATGGATGCCAGATATCTAACTAAATGAAAGCTTGTACCCTTTCACCAAAAAAGGTATATCTACCCAACTATAATTCTGTATCCACTTGAACAAAAATGCACCAGCAAAATATAAACAAAAAGAATGTCAACATCATAATATGAAAAGCAAACCAAGTAGAATTTCAGGCAAAAAGCATTAAACTGAAAAGATAATTTTATGAGTAAAATAAAAATTGGAGCCATGACTTACCTGAAGTTTTATGTCATGAGTAACTTTGCATTAAAATACCTACAGTAAAATGACAGAGAATACAGGAAATTTGGGGGGAGAAAGTAAACAATGTGGCACAGGGGATTTTTTCATTTTTCCTGTTTTTGACCAATAAAAGGAAAACAAGGAAGAAAATGGAGCATATAAACCATATAATTTGCAAAGTTGATCTAATATCTGTATTTGTGTGTGTACAATGCAGATTTGAAGACTAAATCTGTGACTTTGCCCAAGACTCACTCTAATCTAAGTGCCACTCTAATCTAGTACTTGGGGGAGCTGGTATTTGAAACCAGCTAGTCTGCCTCCAGACTCTTGTGTCTTAACCAACAATCATCCATTTACCTACCTGTCTCTCCACCTCTTCAAGAATATATGTAATATTCCTCAAATATTTTTGCCCTGCAGAACCTGTAAAATTCACTAAATTTTGGAAGGAAGGGAGGGAGGGATCCTGTCTACTCTCCTACTTGGACTGTTTTTCCAGAACCAAATGCCAGGAATATGTGTATTTTTATTACTCATGATTGCCATCTTACGATACTAGAAGACACAGTACTACTGTGTGACAGGCTGTGTTCAAAACACCTCTCAGGTACCAATTTTGTCTCCATTTTTTTATATTAATGTTAATGTCCAAACGCATTGGTTGCCAAAGAAGTTTCTTCCTAAGTTTGTGTGTGTGTGTGTGTGTGTGTGTGTGTGTTTATTTAAACCTAACTGATGCTCCAACATGATGGGAAACTAATGAAACAACCATAAAGAAAGAAGGAAGTTTAAGAGAGAAAGTGAAAAGTTGAGTAATTCTAAATCAAAATGATCACCTTCTTGATATCTAGGTTACAATTTCCATTGCATCCATTAGTGATCCTCCTCTGATTCTCTTACCTTTTGTTGTAACTTACTCAATCTAATTTCATTTCCACTTTCTCAGTTAACGTGTGTGTCCTTTGGTAATGGTCCAATTCCTCTTTTGGTACTACCAACTCTGTTTCTCTCCCAAGACCACTCTGAAGTGGCTGAAATATTCTCAAGGTCAAGGGGACAGGGGTAGGGAAGCACCATGTGCCTTTTGTTAAATGCTCAAGCTGGCTGCCAACACTCAGCTGCTTTTCTAAACAGGGGCTGCCAAGTCTGAAAACCACCTGCTTCATAGATGACCCCAGTATCTGTCCCAACAAAAGCAGACTCCACAAAGAGGGAAAAGAATCTGTTCTTTTAGGAAAGAGTGCAGAAATGACTCTGGTGTGAATTTATTTCCCATCACTTAAAAGCTGTATGCCCTTGGGCGAGTTGCTCAGACTCTCTGAACCTTACTTTTCTTAACTGTGTAAACTTGGATAGGTACTAAATCACTAGGATTTCCAGGTTTCTTCTATAATCATGTGGCATTTTTGCTTATCTTCTAGGGTTTCTAGAAGCATTTGCCAAGAATAAATATATGAAAAGATATAGTGTAGAACCAGGCCCCGAATGAATAACATCACATTAACATTCACCTTTTCCTACTTAACATAGGAGTTTTGAGGCTTGACAGTTCCACAATTTTAGATCTTCCAGTGACCAAACACAAGCACTGTGTGATCCCCCTTCAAGATGCATTTATTCTAAATCTAACAAAAGAGGTAAAGGACCTATACAAAGAAAACTATAAAACACTGTTAAAAGAAATAGAAGAAGACACAAAGAAATGGAAAGACATCCCCTGCTCATGGATTGGAAGAATAAACATTATTAAAATGACCATCCTACCAAAAGCAATATACAGATTCAATGCTATTCCAATCAAAATCTCAATGGCATTCTTCAAAGAAATAGAACAATTATTGATGAAATTCATATGGAATCACCAAAAACCCCGAATAGCCAAAGCTCTACTGAAAAAAAAAGAAGGAAATGGAGGCATCACACTCCCAGACTTCAAACTATACTACAAAGCCATAATCATCAAAACTGCATGGTATTGGAACAAGAACAGACATACAGACCAATGGAATCGAATAGAAAATCCAGAAATAAACCCACAGATTTATGGTCAACTAATCTTTGACAAAGGAGTAAAGACTATGCATTGGAGCAAAGAAAGTTTGTTCAATAAATGGTGCTGGGAAAACTGGGTCGCTACATGCAAAAGAATGAAGCTTGACCACTACCTCACACCATACACAAAAATCAACTCAAAATGGATTAAAGAACTAGACATAAGACCTGAAACCATAAAATACATAGAAGGAAATATAGGCGAAACACTACGGGATTTGCACATCAAAGACATCTTTACAGACACATCACCCAAAGCAGTGATAGTGAAGACAAAGATAAACAGCTGGGACTACATCAAATTAAAGAGCTTCTGCACAGCAAAAGAGACAATAACAAAAACAAAGAGAAACCACACCCACTGGGAGAACATTTTTGCACCCAACACTAATGATAAAGGACTGATCACAAAAATCTGCAAAGAGCTGATGAGACTCAACAACAACAAAGAAAATAATCCAGTCAAAACATGGGCAGAAGAGCTAAAAAGAAACTTCTCTAAAGAGGAAATGCAAATGGCCAACAGACATATGAAAAAATGTTCAACATCACTTGTAATCAGGGAAATGCAAATCAAAACTACCATGAGATACCATCTCACACCAGTGAGAATGGCACATATTAAAAAAACTAGCAACAACAAATGTTGGCGAGGGTGTGGAGAAAAAGGAACTCTTCTGCACTGTTGGTGGGAGTGCAAACTGGTCCAACCACTATGGAGAGCTGTGTGGAGATTTCTGGACCTACCAAACATAGAGCTTCCATATGATCCAGCAATTCCACTCCTAGGTATTTACCCAAAGGACACAGAAACATCAATTCCAAAGAGCACCTGCACCCCTATGTTTATAGCAGCACTATTTACAATAGCTAAGCTTTGGAAACAACCCAAATGCCCAAAAATAGATGACTGGATCAAGAAGATGTGGTACATATTTACCATGGAATATTACTCAGCATTCAAAAAAGAGAAACACATGCAATTTGCAGCAACATGGATGGCGCTGGAAGGGATCATGCTCAGCGAAATAAGCCAAAAAGAAAAAGAAAAATACCGGATGGTCTCACTCATAGCAGGAATCTAGAAAACTTAAATAAGGGACCAGGAAAATGAATATAAGAAAGTGAAAATCAAAATCAACAAAAAACTATGAACCAGAGACACTTTTTGGGGGGCGGGAGGGGAAGGATTGGGGTCAGAATGGGGCGTTTGCAATTGTATGGGGGAATATAAAAATAAAATTTATTATTTAAAAAAAAGATGCATTTATTCTGCAGATTCATTTCATGCTAAACAATTTTGGTATGGACTGTTCCACTTCATTTACTTATTCACAAACAACTATATTGTGCATATCTCTAGGACAGGGCCTGGGTCAGTTTCTTCTTTCTTCTTGCGCATCTAATACAATGCCAGGAGAAAACAGGAGTTTAATAAACACCTTTTGTTGATGACTGCACCCCCAATCATTTTGGGCAATTTTCCATGAACCTCATGGTTTGGGTTACTATTCCAGCTCAACCTTCTCATCCCACCTGAGAACTTCCACCACAGACCTCCCTAATTTACCCCAAATTGGGTGTTGATATTACCAAACATTTCAATGTATACAGAAGTAAATTTCCCAGATTTCATGATTGTTGACCTTTTTTCAGATTATTCAACTTCTGGTATTTATAGATACAGATCTTTATAGATCTGTATTTATAGATACAGTTACATATGTTTCAGATATGGTTGTGAACTTTTCCATCCTATTCGGCACCTCCCTTCTCTGAGGCAACCACTATACTGCTATGTCTATACGTTTCATTTTTACTTTCTGTAAAAAATGGAGTTAAAATATGTCTCTTGCGAGGTTATCAGAATAAAATAAAATAAAAAATGTGGCTGACAACAAATTAAATGCTCAATAGTTGGGTCTATCATCCACCTCATCATCAGCATAATTATCATCATTATTAACATTATCATTTTTCTTTGCATATTTATCTCTCTCCTCCACCAGAGTTTTAATTTTTTGAGATCATTCTCCCTCTGTTTACCTACACCTCAGCCCAGGCCCTGATACATAGCCAGCATACGAAAACTTGTAAACTAAATGGATGCTATAAATGGGAAAATGACCTGTATGTTCTCTAATTTTAGGATAGTCTTAAAACACATTGCATGTAGTTCTTTATCAGTTCTCTCAAATAGGAACTTGACTGTGAAAATGCAGACCAGCATTCATTCACCTTGAACAATCCAGAATAATGATAACATCTTTGTTCTTTTAAGTGGTCCTGATTATCTATTTTTTAGTATCATGTATTCTTCTCCAGCACCTGAATCCAGAGGAAGTTGGGGATAGTTAAGGTTCCTGAAGTTCAGAAGCTAGACTGAAACATCAGGTACCAGACAGATATGTACCCTATCTTCTGACATCCTAAAGAGCCTCTCAAGATGAAAGCCTTTTAGTTAGTTATAAGCCGATTTGCTGCCTCCCATTCAATTATTGAAACTTATAAACATAAGAAAGCAGGACTTGCCATTTAAAATTATTTGCAATAAAATTCGATTTTGTTTACTCGATGCTAAATACCGATAGTCAAGGAAGCGGCAGGCAATCTTACTTGTTTTTCCCCCATACACTAATTAAACATTTTAGTGCAGAGATCAGCATAATTAAAGAATTAGGAAACAATGAGAAGTGCTTGGGATAATTTGTAATATCAGTGCACTGATGCATTGGGTCCAGACACCAGAATTTGATTGGCAGGACTTTATTAAGTTTTGGCAGCACTTAGGTAGGCTGGGAGCTCCTTTATGAGGCTCTTGCACATTAATCCAGTCTCCCGTTCTCGTTAATACTGATGAGTGAAGGCAGTTAATTGAATTATGTATGAAGCACTGCTGATTAAATAATATTTCACTCCCCACTACAGAATTAGCTCTGCTGGATTAACATCCACTGTTGTCTCTGACACTGAATGTCATAAGGACCTCTTCTCAAGCATACACTTTGATTCTTTTCCATCTGTTCAACTGATGAAGCATCTCAGTTACCACTGGAACCAACTACCCTTCAGCTTTGACATGAGGTCACTTTGGAGAACTGATATAGTTATTTATAAGCATCTGTCTAAGCATGAGCAAAATTCTCCCTGGTGCCTCCAGCATTCTAAGGACATTATTATTTGAATCCATCATTGACAAGGAGGAAAATTCTAATAATTTATAATTGTATTTTAAATAAGATGATAGGAAGAGACAATAACTCAGGGTCTTCCAAGTCAGCTGTAGAAATCAAAGTATTGCTTTGGGTTGCGCATGTGGTTCTGCATACATTTTCCGTAACTTCTTTTTCTGATATAATCCTAATGACGGCTGCTGAGAATACAGAAGTCTCTCCTTGTGAAATACATCTTCAGGTTTCTTCCCTCTCTTCTGCCTTCCTTCCCTTCCATCTTTCTTTCAATCTATCTCTTTTATTGTGGAGTAACTCAGTGCCAGACGCTGTAACAGTTTATGGCAGGTAGAGATACACAGACTCTAGTTACTCTTTTAGAGAAGCTCACACCATAATGTGCAATAGATAGATACGTAGATGCTTAATATCAAATGGTAAGTACATGATAGAGAATTGAGTGGGGTAGAAGAGGGACTGACTAATCTCACTTGGAGAAGTTGAGAGGTTTTAAAACTGAAAGTAACAAACAGGGTGAGTCATGAAAGGCAAGCAAGTATTTTCTAGGTCCTAACTCCACTAAAAAGAAGAAACAGAACACAGGGTGAATTGCCTTGCATGTAGGCCCATTATCCACTGGGGTACTAGAGTAGGAATTAGGCTAATGAGGAATCTAGGAATTTTGTTTTTCCTTCCAAATTAGACAATGTTAGTTGAATTGTCTCCTCAGTTCTCTAAGGATGGTGGTGCAATGGAAGCAACATCTACCTGACAAGAAGCCAGATTTGTGTGCGACCTTAGTTAAATCACTTCCCTGATCTGGGCTTTAATTTCTTCATCTCCAATTCAGCAATTTGGTCAGCTTGAATCACGAAATCCTACTAAAGGTTTGCTGAAATTCTGGCTGAGAAGGGGGAATGTGATTGGTCTGTCTTAGGAGAGGGGGTCTGGAATTTACCTTGGTGAGTTTTTCATAGATCAAAGTGTGGTTTCTCACTTTGCAAGTCCAGAAAATTCTTCTTATTAGTGTTACAGAGATCAGCACTTGAGTAACTGATCTACATAGACAAATTTAGAAGAAATTTATTATCAACGTTCCTGTCAGCCTTTCTTGATATTTTCTCCTTATAGAAAAGCTATAGGGAAAGCAATAATTTAATGAAAGAGTATTTAAGCATGGACTCAAAGCATGGGGAATTGAATGATTTAAATATTTTATGACAAGAGATCCTGAACTCACCTACCTCAATGCATCCATTCCCATGGTACAGTTCTGTCTATCAAGAAGAAATGTTCTCTAATAAGCTGGACCAGTGACTCCTTTCTAAGGACAGTGTTACAGAGTAACTGCCAACATTCATCTCCCAGACTTTCATTTATTCTAAACTTTCATTACTCACCAATTTTTTATTTTCATAGATCTCAATAAATATGGATGTCTACAACCATTGACCCAATGAAGTCTTCATTATTTTATGAGGCATTCTTTCTCCTTAGGCTCACTACCTATTTCAAAGGTTGTGTGTGTTGATTTGATGATTCAAGTTGGAGTGGACAATTTTATTTCTTATGTAGCAGAGTTCTTAGAGTATATGGCTAGTTCTTTTTATTAATTACCCATCTACATCTTCCAACTCAGGAATTCTAAGACATTATAACTTATCTTCTCATGTTTTGCAAAGCATTTAGAGCTACAGAAGATGCTTGAATGGAATTGAATGCTATGGCAACTCAGAAATCAACAAAGAGTCATAGTCACATAAAAAGAAAGGGAGTAAAACTTTAAGATATCAAGATTATGACAAAACACACTGTTATCCTAAACCATTTAATGCATTTACCCCTCAAATTTCAAGTTCATGAAATATTTAATACAACAAAGCAACTGAGAAGAAAATAAAGCCCAATACTCAGCACTTGCATTATTAGAAAAACGTCATCCTTTAATTAAAATTATTAATTGCTTTTTATGCTGTGCTTCGCTTATTGCAAATAGGAAAAATATTCAGGAAATAAAATGTTTGATATACAACTGCTGAATTTTCAGTTTAAGAATTCTGCCTCTATCCCTTAGCATTAGTTAAAAAAAAAATCTTAAACAAATCATGGCCTAACAAACTGAAGTTTCATCATTATGAGAAAACATTGTGTAACTATTTACAATTTTTTAAAAACCTCAGCAGGTCAAATGAACATTTTAATTAAAGTTATATCCAATCCTTACATTCAGGAACATTCCCTAATGATAGGGATTGGGTCTAACAAAAAGAGGATATAAACAGAGAAAAGAGAAGCAAAGTTAATTCCAAATTTTCTATAATATCTGAGAAAGTTATGTGTTCTTTGTGCAAAGTTTCTCTGTCTATCCGGGGCAAAGGATGGCCCACCTGAATTGGCTGGGTTTTCAGAACTCATTTCCTGTTTTATTCCTGCTTTCAGACCTTTCCCATGATGGCCTGTTAGCAGTGGAACCAAACTAGGTCAGCTATTGTGTCCCCTCACATATTACATTTCTTCCCTTAGGAGCTGTCACTTTTCTTCTCCTTGAAATAAATTCACCTAAAGAGCCATCATTCTTTCTGAACTCTTTAGAATTTACTATTATACTGTCAAAGTGTGTCATCCATGCATTCATGAAACACAACGACTGAAAGCTTCATAATGATAGTAGTTACCATTTACTGAACTCTTCCACTATGCCTTGCTAGCCATGCTTGGTATTCAGTGATAAAGCATTTTTGCCCTTGAGGAGGTCCTAGTCAACCAAAAGAGACCAACATGTAAGTTGATGTTCACTGCAGAGGAAGAGATGTGCTAAGAACACAGGTGAGTGAGCAACTCATTCAAATGGGAGTGAGGAGATTTTCCTCCATATTCATGGTTTCATCATCCACTCTGTTCTCAACACTTGGAAGTGGTGATTTCTATTTCAGAAAGATATCCTAAATCTCCTCTCATTGTCAGTCAATTTCACTTGCCTGGACATACACTATTACCTCTTTGTCACAACTCTCTTCCTTCAAAAATTTATTATTTCCTAATGTTAAATAGCATTGATTAAAACTTTGCCATTGGCTCTGACTTGTCCACAAGACACAGTCTGATTTCTTCAATTTGGCCCACATAACTTCTCATGATCTGCTTCTCATATAATTCTCTGACCTCATAATCCACATCATTCTACAGACTATACCAAACTTTGCTTGATTCTCTTGATATGTTCTTTCAATTTTCCATTTCTATGAGCATGCCCTTTTCTCTGCTTGGCATACCTTTCTTCTCCTGACTCCATCTTTTTTTTTTTTTTAAGATTTATTTATACATACAACTGGGGTACAGGCCAGAGTTTTGGGGGGTTAGAGGACTCACCAGAGACAGAATGGGGAATAGAACAGGCAGATCGACTGAAATACACTGCTGAGGGGAGCAGCAGGCGAGTCAAGTGAGGTCTGCTGTGCCATGTGGGTCACCTTCCTGCCTGGGGATTGAACTCATGCTGCAGTGGCTGTGGTGAGCTTCATAGGTTATGTCTTAACTCCTTGTGCCACCAGGGAGGGCCCCCTGACTCCATCTTTCTAGGAAAAATTCTTAGCTGATAGGTCAAAAATCATGCTCGCTTGGCCTTTTCAACACCCAACTTTCAAAGGGCTACCAGATGGCCACTCACCCAACAACTGCAGGCCATTCCACGAGGGCAAAGACTTGACATTTAAATAACAGCTGAGAGCAACACTCCAACCCAACATAAAATAATCACATGTGGTATAAATGTCACCAAGAGAACTGCTATAATGTGCTCAACTATTTTTTATGAATATAAAGCTGTTAATATATTTCTCAAAATAACTTTCTCACAGCCAACAGGTGCATCCTGGGGTTTCAAAGCTTCTAGGTGATAAACTGAATAATATCCTAAACTTCCTGACTTCTAATCCCATTGTATGCATGGTTCCTATATAATCTCTCTTTTTTAAGATTTATTTATTTATTTATACAAGCACTGGGTACAGTCAGAAGCATGGGAGGGTGAGAGACTTCACCAGAACCAGAGGGGAGAGCAGAGTAGGCAGACTGACGAAGTACACTGCTGAGGGGAGCAGTGGGCATAGCAGGAGAGGTCTGCGCGCCATGTGGGACCCTCGCAGGTGGCCGGGGATCGAACTGGTGCTGTAGAGGCTGCGGGCAGCTTTGCAACCCAGCGCTCAACCGCTGCACCACCGGGGAGGCCTGGTTCCTATATCAACTCTCAAATTATGGCTTACATTCTAACTCATGAAGAAATCTTTCTAGATGTTCTCCCCAGTTAATCTCTGCTATCTTTCTTATAGATTCTGGTTCTTTTGCTTTATAGCACTTGTCTCAAATTTGTCATTGTATATTATTTATCACTATCTTTTTTGTACAAGTTTGTAAATTCCATAATGATAAGGACCACCTTTGTTTTTTTTATCTGCACCTCCTCAGAACCAGTCTGGTGCAGAATGAGTCTCAACCAATATGTGTTGTAACATGCTAGATGATATAAAATCATAAAAAAAAACAGCAAATGACATGCCCATCATAGTTATAGTCTGGTTGCTCACCAGATAAATTATTAATGAAGATGTACATATTAAATTAAGGTAGTTAAGCAGCTTCCAAGAGCTTTATCCCTATGAAGACCCCATGGAAGTCCTGAAAGAGATAAAGAAGAACTCTGAAATTTGCAATCAAGCTTAGCAAATTCTCCCCAAACTCTCTCAAGGACAGAAAATTCATCCTGAGTTAAAAGGAAAGTCAAGCTGTCCAGGTTTTTCCCATGAAGCATGCTGATTTTTGATGAAATAGAAATATTTTACATTTAACAAAATGCAGGGACATTTAAATAGCTTCTGACTCAACCTGGGAGAAACCCTCTTGCATGTAACATAGTATGCTGCAAGAAACTAACAACACTGGGTAATGCTTTAATGACCCCATCCAAAATTGAAACTTCTGAGGGAAAATATACTCAGAGAAACAGAAGATAGTCACAGAAGATGTTGGGATGATTCCTGCCTCCAATAGCGATCTCAAGACCACCTTTCCAACAGGAACAGCAGGGAGGGAAGAATTTGGGGATTATGGCCACGAAATGTCAACTTTGAGAGCAGCATGTTAATGGTAATATTGCCAAGGTAAAAGGCAGGTCACCCTGGTTACCCAGTCCAGTGAAGAAAAACAAAGGAGGTGTTGAGGGACTCAGCTATTTACCCTGCATGTGGATTCAGGTCAAAGCCTATTATTATTTACAGAGGACGTAGCTGTTGCGTTTTCTCTTCATTTACCCCAGATTGTGATATCATTGGAAACAAGGATTTAAAAGATATACCATGAGACAAAATGAAGGAACAATAAACGTGAAATAATTTCACGCTCAATGACATGGATAGAATGCAGGTGCTATAGATATTTGAGACCTGAAAAGGACCATCCAGAAAAGGATGGGGCACAAGTATTTGCTCTCCTTCAATTCTTCATGCAGTGAGCCAGTCATGGATACATTTAACTTTCCTTCCTTCTGATGTCTGTCCTGGGGAATTCCTCATCCCACAAAACAACAACCTCATAAAATCAGAGAACCATCCCTTCCTCCTCTGATGTAGTTCTCTTCCTTCACATTTCCTTTTTTTGTCAACTAAAAGACACTTCTCTCAATCTAACAGTGCCTCCTTTCATGGTGGAGTGCCCTGGGCCCACTTTCTGCATGGTACATCAATTTATTTATATTTATTTGTCCATATATATACATATATATATATATAAACAGCTGACTGTTATATTTATTCAATTGGTTTCTATTATGCAACACACCACAGGGAAAGAGCCTGGTATTAAAATCACACTGTGTGGTTTAATTTCACTCCAGCAGTAGGACTCTGGTTTTAATCAACTTAGTATGATCACAGAATAATTCTCAGTAATCACTGAGTGGTGTCAGGTAGACCATAAGCTGAGAGTAATCAAGTGAGTCTCTCCTCCCCTTTCCTCTCTTCCATGTGGAATAGCACATTACTTCCACTTCACATAAAATGGAGCTAAAGCCAGGTTCTAAATTGGTCTGGTGAAATTGTCACAGACTCCATTTTATCTACCAGTAATGGGAATCAATGGAATGGGTAATATAAAATAGTGGTTGGTTCCAAATCAATCATATTTCTCTTGAGGAATACAATCTATGTTTTTCTTCTTCAAAATATTACCTTTATGTCAATTTTGTTCTCTTGATCCCTAAGTAGACATTAAGAGAAAGGAGATGACAATTGTAAGAAGTCCAAGCATTGTTTGGAGGTACGTTATAGACATGCTCTTGTGCTGTCACTCTATGATGAAGGTATTACTACCTCCAATGTATAGAGGCAGAACTTCAAAGACAGCAGAGCCTATGGTTTAAGACAAAAAAAAAAAAAAAAAAAAACAGAGGCTAAGTTCTGGATCAATACATAATTACTGAAAATGAAGAATATGTATCACACCAATTTTGTTATGCTGGTATTTTGCTGCCCCAATTTACTTTTGCTTCAGAGTTCCAAATTAGCATGGTCCACAGAGACATTTTCCCTGGGAAATGGAAGGCAGAAGTGAAATGGCGCCATGTTTTTTTTTATGCAAGCAAGGCTCAGAAACATTGTTGACTTATCTGTTGTCTTGTGTTGTTAGCATGTGGCAGTGGTCTGACTGCAGTACCTTTGGTTTCTGATGGACGGTGTTTGTGTTTTTAATCTCTGTGAAGAATGCTAGCTTTACCTCCAGATAATTCTATCATAAAAGTTGAAGGCTTGGTTTTGGTGAGAAACCTGTGTTCAGACTTTCTCCTAAGTTCTAGCTCATCTTATTTGACCTTGCTTCTTAGTCTTCACGTTTATCTTCCCTTCTGCTGCTTTAAGTGTTGACTTCAGGTTCCAGCACCAGAAAGAGAAGTAGTAGTCTCATACTGTTTATCCATCCCCACAACTACATAGTGTCCAATCCCTGTAGTGATCCCTTATTGTCTATAGCTCTTATTAGCTCTAGCTCTCTGATCAAAGTCTGACCAGTACAGGGAGCAATAGTAGGAAGTCATGTCTTCTCTCATATCATGCGTTCTTTATCAGTAAATAGTCTTTATGGCTCTGTGGTGAAAGTGAAGGATGACCCTGAATTGTGCTAAGATATTTTTTTTTGTTCACAGATAAATCACAAAATAGATGATTTACATATAGACACTCCTAAATTAAAAGGTTGTTGTGAAGATAAGTCATTATTAGGGATTAAGTCTTGGACTTCATGATGTGATCATCATTTCAAGGGATTTCATAGGCCCTGAGTCTCCTGTGTAAAGATGTGTATGATGAAGCTGGAGGTTGAGAGCAAGATTTGTGGTTGTTGAATATCCTCATTTTGTGTAGGTTTAGTGAAAGCAATAAATCCACATGCATCAAACACCTCACTTCTGTCAAGTGCTCCCACAGCTAGTGTCCACACTTGTCAAAATGCCTGCCTTATAGAATTGCTGTGAGAAACACATGGATAAAAATAGTTGTGGCGGCCTCAGGATGAAGTTAGGCATGTATAGTGAATAAATGGTAATTTTTATTTCTTAAATTTATATGATTATTTCACTCTTGCTAGCTCCCTCCAGTGGATACTCAGGATAATCTTCAAATGCTATTATCACTCACTTTATTTAAGAGGAAATAAGAACAAAGCATATATAGTCTGTGTTACTTAATGATGAGGATACGTTCTGGGAAATGTGTTGTTAGGCAATTTTGTCATTGTGTAAATGCAGCATTAGCAGTGGATTTGTATGCTTAGTGGCCATGATGAACAAACAGCGTGAGATTAAATCAAGCACAAGGGGAAACGATGCTGCAGGAGACACAGTAAACACAAGATGTGAGGCTGCCATTGGCATAAAACACTAAGACTTTATGATGTTTATGACATTACTGAGCAGTAAGGATTGGGGGACTGCTGTCACATTTGTATACAACATTGGCTCAAACATCATCATGTGGCACATGACTGTAAATGATAGTGGAGGTCATATGACCAGCATGTGCTTACAAGTCCCAATAACAAGTGATAGAACAAAAACCAATACCAGAGCCACTGAAACATTAATGTAAAGGCTGATACAGATAGATCTTATGTGGTATGCCAGCTATTACCTACACATAGTAACTATTTAATCTTCACCAGACCTTTAAGGGCCATCATATCCTTCGCTTACAGATTATGAAACAGATATTTAGAGATTAAGAGAAATTAAACTATTTTGCTTTACATTATATGCAGGCAAATGGTTAATGGGAACTAAAATCTGGACATTAACTGGGCAAGGAGTTGAGGGTGAGGTAGGGATGGTGCTCTGAGCTTCAGCTTCTCAACTGTGGCCACCCATAGTACCTGTCTCCTAATGTTGTTCTAAGGACGTATCTGATCTAACCCAATCTAATCTAAGTGAGATACTTGTACCATACTTGACATGTACTGCATTTCCCTGATTACAAGGGCATACACTGTGCAAAAATGAAAAATGTAAAAAATATATAAAATGAAAAAAAAGGAAAAAAAGGAGTGAATGAAAGAGGCAGAAGAAAGCGGTATTTGGTGGGCTTTTAGGGAAGTGAATTAGATGACTGAGAGACCAGAGGTACTCTTGGTCAGTGTAACCTCACTGCTGTCCTGCCTTGCTGTAAGTTATTAGAGGATGAATACCTGAATACCTCTAGGGGCAGTTTTATGGGTGAGACTGCTTCCTGATATGCCATGTAATCTCCTACCATTGTAATCCCACTTCTACTTTGGAGAGAGTCTAGAATAGGCGTGTTCAAGAATTTCTTTGTTCATTATAAATTTTGTATTATTTAAAATTCAGCACATGAATAATCTTGAAAAAATACAAATATATTTACAAAGGTAGAGAAAATATGGATAAAAAGGCCACAAAGATTATAGTAAAACCAACAAAGGGTCAAATAAAGATAAACTTCAAAACCAACATAGACATAGATCTGCAAGGGAAAGGGAAGGGGGAGAGAAAAAAAGTCGCAGGGGGTGGAGGCAGCAAAGTGGACTGTGATGAATTCTACAGGTGTTTCAGTGATAAGAGAGCTACGGTGACTACACCTAAGGGGGGACTTCCTATACTGGCAAAACATTGGCAAGGCTGTAAAATGATGATACTTCAATAAAAATAGAAATAAGTAAAAAAAAAAAAAACACAAGTGGACATAAGGAAACTTGCGGGAGTGATGGAAATACTCATGATGGTGGTGATGATGTCATGGGCACAGACTTGTCAAAACTTAGCAAACTATGCATTCTGACTATGTGTGGCTTATTGTATGTAATTGTATCTCAATAAACTTTTTCAAAACTGTAAAAAACAAGTTAGCAAAGGTTTACATTACTTTTTGAAGGTGGAACTGTATTGTTGTTCTCAGGATGTTACATTAATGGAAATAACCCCTGAAGCCCCCAACTGTAACAGGGCTACATATTGATCTTCTCAGAATACCCTGCCTGCAGCAGATTTTCAGTGTCTTTGCTCAATGTCTTTCTATGATAAAAGTGTGGGTTTAAAAGACACCATTTATTCTCCTGCAAAGCCAACACAAAGAGAAGCCAAGGAAGTCATTGTGCTAGATGACCCTGAGCTTCCATTAGTTGAGCTGACCGAGGTAGGGATAATTGCTACCCAGCGGTTGGTTCTAGGCTACAGGCTTGGTTTCTAGAGCAAAGAGAAGCAGGAGCAAGAAGAACTCAAGGCAGCTAACCTGACAGCTTCTCTGTGATTTTATACTCGTTTCACCTGAAACCTGAGGAAGACAGTCAAGAGAAGCCAGGGTGATGGTGTCTCCATGGGCTGGAGATAAGTCATAGGGCTACAGAAACTTAAAGCTTCATATGTGGGAAAGAGGCTGGATATTAAAAAGCACAGACTTCTAAGGCTATCATATATTTTTAATTAAAAACATGAGTTTCCTGGAAATGTCTCTAGGTTGTCCCACTGCAGAGGTAAGGCGCGGGAGAGCATATGGCATCATGAGGGAGAGAGGGGAGACTGGAGGACGTGTGAAGTGGAACTCTAAATTCGCTCAGGGTCACACCAAAGTGTGGGGTGCCTGGGACAACAAACAGGAGGTGCCACTGCAGGGAACTGACCAGTTTGGGGTCATGAGTGGAAAAGGTAGAGGAGGGAAGATGGATACATAAGGGACCCAGTTTCTATACAAAGTGGTGAGATTTCAGGAATGCTTTGGATTTATTCCCACACACATAAGAAACTTGTGCTATATTTAGGCTCAATTATTCCATATTTTCTATGAGCAATTTTATCTACATTCTTTTATTTCCATAAAACATCACAAGAACTCTGGATTCCTTGGTATCATGAATTTAGCTATTGTTATTGTTCTTTTTTTTCACATAGGAGAAAGCTGAGGCTCAGTAGTTTATGTAAGGATTCACAAGGAGCAGCTTCTAGAGGTGGGATTTAAACTCCATGTTTGGCGACACTGGCCTCTCTCCTTTATAGAAGCCTTCTGTACCTATGTAGAGAATAGGCAGAGATGTGCAGTTAACTACTTTCAAAAATAAGGAGTGGGAGCTAGGAAAGAAACAAGGTCGCTGTCTTTGTGTCTCTTGTTCTTTCTAGATATCAAGCTACTTCTACTGAGCTCTCCAGGCTGCTTTCTGGAGCATGCAACAGACGGAGCTCTGTGTTCTGTGAATACACTTCCCATAAGCCCACCGAACATGCACATGCACTCCCCTTGCGGCATCCAAGTACCCACGCTGAACATCTTTCCAGTTCAACTTGAGCATCATCTGCTCCTGCTCCTGGACAGCTGATCTCTCTACCCTTTTGCTTCTCTCCCACCCCTAAGAATGTCCTCCAGAATACATGCCTGTCCTGAGGGAAGCATGTCTTCCTGTGGTACTTTGTCTTATCCCTACCCAGCACACATGCACACTACGTTGTTAAGCCAGTGTGGATATTTCTCAGTTTATCATCATTTTGAAGGCAGGGGCTGCATTTTGCTTTCTGCTTCCCCAGGCTTTAGCACAGTCCCTGACCAAAAAAGGCCAGTGAGTAGCTGTTAAAGGTATGAGTGATGAAATCATTTTCTGTTTAATAATTTTTAGGCTATAGTTTTGGGTAGTCACTGATGAAGCAAACACACACAAGTGCTCATTATTCTGCCAATGATATTGGAGCAGGAGAAGCTGCAGACAGAGGACATTTAATATAGAACTTTGCAATTCAGGTAGAAAACACCCAGAGTTTACTCATAAGGGAAAAGGGTACATTTAGATGCAATGATTTTCTTTGGGAAAAAGGCAGAGAAAGAGACCTCCCGACTGACTTGCTGAATTATCTGCTTTTAACTATTCCCATTTCTCCGTGCAAGGAAAAGTAATTCTAAGGGAATAAATTCTTTCCTAAAAATATTCAGAATAGTTACGTAAAGAAAAAAATAACAAAACATATAAATAAATTATCTGTCTCTTATGAGGACAACCACCAAAAATAACATGCACATCCCAAGGGGCTGTTTCCTAGTTATATTAATAAATCAAAATATCTACTTATGGTGATTTATTTGTAGATCCTGATGCTAAAAACTCATTTATCATTTGCAATGCAATTTACCCATCTCTACAGATCATAAAAATTCATTGAATTATGCTTCTTTTTATGGTATAATTTAATATCTTGTTTTTCAGCACCAGAATAAATCCCCATGATAAGTATATAATTTCCCTATGTTATCCTTAAGCAGTCAGTCACAAACAATGTATTTTATATACACATAAGTATTTCAAGAGTTAATGTAACAAATCCTCACATCATAATTTCTAAAACCAAAAGGAACAAATAGAGGCATGTAACCTACTTAAGAGTAAGAACAACAAAATTGCCCAGTTAACAAGAAAGACAGCTGTATATTTCTGGAATAAGTGCAGTATCTTGCTGATTCTGCCAAAAACTGATTTATAACTGACACCCTGGAAAAGACATATCTCTGTTTTCTTAGAAATTGACAGTAGAGATTTTTAGTACAGCTTTTCTATGCCTTAGACATTAACAAGAAGGTTATGGGCACTGAAATGAGGTAACATCCAAGATCTGTAATGAAGATATGAATTTTGCATTAGTTGACAACACATCATCTTAGATTATTTTCACACCATTTCTACAAAGAGATCTAAGCATTTCAATAATTAATAAATATTTTTCCTGCTTTTAGAGAAACAGGCATGGAAAAATTCAGAAGACACCTCAAAAAACAAGAATGAGGTAGTGATAAACATCATTATCAATCAGTCTAGTTTTATAAGAGAACAAATAAATCACATCTTTTAATAGTGAAAAAAATCTACTTTTTAGTATGAAGTTACTAAAATACTAACTTATTTTTAACCTTTGAAGGGATTTGCTAATTGTTCTCAAACATATCAAAGCCAGGTTTAAGAACAGGCTTTTCTTATTCAAATATCAATTTATTTTTTTTTTTATAGAGGCATGCTTTATTTATTTATTTGTTTGTTTGTTTGTTTTGTTTTGTTTATACACACACTGGGTCAGAAGTGTGGGAGGGTGAGAGAATTCACCAGAGCCAGAGCAGGGAGCAGAGCAGGCAGAAGGACTGAAGCACACTGCTGAGGGGAGCAGCGGGCGGCAGGAGAGGTCTGCGCGTCATGTGGGACCATCCTCCTGTGGCCGGGAGCAGCCGGGATCGAACCGGCGCCGCAGAGGCCGCGGGCAGCTTCACAACCCAGCGCTCAACTGCTGCGCCACCGGAGAGGCCCTCAAATATTAATTTTTTTTAAAAAACAACAAAATAAAATACTTAAGACTCTTAAATTCTTAAATGTTCTTCGGAACTTTGCTGGTTTATTAGCAAGCTTCTTTGAGGTATATTACTAAGAACTTTATAAATCCCCACAGTTGTGAATATCTCTATAGTACACCATCTACCCCATAAAATGTGCTAAAGTGTAATATCACAATTCAGCTGACCCTACAGAACATTAATGATTCTATAAATACACAGCTAAAATCATTTATAAAGCCACAAAAGTCTGCTTCCAAAACAAACTCTACTCCTCCTTATGCTTACACACAACTATCATAACATCAATTATGAACTTATTAGACTCTTAAAAGAAATTTTTTAATCTCCATTAGGTATCTATCTCTTGAGAGTTATTCTTTAAGCAATGAGAAATAATATCTTCCAAGGCTCATTGAAATGAAAAGGGTGGGCAGTCTGGGGGGGGGCACTCCCTAATCAACTGATTGGCTCCACTACTGTGTGTTTCTAGCCTATGCCTTTTTGTTATTATGTTAGTCAAATATTATGGCTCTTCAGGGCACTCTGCTAATAATAAACATGATGAGTGTTCCATCTGGCCTGGAAGAGCTCTATTTCACTGGTTTGGAGAGCCGTTGTCAAAGCCATTTCATGGATGACCAATTCTTTACTAGACTTTCCTGGTACAAAGTAGCTTTATTAGGAGACTGGTGGGGATTTGATCTGCAATATTGATATAATAATAAGCTTTCCAGAAAAAGGCTTATAATTCCTCACAAATTCTTGGTGTCTGAGAACTTTTTCTAAAATACATTGATTACTTGGCTTTCCTGATGCATATTAACCAGCCACATGAGAAACAAACCAGGACTGAGAAATAGTGGGTCATAAACCAGATTTACTTTCAACATCTGGACATAGAAGAAGAATGACAAGTGAAGAGATAAAACAGGGTGAGGGAAAACAGAGTTAAGGGTTCAAAGAGAAAAGAAGATGAAGAAAACTGCCCTAAAGTATAAAAATTGTTCAGGGCCTCCCTTGTGGCCTAGGGGTTAAGTCTCAGTGCTACCACCACATGGTCCACCATGATGGCCTGATTTGACCCCCAGCCAGGGAGCTAACCCTCAGCAGTGTATTTCAGTTAGTCTGCCTGTCCTGCTCCCCACTCTGCCTCTGGAGAATCCTCTCACGCTCTATACTTCTGGCCTACACCCCAGTTCTAAGCAAAAATAAATAAAATCTTAAAACATATTAAAAAAAAATTTGTTTGTCCCATACAGAGCATCCAGAGGTCTTAGCCTGCCAGATTGCAACTTCATCTGATGTTGACTCTGAAAAATTAGAGAGCCTAGAGATAAAGAGGCAGAAGGCACATACTCCCTAGGCCCCCAATCATCAGCAAAATGATCAGAGTCCTGGTTCCTGTCTCTAGAATAGGAAATATCCCCTGGGAGTATTTCTGCTTCTACCTAAACCCGATATTTCATGTTGACAGGACTTGAATGCTATCAGGTGAGATCAGCAGCTTCCTACAGAAGGAGGAAACCATGACGCTCAAGACACTTCTTTTAGTTTCCAATCAACTAAATCCCAAGAGGGAACAAGGCATATTTGTGGTGAAGATTATGAAATACCATAAAAATATTTCAGAAAATACAAAAATGCCATGTGTCCTTCCAACCCAAGTTGGAAGGAACAAATGTTGACATTGTCATTCTTTCAACAGAAGTCCCCTTCATCTTACTTTTCTCTTTTCTCACTAGAGATAATGTCCCAAAGTTGTTTTATGATGATTATTTTAATATTTACATATATGTGTAGCCACACAATATGTTGTGTTTATTTTTTTTTAAAGTTCTACATAGATGTAATCATAAGTTATTCTGCAACTTGTTTCCTTCAGAAAAGATTTGTTGAAATGTATCAAAGTTAGTATGGGCATATCTAGTTCATTTAATTTAAGTACAGTGAAGTATTCTTTCATTAATATATCTGTTTTTTTTTAAATGACATTGCAATTCTTGGACCCGCTTGAGATTTGGGATTCATATTACAAAATTGATTCATTTGAAAGAATAAACTCTTGCCATGCACATAATAATTCATTCTCTTCTATCCAATCACACAGATACTTCATTCATGGGGGGGGGGTTGTTAGTTTGCTATTGCTTAAGGTCTTTCACTTTCTCTTTACTCATATACAAAAAGCATAGTTATAGCTTCCTTGTAGACATTGTTGTGAAAGATATCTTTTCCCCTATTATGGTCTCTGTTTTGTAAAGGCTGATAAATAAAAATACTTTCCATTTATATATTGATATCTAATAAACCTATCAAAAACTTTTATAACAGCTATAAATTCTTCAAATTTTATATAATCATATCACATTCAAATAGTAGCAATAAATTTTTCTTCCTTTCTAACAATTCTATAATTTATGCATTTTTTTCTTATCTTTTCATGTCTGGGATTTTTAGCAACGAATTGAAATGCTAAGAGTTGCACTAAATATCACACACGTCCTATGACTTTAATGGAAATGATTAAAAGACTTCATTCATAAACAAGGTGTTTGACGTAAGTTTTTGCTGGATATCTTTCAGTAGATTACGGAAGTTTTATTTGATCCCTAGTTCAAAACAAATTTTACTTTGCATAATGCTAAATAAATGTTAAAATAGAAGAACTGAGATGCTTCTATTGAGATGACAATGTGATACTTTTGTTTAATCAATGTAGGGAATTACACTGTGGAATTCTTATGATGTTGGTTCATAGTCACTTTCTTAGGAAAAAAAAAAGGACGTAAAAATACAGTGAATTTTTAATATTTGGTTGGATTTAATTTACTATTTTAAGATTGTACATGCATGATCCCACATGAGAATAACTTACACTTTTTTCTTTTCTGTTTTTATCTGATTTTAGTGTCAATATTATATTAACCTCATGGAATGAGTTGGACAGCTTTCATTATTTTCTTATTCTCTGATACAGTTTGCCTTTCATGTGAACTATCTATTATGCATAAACCATTTATATCTATAATTTTCTATGAAAAACATTTCTCTAATGGTTACTGTTTCATTTTTTTTTCCAGCATATTTTCTTTTATGCCTCCATTGTATCTATAGTTACATGGCTTTTCTCATTACTCATACTATATATCTGTGCAGTGTCTCTTACCTCTTAATCAACCTTGCTAATTTATTTTGTAACACAATCTGGTTTTGTTGATCATCTCTTGTTTGTTTGTTTATTTCATTACTGCTACAGAATATTCATTTGCAAACAAAGTTCAAAAACACTCCAGGGAAACTACTGCAAAGGAAGTCAGGAAAATCAACAATTAAGATGTGAATACACTCCCAGGTGGAATGAAAATAATAGATGAAGCGAAAAATAAATTTAAATTGGAATGTTTAGAACCTCTGACTATATCATAAGAACTATTTTTAATCAAAGAGAAAAAGCTTTAGCCAAAAATTACTAGGAAGTTGAGGGTACAAAAAGAGTTTAAAGCATAATTGTCATTTAGAGGGAATAGGGTAGAGAAACTAAATAATTTACACACTGGTTAAGCAAGGGTGTTAAAAATTTAAGAGTTCTCTGTCTAAGCCTTTCTAATTTCTCGCATTGTATTTTTTTCTGTTACTACTATGTGTTTGAAGCAGAATGGGGCTCAAAATATGATCTTACAATGTCATCTTGACTAAAAACCAGTAGCAGACAATATAAGAAGCTTCAAATCGCCCTGTACCACCTCCTTATTGAAAGACATTTTAAAAGATTAGCTTAGTATCAAGTGTGATATAGACTTTAAATAGCTAAGTTTTCAACTCAATAAATTTTAAAAAGTTGAATTTAAACATAAATATAGTAGCGACCTTCCTTTCTGAGCCTATTTCTTATTCCTGCTTTTGTACAACCTTCCAGTCCCCTAACCAGAATAGTTGATGCCCTTTCTGGCCTTTGCTTACATTCTTCACCTTTCCTCCAGTTCCCCCAACAGAACAGTAGACTGGGGGCATCTAGAAAACAAAAGGCTTCTTTTTAACTTTGGTGCCTAGTACACTGCCTGGCAGGGTATTCAATGAGTGCTTCTTGGATAGGCACAAACGCTTCCTTTCGCCACTGTATCAGTCTATTTCATGTCTAAAAAGATGGATACTGGACATAAAGATAATATAAGTTTCAAGTTCACCCCTTCACAAATCAACCATGCTCTTCACAAATCAACAGTCTTCCTCTGTATTTTCAACTAGAAGTCATTTCTTCCCTGTTTTAATTTATAATGTGGTTTCACATATCTATTTTTTTTAAAGATTTATTTATTTTTATACAAGAGCTGGAGTAGAGGCCAGAGGCGCGGGAGGGTGAGAGGATTCACCAGACACAGATTGGGGAGCAGAACAGGCAGGCAGACCGAAATACACTGCTGAGGGGAGCAGCAGGCATGACAGGAGAGGTCTGCCACACCATGTGGGAATCTCCCTGGCTGGCCGGGAATTGAACCTGCACCACAGAGGCTGCGGACAGCTTCACAGCGCTGTGCTCAACCTGCTATGCCACAAGGGAGGCCCTCACATATCTATTTCATTCCACTTATTATATTCTATGCTATTGGGGAGATATTTCTAGACAAAGACCCTCATGTTTTTAAGACTAAACCTTTCTTAGATTAGGTTCTGCCTAATTTGTGTTTTCTGCATAGCACTTTTATCATTTCTTGTAATGGTCCATGTAATAGTTTTAGGATGCTTCAAACCCAGTGGTTTTTCCTGCATTTTTTGTTGTTGTTTTGGAAGTACTTTAATTCTGTCTATATTTTAAACCCCCCAAAATTCATATTTTCGCCACTGCTTTAGCGAGTCAATATTAATTTAGATGTACTTTTCTTTTTCATTAATTCCTGAATTTTCTTCCTCTTATCTAGAATAATTTTCCTTCTGCTCAAAGCATTCCTGTATATTTTCCTTACTGAAATGTTGCTGTTTTGTCTAGAAAGAAAATGTGTTTGTTTTTGTCTTCATATAGAAAGGGTATTTTGACTTGTTATAAAATTTCAGGATTTCTATATCTTTAATTTTTTTACAAGTGTCATTCCACTTGCTCTGCTTCCCCTAACTTCTGTTGAGATGATAGAAGTCTGTCTTATTGCTTATTCTTCGAAACTTATATCTAGTTTTTCCTTCTGTTTGCATGTAAGATTTTCCCCCTGCCTTTATTAACAGTTTTACAATGCCATTGCAGGTGTAGTTATGTTTTCTTTAATCCTGCTTGGAGTTTGCAAGTTTCTTGGATCTGTGGGTTAATGTATTTATCAGTTTTAGAAAATTCTCAGTCACTATCCTATCAAATGTCACTTCTACTTCATCTGTATTTCCCTGCTATTTGGGTTCTTGGCCGTGTGGGTCTTGGTAATCTTGGTCCCTCTATGATCTTTCCTGAGATATTTTTAAAACATTACATGCATGTTATCTAGTTCTCAGCCAAAGGATGTATTTGATATAAGCTAATCCTCAACAGTCAGGAGAACATCCCTTTTGGAGGTGACACTTTTTATCTTATACTGGTGCTAGTCATAGATCAAAACACAATCTGCTCATTCTTACCTATTCATAGTCACATACTTGAAATGGGAGTTCCCTGTAAGGTATTAAGAAATTAATAATGTCAAATCTATTAAAGAACATTTAAATCTTCTGCTGACCTAGTCACCAGCTGCGTCAGGCACAATCACCTAGGACTAGGGCACTGTAATGTTCACTAAAAATCCAGACACTGGAGGGGAGCTGCCAAATCATAATCTGGGGTAGGGTGGCAAGGTCACGGCCAGAAATCCCAAATGGAAGAGAAGTAGAAGAAGTGAACCAGGCCAAAGGACAGGCAGAGTGATGGACCAGGAGGTATCTAAAAGCACACTGGGGCCTTAGAATCTACTTCCTCATTCACACATGATGCTCATGCCTCTTCTAAAAGCAGATAACTCCCTGCCTCTAAGTTCAGGTTTCTTAAAATAATGATAATCATGAATAATTATCTCACAGGCTTGTAGTGATTGGAAATAAATATGCAGAATGCTTAGAATAGTGTCTCTTTCATAGTAATTGCTTAATAAGTCAGAGTGATGATAACGGTGATGGTGATAATGATGATTGTGCTGAAGATATTGATTGTCATGATGATCATGAAATGAAAATGGTTATTATCAGGAGGAAGTCAGAGGATATCAGAGTACATGGTCTTGACATGTTACAGCTGACTTCCTGGTGGTCATTTTTTTTTTTTTAATGAAAGGGAAAGTCTAATATTTACTATTTTATTAGGGTAACATTGATTTACAACACTGTATATGATGCAGAAATATAAGATCCCACTTCTTCAGGTACATGTTAACCACACCAGCCCCACCACCAAGGTACCCTTAGTCCTCCACCATAGTCAGTTGTGTCCCCTCCTTCCTTTGCTTTCCAACCTCCCCTGCCCCACTGGTAACCTCTGTTTTACAGCCAGATTTCTAGGGTTTGCTTTTGGTTTGCTGTTGTTTGTTTTTTTTTCCCCTATATCTCACAAGTGGACACCATTTGGCATTTGTCTGAGTTATTTTGCTTAAGTCATCCATATTGTGACAATGGCAAGAGGTCAATCATATTTTTTACAAAGTATTAATTCCATTGTGTATGCACATGTGTGTAAATAATGCTGCATTGTAAATAATGCTGCAATGAACATAGGAGTGCATATATCCCTTCAAAGTGGTGTTTTAGCATTCTACCAAGGAGTAGAACTGCTGGATCATATGGTAGATCTATTTCAATATTCTGAAAAACCTTCATACTGTTTTCTCCAAGGACTGGACTAGTCTACATTCTCACCGATAGAACACAAACCTCCCTTTCTCTCCACATGTTCACCAACACTTGTTTCTGGTTTTTTTTTTTGTTTGTTTGTTTTTTTTTGATATGGATTATTCTCAGAGGTATAAGTTGGTATCTTATTGTGGTTTGGATTTGCATTTTCCTGATAAGTGATGATGAGCATTTTTGCATGTACTTACTGGCTGTTTGTCTTCCTTGGAGAAGTGTTTATATAGGTCTTCTGCCCGTTACTTACTTATTTTGTTTTGTTTTTTAAGATTTAGTGGTTTTAAAGTATTTGTTCAACCTTGAACAAGTGGTCATGCTCCTGAAGTAAAATCTGGCTAAAGTTGAGCTCTGTATTGGGAGACCAAAACCCAACAGGCTCCATGGGCACACGACACATCACAGTCATAGTCCTGCCTCACTGTCCCTAAGAGCTAATAGTAACTGACCGGGAATAAAGCCAACTCACTCATTGTTACAGCGCTTGAAGAGAGACTTGATGCCAGTTTGTATGGCTCAGAATTTCACAATGATTAATAATCAACGACTCAAAGGAGAAACAGCACATACTTCACAATGGACACATTCCTCATTGTGGCGCTTACTGAAAAGTATTGATAATAGAAAGCAATTTTCCTAAGGCTCATTCACATAGGACTAGATGGGTTTTTTGCTTCAAATATACTGCATTTTTAAGAGGGATTTTTTTTTTAAATCTAACTGCCACTTAAACCCAATGGGTTAAGTAACCTGGATGGAAATTGATAAAATCAGGACACTGCCATTTCTATTCATGAACACCTTTCCTGTCCCCATTTATCTTAAAATATTTTCTATTGTAGACAAGGGAGACATTTATAAAATACCAGCTTTTTCAGAATGTGATAGATATTGTCTTCATTGAGATACATGGATTTGATGATTGCTTTTCAATCTGTGGGTAAAGAAGAGGTTAATGATACCAGAGAAGGGGTGAGACACATAAGGGGGTGGCCGAGGAAACAGATAACAAAGGGAGATCCCAAAACTTGGACAGAGGATACTTTCATGTCCTTTTGTGTGGTCATGTGAAAGATGAGTAAAGAACACACACACATATACACACACACATGCATATATATAAATAGATACATAAAATATAAAATGCAAATTAATATAAAATATATTAAATTATATATAAGATATATAGCTCTGATTGGAGAAATATATCTGTAGAATATATATCGGACACGTATTTATGTAAATCAACATGGGTATATACATCGAATTGGAGATATATATCTTATATATAATTTCTATTTCTATATAGTATATAAAAATAGTTTACCTTTTAATCAATGCAGTACCATTGTTTTACATCTTTGCTAATATTTTGACAATGCAGGATTTCTTCTCTCAGGTGTGGCCATAGTAGCTCTCCCACCACCAAAGCATCCAGCATCCATAGTCCTCAACATAGTCCACTGTGCTCTCCTTCTCATCCCCCACTCTCCTCTCTCCCTCCTCCTCTCTTCCCCTCCCCTCTTAGTGGCCTCAGATCTATGGTCATTTTCAAAGTTTGGTTTTAAAAGTTGTATTTGTTTGACCCTTTGTTTGGTCTAGATTCCACATATAAATGAAATCATCCAGTATTTATCTTTATCCTTCTGGCATATTTCATTAGCATAGTCCCTTCCAGCTCCATCCAGATGTTGCAAACATCTTTTTTGATCACTTAGTACTCCATTGTATACTAAAGTATATTTCAATATATATTCAACACACACATAAGTGTGTGCATGCATATATTTCTCTTATATTTCCTGGACAAGGTTAAAATTCTGGCAGATGTGGGATCTGTTCATGAGTGAACTTATCTTGATGAAGACTAAGGATTCAGCCTTGGAAACCTGAAGGATCTTCTCCTAGAGTGGAGCACAGGTTCATGGGCCACATGTATGTGAAGCTGCTGCTTCACACAGTGGAATGTGCACTCAAGTACAATTAGACCATCTCTGTGTCTTTTCCATATCACTATACTCTTTCTTTTCCCCCCTCTACTTTAATTGTCTCAATCACCGAGTTTCCATAAATAAAGGCAGGCAATAGGAGAAAACCTCCTTGAGGAAATGAAATGAAGTGAACTGCCTTTCTTACTGGGATCTCCTTACTAGATCTCAATTTTTTTTTAATCAAAAAAAAAAAAAAAAGAGGAGTTTGAACCATAATCCTCTGACGTCTGTCCCAGGTAGGTGCTCTAGCAGTCTAGGATCCCATGTTTTCTCCAGTTCTTCCCATGAAGTACCAGATTGGAATTCAGATAGGGAATCATTCCAACCTTGTCAAACCAGTAAATTTTCAGGGAATTTTCAGGGCCCTATAGACTCTAGGGTGGGATACTGAGAAGTCACTATAAAATTAGGGAAATAAGATACTCAGGTACAAATAAACTTAAAAAAAATCTATGTGTGCAGGAAGAAACCCCTAAGGTTGCAAAGGAGTGACCTTGCCATGTTCTGTAGAAAAAGTAAGACCTTCACCTCTGAGTGCTAATTATGATTAGAAAACAACCTCTGAGGCACATATTATTCTCTGTACTTTTCCAATGATATAGCTATGAGACATTGAGTAACTTGCTCAAAGTCACATAATGTCTTCAATAAGTGGCAGAGCAGGGCAGTAGGAGACAGAGAACTCACTTGCTAGAACCTCACTTTTTTGGGCCATGGTTCTATGGGAGCAGACTTCCAACAAACATCGCTGGATGGACTGATTTTGGCCTACTCAAATTCCCCATGAACCCTTCTCTCTGACCATAACTTTATGTCAGCTAATATTTCAGAATCTCCTGTATGTGAATGCAAGTAATAATACCTGACTCCACGCCAGGGATGGTTACTGGAAGAGTTCTTAGTGATGATACTAAAACCCCATGGGGTATTATGGTGTTATTAACAAAATGCTGGGGGTTCAAAGTTATATTTTGGCAAAATATTATACCCCCCAATTTTTTTAGGAAGGAAACATAGAGGTGGAATTAGTATTTACTGCTAGTGAAACTGATAACAAGTGGACTCACCTCCAAATTAACCAGTTGTGTGCAAATCCACACAACAGAACAGCCCTTGTGAATTTATCAATTTATATCAACCTTTCACAGAACTGGACTGGATCTTACTAAAAAGAGATTTCTTTCATATCTCATTCTATTTCAGTGGAAGTGGAATTGTAAAAACAATGACTTACACAAAGGATCTAGCATAAAGTAAGGTACAACTGATGTGCCCATGAGTGTTTAGCACTAGGTCTCTGCAGGGATCGCTTTTACCAATCTATGACACCAACCATGGATGTTGGTAGCTGTTGCCCTTTTTCAGTTTAGAATCCACAAAGCCACTAAGATGGACACCTGGGTATTAGACAGGAAGAATGCATGTGCTGTGAGCTATGCACTGCATGGGGGGGAGTGAAGCTAGTCAAGACAGGGCTGTGGGCATAATCTTAACTTAGACTGCCCATTCTCTACAAGATTCTACCTCTGTGGGTGTTTGTGAAACATCTGTTTTGATGACTTTACTTTAGGGTTGTGAAGAGGCTAAGGCTAACTCTTTCATTTTAATTTTTACCTTCCCCATCCCTCATTCTCTCCCCTGAGAGCATGACACAAACTCCCTCTCCAGCTGGTGATCTGGAGAACACATCCCTCCCAGCCCTGTTCAATTATATTCTTTAGAACCAACATTGATTCCTTTTGAGGGAGCCCCAACATGTCAGGGTCTAAGGTTTTGTACTGGTAAATCTTGAACATCTGGTTTTGGTTGTAAGTTAATTAGATAATGTAACTGAGCCCTTTTGTGTTTATTCATTGCTGAGTTCTTCTAAAGTCTGTTGATATCATGTCTCTTCCATAGCATTCCCCAAAACAGAAGGAACCCAGTAGGACCTCCCAGAGTCCTGTCTAATGTAGGGATAGCCATCACAGGAGATGGACAATCATCATCCCCAGTTCCCAAGAGATGATCTCAAACATTCATTGGTCAACATCAGGCAACATTTCTTCGGATTGCACCATGAGCCACACTGAGTGAGAACATCATGTTATCTTAACTCAACAATAATCATGTTGGGATTGAAGCAGTGATAATAACAGAGTGCAGGATTTGGGAGTGAAAAGACAAAAATAACACAGACTTTTTTAAATAACTCTACTTCTCAAGGCCTCATCTCATCTGTAAAATACCAAAGATTTCTATCCTATAAGGTAAATGGTACTCCTATTGTTATTGTGGGGACTTAATGAGATACAAACAAAGTGCCTGGCATGATGTCTGGTCAAGAAAGGACACTTCACAGTCACTTTGAATCTGAATTTTCAAAGGGAAGAAATTGAGAATGGTCAACTATTGAAAGCCTAACCATAGAGAATCCTTGAGAAACCTGCAATGCCTTAGGGATATGTTCCATTTCAAATCTTAATACAAAAAAAAGCTATGTGGTTGAACTAAAAAGTGGATATATTTATAACTTATTATATCACAATGTTATCTGCATATTTATCTTATGTACTTTACATGTATACTTGGAAAGAGAAAGGCATCTTTATTAGTCAAGAATGTTTATGCCACACAAAGGGATCTACTCATCTGCATAAAGTGTATATTTCTTTGCTGCAGAGCACAGAGTAATGACTTACTCTTCACACCCTAAAATTGTATCCATCAAGGATGGAAAACAAACTTTTGGTAGCAGAGGCTTCAGTTCAGCTGAGCAATAAATCCTTGCTGGCCCCAATGATTGCAGGGACTGACTCCTGCTAATCATTTTGATGTCATTATCCTCCCCTGGAAATACATGGATGATTCTGGCCTTTAAAAACAGATTTAAGAGAATGCATTTATCTTGACATTATCAGCCTTTTAAATATCATGCAATAGGGCCTTTTGACCTTTCTGTGTTAACAATGAGTTGCAAAACCATTGGATGACATTAATGGAATGAAGTGAGAAAGAGCGTGTACTCTGGAGCAGTTGCAGTGACAGGAGGGACATGAGGAAGGGATATGCAAGGTGTGAATGAATCTTGCCTTAGTCCTACAGGAATGGAGGAATCACAGTAAATGGAAGCAAAAGAGTAAAAATTGGATTTCATTTCTGTTTCTACTCCAAATATGTTGCCCTTGGGTATAAATCAAGGCATGAGTCAAGAAAAAGAAAATTTTGGGTTTATAATGAGGTGGTTGACAATGTCTTCAATTCTTCAACATGTAAAGCAGAAACCTTTATTAAATGCACTCAATAATGTAAATTTCTACTCTTTTTAAATTGATATAATGTTGGTTTACATTGTTGTTTGTATTTTGGGAAGGGGAACTCCCCTTTAGGTCTTCTAACCATAGTTCACCCACTACCAAGGCACCCATAGTCCACCACATTAGTCCCTCATGCTCTGTCCTTTATGCAGTGTTCATCAATTCATCATTGTATATTGAGAACAGCACTGAATTCTGTCCCTAATCATTGAAAGATTATGCAACACTTTTAACTAAAGTATGCAAATCACCCTTCCTCTACAACTGAGTTTCCACACTATCAAGGGTTTCTAACACAAGGATTGAAGGTAATAATAATTGGTCATGTCAGGGGTTCCATAAATGCTAATATCCTTCTTCCCTACTTCCCTTTTTGTACTAACTTGCTCAATTCACAAATCAAATGGTGGAACAAACCTATAAAGTTGATAAAAATTAGAAATTGAAAATGTCTGACTCCCTTGGAATTCTTGAGATACGATTGCCATGAACACATTTTCAAGTACAATGCAGAATTTTAACAGAGACAGGAATTTGAAATTGGAAGCACTATGAAAAATACAGGAGCTGCCACGGGCACAGTAAACATCTCTAATCTCATACACACAAATAAAAATGGATTAAGTTAAAAGCAATGACTGTTCTGGCTTCTAAACCCAATGGGGAGGTCACATCGATGCACACACTGAAATGCATAATTTCATGCTTCTCCACTACCACTATGACGAATGTTTTAAATCCCAGATATGGTTTAAAAATATAGTGGGGTATAAGATTTTCTATTAAACCTAATATAGTGAAATGAACCACTTACTTAACAGTAGCAGGTGAGCTAATATTTCCATGGCAACCAAAGGGTAACAATATCATTTTATTATTATTATCTTCATTTTGCCAGTCACCTTCTTTGAAGATAAATTTCCTTTCTGCATGTGTCTACTTGATAGCTTCCTGAATAATTCCAATCCATAGCTTTTGCATCTCTGTTCACATGCTGGAAACACAATGGCTTATTCTAATTATCTTCTGAAACCCAACTCTTAAATAAAACTTGAAGTAAAACCATAAGCAGATTCCTTCTTTTACTTTAGCTATTGACTTAGGTGCCTTCCTCTTGGCAAAGTGCTAATAAGGAAATAGAGTATGTGCATTGCAGAGGAAGCATTCTGTACATGTCTCCCTAGCATGGGCAAAGTGGGTTTGGGCCAAATCAGGCCCTTTTAGAAGAGATTAAAACATGAATGGCCGAAAACCATTCATATGGAAGACAAAGGATTGACTGGCTGAAACAAACATTTATTGAACAACTACTGGCAGCTGGGCAGTTTGAATGAAGAGATCAGAAGTGCAAGAATATCTCAGATTTGCAGGGGGTGGAAAGCAGGCAAACATGGGATGCCAATAAACTGCAACAAACACCAATATGGTGTTAACATGAAGGTCACCATTGTTGCCCAAATGTGGCCACTTTTAAGAATGAAAGACACAGTATTAATAATTTTGCAAGGGATAATTGGCATAAATATTATCCTAGTTAATATCAAATTGTTGGGAAACATAAAAGGCAAAGCAGCAAAATGTACTTGGAGAAAGATGGACATCAGGGATATTTTTGAGTTGGGTCATGAAGACTGACGCTAAGTGGAGAAGCAGGAAAACAGTCCAGGCAGAATGATAAAGCAAGCAAAAAAATGTGAAGTAGTAAAATGGCATAGTGTGGCTTAAACCCATATGAACCCAAAGAAAACAACCAAGAGATCTGATCCATCACACTGAGAAAATACAAAAGCCTGATGATATCCAGTGCTGATAAGGATATGAATTAATACCCTCTATGTGGGAACATCCCCTTTGGAGAGCTCTACAGTATTACTGAAGATGTGTATACTACAATCCAGAAGTAAAATCTCTGTTATAAACCTACAAGTGTGGCCAAAAAAAAAAAAATACAGAAGAATGTTTATTGTGCATTGCAAGAATGAAAAATTAGAAATGACTTAAATGCTCATCAACAGCAGAATGGAAAATTAATTATAGTAAATCCATAGAATGGATGACTATTCAGCAGTTAAATGAACTAAAACTCAATTCATCGATCAACATAAATAAATTTGACAAACACATTGAGTAAAAAAAAAAAAAAGAAAAAATACAGTCTGTAGGAAAAAAATATAGGATATCATACCAAAAAGATTAACAGCATGGAACTGGTGCAATGAATTGTTTCATGGGCACAAATACACAAAGATAGTAAAAGCATCTGGCAAAAAACTTGCCTGGGAATAATAAACACAACATTTCAGGCATCAGTTTACTCTAGGTAGAAACAAAAGGGAAGAAGATTTGAGGAGAGGTACAGAGTTGTCTTCAGCTGACGCTGCAGCTTTATTTCTTAAAAGAGACAAGAGGGGCAACAAATATGGTGATAGTTCCAGCCATTTCTGACCTGGTTGACAGGTACATGGGATCCAGCATGTTTCAATGTGGCGATAAGTTGGGATGAGAAGCCAGACTGCTTGAGTCCAAGCCAATGCTGGCTCTCCCATGTCACGGTGTGTGACCTCAGGAAAGTGACCTTGTCTTCCCAAGTCTGAAGCCCTTATATGTGGAACACAGCTAAGAACAACATTGACATCAAGGAGTTATATGAGGACTGGATGAATGAGTGTTTGAAAATTCTGAGGGGCCTCCTGGATAGCCTAAGGGTTAAGGCTTAGCACAACTACTGTGATGGCCTAAGTTCAATGCCCAGCCAGGGAGCTGACCCACATGGTGCAGCAGACCTCTCCTGTCTCGCCTGCTGCACGCCTCAGCAGTGTATTTCAGTAGATTTGCCTGTTCTGCTCCTCACTCCATCTCTGGTGAATCTTCCCACTCCCCGCACTCTGGCACAATGCACTGGTGAAGGAAATTCTATGGGGACTACACCTGAGCGGGGGGGAAGCAAATATTGTTTAAAAATGAACAATGGTGTAAAAACTAAAAACATAATAAATTAAAAAAGGTGTTTTTAGCTTTCAAACATCCATTCACCCCAATTCCCCATGTTAAATTCCCTTTGTTTGAGACAGCTGACACGGTTTCTCCTTTTCTAATGGGTCCCTGACTGACTCAACAAATTCACCCCATCGCTATTTTTCAGGATGAGAACACTGAGCTTTGGAGAGTAGAAATAATTTCCATTACAACTAGGCACCAACAGATGGTCTAGAACTCAGAACTCCTGGGTGGCAGTCCCCTATCAACTCAGTTTCTCACAGTGGACTCATCACCAAGCAACCCCACAAGTGGAAGGGCCACCAGTAATCCTATCACTCAGTACAGAGGCAGGCAAAGCTTCCTTACACAACCAGGCCCTCAGACCATAGTTTTCCAACCCTTAAGCTAGGGGTTCTCAAATATTGCCACACATCAGAATCACCTGGAGGGTTTGCTAAACATAAGCTTCTGGGCCCTGGCCTCAAAGATTGTGATTCAATAGATCTGGGGCTGAGGCCAAGAATTTGCATTTCTAATCATTTCCCAGGTTATGCTGATGCTGTTGGTTCAGAAACTATACTTGGGGAAGCCCTACTATTATCCAGTCTCTTTATTTTATATCTGAGGAGAATAATGCCAAAGACACTGATTCAATTTCTTATATGAGGTCACACAGCCAGTAAGTGAGGAAATTAGAGCTTCAATAAAAATCTTATCTATCCTAAAAGTATGTCTGAAGTCCCAGGCACTGTGTTATAGGATCTTGATGTGAAAAGATGAGGGTGATGAGGGCTGGCAGTCAAGTTGAAGAAAATAAGATTATAGATGATACAGTGTGTGAGACTTCTGCAGACACAGGAAGCAAAGACAAGAACCTGACTTCTTGAACAAGGTAATACTGGAGGCATCTTGAAGAGAAACAGTAATCAAACAGTCGAAATAAACAGGTGGAAAGAGGAAATTCCAGGCAGGAAGACAGCTTGTGCAGGGCATGTGAGAAGCAGCACAACATCATGCTTAACAGTAGGAGTTCTGGCTCCAGCTCTTATAAGCTGCAAACCTGGGTAAATTACCTAACCTCCAAACCTTGGTAACCTCAGTGTCCCTTCCAAAAATGGGACACGAAAAGAACCCACTCCATGGAGCTGATGTGAAGATTATTTAAGTTAATGACTACAAGGGCCTTGGCATAGTGCCTGAAAACAATCAGCCCTTAATAAATATGAATAATTGTTATTAGCATTATTATCATAGTGAAGTAGCGAATCAAACAGCCATGAAGATATCTGGGTTTCAAGATGTGGATGAAGTCACTGAGGCAGGTGAAGCCCAACAATGAAGGATTGTCTGCAGTACTGTCTTTCTGCAGGAAGGCAATGAGCAGCCAATGAATAATTTAGGCAGAAGAGTGACATGCTAAGGTCTGTATTGTAACTGGAGGGAAACAGCATAGTAGATGGGTGCTGTGGCCAGTCAGGTGGCAGGAGCAGGTTTTTAAGAAAAGATGAGGAGGTCAGTTTTGGCAATAATGGGTTATTGAAACGGAACTATCTAGAACTCAAAAAAAGATTTCAGTCATGCACATGTGAGGTCCTTCAATTGAAAATTGAATCCACAGAAATGAATTAAATGACCCAGTGATATTATATAGAGTGAAGTGGGTCCACACCAATGCTTACAGAATCAGCACTAAGAAATGGAGAACAGACTCATGAGATATTATCCCAGCAGTTACTAGAGAAGAGTTTCATGGAGATGTAGTTAACAACACAGAACACTCCAGACATTAGGTAAGACAAGGATCACTAAGTGAGTGACACCCAGATTTAAAGCATGAAGATACCATTGTAAACTATTTTAAAGTAGGTGGATGACATCCCAGATACTTCACAATGATCTATATAGGCCTGCACATATGAAGTAGAGGGGATAAACAATAATTAGTAAAAGTGTTTTTCCAAAGACAAAGAACTCTCTTCCTGCAAACTTTCAGAATAATGGTCTGCACGCTTTACTCTCACTCTCTGTTCAAGGTCAGAGTGGTCTGGCCAGATGACTATAGTTCAGGCTCCCAAACAGCCTTCCATTGAGATTATCCAAGTCACATACATACTCTGTATTTTTTCCATACACATAAAGACTTTCCAAGTCCCTGTGCCTTTGGTCATTCAGTTCCCTTTGTCTACAAATCCTTTCTCTCTCCCCCAAATGATGGCAAATTATGACTAAGAAAGTTCTATTTACACTTTCAACTTGCTGTCTGTGCCACGTCCTCTCACCTTGCTTACCTATCAATACCCTCTGCCCCAATACTGTTTATTTCTGTCATAGCACCTTTTTTTTTTTTTTACTATTTTATTGTCTCTTTAATTCCTGTCTCCTTTGCTCAAATACAAGCACCATGAATTGAAGGATATACCCATCTAAACCTGTACTCTATGCAGTTGTATCTAACCTATCCATATGCCTGGTGTATAGAAGGGCATCATAAATAGCTCATTCATTCACTAATGAATGGATGGTGGGACAATGCACCAATCTTTAAAAGTACTTTAATATAATTTAAGGCAAGTGGAAATAAACTCAAAGAAGTAAAGTACATACACTGAAGGGTTGACTAAAATAAACAGAACTGAGTGTGGGGGGGTAGGGGTAGCAAGTGGGAATAGGGAAGGCTTAGGAGCGGGAGAGACATAACCAGCTCCAAGTATCCCCCACTTTTCTAAAGTTTGCATGAAGATCTGTATTAGCACAGAACTTCTCAGTCCTTTGATGATTTGACTTACCATTCATCAACTCTACAGAGTATTGTAATCGTATTTACAGTGTGTGAAAGCAATGCACACTCAGAAGCATGTTCCTCTCTGTGATGCTGGGTGGCAGCGGAGTGGCAGCCCCTGACCAGCATTTTCATTTAAGATAATTTTAACTTACGATGGGCGATAGGTTGACATGGGTGAAACCTCATCACAAGCTAAGGAAAATCTGTACCTGTTTCCACTAAACAAAAGAAATCTACAGAGAATTTTTGCCTTTTTGACCAAAGATGAACTAGTGTTGAGCACTGGTTTTGCAGCAGCCCAAGCAATGGCTACTCCATGCTCCTTCCTTGGGAACTACTTTATACAGGCTGTGTAGTTATGTCATTCTTGCTTTTACTATAAGCTAGTGTTCTTTTAGTTTTTATGTGTGATTTGGCATGACTCCATGGATTATTTTTAGGGTGTAGGGATGTTCAAAGTATTTTCCATATAAATTAGTAGTAATTGCTTCTAGGTGTTATACCATTTTAGCTTATAAAAGGCTTCACAGAAATTGTCTACTTTTGGGTTATGGGGGACACCTGGGCCTACTGGACAAATTCATCATTGAAAATATTATCCTTGCATGAATATTATGATCTAGGTTTTATTATTTCTATTTCATGAATGAGAACACAGAAGCTTGGAGAGCCCAACAAGTTGTTGCCCAAATCACATAGCTAATAAGTGGCACACTGAAATGAGTCTGATTCTACAACACCACAGCTTTGTGCGATATCACATTATTTTTGTGAATAGAATGCATAAAAGCAGACTGAATTAAAATTGAAACAAGTGTTCATTAATTGACCTAGTAAAGGTCAACAGTACCACTATTGCAAAAGCAGGTACACTTATAATTAAAGGGATGGATCATAGTTAATCATTGTGTGGACAAAATTGTGCAATGAAAACAGCCCTGAATAAGGTTTAATAACCTAGACTTTGATCACAACTATATTACCTCCAGCTGTTGCCTTGTTGAAGTCATTTACCAGCTTTGCGCCTTAGGTCTCCATACAGGAAAGAAATCACATCTGTCCTGCAGGTCCATTTATCTTAGAGAATTATGATGAGGAGCAAACAAAATATCATATTTTGCAAGCATTTTAAAAACTGAAAGCAGCTATTTGTAGCTAAAGGATAATTAATTCTAAGCCCCAGACTTTTTTTTCCCCACTCTACACTCTGAAACATTTCTATCATAAAATTTTTGCTTACTCTCTTCTTTTTGTCTTAATTATATTAATGTGATTACAGTTCATCCCAGGGTGTTTGTCTCAGTCCCATTTAGAATTAATTTAAAAGAGATGGTCTCTTTCAAGATATATTCCAAGTAGTATAGTAGAAATTTCTCTGGGGATATCAGAAAATCTGTTCTGCTACAATCCGGTTATGGGAACATGTGGAGATAATTTTCCTTCTCTCAGTCTCAATTTCTATATCTGTAAAATAATTTGAATTAAATATTGTCTTTAATCCTTTCCAACTGTTGCATTTTATGATTATTTGCTCTTCTGAAATCAACATCATGTGTGAAACATGATTTGATCATCCCTCTTCTTTCCAACTAGGTTCTTTATTTTCTTGTCCCTGAAATGAGTCTGAGAAAGGTTGTACATATTACACTACATTCTGTATTTATGTATCCTTATTGAAATCTCCCTTAAATGTTAGAATCCACATTCTCACTGTTGACAGAGATTTAAAAAACATACTTGCATTTTTCATACCACCTTTTGTCAGTTGGAAGCTGATAGGAAATTTCAGGGGAAAAATGATCATCTTAAACAGCAGGCACTTTCTTTAATTCAGGGAATAAAAGTTACACTGATTTTTTTAAAAAGGGGATTTGAAACCAGCATGAATCTCCACCCAAAGCTCAGACAGATGGATGAACCAATGGGCTTCCTGTGATCACCTCTGCAAACCATACATCAAGGGGGTAGGAAATGAATGATTTGAATTACTTATAGTTTCAAACAGATCTAGAAATTAAATCTATTTACATGTGAAAAAAGTTTAATCCCACCTTTCGCTGCTTTAACAGGAGTCTACTTTCCTTGATGTTGGACAAAATTATTTCGCTCTATATTTAAATTAGAATATTTATTTCTGGAAATCCTTTGTTAAGTGTAAAAACAACTCATTAAAGTTTGTCCAAAGAATAATGAAAAGCATGGGAGGTGGGTTTGAAATTCATATTCTCTATAAGAAGCCAGAGGATTTTAACCCAGATAAAATAAAGACTTAAAGGAACCTTCACACTGGTCATCAATTACTTAACACAATATATTCTATTTTATTCAGGAAGACAGAGCAGATAGACAGAAGGAAAATAAGGGAAGAGAAATTGGCTGAATGGCACAGAGAAGCTTCCAAATGACCAAGCACCTCTGTATTAGAAGACATCCTCCCAGAAGTGCACTGACTAGGCTGGAATATGTGTAATCAGAGAGTGGATAACATCTATTGGACATGGTTGAGAAATAAGAAGGGTACCTTACATCATTAAGATTCCTCCCTTTGTCTGAGTTACTCACAAGTGACCTTCAAAATCAATAGCTTAGTAAAACCACCACCTCTATTGCAGAGAAAGTATAACTTTCATTGCACATTTGTACACATGAAACTAATACCCAATCAATACGTGGCCCACTTATGAGCACTCATTTTTTGTTTTGAACTAATGATGTCTTTTACACAGAGGAACTTAGGTCCTCAGATCTTCCATCACACAATTTTCTTCTCACTTTTCCCTTAAAGACTCTGCATTCTACAGATAGATGCTGAATGGAGGTCTTGAAATAGCAACTGGATGAGAGAGGTTTCATTCCAGGCCATGATGGAATGGGAGGAACCAGATTACCACCTGGATAATGAAAAAAAAAAACTGGAACAGAAACTAAAAATGGATTTCAGACATTGAACAACACTCTGCACAGCTCAGTGATGCCCGAAAGAAGGAAAACAAACAAGATGAGCTGTGTGAGTGGTTCAGGTCACTGCCTGATAAATGTCTCCAGGCCAAAGCATGGGCAGGGAGAACCCACATAGGACCTGTGGACCTCACTGAGTTGACAAGACAGAATTCAGAGTTTGAAGAGGCTATGGTGACTAGGAACTATGACAATGTTCTTACAGCAGGGTCTAGACCAAGGGGGCAGAAGTCCCCTTTGAGTCCTTGGCTGAGTCTTCATCCCAGCGTGCATGAGAAGCAACTAGCCAAATCCAGAGGGGAACAAACATGGGAATGAAGTTGTTACAACAATTTCTGGGAGTAGCTTGTATTCCCAACATGCAAAGAGGAAACACACAGGTATATAATGCACAGAATATCAGGTAGAACCCAGAGAAAGGTACGGCCTTGGCAGCAGAGCTAAATTAACCCTAGAGGATAAAGGTTTCTCTGGCAAAGTTTCAAATGAGCCAGAAGTTTCCAAGTAACTTAACTGTGTGCTGGAACAAAATTCAGCTCTAGCAAGGAAATATAACAAAATCCAATTACCAAAATGCAAAATTTGTAGTTATCTGGCATCAATTCAAATTGGCAAGTCATACAAAGAAGCAGGAGAAAATAAACTATGCCCAAGAGAAAACTCAAGCAACAGAAACAAAGACAGAAAAAACATAAATGATAGAATTAACAGACAAAAACACCTTTGATATTAAAACATGTACTATAATTCTTTTCTGTATATTCAGGGGGCAAAGGAATACCTGAGCATGAAAAGAAAGTGGAAGTATACAAAAGGCTAGAAATGAAAAACAAAATATCTGAAATGAAGTGGGGAGATTAACAGCACTTCAGGAAATTAACAGCAGATTATACACTGCAGAAGAAAAAAATCCATGGATTGGAAGAAACAGCAGTAGAATCTGTCAATTTCTAAGCTTAGAGAAAAAAAATAATCATGTAAAAAACTGCACAGAACCTCAATAACATTTGAAACAATATTAAGTAGTATAAGACACATATAACTAACTAGACTCTGGAAGATGAGGTAGCTGAAAGGGTGTTGGTAAAAATGTAAAGAAACAATGATCAAGAACTTGTAAAAATTTATGATAGCCAACAAACCCCAAAGCTCAGTGAACTGTGAGTAGTTGAGCATCAAGAAAACCACAATGAAAAGCATCATAACTAAATTGATGACAAGCACTGATAAAAAGTGTCCAGAGGGGCAAAAACGCATTCTATGAGGAGAAACAAAGATAAAAATGACAATGAGCTTATTTGAAACAAAGTAAGCCGGACCTCCCCAGTAGCCCAGCGGTTGAGCGCTGGGTTGTGAAGCTGCCTGCAGCCTCTGCATCGCCGGTTCAATCCCCGGCTGCCGGGCGAGGGTCCCACATGGCACGCAGACCTCTCCTGCCGCCCGCTGCTCCCCTCAGCAGTGTACTTCGGTTCTTCTGCCTGCTCTGCTCCCTGCTCTGGCTCTGGTGAATTCTCTCACCCTCCCACACTTCTGACTGTACCCAGTGCTTGTATAAATAAATAAATAAAGCTGGAGAAAATTACTAAAAAGAACATATTAAAAAAAAAAGTGACTCTAGGATATATGTGCGTAAACATCATTTAAAAAAATAAAACAGGGGGACTGTCTGCCGGCCTGGGTTGCTGTGGGAGCCGCTGGACGAGCTGCCATCTCCTCTCTGCTGCTTCGCTTCCCGGCTCCCTGCTTCCCGCCCTGACGGACAGGGCGGCAGGGCCGCGGATTGTCAGATAGTTGGACTGTCAGATAGAAGGAGCTGAAAATTGATATACAAGAGCAAGAAGAACACCAAACTTCCATGACGAAAGGAAAAATACAGCAAGACACATAATAGTAAAGCTCCCAAGAATCCAGGACAAGGAAAAAATAATGAAGCTTACAAGAGGGAAGAAACAGATAACATTCAAAGGAAAACCAATCAGGCTGACATCAGACTTCTCTGAAGAAACACTACGGGCAAGGAGAGAGTGGAGGGACATCGTCAACAGACTCCAAGAAAACAGATGCCAACCAAGAATACTCTATCCCGCAAAGCTCTCCTTCCTCTATGAAGAAAGAATAAGGACCTTCCCAGACAAATAGAAACTCCGGAATTTTATTACGACTAAACCCCCACTCCAAAAAAATACTACAAGGAATCCTAAAGCCAGAACCTCAGAGAGACAAATAACAACGAAAGAAGGCCAAAAATAATAATAATAAAAAAGTTATTAAAAGAATAAATAAAATCAAAGGAAAGACAAACACAATGGCAAATACAGATGCTAACATAACATATCAATATTAACTCTAAATGTAAATGGACTAAACTCTTCAATAAAAAGACACAGAGTTGCAGCCTGGATTAAGAAACAAAACCCAACCTTTTGCTGTCTCCAGGAAACACATTTAGCTACAAAAGATAAAAATAGACTCAAAGTTAAAGGATGGAAAACAATCCTACAAGCAAATGGACCAAAAAAGAAAGCAGGAACAGTTATACTCATATCAGATAAAACAGATTTCAAACTCAAAAAGATAAAAAGAGACCCCAATGGTCACTACATTATGATCAAGGGGACAATACTTCAAGAAGAAATAACACTCATTAACATATACTCACCAAACGAAGGAGCACCAAAATATATCAGACAACTGTTGTCCTCTGTGAAAACAGACATCAGAGAAAACACATACGTAGTGGGAGACTTCAACACACCACTATCAACAATGGATAGAACAACAAGATAAAAAATAAGTAAAGAAACTAAAGCTCTAAATAAGGACCTAGAGCATTTGGGCTTAACAGACATCTATAGAACACTAAACCCAAAAAAAACGGAGTACACATTTTTCTCAAGCGCACACGGATCATTCTCCAGGATCGATCACATACTGGGGCACAAGACAAACTTCAACAGATACACCAAGATTGAAATCATATCAACCATCTTTTCTGACCATGAAGGTATCAAACTAGAAATAAACCATAAAAAGAAGGCAAGGAACTTTCCTACCTCATGGAGATTAAAAACCACACTACTGGAAGACCACTGGACTAATGAGGAGCTAAAAGAAGAAATTAAAAAATTCTTTG
Organism: Talpa europaea; assembly: GCF_964194135.1. Taxonomy (NCBI): domain Eukaryota; kingdom Metazoa; phylum Chordata; class Mammalia; order Eulipotyphla; family Talpidae; genus Talpa; species Talpa europaea. The sequence goes on along the minus strand of NC_140074.1, from coordinate 114,315,035 downwards.
AATTGAATGACAAGGAGGACACCAATATCCTAAATGTATGGGATGCAGCAAAAGCAGTAATAAGAGGAAAATATATAGCAATAGAAGCTCACATCAAGAAACAAGAAAGAACTCAAAGAAACAACCTAATCTCGAAGCTCAAAGATCTAGAAAAAGAACAACAAAAAAACCCCAAAACCAGTAGAAGAAAAGAAATAATAAAAACCAAAGCAGAAATAAATGAAATTGAAACTAAAAAAGCAATCCAAAAGATCAATGAAACCAAGAGCTGGTTCTTCGAAAAAATCAATAAAATAGACAAACCCCTAGCCAGGCTCACTAAGGATAAAAGGGAGAAAGCACAATAAACAGGATAATAAATGAAAGAGGAGAAATCACAACGGACACAGCAGAAATCAAAATAATAATCAGTAACTACTATGAATAGTTATATGGAAACAAGTTCAACAATCTAGAGGAGATGGACAAATTCCTACAACTCTACAATCAAAGCTAGATAAAAAAGAAATAGAACACCTAAACAGACCAATTACAAGCAGCAAAATTGAAATGGTAATCAAAAACCTCCCCAAAAACAAAAGCTCAGGACCTGATGGATTTACAAATGAATTCTACCAAACATTCAGATGAATTAGTGCCTATCCTTCACAAATTCTTCCAAAAAATTGAGAAGTAAGGGACAATATCAAACACATTCTATGAAGCCAACATTACACTAATAGCAAAACCGAACAAGGACAACACTAAAAAGGAAAACTACAGGCCAATCTCCCTAATGAACACTGATGCAAAAATCCTCAATAAAATTTTAGCTATCAGAATCCAACAATGTATCCATAAGATAATTCACCATGACCAAGTAGGATTCATGCTAGGGACACAAGGATGGTTCAACATCCGAAAATCAATCAACATTATCCAACACATCAACAAAAAGAAATATAAAAACCAAATGATAATAGCAATAGATGCTGAGAAAGCTTTCGAGTAAGTGCAACACCCATTCATGATAAAAGCCCTTGAAATTCTTGGGATACAAGGAACATACCTCAACATCATAAAGGCCATCTATGACAAGCCAACAGCCAGTATCATTCTCAATGGTGAAAAGCTGAAAGCAATTCCATTAAGATCTGGAACAAGACAAGAATGTCCACTCTCACCACTGCTTTTCAATATAATACTGGAAATCTTAGCCAGAGCAATAAGACAAGAGAAAGACATACAAGGAATCGAAATAGGAAAAGAAGAAGTCAAACTATCACTATTTGCAGATGATATGATAATATACGTAGAGAACCCCAAAAACGCCACAGAAAAACTAATTCAACTCATCAATCAGTTCAGTAAAGTGGCAGGATACAAAATCAACACGCAAAAGTCAGTAGCCGTCCTATACACAGACGATAAATCTGAAGAAGAAGAAATAAAAAAAAATCCCTTTTATTATCGAAACAAAAAAATCAAATATTTCGGAATAAATCTAACAAAAGAGGTAAAGGACCTATACAAAGAAAACTATAAAACATTGTTAAAAGAAATAGAAGAAGACACAAAGAAATGGAAAGACATCCCCTGCTCATGGATTGGAAGAATAAACATTATTAAAATGGCCATCCTGCCAAAAGCAATATACAGATTCAATGCTATTCCAATCAAAATTTCAAAGTCACTCTTCAAAGAAATAGAACAATTATTGATGAAATTCATATGGAATCACCAAAAACCCCGAATAGCCAAAGCTCTCCTGAAAAAAAAAGAAGGGAATGGAGGCATCACACTCCCAGACTTCAAACTAGACTACAAAGCCATAATCATCAAAACTGCATGGTATTGGAACAAGAACAGACACACAGACCAATGGAATCGAACAGAAAATCCAGAAATAAACCCACAGATATATGGTCAACTAATCTTTGGCAAAGGAGCAAAGACTATGCATTGGAGCAAAGAAAGTTTGTTCAATAAATGGTGCTGGGAAAACTGGGTCACTACATACAAAAGAATGAAGCTTGACCACTACCTCACACCATACACAAAAATCAACACAAAATGGATTAAAGAACTAGACATAAGACCTGAAACCATAAAATACATAGAAGGAAATATAGGCAAAACACTATGTGATATGCATATCAAAGACATCTTTACAGACACATCACCCAAAGCAGTGATAGTGAAGGCAAAGATAAACAGCTGGGACTACATCAAATTAAAGAGCTTCTGCACAGCAAAAGAGACAATAACAAAAACAAAGAGAAACCACACCCACTGGGAGAACATTTTTGCACACAACTCTAATGATAAAGGACTGATCACAAAAATCTGCAAAGAGCTGATGAGACTCAACAACAACAAAGAAAATAATCTAGTCAAAAAATGGGCAGAAGAGCTAAAAAGAAACTTCTCTGAAGAGGAAATGCAAATGGCCAACAGGCATTTGAAAAAATGTTCAACATCACTTGCAATCAGGGAAATGCAAATCAAAACTACCATGAGCTACCATCTTACACCAGTGAGAATGGCACATATTAAAAAAACTAGCAACAACAAATGTTGGCGAGGGTGTGGAGAAAAAGGAACTCTCCTGCACTGCTGGTGGGAATGCAAACTGGTCCAACCACTATGGAGAGATGTGTGGAGATTTCTGGACCTACTAAACAGAGCTTCCATATGATCCAGCAATTCCACTCCTAGGTATTTACCCAAAGGACACAGAAACATCAATTCCAAAGAACACCTGCACCCCTATGTTTATAGCAGCACTATTTACAATAGCTAAGCTTTGGAAACAGCCCAAATGCCCAAAAATAGATGACTGGATCAAGAAGATGTGGTACATATATACCATGGAATATTACTCAGCATTCAAAAAAGATAAACACATGCAATTTGCAGCAACATGGATGGCGCTGGAAGGGATCATGCTCAGCGAAATAAGCCAGAAAGAAAAAGAAAAATACTGGATGGTCTCACTCATAGCAGGAATCTAGAAAACTCAAATAAGGGACCAGGAAAATGAATAACTATAAGAAAGTGAAAATCAAAATCAACAAAAACTATGAACCAGAGACACTTTTGGGGGGGGGGGAGTGGAGGGATTGGGGTCAGAATGGGGGGGGTCGCAATTGTATGGGGAATATAAAAATAAAATTTATTATTTAAAAAATAAAAAATAAAAAAATAAAAAAATAAAACAAAGTAAGCCAAAATTAGTGGTACAATATCAAATATAAAATGAAAATATAAACAAAGACTGTCTAGAGCTTACCTGGTGGAAATATATTTTATAAACAAAGGTGAAATAAAGGTACTTTTCAGAAAAACAAAATATGAATCTATTCATTGGCAGATCTGCACCCAAAGAAATGTTAAAAGAACTTCTTCCAGGCCTCCCTGGTGGCCTAGGGGTTAAGTCTCAGCTCTATGACCACAAAGGTTCAACATGAAAAGCATGAGTTAGAGCCCCAGCCAGGAAGCTAACCAACATGGTGCTGTAGACCTCTCCTGTCTCGCCCGCTGCTCCCCTCAGCAGTATATTTCAGTAAATCCACCTGTTCTCCTTCCCAGTCTGTCTCTGGTGAATCCTCTCACCCCCACCCCACCTCTGGCCTGTACCTTAATTCTTCTAAGCAAAACCAAATAAATAACCCCCTACTTTTTTTTTTTTTTTTTTAAAAGGAGCTTCTTTAGTCATCTGGGAAATGACAGCAGATAGAAATCTGGATCTACACAAAGGGATAAAGAGCATCATAAAAATTAAATATGTGGATTAAAATAACATCTTTTTCTCAGTTTTAAACTCTTAAAGAGATAACTGTTTGAAGCAAAAATACAATGCATAATAAGGACTACTAGGACATCCATGGTACAAAGCCAGAGAAGGGAAATGAATGTGCAGTTGAGCCTTGAACACTGACCCCCATGCTGTCAAACATCCACATGTTAACTTCAGACACCTCCCAAACTTAACCACCAGTAGCTTGTTATTGACCAGAATGCCTTACTAACAATATCAAAATTTAATTAACACATATCTCATATGTGATATATATTATACACTATATTCTTAACAAATGAACTAGAGAAAAAAATGTTATTAAGAAAATCATAAGAGAAAACACATGTACAACACTATGCTATATTTACTAATACTGTAAGTTATATTATTTACAGCAAAATCCATGTACATGTGGACCCGTGCCGTTCAAATCCATGTTGTTCAAGGATCAACTGGACATTGTTGTGAGATTCTCATGTTCTAATGAGAGTTTCAAAATACATGAAGCAAAAACTGAGAACTGAGAAAAAGAAGCCCACAAACTAGAATTGGATATTTCAACACTCTTCCCTCAATAATTAATCTAATAATTACTGACAAAATCAGTTAATATGCAGAAATCTTGAATGTTTTCAATGAATATCTAAATGATATTTATAAAACACCCCACCAAATAATGGCAGCTTACATGTGTTTTCCAAGTGCATGTGGGATATTTTCCCAGTAGACCACATTCTAAGACATTAAACAAGTACTAATAAATTAAAGAAGTTTAAAAATATAAAAGAATTATTTCTGATCATAATAGAAATAAGCTAGAAATCAATAATGGGAATATATCTGGGAAAATTCCAACATATTTGGAAATTAAACAGCATAATTTTAAATAGCTTATGGTGCAAAGTAAAAATTCACAGAGAAATCAGAAAATGGTTTGAAATGAAAATTAAATGACAATCTACCAAAAATTATGGGATGCAAGCTAAGGTAAACTAGAGGGAAATTAGTAGCATTTAGTGTTTGAGAATATATGTGAGATTTCTACAATTCTATCCATCTTAAAAAAAAAAAAAACTAGAAATAGAGAAAACTGAACCCAAAGTAAGAAGTGGAGAAAATAATAAGTATTGGAGAAAAAAAAATCAATGAAAATAAAAAAAAAAGATAAGGATGTGGAGATGCTGGAAATCTCATATAGTGATAGGAATGCCAGATGGTATAACCATTTTAGAAAACAGCCTGGCAATTTCTTGTAAAATAAAATATACTTTCTAAATGACTCAATTATTCCTTGTCTATCAAGATAAATAAAAGTATGTGTTCATGCATGATCTTGTACACAGGTTTTCAATCACTTTATTCCAATTATCCAAAATCTGGAAAAAATATCAATAAGTAAATGTGGCATATGCAGAGACACAAGCACTTCTCAGCACCATAAAGGAAGGAACTGCTGATAAAGTCAACAACATGAAAACCTCATACTACAGTGAAGAAACCATGTGAGAAACACCACAACACACACACACAAAGCCTAGAGCCCCATAGATGTGGCCATCCAAGAAATGTAAAATTACATTGGTAGAAAGCAGATTGCGGGTTGCTAGGGATGAAGAAGTAGGAGGGATTGCTCAACGAAATACAAAGGGCTATAAGGAAAAGTTTGGGGATGACAAAAATGTTATTTATCATCATTGTAGTGTTAGTTACAAGACTGGACAATTTATCTAATGGAATTATACATTTAAAATGAGAAAATTATACATGTAATGAATTATGTTATAAACTATGAATTATACTACAATAGATTTTTAAAAAGTGAGGATTTCATAATTCCTAAATTTCATATAAGATCTATAATAACTTTCAACATCATCTCCTTTTCCCATCATTTTTCTATTAGAAAAAAAGGTTGTATTTTTAATGTTTTGACAAAGTTAATGTCTGCTAATTACTAAACAATTATAAAATTTTGAAAAGGAGAAAATACAAAAGATAATATAATCTTGTCATCAAAAAAATAAATATTTTTAAAATTTTTGTTGCTTGTCCTTCCAGGGCTTTTCTTACATAGTTTTGACAGGATATAAAAAAAGAATTGTACACTGTATTTGATATAATATATTGCTCTCATAAAAGAATAATAATGTTAAAACAATGTATGTTGTTCATTTCCCAGTAAAAACCCCCAAAATATCTAGTTTATATGTATGGTCAAATAATTCTCTTTCCAGCTTACAAAGAATTTCCAGTTAGAAAATATCTTATGGTGAAAATTACTGTTAGTGAAATGAGAGTCTGAAAAAATTCCTTTTGTTTTTATTTAGATGGCACTATAAGAATTTGCAGAACTTGGCTCCCATCTATAAACAATAATACACCTACCCCTATTTTTAAAATTTTCTTTCCTTTCCTGAAGTCTCTGAAAGGCAGTTTGCTGAGTGTCAACAAGGGGGAATCTTGTCCAGAGTTTATCTATCTGCAACAGGCATAAAGGGAGTCTGCCACTTAGCTGCATCCCTGTTTTAAGTGCATGATTGGGAAACACAGGTAATAAATCGCCCTATGGTATGAATGCATTTGGGAAACAGGATCTTTCTACTGGAAAGCAAGATAAAGAGGCAGTGCTTTGCAGGTCCTAAACACAAGGAAAACGAGCCTATATCTGCTTATCAAGTGCATGAATATATTTAGCAAGCACCAACTATGAGCCAGGCACAGCACAGGAATTACATGGGGTGGAAAGATCTGGATGCTTTGCTCTCTCAGATTTGACAATCTGTACACATAAATTCCTATGTTAGAATATGAGGACTATTGTCACGGGTATAGAGAAAGTTTAAAAGTCATATCATGGCAGCTCAAAATCAAGGAATCATGAAAAGGTGGGGGAGACCCAAACTCTGGGTTGTATGGGATGGGACAGGAGTCTTTGGAGCAGGGCAGATTAGGAAGAGATTCTAGAGGTGCACAGAGGCATCACAAAGCTGCTGAGTTGAGACTAATGGGGATGAGCTCAGGGACTAGTTCATTAGTTTGCGTTGACAGTAGAAGCCTCACGCTGGAGAATTGTGGCTGATGACCTTGGAAGTTGAGGTCAAATTATACATGGTTTTGGACACATGCAGAAGAGTGTAGACATAACTCTGTAAGAAAGATGGGGTCACTGAACATTTTTTTTTTTGTTGCTTGTTTTTTTAAATTTTTTAAATTTTATTTTTTTATATCATTGTTCATTTTTTAACAATATTTGCTTCTTCCCAACCCCTCAGTTGTAGTCCCCATAGTTTCCTTTACCAATGCACCCATGCACCATCACCTCAGTCCCCTATGCTCCTCCCTCCCTCCCTCTGCTTTCTCTCCCTCCTCTTCCCCTGTAGGATGTCTCTGATTTATAATTGTCTGTTTTTGCTTTGTTATGTTTTGTACTGTTATTTTTTTATGCTGATGTCTTATCTGGTGACCCTATATTCCTGCTGCAAGTGAAACCATGCGATATTTTTCTTTTTCCTTCTGGCTTATTTCACTGAGCATAATTCTTTCTAGTTCCATCCATGTTGCTGTGAATGGCATGAGTTTATCTTTTTTGATTGCTGAATAATATTCCACTGTGAATGTATACCACATCTTCTTGATACAGTCATCTATTTTTGGGCATTTGAGTTGTTTTCAGGTTTTACCTATTGTAAATAGTGCTGCAATAAACATAGGGGTACAGGTGGCCTTTTGAATCAATGTTTTTGTGTCCTTTGGGTAGATCCCTAGGAGTGGAATTGCAGGGTCGTATGGTAGCTCCATTTTTTAGCAGACTGAGGAACCTCCAGACAGCTTTCCATAGCGGTTGAACCAGTTTGCACTTTCACCAGCAACGTGGGAGAGTTCCTTTTTCACCACACCCTCGCCAACATTTGTTGTTGCTTGTTTTTTTGATATGTGCCATTCTTACTGGTGTAAGGTGGTATCTCAATGTGGTTTTGATTTACATTTCCCTGATTATAAGGGATGTTGAATATTTTTCATATGCCTGTTGGCCATTTGCATTTCCTCTTTGGAGAAAAGTCTTTTAAGTTCTTCTGGCCATTTCTTGACTGGACTGTTTTGTTTTTGTTGAGTCATGTGAGTTCTTTGTACATCTTCATGATCAGTCCCTTATCAGTTGATTGGAGTACAAAGATTTTTTTCCCAAGCAGTGGATTGTATGTTTTGATTAATGTCTCTTTTTCTGTACAGAAGCTTTTCGGTTTGATGTAATCCCAGGTGTCTATCTTTTCCTTGACTATCTTTGCTTTGGGTGATGAGTCTTTAAAGATGTTATTGCAATGTATGTCTTGTAGTGTTTTACCTATATTTTCTTTTATATATTTTATGGTTTCAAGTCTTATGTCCAGTTCTCTTATCCATTTTGAGTTGATTTTTATGCATGGTGAGAGATAGTGGTCTAGTTTCATTTTTTTGCACGTGGTGGTCCAGTTTTCCCAGCACCATTATTGAACAAACTGTGTTCCATTGCATGTTCTTTGCTCCTTTGTCAAAGATCAATTGTCCATATAAGTGTGGTTTTATTTCTGGACTCTCTATTTGGTTCTATTGGTTTGTGTGTCTGTTTTTGTTCCAATACCAAACTGTTTTAATTATTATGGCTTTGTAGTATAGCTTGAAGTTTGGAAGTGTGATAACTCCTTTCCCCTTTGTTTTCATCAGTAGGGCTTTGGCTATTCGTGGTTTTTTTTGTGGTTCCATATGAATTTCATCAGTATTTGTTCTATTTCTTTGAAGAACGTCATTGAGATTTTTATTGGAACAGTGTTGAATCTGTCTATTGCTTTTGGTAGGATGGACATTTTAATAATGTTAATTCTTCCAATCCATGAGCAGGGGATGTCTTTCCATTTCTTTGTGTTTTCTTCTATTTTTTTTTAACAGTGTTTTATAATTTTCTTTGTATAGGTTTTTCACCTCTTTTGTTAGGTTTATTCCCAAGTATTTGATTTTTTGGTTTCAATTATAAAAGGGATGGTTTTCTTTATTTCTTCTTCCTTAGAGTGACTGTGTGTAGGAAGGCTTCTGATTTTTGTGTGTTGATTTTGTATTCTGCTACTTTACTGAACTGGTTTATTATTTTGAGTAGTTTTTCTGTGGAGTTTTTAGGGTTTTCTACATATATTATCACATCATCTGCAAATAGTGATAGTTTTACTACTTCTTTCCCTATTTGGATTCCTTGTATGTCTTTCTCTTGTCTTATTGCTCTGGCTAGAACCTCCAGTATTATATTGAAGAGCAGTGGTGAGAGAGGATATCCTTATCTTGTTCCTGATCTTAAAGGAAAGGCCTTCAACTTTTCACCGTTGAAAATAATATGGGTTTGTTGGATATGGCTTTTATCATGTTAAGGTCTGTTCCTTCTATCCAGAGAATTTCAAGGGCCTTCATCATAAATGGATATTGGACTTTGTCGAATGCTTTCTCAGCATCTGTTGATATGCTCATATGGTTTTTATTTTTCTTTTTGTTGATGTGTTGGATTACACTGATTGATTTTCATATGTTGAATCATCCTTGTGCCTCTGGGATGAATCCCGCTTGATCGTGGTGTATTATCCCTTTGATGCAATGTTGGATTCTGTTGGCAAGGATTTTGTTGAAGATTTTTGCATCAGCGTTCATTAGGGAAATTGGCATGTAATTTTCTTTTTTTGTGCTATCTTTGTTTGGTTTCGGTATTAGTGTAATATTGGCTTCGTAGAACATATTTAGTAGTATTCCTTCTTTTTCAATTTTTTGAAAGAGTTTGTGTAGGATAGGCATTAATTCACTGCTGAATGTTTGGTAGAACATTCATTTGTGAAGCCATTTGTTTTCAGGGAGTGCTTTGATTACGGCCTCAATTTCGCTGCTTGTAATTGGTCTGTTTAGGTGTTCTATTTCTTCTATGCCCAGTTTTGGATGATTATATAGTTCTAGGAATTTGTCCATTTCTTCTAGGTTGTTGAATTTGTTTGCATATAAGTGTTCATAGTAATCTCTGATAATTCCTTTGCTTTCTACTGAATCTATTGTGATTTCTCTTCTTTCATTTATAATCCTATTTATATGGTTTTCTCCTGTTTTTTCATTGTTGGTTAGAGGTTTGTCTATTTTGTTTATGTTTTCAAAGAACCAACTTTTGGTTTCATTGATCTTTTGGATTTTTTTTTTATTTCCATTTCATTTATTTCTACTTTGATTTTTATTACTTCCTTTCTTCTACTGGCTTTAGGGTTTTGTTTTTTTTGTTGTTCTTTTTCTAGCTCTTTGAGATGTGAGATTAGGTTGTTTGAGTTCTTTCTTGTTTCTTGATGAGCCTGTATTGCTATATATTTTCTTCTTATTACTGCTTTTGCTGCATCCCATACATTCTGGAAAGTGGTGTCCTCCTTGTCATTCAACTCAAAGTATTTTTCAATTTCTTCTTTGATCTCATTAGTCCAGTGGTCTTCCAGTAATGTGGATTTCAATCTCTATGAAGTGGGAGGGTTCCCTGTTTTCTTTTCACAATTTCTTTGTAGTTTGATGCCTTCATGATTGGAGAAGATAGTTGTAATGATTTTGATCTTCATGTATCTGTTAATGTTTTTCTTGTGGCCCAGTATGTGATCAATTCTGGAGAATGATCCATGCACACTTGAGAAAAATGTATACTCAGATTTTTGGGGGTGCAGTGTCCTCTAGAGTCTGTTAAGTCCATGAGTTCTATGTCTTTATTTAGGGCTCTAGTATCTTTGTTTATTTTTTGTCTCGTTGATCTGTCCATTGGAGAGAATGGGGTGTTGAAGTCTCCCACTACATATGTATTTTCTTTTATGTCCATTTTCAGAGCTGATAATAATTGTCTAATATAGTTTGGTGCTCCTTCATTTGATGAGTATATGTTGATGAGTGTTATTTCTTCCTGGTGTGGTGTACTGTCCCCTTGATCATAATGTAGTGTCCATTTTTGTCTCGTTTTACCTTTTTTAATTTGAAGTCTATTTCATCTGATAATATGTATAGTTGTTCCTGCCTTCTTTTTTGGTCCATTGCTTGTAGGATTGTTTTCCAACCTTTTACTTCCAGTCTATGTTTATCTTTCATGGTTAAATGTGTTTCCTGGAGACAGCAGAAGGTTGGATTTTGGTTTTTAATACAGCCTGTTACTCTGTGTCTTTTTATTGATGAGTTTAATCCATTTATACCATGTTGATCCCAAGAATTTACTGAACATTTTTGATCTAGGAGGTAACAGGATGAGTTTGCAGTTTGATGAATCTGGCTGCAGTGGGAACAAAGGATTGCAGCAGGGAAAAAGAAACATTTAGGAGTTTGTCACAATATTCTTTTTTTATTGAGGTAATTTTGCATTATAATACTATATATATATTTCAGGTGTTCATCATCGTATCATAATATTCTTTAAGTCTGAAATCCAGGAGGCAGAAGAAGGAATATAATGAAATGGCAAATATAAGAATTGTATTGGAGTTAAAAGCTATAGGGTTTGGAAATAGATTGATTTTAAGTGGCAAGAATAAGAAAGAATCAGAATAGAAAGTCAAAAACTGCAGATATACTTTTATCTCCACCTTCCACATTCATTGATGATTGGATCTCATTGAGCCTAGGTGAAATCACAGGATGTTCAGAAATACATAACAAAAGTACTTCAGTGTGTGGATTCGAGAGCCAGACAACCTGGCTTAAAGTCCTTGCTCTGTCATTTACTAGTTCTGTGACCTTGACTTTGCCTCTCTGAATTGGTCAAAATAAATAAATAATGATGGAGTTGGGAGAAAGAACTAGTTTGGTGGGGAAAAAGGATTCATTCACGTTTTGGTTTATTATCATTTAGGGCACATATATTTACTCTCTCTAGTAACAAAAAGAATTAGAAAATATTGACGAGTTTCAAGAAGACATCAAGGAGATAAGATCAGAAAGACAAAAAACTAAATAACTACTAGAAAGAATAAGCTTTTTGCAGTGGCAATAGCCTTGCTTCTTAACTTTTCAACAGTTCCCTAGAGAAAGCCCAAACCTACAAACACAAGTATAGGGAACAGGAGTAGGCCAAACTTAGGGGGGTTACAGCAGTCAGTTGCTTTTCTTTCTTCTTTGCAAAGTTAAGCTATACCCCCCAACCCCCACTCCACACTATAGCCATGAGAACATCCATACAATGAAACCAAGATCAACTGTATGTGTATTGGGTGGGGGGAAGGGGGATAAAGAGGAAGGGTCTTAGGGAGTTTCTGGGGCCTGAGAGAGAAACTTAAGTTTCCTAAGATAACTTCAGAACCAAATAACTGACACAAATAAAAAATAAGGGCACTTCTGCAGAAGAATGAAATACAACCAGACATCTACACACATCACTCCCTAAATAGAATTCACCATCTTTTGTTCACTCACCTTGGAAAAAAGATGGCCCATCAGCATTTTCCATTTTTAACTCTTTCATTCATGGCAGAGACTTAATGAAGCTGATGGGCTGATGGGCACAACTGCAGAGAAAACCACACCAGTTTCTAACAGCAAATAAGTGAGTCCTTTGTTTAAAACATGAACACACAGCCAAGGAAACATACATTTAAGGGAAATCAATAACATGAAAGAAATGAACCAAGATTAACAAAGAGAGACAACATAGAAGACAAAAGAAAACTTTTAAAAACCTAGTCAGTATGCTTTTAGAGATTCAGGAAGAACCCCTATATAAACCAATAAATATATATATGTATATAGGACACACCAAACATACATTTAATGTATATGTTAACATAAACATATGCAATTTATATATATATACATGTATATAAAATAAGGAATACTCATAAAAATAATTTTTTTAGAAATTAAAATATGATTGCCAAATTAAAAAAAACTTAGTAAAGATCCTGTATCAAAAATGGACATTGCTGAAGGCCAAAGTAGAAATATGGGCTATAAGTAAATACCCTGAAGCTTAAATAAAAAGGCTAAAATAGAAATTGTGAAAGCAAGGAAAACAGATGGAAATTAGGGGTGGAAAGAAAAGAAAGGCTTAGAATATAGACCCATATGTTCCAAAACCTGTCCAGAATGTGAGAGCAGAAGGAACAGAAGATAATCAAAGAAATCATAGAAGAAAATATCCCTAAAATAAGAAATTACTTGAAAATTAGTCCATTTAGTCAACAAAATTCAGTGAACTTTTACCTTTTGTCAAGCCCCATTTAGCATTTCATAGGTCAGTGGACAAAACAGAAAAAGATCTCTTCCCTGTTGGAACTGCATTTCAGCAAGCTGAGCACAGTAATGAAAAAAAAAGAGACATACATTCAGATAAACCCATGGCATTTCTTCAAGGACAATGATAATGTTTTAAAAGCTAGTAGGAGCCTGGGCTGGTAGGAAACATCTATCTACAATGCATCAGACTTCTCCTCTTGGACATTCTTTGTAAGTTGACAGCAGCGTAGTACCTAGAAGAATCTGAAGGAAGGTAATTTGAAACTAGAATTCTATCACCAAACAATCAATCATTCAAGTGTAAGGTCAAAGAAAGATCTTTTATTGGACATCTGAGGATCCAAAAAACAATCATTCATATTCCTTTCCTGAAAGAAAAAAAAAGGAAAACTTAAATATGGGGCTCAGCAAATCATAATGTGAATTTAAGAGTATACCTCAATGGAAGAGAGAGTCAAAATAATCCATGGGGTAAACAAACACACAAATGAAAACAAGAATCCAGTGTGTACAACAAGCTTAAATGCAGCCAATCTGCATCAGAACAAAACATTAGAGGGTTCCAAGAAGAATATCTTCAAGAAAAATTTGCTGCAATCATACTAAATGAATAAACATCAGGAAGTATAGCTATACTCTCTTATTGATGTATGAGAGCATGCCACCTTATGAATTAAAATGTGATATATATCTTATTTTTATATTGAAATGAAGGCATAATTTCTTCTGATTAACCTGGATAACACTTCCCAGGACAAATAAATGCAAGAAAGGCATGAGGCATGTTTCTGGGCAACTGCAGCAGTTAGATCATTATGGGGAGGGGGAAGGAATCAAAAGAAAGAGAAGGCAACCCTCCAAGAGTAAGGCAGGCAGCCAGAAATAAAACAAAGAAGAGTTTGTAATTGATATTAGCTACATCCATTGACATCCCAGTACTCAAAGATGGGGGAGACAGAGTGGTTCAAAGACTTGGCAAGTGAGGACAAAACTTGGCAGAGGTCAGAACTAGCTCACATAAAATAGGTGGTGGCCTCCATGCTGTGAGAATAGCTGAGAAGGCAGAGGCTCTGCAACATGATCCACAGAAGTGATGGGAGGAAGAACAGGCACAGAAGGCCACAAAGGAGCCTTCAGTTCTAGAAACTATTGATCTAGAAACATGCACTTTTCCGGAATGGAAGAGAAAGTGTTTGAAAGGAGCATAATTGGTGATAAGAGTCTAGACTGAAGAGAAGCCAGGGGTCTGGGACTTGTGCACCAATTCTCTTCAGTAAGGGGAGAAGTCAGCTTGCAGTGTAGTTGAGAGCTGATGCACAAACATCATCATGGCCTCCATGGGTTTCATTCATGAGGAAACCTGGAGTGGGTTGAGGGGAGAAAGGAAGCCCCCTCCAGCCATAAGACCCTGTAATCTAGGATGGAGTTGGAGAAGGGAATTGGCTCCCTCTTAATATGAAATCTTCAAAATAAGGGTGTCTCATGTTGGATACTGCTGGAAGCTTTCGTTAGAGTTTGCCCTTTAGAGAATGTTACAGAATTTTATGTTCGTAACAAAATCCACAGGTACCTCCCTGTCATCTTTTTAGGTATAAGAAGCAGGCTTCCTGGAGGGGTGATGATTTTGCAGCTTTTGATTCTCTTCCACCTGACAAAAAGGTACAATCTGAAGGGGAAGCATCCTGCTGTGTATTCTGTAAACAATCCCATAATCACACAACAACTCAGTGAGCAGTATTTACCCTTAAAAGGTTCCTCCCAACAGCTCACCAAGCTGCTTTCCAATGAAGTTGCAGCATGTCTTTCAAGTGGAAAGCTTTGCCAGGAGGAGGGAAGAGTGGATTCTCAGCTAGCTGGGAAGCCAGGAGGCAATGAGGTCAGCACTGGGGATGTTAACACAGTTGGCTTCACTTAGAGAAACCCCTGTTTCATAGTGAGAAGGCAGCCATGAGTGCTACTTTGGGGCTGCCCACTTCTTGCATGCATTCTCAATGAATGTAAGGTTACCCCTGAAACAAAGCCTGTATACAGTGGCATACCTAAAGTTTCTGATTCTGGAGCAGATTGTTTACAAATATCCGCTCTCTCAATAGCACCAGTATTTTCAGTAATAATCACACAATAAAAACAATCAATTTTCTTTAGTTTTAAAATAAATGACTATAACATTTCAATGGCAAACACATTATTCAGATTTAATAAAAGTTTGTGTAAGAGCTGACAATTGCACTTACCAAACACAAATGTTGAATATTATCTCTTCAGTGTTTTTAATTTTAGTTGCAAAACATACTTCAAATAGTCACACAGAATGTCACAATTAAGGTAATTCAGGGCATCCCTGGTGGCACAAGGGGTTAGGATGCAACCTATGAAGCTAGCCACAGCCACTGTAGCATGAGTTCGATCCCCAGCCAGGGAGCTACCCATATGGCACAGCAGACCTCTCCTGACTCACCCGCTGCTACCCTCAGCAGTGTATTTCAGTTGATCTGCCTGTTCTGTTCCCCCTCTGTCTCTGGTGAATCCTCTCACCCCCCACAACTCTGGCCTGTACCCCAGTTCTTGTATGTATAAATAAATCTTTTTAAAAAATAAAATAATTCAGGGCCTCCTCGGTGGCGCAGCGGTTGAGCACTAGGTTGTGAAGCTGCCCACAGCCTCTGCAGCGCCAGTTCGATCCCCGGCTGCTCCCCAGCCACCAGAGGAGCGTCCCACATGGCGCACAGACCTCTCCTGCCACCCGCTGCTCCCCTCAGCAGTGTACTTCGGTCCTTCTGCCTGCTCTGCTCCCCACTCTGGCTCTGATGAATAGTCTCACCCTCCCGCGCTTCTGACTGTACCCAGTGCTTGTATAAATAAATAAATAAATCTTTAAAAAAATCAAAAATAATAATTCAACTTCTGTTTCTTTGTGTTTACAACCACAGTGCTATCCTTGTTTATTTGGAATCAATTGTTTAAATTCAGGAATATGCAGTATGAAGACTTAAGACAGGGACTGCCTTACAATATACCCCATCAATTCTGAGCCCTTAGGAAGGTTCCTCCTGTAACAAACAGGTACAGCTGAGTCCCTGCGTATTACAGGCTAACTGATAACTGAGATCGCCCCCATTCTGTGTAGAACATGGTGCTTGTTAAAGGATAAGTAACACAATTGTGCTAACTTGATGATTACACATCTATTATTAAAACCTAACAGTAACCACAGAAACTGCTTAGAGCTTAGATCAATAAGATAATTTTTCAGGGATAAGTATTTTATCAATGGCATTTTTAGAACTTACAGCACCTGGGAATTATGAACACCAGCTAAAATGTCTGGTGGTATCATGGGTTTCATTATTGCTAGTAAATTCTCTGCAGACAATGTGCACCCTTACTGTCTGTGCCCAGAGTGGACTGCCACTGAGCTTCCACTGGTACCCTGGAGGCTAGAGGTCTTAAAGCTCCAGAAGTAGTCTCAAGTGGTGGACTGGCTAGAGCCAGCTGTGCTGATGGCACCAGGAACTGGTGTGAAGCACCAGAAAAGTTGTGTGCCTACTAGAAGTCATGGTGAAAATGCCCATCCACCTGACTACTGAATGGACGACACCTGATCCAAACCAGCCCTCACTGTGGTGAAGATGTATGGAGGTTTGGCATGCACTTGGGCGCAAGTTGTATCTTTACACACAATGTGCCATTGTTAGCGTAGCTTTAGGAGGTTTTTATTGTCTCCATGGCTTAGAAGGATGTACTATGAACTCAGAATAGTACCACAACTCAACAGATCTCTTCCCTGTGATCGTAATTAGTCTAAAGCAAGAGTATAATAACAAAAATAACAATTCCTTTGTATAATTTCAATCTATAAGGCACATCTAGGCCTAGTATATAATCACATGTAACATATAATTGTATGTATTTCATAAAATACATATAATAATTTTATTTTTACAAAAAATATCTGAGATATAGGTTTTACTGACCTTTTAACAAATAAGTAATTGGGAACTCTGAGAATTTAGGCAATTTCCAAACAATATACAATCTTCCGGGGAAGAAGCAGAATACACACATGACCTCTGAGTCAAGTGCACAGACCATTACACAGCTCTGAGTTGATAATAACTAGGGAGAGTCAAAAAGGAGAAATACGAGTGTTCACTGCTTACAAGAAGTTTACACCTGTTATTTAGTAGTAGGTCAGATCCCACTACATCTAATCCAACAGCAATGCCATCTTGTCTATCCATCATTGACCATCAGTAGATTCCTTTATCCTGTAAGACCTATCTCAGGAGAAGTCTTCACATGCAAAGCCTCTTTTCACTCCAAAGGCAGAGTGAGATGCTTTCTTTCTCCATTGTCTCACCTGTCCTATCTCACATCCCTTACTGGGCAATCCTGAAATCCCTGTTTTGCACATCTGTCTCTATAAACATTTCTGTGAGCTCCTTAGTGTCAGCAGTTTTAGTTTATTCTTGTTTGTAGCCATGGTGTCTAGCATGGTGTTTGGCACCTACCCAGTACAGAGTAAATTTTTATCTTTCTACATGCCAATTTCTGGGAAAAATATAACTTAAGGTATTTATAACTGAAGGTGAGTCGGTGTAATACCACTCTCCTGTATTGACAAGAATATACTCTTGAGATATGAGATCAGAAATCTGGAGAGACACACTAACATCACTGACTGCATTTCCAAACACTGATGGTGAGAATATAATAAAATTATCTTAGAAATTAAATCAATATTCTATTTCTTAATGCTACTAAATATATAACCAAAACCAATCTTATATCACATTAGTAAACTCTCAGAGAATACTGGAGCTTGAAAGGGTGCTTGAAAACTGCAGCTCAATATTTTGATTTATACAAGAGGAAATCAAGACTCTGATTTAATAAATGGCTTGCCTAAGATTTCATATATGGTTAGAGGAAGAGCCAACCCGCTGAGCATATTCAGATACTCTGTGCTGCTTCTGTGACCCAAATGAGGAAGTAGATCAGTAATGACAAAGACCAGGCCAGGGACAGAGTATCAGGGCACTCACCTACCCATTTCTGCTCAAGGAAACTCAATACCTAAAACAAGAATCTAGTGACTACTCACTGCTTCCAAGAGCAAAGGGTTATTCCCTCGACCAATAAATATGACACAGGACTCTCTAAGTGCAAATTTTATCCCTTAGAGAAATTAATGTTCTAAGCATAAGCAAGGTTTACATATACTTTTATTTTTTTAAGATTTATTTATTTATGCATACAAGAACTGGGGTACAGGCCAGAGATGTGGGGTGAGAGGACTCACCAGAGAAAGAGTGGGGAGCAGAACAGGCAGATTGACCAAAATACACTGCTGAGGGGAGCAGCAGGCTAGTCAGGAGAGGTCTGCTGCGCCATGTGGGTAGCTCCCTGGTCGGGGATTGAACTCGTGCTGCAGTGGCTGTGGATAGCTTTATAGGTTGTGTCTTAACCCTTTGCACCACCAGGGAGGCTCTACATGTACTTTTATAGCAAAGAAGCTGATGCCATAAAATGAGACAATGGGAGGGGCTTAATTTTAGAACAAGTGACCTCCAGAAATCAAAGATGTTATATCTGTGTGTTTTGAGCCACAGTATGTGTTAATTTCTAATAGTAACCATAGGTAAACAATGGCTATTAGCCTTCAACTAGATGTGAGCTAAACTTAGGGTTTGTGGGCTCCCTCTCCCTTCAAATGGAGATGAGTGGGGTTGTATGATTATGCAGTGAATCCCTGAGGGGAGAAATCCTGTGTCCTGATAGCTACTTTTTTTTTTTTTTAAAGATTTATTTATTTATACAAGAACTGGGGATATAGGCCAGAGGAGCAGAAGGTAAGAAAATTTACCAGAGACAGAGTGGGGAACAGAACAGGCAGATGGACTGAAGACACTGCTGAGGGGAGCCATGGGCGAGAAAGGAGAGGTCTGCTGTGCCACGTGGGTATCTCCCTGGCTGGCCAAGAATTGAACCAGTACTTCAGAGAGTGCAGACAGCTTCACAGCCCTGCACTCAACCCACTGAGCCACTGGGGAGGCCCTGATATCTACTTGACACCAATGTCAGCAGAGTTTATTGGTTGCAGGTAGGGTAGGAGGTCAGGAGGATGTGGAGAGCTAACACCTGGGCTGAGCTGGTGGCCGAAGGCAGAGATATGCCAGGACAAAAGCCTGAGCAGGGAGAGGCATCAGAAGCCACAGTTTTAGACCAGGAAGATGAGTCAGACAGGAAATGGTTAGAAGAGCAGTTTGGATGGCACCTGGATGAGGGCTGCTGTCCTCATGTAAACTCTATGTATCTTCTTCTGCCCACCTGCTTCTTTCCTAGGCCATGTATAAGATCCCTTCCTCTTCCGATGGAGAAGGAACAGCCAATAGGAGCTAAGGTCTTCAGTCCTGTAACTGCCAAAAAACCTGAATTCCACCAAGGATCTGCATGAACTTGGCTGTTGGAGATAAAACAACTGAATTTCCAGCTTTAAAACCCTGTAGCCAACAGGCATATGAAAAAATGTTCAACATCACTTGTAATCAGGGAAATGCAAAACTACAATGAGATAACATCTTACACCAGTGAGAACGGCACAAATTAAAAAAAACTAGCAACAACAAATGTTGGTGAGGTTGTGGAAAAAAGGAACTCTCCTGCCCTGCTGGTGGGAGTGAAAAATGGTCCAACCACTATAGAAAGCTGTATGGAGATTCCTCAACCTACTAAAGATAGAGCTTCCATATGATCCAGCCATTCTACTCCTAGGTATTTACCCAAAGGACACAAGAACATTAATTCAAAAGGGCACCTGCACCGCTATGTTTATAGCAGCACTATTTACAATAGCTAAGCTATGGAAACAATCCAAATGCCCAAAAATAGATGACTGGATCAAGAAGATGTGGTGCATATATACAATGGAATATTACTCAGCATTCAAAAAGATTAACTCATGCAATTTGCAGCAACACGGATGGAGCTGGAAGGGATCATGCTCAGCAAAATAAGCCAGAAAGAAAAAGAAAAATACTGGATGGTCTCACTCATAGCAGGAATTTAGAAAACCTAAAGAAGGGACCAGAAAAAAGACTAATTATAATAAAGAAAGAGGCAAAATCAACAAGCAACTATAAACCAGAGACACACTATGGGGGTGGGGGAGGAGAGGAGGGATTAGGGTCAAAATAAGGAGGGGGTGCAATTGTATGGGGACTATAACCAAAATGAAAATAAAATATATTTTGAAAAAAACCCAACCCTGTGAGACCTCACTGAGAACCCAGCTATGTCCAACTTTTGACTCAAGGAAACTGTGAGGTCTTAAAAGTGAGTCAACTGATGCTGTTAAATGCGTGGTGATTCATTATACAGCATTAGAAAGCTGATGTGGGCATCATTTACTATAAGGAGGAATGAAGGGTGTGCATGACCCTGGGCAGGTCATCTTAAACCAACAAGCACAGCACCCCACCATCCAGTCTGCTGCCCATCCAGCAGGCCCGCTGGGAGAAAGAAAGTGTGAGTTCCTTACCAGTGTGTAACAGGAGCTTTTCTCTGCTTTAAGCAAAGAAAATTGACCATTTTGAGCAACACAGGTAATTAGGCATCAGCGCTAAACCACAGGTGGTTGCTAATAGGTATAATTACCTTCATCTTCTAACAATCTTGAGGTTTTAAAACCACCCAACAAGGAAGGGGTGGGAAATTGCATGTTGGGAGAGTTTATTAGCCTCAGCAAACCATTTCTACTTTATTTTAAAGAACACCCCAGAGGATAGAGCAGTGAACCAAAGCAACGTCCTAAGCTCATCCTGATCAGAACTGAAGCTGGGATATGCTATCAATCATTCAGATGGTTAGAAACTCAGTTTTGTGACCCCTTGATGCCTGTCAGGTCTCAGAGGAAGAGTAAATTGCTTATAACTGTTTACTGTCCTCCCATTACCCCTACTGCCTCCTTGTGGATACTTTAAAAGCATGGCCCCCACACTAAGCATGGTCTCCAATCTCTAACCATGTTGCCTCTTCCACTGTGCCCTCCAGCCAGTGAATTTGGCTCTGTTTCTTATGTGTGTCATGCCCACGCATGCCTCTGAGGATGATTTATACCTGGCTTCAAGGGGCAAGGGTTCCTGTGCTGTAATCCAAGTTGATTTGGCAAATATTGAGCCCCTACTGTATGCAAGGGTTGCACTCTGTCCTGGAGGGGCAGTGGGTAGAAGGAGACACGATCTCTTGAAGCTGGACCTTCTCCAGAGTCCTCACAGCTTCTGCGTTCACATCTCCCTGAATTCTGCACTAGCTTCAATCTCTCTCTCAGCGCCTCATATCTTGAGTGTAAAATCTAAACACCCCACTTGTATGGCCTTCCATGTCCAGGCCCCAGTTCCACTCCATGGCCTGAACATCCCTGAGCTCTTCTTGCTCCAATGAGTTTATCCCTTCCTAGCCTCTTGGCCTTTGCCCATCTTGCTTGTCTTTACAGCTTACCATTTCTACCCTCCTTCTCCAAGAAGAACAGCACACATTCCCACTGTGACTGCCTAGGCATTGCCTCTGCTAGGAAGCCTTCTGTGTTCCTCAGACTATGTAGCTCCACACACTTTCCATGGAAATCCTGGAAACATCATTGGTGATAGACATTTACTGACCTCGCCCACCAGCTTCAGTTCCTGGAGGCAACAGTGGGCCTTGCTTTGTGCAATTACCCACCAAGGCTAAGGCCAGCCAGGCTATATAAGCAAGTGTCTAGAGAGAACTTATTGGACCAGATGGAATATGAGGAATGGAAGAGAGGTTTTTCATCTGCCCTATAGTTTCTTTTTTTCTTTTTTATTTATTTATTTATACAAGCACTGGGTACAGTCAGAAGCGCAGGAGGGTGAGAGAATTCACCAGAGCCAGAGCAGGGAGCAGAGCAGGCAGAAGGACCAAAGTACACTGCTGAGGGGAGCAGCGGGCGGCAGGAGAGGTCTGCGCGCCATGCGGGACCCTCCTCCTGTGGCCGGGGAGCAGCCGGGGATCGAACCGTCACTGCAGAGGCTGCAGGCAGCTTCGCAACCCAGCGCTCAACCGCTGCGCCACCAGGGGAGGCCCTGCCCTATAGTTTCTTAAAGTTGGAAAAATGTATACCCAAGTGTCATGATTTAAAGTTTTAACATGGAAGCAACCCCCGGATTCTGTCCTGGTTTGCACAGAGAGAAGACAAGCCCCCCATTCAAACACTGCAGATGCTGGAGGTAAGAGGTTGCTGATTAGTTTTATCAAATGTCTCTCCCACAAGATTGTAACTCCAAGAATTAGAGACTGTGTTTTTTTGAAATGCCAGTTCCTGGTACAGTGTCTTCTCTAAAAAGAATGTCCAATTTCCCTGCTGTTTTGGGTAAATATAATATGAATAGACAGTGTGTGCCAAAAAGTTGGCACAAGTTTTCCAGAAATGTGTTAAATGTGTATGTTTATGCTAAAATATAAATGTGTTATACACATGTATGAGAGAGATCTACTGGAATATGCTGCATCCTTCAATAGCATGATTAACCCAATATTTCAGTTTTCACAGTCTTAGTGTAGATGTTTACTATCTCTTTCCTGGATGACTAAAATATCCACCTCATGGGTTGATCTTCCTGCTTCTGATATCCTCACAAAATGCAGTACATCTCTATTTATGTAGCCATAGCTGGCCTCCTAAGCTACATGCTCAGATGTGCCACTCCAGAACATAGAAATATCTCATAATTACTCTATTTTAAAAGTGATTTGTCTAAGCTCTTGAACATACATAGATGGTTTCCTGCCCTGGCCCCTGACCACCTTCATGGTCCTTACTCATGACGCTCCATGTTCCTCTTTGCCTGTTAGATGCTGAGAAACACCCAGGTGCCTTTGCCCAGTAGGGGCACCCTCATGCCTTTGGCAGTGCAGGACACTCTGATATTCCTCATTCTCCTCCTTCTTCACCCTGGGTAATCCTGAACCCTGTCAAAACTAGTTCCAACTTCTTCCTTCTCTCCTTGTTTTGAGAACCCTGAATCTGCAAGAATGCTTTTGGCTACAAATGATGAAAGCTGGAGTCTAAGTGGCTCCAATGATAAGAGGCTTGTTACCTCTCTTAAGAAAATCAATGCTGGGACAGTTAATTCAATGCGCAAGAGCTGAATTCCTCCCGGTTTTCCATTCTGCCATCTTCAGTGTGGGTTTTATCCCAGAGTTTGCTCAGCAGACTTCCCACTACCTGGCATGGACTGAAACTGTTTATCTATGTTTATATCTGCATTAGTGTATTCACCATGGTCTCCAGGGAAACAGACTGTGTGTGTGTGTGCGTACGTGTGTGCATATGTATTAGATATATATATATATATATATATATATAAACTATATAGACATGTGAAGCTGGGATAGAGAGATTTTAAGGAACTGGATCACAGGATTAAGGAAACTGAAAAAATTGAAATACATGGTGTAGGACAGCAGGCTGGAGACCCAGGAAAGAGCAGGTATTACAGTTTAAGACTGAAACTTTCTGGAAGCAGAATTCCCTCTTCCTTGGGGGACCTCAGCCATTCACTCTTAACACCTTCAACTGAATGGATGAGGCTCACCAACATCATGGAGGGTAAACTGCTTTACTAAAAATCTACTGATTTCATTGTCAACCTCAACTAAAAGTTATCTTTACAGGAACAGCTAGAATTATGTTTGATCAAATGTCTAAGTATCATGGCCTAACTAAATTGACACATAAAATTAATCATCAGGATGTGTAAATCAATCATTGGTAAGAGTGAAATCTCCATGATTGGTACAGATACTAGCTAAGAATAACCTCCGGGTGCTGGGAAGGCTAAGCATGTGGTTGTGTGGAGGGTGAATCCTCAGATAAAATCAGGGTTCTGCCTGCAAGTCTGCTTATGGTGATGGTGGATGAAGGTGTGGATCTCAGGAGGTCAACAACAATATCAGTTAAACACCAGGCAGGCAGAATCACCATATGGCCTCCTTTATATGTTGTACAAACTCTATTATTAGAATAATTGTTATGTTGAATCACGGATTTATGGATTATCTCCCCCTTAGGCCATTGGTTCACCCTTGAATAAGAACCACTTATCAGTTACCTCTTAATCAGCAGCCCCACACAGTGCATGCCAGGTGACTTGTCCTTGAGATACCAAACTCACCAAAGTGGGGTATTCTGTTGATACATCAACCTGCTTCTTGCCCTCACTATAGAAATCATACCTATTTCTATCAGCCATACATTCTGTTGAAGTCACAGATTCACAACGGTTATGCCAACCGGCAGTTATTTCTAGATACTCTTGTGAAGAACGTAAGGGACGATAAAACTTGTCCAAATAGTCAAGTCACAGGAACTTCTCATTCACACATACATAAACTGAAAATAATCCCAGTAGCAAAGCAAAGGGCAATTTTATTCTTAAATTCGAGCAATGATAATAAAAGATAAAAAGCCCATCATTTGCCCTGAGCACCAACTCAGTTAAAAGTAGGTCATCTGGAGTCTTAGATGTTAGAGCCTCAGGTGCAATTTCTTAATTCACAGATTCTTTTGACTCTTTTTTTTTTTTTTAACAGAGTTGGCGTTCCCAGAAGTTTGGGAAGTGAAATCCTCAGGTATCAGTTTTCTTGACCAGGCTGCCAGCGGGCTTCAGGCTCTGGGACTGTTAAATGCCGAGGATGAGCAAGTCAGCTGAGTGCCCCTGTAAGGACACTTGGAGCTTTCAAATTCAGGGAGCATTTGCCATGCACCTTCCATGTTCTAGACATCAAGAGAGACCCCACTTAAACATTATTACATTTTCCAGATTTTAGCTCTCTGCCTTTACTCAAGCAGAGAAGTATCAAATATCGAGTCATGTTGTTCCTCATACAATAACGAGTTATTTCAACAGATACTGACCTGTCCTGACTCTCACCAGGCACCAGACATAACCATGAGCACTTTACATGCATTATGTAACTTAATCCTCTCCACATCTCATGAAGCAGATCTGGTCCTTATCTCCACTTTGACAGGGGAGGAAGCTGGGAGGCTGAGAGTGCATAGGCGACTGGCTGATAATCCCCCCATTAGGAGCCCTGGAACCGGGTGCAACTCTGCTCTGTCTGACCCCAGACTTGAGACCTGGACCTCCACATCTCCCTTTTGACTCCCTGCTGAGCAGGTTTTGCCTACATTATCTCATTTAAATCTGGAAATGAGGGTAAATTAAATCCTTTCAAATCAACACATGACAAAACTTCTTTACTGTGGTTGTCTTAGAAAGAACTTAAGACTTCACACGTGTTTAAAGAAAGAATGTGTTAACAGAAGGTGAAATGTAAAAAAGGGTTAGGCAGAAAAGCAAAATTCTGCTGCACCCCTGCAGTCTTATTGATGAGCATTTGAGTCACTATAGAGGGATAATACTAGTTTACGAGACTTAATATAACCTGGTTGGAAGCCCTCTGATGGTCTTACTCCATAATCACAAAGTGTAAAAATATAATTACAAATGCAATTTATGGGTTATCTTGCATATGAGTAGTAGACTGCTCAGAAAAAAAGAAATACAAGCTTTCTCTCCACTGGAAAGGGCCGTCCCCAGTTGTAATTACAAAATGCCATGGATCTGTATGATGCCAAATGAACATAGCTTGTGTCAGTTTAGTTGTTATAAGGTTACTACTAGGAGCCTGATAATTTCTGGATGAATTAACCAAGTCCAGTTTCTCTATCTATTAGGCCAAAGAATAAATGTCCCATAGTAGATTTATCAAGTTAATAACATCAGTTTGAGACATTTTTGGCAGTCAGCTGGTTTTTTCCTGGATCACCCACTACTTTGGAAAGTCCCAAGAGTACTTTATTTATTATTGAGGAAAGGGGCCACTCAAATCATGCAATTCACCACCTAGCTCGGCTCATAGGGGGCTACTTACTTGCTTAGCTCTGCACAGCACAACTGATGCAATGAACTTTACAGAAGACAGAAGAGATACAGCAGCCAAGAATGAACAAGGCGACCTGGGAGGCACTGCGCTTTCTACTTGCCACCTACTACAAAGGCCTCATCTGACACTTGGGGTTCTCTATTCTCAGGGCCTTAGTGGAGACCACACACTGGCTTCTCTTGAGAGCTTTATTTCTCACTCTCTCACATCTAAGCATTAAAAATGCTTCTACATGTCTTACCTATCTTCCCTTCCAGCCTTCTTATTAACATTTTACTCTTTCCCTTCCATCTCTCCCTGTTAAAGTCTTGACACAACAGAAAAATGAGGACCAAACTGGGTAGCAGGAGTGGGAGAAGACAAGATGTCTATACCCAAGTCAAGGTATGCTTCTGGTCCGACCATGTCTTTGCATGCTCCCCCACGCTGACAGCATCCACTTTGTCTATTATTTTTAGCTGGTAATTGACTCAATCTGCTATGTACTG
Organism: Talpa europaea; assembly: GCF_964194135.1. Lineage (NCBI taxonomy): Eukaryota > Metazoa > Chordata > Mammalia > Eulipotyphla > Talpidae > Talpa > Talpa europaea. The sequence goes on along the minus strand of NC_140074.1, from coordinate 114,288,548 downwards.
ACCACAGATATGGCTGAAGTGACCTATGCGAGAGTGCGTATCTCAGCAAGCCTCATTGCCACAATCAGCCCATCTAAACTTCCTGTTTCATTAATGCCAAGAATTGGCCCTTCCTCACTTAACCAATTATCAGCAGACAACTTCAACCATCAATCCTCCATCACCTGCTCCTTGGCAAGTCACTTGTGGATGGAAGGATCTTGAGATATAGGCTCACATGGAAAAATGCTGTCTTGGTGAAATTACCACTCATTTAATAAACCTTTTCTTGATGTCTTGATGAAATATTCATTGAATACTTGTCAGACTGTGCCATCTTTTGAAAATATTCTATGCCAGGTAACAAATTATTTCCAAAATTCTAGGAATGGTACATTGATATATAACACATTTCATTCAGATAATATTTCATTCAAATTCTTTCCTTAAAAGGCAAATAACAAGAATAACTGTGTATTTACCTGGAACAAAGCTTCCCTGAACCACCTCCTTGTATGCCCACCAGCCTTCATGGATTTTTGGTGAATTCTGTTGAGCTAAAGGGAAAACAATGGAAAAGAGAGACTAAGATCATAGCAGAGAAGTATTATATCCTCGCTGTCCAAGCAAGGTGGGTGAATACATATAAAATAATCCTTGACAACTCAAATGTCAATGACAGCTCCCCCTTTTATTTTCAAATAGATTAACCTGTAAACAGACTATTATAAAGTTTTATCAAAAGCCTATTAAAGAGAAATAGGCAGTCATTATATATTTAAGCCTATTTGAATTCTCACATCACTTGTCTCTCACTTTTTTCTTATTGGTCCCTTACACATGCATACATTCACACACACATACACACACAAGCACACCTACACACAATCTACTGGGTTTGTTCAAAAGAGGTAAGCTCATCCACAAGCCTACTAAGGACACATGTCTGGGACTTTTAGGAGTCAAGGGAGTTTGCTGAAGGAACCAAGCTAGAAGAGGGAGGATGTAATCAGCCAGTTCTCCTCACACCCCAGGAAAATGAAAACAATCTAAGTAATTGTGCTGAGGGTTTTAGCATCATAGGATGAAAGGGTGGAAAGTCCAAGAAATTGGAATGTATCATAGAAATTAGTGAGCTGCTGTTGAAGTAAGCTCAGGATAATCCTTGATATGTATGACAGCTCATGTAAAGACTTGGCCAAAGCCATTATATACCCCAAAGTTTAGTGCCACATAAATTTATACATATCCCTCTGCTAATTAATATGCATTCATATTTCAGCTCTCAATTACATTGGAGGAAAGAAAAGTGTTAAAAAACCAAACAGGGCCCAAATGGAGCCACTCATGCTAAACCTCAACATTACCGAATGGAGGCTTACAGTGTTGATTCTCCCAGAGATGGATCTTAAAGCAGTCAACCAGGAATCTTCTGATTATCACAAGTTAGGAAATATGCTTGATAGACTCTGTCTATCCTCCAAAGAAAAGTAACCTTGCAATAACCAATCAAGTTTTTGGCTGGGTATGACTTCCTTTGTCCTGCTCTTTTCTGGCTATAAAAGTCTTTTTTACAGCTCCTTGGAGCTCCTCTCTACCTGCTAGATTGGATATTGCCTGAATCCAATCAATTCTGACTCAGTAAATTTCCAGTTTAATATGCCTCAGTTTATCTTTTAACAAAGGCAATTTCCACCATACTTATAATTTGACAAGAATATAGCAAATGTTAGACCTTTACTTTAACTTCCTTCTTTTCTCCTTCATGCTCATCATTCTGGGTTAAAGAGAATAGTACAAGATAATAAACAGGTTTGAAAACAAAGCTTTGTGCAGAGAGAGGATTTGCTAAATTCCTGTAGCTTCCAAAGGAGCTTGGATTGCTTAACTCCTAGCATCTCCCATAGCAGAGAGATGGGAAGATGGCTTGAAGGAGGGCTTATCATATAGGTTGAGTAAAAGAGAAGTCCACTCCTTCTGGAGCTGATATCGGCATCAGGGGAATTCATGAAACATGTAGAGAAGGAAAGAAACCTATTTATTTATTTTTATTTTATACATTTTTTATATCATTTTTCATTTTTTGCACAATGTATGCATTTTCATCTTGGTTATAGTCCCCATAAAATTCCCACCCCCCTTGTTTTGATCCTACCCCCTCCTCCCCACCTGTAGTATGTCTCTGGTTTATAGCTGCTTGTTGATTTTGATTTTTACTTTATTATAATTAGTTTTTTTCCTGGTCCCTTATGTTTATAGCAGCACTATTTATAATAGCTAAGTTATGGAAACAATCCAAATGCCCCAAAATAGATGAATAGATCAAGAAGATGTAGTACATATACACAATAGACTATTACTCAGCAATCAAAAAAGATAAACTCATGCAATTTGCAGCAACATGGATGGAGCTGGAAGGGATCACACTCAGTGAAATAAGCCAGAAAGAAAAAGGAAAATACTGGATGGTCTCACTCATAGCAGGAATTTAGCTAAAAAAAAAAAAAAAAAAAAACCTCTTTAAAGTTAAGGAACGATGTCACCTTTCACGTTGCCCAGCACAAATCTAGAGTATGGATGCATTAAAGTGCTGGATTTCCCAGTAGTCTGACTTTGCAAGTGGCATTCATAGAGCTCAGATGTTCCTACAGCTCAAGGAAGATCCTGGAGGCGCTGTGTTGAAAGCCAGTGCACCTGTTCCGGGGCAGCAGGCAAAGAGAAAAGTGACCTCAAAGCAGATGCTGGAGAGATTCTGTCTAGTATGGAAGCCAAGTGAAAGATTCAGCAGAGAATGCAGGTATCTATAGTAGCAAGCAGCCCTGAAGATCTTCAAGCCTGACCAAGTCAGGAAACCAGATTCAGAGTAACATGAGAGCAAAGTTACCAAATCAGTAAAGAAATAATATCTCTCGATTTTAAAAAGGATCTCACTTTTTGTTTAGGTCTTGACAATGCATGATCCTTCCTCAACCTCCCTCTTAGCTTATGGGATGGACATACTAGGAGAGGTAAAGCCCAAAGGCTTAGAAACCATATGTAACCTAATGTACTCGGACCCAGTGGCCTTTTATTTATTTTTTCAACAAACACCTTGTAACGCTTGACTTGATGATAATTAAATGAAATTCAGAGAGAATATCCCACTTAAAAAAAAAAAAAAACCTGGTATTTCACTTCAACAGAGCATCAGCCTAGCTGTGTTGGGCAGGAACATGTCCCAAGTCTGGAAAAGATCCACATTTCTAAAAGTCTCAAGGATTTAACTGCAGACATCATCTAAGAGCTTTGCATCAGAGATAAGCCAGGATTGATTTTCCTTATCAAAGACAGGAACTTCTGGGTTTTATCAAAACTCACCAATTCTTACCCATCCAGTCAGGACAGTTACCTGCCTTTGGACAATTTAACCATCAATCAACCTTCTCTCTTTATTCTCAGAGCCCATTAGTGGGAAATCCACACTCTCTTGTATATGCTCCATCATTCCAAGTAAGGATCTATACAGCAATAAAACATTTCTGTTTTACATTAAAATTTTTTACCAAGCTGTTTTACAAAAAGTCTTGTTTACAGCATTTATACACATTCATTTTAAAGAGCCATAGTGCTTAATTATGGCCATAGTACACAAACACAGTGCTTTAATTATAAAGTAGAAAGAAAAGCAATGAAACTGCTAAGAATATAGATTTCAATGTGCAAGCACTTGAGCATGAGGCACAAGAACAGAGTGCCAACTATCTTCTGCTAGCAGAAATGACCCACTCCCTGTTTTTGTACTACCCAAGAGATAGGAATGGTTTCACATTTTTAGATAGTGAAAAAAACAGTGAAAGAAGAATAATACCTTATGACTTGTGAAAATTACATTCAATACAAATTTCGGTATCCAACAATTCAATTGGAACACTGGCTTGCCATTTCTCTATGCACATTTTTATCTAGAGCTTCTTTCTCGCTGCAATGGTGGGGTTGAATGGTGGTGACAGAGACAATTTGGCTAATGCATCCTAAAATGTGCCTTATATGGCTCTTTAATGAGAAAGTTTGCTAATTGCTCATTTATGCACAAAATATAAAAAAGCAAATGTAAAAAAATTAGCATATGGACTAAAAGGAAACTCTTACACTATTGGTGGGAATGTAGACTGGTCCAGCCCCTATGGAAAGCAGTGTGGACATTCCTCAAAAGACCAAAAATGGATCTACTTTATGACCCAGCAATTCCACTGCTAGGCATCTATCCAAAGAGTATTAAAAATACTAACTCAAAAGGAAATCTGTAATTCCATGTTTACAATAGCACTGTTCATGATAGCTAATATATAGAAACAACCTGCATTTCCCAGACAGATGAATGGGTCAAGATGTGGTATATCAAGATGTAGTTTATCAAAAATGATAAACTAATGTTACTTGCAGCAACATGGATGGAACTAGAAGGAATTATTCTAAATGAAGTGAGCTAGAAGGAGAAAACTGGATGGTTTCATTTATATGTGGAACATAGAGACCAAACATAGAGATCAGACAAAGACAACCTTTAAAACCAACACTTGAAAGGAGACCATAGATCTGAGGCTTCACGAGGGATAGGGAAGGGGAGAAAACAGTCTGAGAGGAGAGCACAATGGACAATGGTAGAGAACTATGGGTGCTTTGATGGTGACAAAACTATAGTGACTATAGCTGAGGGGAGAAATCCTATATTGTGAAAAAAACAAACAAGGATGTAAAATGTAAAAACAAAATAAAAAAAATTGTATGAAAAATTCTTACTATCAAAATGGCATAATGAAAACAATCAGCACAATCAATGGAATGTTTTAACTGTAATGAAAGGAAAAATACAAAAAACATATTTAACAAGCAAATATTATACACTTCAACTTGTAAGTACTTGGGCATGATACACTAGAGCATAAAACGAAGAAATTGGCTGTTTGATTGAAACAGGTACAAATCATGCTATTGTGTTGTATAGGAGGCCCTTCTAGAATCCACAAGGGCCTTGGGCCTCAGTGGTAGGCTCTATCAAAATAGTGAGAAAGTCTTAGCAAAGTTTGGAAGAAAATAAAATACTACCTTCCCTTGATTTACACAGTATTTGCCTGACTGAAGAACAGGTTATATTAAAATTAGGTAAGAGGTATTTTGTGTCCATATGCCAAATGATATTTATAGGCTCTGGTAAACAAAACAGTTTTTCACTCACTTGAGTGTCTGCTGGGACATGGAACAATTTATCACTGTTTGAAACTGTCTGATATATTGCAAAGCATATTCTCAGTCTCCCCTTGGTTGGTGTTAATTGCAACCTCCTTCATTAAAACTATCTCAAGTGTCCTCACCCATTTCCAAAATGCTCCCCCAGGAACAGGGACACCCCTATTGACAATCACAGATCTAAAGGGGCTATTTGTAGCACCAATTATACCTACTAAGTGAGAGAGAGTGAAACCATTATGTTGAGCACTAATCAGAGGATGAAGTTATCTAGACAGATAAAAGGCACATATTTCCCTATATCTCTGAATTGCAGTGTAGAGTACCTTTGCCACCCCAGTACACAGACACACCCCTCTAAGGAAGATCTATCAGTCTGACCAAAGCATTAATTTAAGAAAGAAATGCCTGGACAATTAGCAGTGTTGCAACTGACAAAGGTATTATTACTGACAGACTCGCTTTCATCCAGAAAGTTGCAAAATATTTTTCTCTTTCATCTCCAATCATTACATCTTCACCTATATCATCCACTCAGAAGTGGAATTATGCAAGTTTATAGCAGGTGGCAAGACCATCAAACCATCTGAATAAAGTATTATCATGACAGAAACACAGACCTTCAATTGGCTTTCTTTGGAAAAAATTGTGAAGGATCCAAATTTGCCCGCAAAAACCGGTCGTCATGGGCCATCAATTAAAAACTCTGAGAGCTGTGGGCTAGAGTTGAAAATGAAGGTGTTTTATGGAAGATGTCTGCAAATGCCTTTGTACTCCTAGTCTGGCCTCATATTCTTTGGCAATTTAGGAAGACAGGACAGCACATTTAAAAGGCACTTCATTTAAAGTTCTGCAAAGTGGTGGGAGAACTACCAGGAAGAACTACCTGAGGGAAGAAATAAATAAATTCTGTATCAAAAAAAAAAAGAAAAAATGATTTAAAAAAATTCTGCTATAAGCAACTTATTTGAGATAGGGCACCAAGTACTGGATTTCCATTTCAATACCCCAGTCAGACCCTGAACAGATATCTTGTTATCTACATCTGATTTCTAGTGAGTGGAGAGCTGATTGAGAATTCCTCAGAGTGAACAGGTGAGCAGAAAAAGCAGCCTTAGTTGCTGCAGCGGCCCCTGCTTCTGTTTGTCTATAGACCATACTTTCTTTACTTACCTACAACCAGCCTCTGGGATAAAGGCAGGTGTCTCATAAAAAAAAGAAAAAAAATGTGTTGACAATAAAAGCTGTCATTCTGCCAGATGAGAAGATATACATAGCAAGAGCCCCACTATTGACAGTAAAGAAAACATATTTCAATTGTAGTCTCCTTTTTCATAGTGGCAGTAGGGGGATGTGTGAGTTTCAAAAGAAAACTCAGAATCTCAGGATTGTGAGAGACACAGCTCATTCTGCCAGTCACTTGTTGGCTAGATGAGGAAACTGAGACACAGAGAAAGGACACCATGTTAGAAAGTAGAGGGTCCTCTACTAGGAGTCAGTAATCTTTTTCTATTAATGGCCAGATAGTAAATATATAGGCTTTGAAGGCATTCTTCTCTCTTTCAACTACTCAGCTCTACCATGGTAGCCTAGAAGCAGCCATAAGCAATACAGGTTTCCCCCACTATCTGAGAGTAGAGCCACCCTTTCTAAGTCTAAAAGGTTTTTAAAACAAAGAGAGCGATTATTACTATTCATTTATAGGGACCTTTTTTGAGCATTCCTAGGCCTTGCTCTCCCCCCCCTCCAGATCCTACAAAGTTATTCCAAAAACATACAAAACCTAAAATAAATCTAATATATAATAAAAGCAGGACTGACATAATACATACACATCCTGTTTGAAGCAGTTCTTGGGGAAGGAAAACTGCTGAAAAACAAATGCCAAAGTGGGGCCCACACCTGAGGGGAGAAATCCTAAAATGTCAAAATATTAACAAGGATGTAAAACATTGTCACTTCATTAAATTAAAAAAAAAATGCTGAAAGCTATTTTCACATTTTGTCTTCCATGGTAACAGCGAAAATCCTCTTCATACTTCTTGGGTTTAGCAAAAACAGATACTAATGCAGGTCTTTTATAAAAGTGAAGTAGCTTAAAGCAAAATTTTACACAAATATATGGGTGTGCCTGTATACCAATGATATTTTATTTACAGACCTGGACAGAGAGCTGGATTTGGTCAGCTACCCAAGGTTAGCTAATTCCTGTCTTTGACCTAGAAAAAACTTTTACTCCTTAAATGTTTCCTACTCAAATGTTTAGGAAGTGAGCTACATTAAAGAAAAAATAAAAGAATTTGGAAACGTATGCATTTCTAATTATGTTTGATGGTATCTGATCCATTAGCACTACAAAAAAGTACGTATCATACTAAATTGTTTATAGACTTTGTGAAATTGGTCACCAGCGTTTACATAAAATTCATGAGGAATCGCATTTCTATTGGGTTAAACTACCAGAGTTGGAGGGCCTCCTATAAACTCTGCCCATAGCCCCTTGCCAGGTTTTTCAAACCAGCCACTAGGTACCTGATTGATACCTAGAAGTCCTTTTATTCCTCCTATGAACCCATAGAACCATATTTCAGGTTGACTCCCAGGCACTTCACCTGCTTCCATAGACTAAGTAATTATGCTTTCACATGCTAACTCTCTCACATCATTTTGAGATTAACCTTCACAACTCTCTTCTATTATTATATCTTTTGCAGTCCTTATTTGCTGCAAGAGAGAGTAAGCAACTCTAAGTTATGTAGGTTCAGAGAAAATACAACAGCAGAACAACTCCACATGGAAATTACAATGGGCTTGGCTGGTAGGAAACTAAACTCAAGAGCAAGGAGAGAGGGTGATCAGTGTGGTGGGGGAGACAGCACAGGAGGGAACATCCCTTAGGGACAGGAGACTGATCACAAGAGCTTCAGCTTCAGTCAAAATACACCCAACTATAAGCAGGTGCATCACAAAACCACTCCTCTGAGTCCTGGGTCAGTACAACTATAACGGGGGGTGGCGGTCTATGGAGAAAAGAGGGTGCTAAACACATGGGCGTAGCAGCAGTGCACCTGCACAGCTGTGGGTGCCCGATTCTAATGTGATGGTAGGTGTCCTGAACAGTCGTCTCCCTAAGAAACGGCTTTCTCTGTTGCCTGAAGATGTACATGCAGGAGGGACTAAGCAGCTTGGATCAAAACACCAGATGTTGGAAGATGTAATAAGTCTTGTTAACATTGCCTGAATGATGCAAAGAATCATATTTCCAGGACACAGATCTTTCCCACTTCATGGCCAGTTCTATCCTCTGCATGGGAAGCAGGAATGTTGAGAAGAGCATGGTGCATCAGGGGAAACAGAGATGGCTGTCCTAGGGCACTGCATGGCCCCTGCCAGGGAGAAGGCCCTTTCCAAGTGTTTGACATTAACACCACCAAGGTCTTCCATTCCACTTGCTCCCTCGGTATTTTGTCACGCTGCATTTTAGCATTTAGATAGTGCTCCCCACACTTATCTGTTTCTATGTCATTCTTTCACACTAAACTGTAACTTTCTTGAGATCAGGGAATGTATATTCCTTTAAAATCTATTCAGGCAAAGCTTGGTACAGAACAGGTGTCCAATAGTAGTGCAATGGATGTATTAAAAGTGCTGTACTGAAGTTGTATATTACAGACTTGCAGTTCAGCTCACACATCCATTGGGAAATCTGAGTCTCTCTTGAGACTTGCTGGTGTGATGCCACACATTTGTGGTCAGTGGGACTATGGAAAAAAGTGTTTTCAAGTTGGATGACAGGCCCACACTTGCTTAACAGATGGAAGAGCATCCTGGAGTTGACATCCTCCCTGAGGAAATCAAAGTCATAGAAACACTTTTGTTTAGCTCAATGTGTTTAATTTCAAAGTATGGCAGAGGAAGGCTATGTTAGAGCATATTCAACTCTGTCATTCTTTACTTTTTTTCTGAAGTTGTGAGATAAGGAAGAAATTAATTTTTCCTTTTTGTGTGTAGAAGATCTGGGGTATAGGCCAGAGGTGCTGGGGGTAAGAGGACTCACCAAAGACAGAGTGGGGATCAGAAAAGACAGATTTACTGAAATACACTGCTAAGGGGGGCAGCAAGCGAGAAAGGAGAGGTCTGTTTTGCCATACATGGATTAGTTCCCTGGCATGGAATTGAACTCAGGCCTCAGCAGTGATAGCGCTGAGACTCAACCCCTAGGTCACCAGGGAGGCCCGAAAATCATTTCTATCCTGCCACCCTTTGTGGTCCCATCTTCCCATAAGAAACTGAGGGGGTAGACTCTGTACTTCTAAAACACAAGCAACAATGTAAATCAATATTAGCATAATAAATTAAAAAAAATGACATATACCAATGGAGCAGAATCCCAGGAAAAAATCTCACTTAGATTGGCAATTTAAAAAATAAAAAGAACCAGACAGAAGACCCAGATCATCAAGATTGCACTGGCTAACTTGGTGACAAAAAGGCTGTTCCAATCACAGAGATGGATATGATCTAGGATCTCCTTACACGTTGGGCCAGACCCAAGCAAGCTGACAGCAAAATTACATTTGCATTGGGAGACAAGAAGGCAAACTGATGTTGGAGCAGTCAGGATTACTTTTACCTACAAGGCTTAGAATGAGATCATGGGGATGAGGCTCAAAGGTAGCTGAATTGGAAATCAGAGTCTCTAGCAGGGCAGATTCTTAGCCTGGCACTCAGAATCTCTGCAATTGAATTTACCACTCAATCTGATCTTATTTTTAATAATTTTTCAAAATGTCTGTGCCATCTACTGTCTTCAAATATACCACGTCTATTAATCTCTCCATATCTTTGCTTTACTGTGTATTTTTTTTCCCCTGGAATTCCTTCTTTATTAATTTCTTCTTAACTTACCAATTCCCCCTCATTTTGTGACATTTCTTTCAATCATTCTAGTTCCACTGTAGTCCCTCAAGTCCCTGAATTTTTCTAACTTTTGTATCTGTTTCTCATTATTCACTTCAATTAGTTCAACAAACATTTACTGAGCTCCTATTTTCTAAGAACTTGCATGTTCCTGGAGGGAGACAGGAAAAAAAATACTACTGAATTAGACTGTAGTAGAATATTAGACACAGAAAAGTACTTTTTGACTAAAGAGGGTTCGGTAACAGAAAGTGACTAAGGGACACATTACATTACATTGTGCGATTGTGATGGCCTTGGAGGTCATGACAATCTGATATTTAAATGACAAAAGAAAAAGGATCTGAAGATCATGCAGATCAAGAGTGATGGTATTTCAGGTGCATTCAAAGACCTAAGAAGGCAGGAGGAAGTCTGACTATTCTCTTAGAAACATACAAATCAGCATTGTGGGTGAATCACCAAGGACAGAGGGGAGAGAAGTTCAGGTGAGGTCTGACATTTAGGTCCAGAAGAAAGATGATGGTGGCTTCAACTAGGATTGTGTTGATGAAAGCACACTTGGCTGGACCCTCTATATTTCAGAGGAAGAGTTAATAGGTCATGCTGATGGATTATATGAGGGAAGTTAAAGACCTTAGATCAATTGTAACTTTCACCTTTTTTTGCTTGAATGACTAGATGTTGCTAGTTACTAAGATGACAAGGGAGATACAGGACAGTAGATTTGGAGCATGAAGTGAGGTCAAGAGGTCCATTTGAGATGGCTACTGAGCTTTTACAGGGAGATGACAAGTAGGCAGTTGGATATAAAATGAGTTCTGTGAAGAGTTCAAAATGAGTTATATGTTTATAACTTTTGACATGTAAGTGACCTTTAAAACCCTAAGTTTAGAAGATGTAACCAAGAAGAGTGTGAAAATGGGTAAAGAGAGACAGAATAAAGGTCTGGGATGTTCAATATTTATAGATTAAATAGGAGATCCAAAATGAGACTGAGAGAAGCCACTAAAATTGAAGAAAAAAGAAACAGAAGAGAAAGTAAGTCTGATACTATTCCTTTTTCTTTATTTACTTCTCAATCTATCTCAGGAGAGATATACAGAAATATAAATACAGAGCTACAGACAGAAATACTTCATCAAAGTCATGACACATCTTATACTCCATTTATTATCATTGTTTTTTGCTTTAGAATCAGGAATAGTTGTGCTTTCCATAAATATTATAGATTAGTTTGGTAGTAGGGTCTGTTGATGTGTTTTAAAACAGATGGATAAAATTTTAGACTCCAAAAGTTCAAGTCCAGGTCCTGGTTCACTTTACCACATCCATAAATAGGATGTTTGTGTGCTGTCTATAGAATAATAACAGGGCACTGATATAATGAATCAGTATTTAAACTACAGTTGATAAGCTATCAATTATTTCTTAAAATCATTGAGATAGTCAGTTGTAGGATTAATCACATTTCACACAAAACTTCATCACAGCTTTGAATGAGACTAAAATCTCATCTTTTTAAAGCTTGAATTCAGGAAGACTATCAAATAGAAAGAAAGGAAACAAGTAGAATTGCTGGTGCTTTTTGAGAGACAGTGTGAAATAATGAAATTACATAGCAACGTAGAGTTGAATCCCAAATTTACCACTACATTTTGTGTCATTTTGGGAAATCATTTTAGCTTTTAAATGTGAGTTTGAAACAAACAGCCCCCCCCCCAAAAATACTCAAGTGTCCTTATTCAAAATCGAGAATAACCACCTTGAAGGAACTGTCAAAAATACTACATATGCGTATCCATTACTTTTATCCTTGGATGTTACAGGTGGTGATCTTGAGAGGAAGTAGGTATAACTGGGGATAGAATGGGAATCAGGCCAAATGAAAATGGTTGAAAACGCCAGGAAAAAAAACAAGAAACTGTGGCAATATTACTTGAATCTGGTTGAAGTCAAAAATTAATTCACTGTCTAAAGAAGACTCCATCTGCATACACATCCAATAAATTCAGAGCCAAGTAGTGGAAGGAAAAGGCCCTGCCTGATTAAGGGAGAGCTCAAGAGCCCCTGAGGATATGTGTGACATTTATAAGACCAAATATAGTCACTAAGGAAAACCAGTGGTCAAAGTAAGAAAACAACTGATTCAGGGAAAGTATGTAGGGACTCTATTAAAACCTTTGTTGGAACAAAGCCCCATCCCAAGGGGCTGAGAGAGAGCCAGATAAAATGACCTGTTGCCATCCGTTAGCCATGGTAGAGCTTCAGGTCAGCTTGAAACCTTATGAAAAGGTGGTTTTACTAATTTTTCTCATATACTATCAAGTCAACATCATTTTGTCCTTTCCAGTTTGGATCCATTCAGTATTTGCTGGTCAGGTACTTCCATGAAGGTGACAAGCATACTTTATTTTTTATTTATTTATTTATTTTTATTTTTTTATTTATTTTCATTATTCAAATTGATGTTCAGGTTAGTTCTTTTTATTTTTTAATATAAATTTTATTTTTATATTCCCCATACAATTTTTTTAAAAAGATTTATTTATTTATACAAGCACTGGGTACAGTCAGAAGTGCGGGAGGGTGAGAGAATTCACCAGAGCCAGAGGGGAGAGCAGAGCAGGCAGACTGACAAAGTACACTGCTGAGGGGAGCAGCAGGCGGCAGGAGAGGTCTGCGCACCACCTGGGACCCTCGCCAGGCAGCCAGGGATCGAACCAGCGCTGCAGAGGCTGCAGGCAGCTTCGCAACCCAGTGCTCAACCGCTGCGCCACCGGGGAGGCCCTCCCCATACAATTTATTAAAGTGGTGTAGCCAGTGATTTATGAGCATCTCTAGGCTGTGCAGAAAGTTGTACTAGAGTTCCATCATTTAAATGACAAGTATGAAAGAAATATTTGGAACTCAAATAATTGGAGAGTTGAGGTTGACAAGAGCTAATCCCTACCTTCCTTGAAGTTAGATGTGGACACGCAGTGAACAAGTTCGAATATGGAGATGATGGATAGAGTTCAAGCAATCATCTTCAACCATGAAGCAAAAGCCTATTTCTAATAACCAAGCAGAAGTAGCTAGAATTCCTACTCTGCTCACATACACAAGGGACATAAATCTCCATCTTATCTAGCACTTTCTATTACTCACAAGTGAAATTAATCCCAAATGATTCACATGACCTCTAATACTCAAGGAATTAAGACACTGACTGCTATAGCTCTAATCCATTCTTTCCTCTACATTTACTCTGCATAGACACAGGCCCTCAATAATTCCATAAGTAATGACACCTGGCTAATCACAGGACTCCTCACTCATGCGCCCTGCTGCTGTACACACATACTCTGCTATTAAGATTCCTCTTCCTAAAGCAAAAGCCTTTTTATGTCTTTCACTATTTGTTCAAAAAATTTGAATTTCAATTATTTACAAAATTGTCCACACTCATTGGCCATATTCAAGGATTACAATGACCTTTCAGGCTCCCTGCCAGTTGCACAACAATGAATACATGTCCTTATGAGGCTTTCTACGCCCTGCTTGGTGTAACTTACTTGCCTGATTTTCAAACTCACTCTAGTCTACTTTCTCTGTGCTCTCCCAGTGTTTACCATATACTTCTGCCTCAGCACATAGGCTACTTTTTAAATGATCTCTTTACAGTTTATCATCTTGCCATAACAGGTGTCTGATAAATATTTTTGAAGACAGCAAGTAAATTTAGACATTGTTTTCTCACTGACCAAATCAACCTATCTACCTTTGTTTACGTGTGTTGTGTACTCACATTATTTTCCCTGTGACAACAATTTTCTCACTATGTATCCAAAGTAAATCAATACTAACTCTAAATGTAAGTGGACTAAATTCTTCAATAAAAAGACACAGAGTTGCAGGCTGGATTAAGAAACAAAACCCAACCTTTTGCTGTCTCCAGGAAACACATTTAGCTGCAAAAGATAAAAATAGACTCAAAGTTAAAGGATGGAAAACAATTCTACAAGCAAATGGACCAAAAAATAAGGCAGGAACAGCTATACTCATATCAGATAAAACAGATTTCAAACTCAAAAAGATAAAAAGAGACCCCAGTGGTCATTACATTATGATCAAGGGGACAATACTTCAAGAAGAAATAACACTCATTAACATATATTCACCAAACGAAGGAGCACCAAAATATATCAGACAACTATTGGCATCTCTGAAAACAGACATCAGAGAACACACATACGTAGTGGGAGACTTCAACACACCACTATCAACAATGGATAGATCAACAAGACAAAAAATAAGTAAAGACACTAAAGCTCTAAATAAGGATCTAGAGTGCTTGGGCTTAACAGACATATATAGAACACTAAACCCAAAAAAATCTGAGTATACATTTTTCTCAAGCGCACACGGACCATTCTCTAGGATCGATCATATACTGGGGCACAAGACAAACATCAACAGATACACCAAGATTGAAATCATACCAACCATCTTTTCTGACCATGAAGGCATCAAACTAGAAATAAACCATAAAAAGAAGGCAAGATACTCTCCTACCTCGTGGAGATTGAAACCCACACTACTGGAAGTCCACTGGACTAACGAGGAGATAAAAGAAGAAATTAAAAAATTCTTTGAATTGAATGACAAGGAGGACACCAATTTCCTAAATGTATGGGATGCAGCAAAAGCAGTAATAAGAGGAAAATATATAGCAATAGATGCTCACATCAAGAAACAAGAAAGAACTCAAAGAAACAATCTAATCTCAAAGCTCAAAGATCTAGAAAAAGAACAACAAAAAAACCCCAAAACCAGTAGAAGAAAAGAAATAATAAAAACCAAAGCAGAAATAAATGAAATCGAAACTAAAAAAACAATCCAAAAGATCAATGAAACCAAGAGCTGGTTCTTCGAAAAAATAAATAAAATAGATAAATCCCTAGCCAGGCTCACAAGGGCAAAAAGGGAGAAAGCACAAATAAATAGAATAATAAATGAAAGAGGAGAAATCACAACGGACACAGCAGAAATCAAAAGAATAATTAGTAACTACTATGAACAGTTATATGGAAACAAGTTCAACAATCTAGAGGAGATGAACAAATTCCTACAACTCTACAATCACCCAAAACTAGATAAAGAAGAAATAGAACACCTAAACAGACCAATCACAATTAGCGAAATTGAAATGGTAATCAAAAACCTCCCCAAAAACAAAAGCCCAGGACCTGATGGATTTACAAATAAATTCTACCAAACATTCAGAGACGAATTGGTGCCTATCCTTCACAAACTCTTCCAAAAAATTGAGAAGGAAGGTATAATACCTAACACGTTCTATGAAGCCAACATTACACTAATACCAAAACCGAACAAGGACAACACAAAAAAAGAAAACTATAGGCCAATCTCCCTAATGAACACTGATGCAAAAATCCTCAATAAAATTTTAGCTATCAGAATCCAACAATGTATCCATAAGGAAATTCACCACGACCAAGTAGGATTCATTCCAGGGACACAAGGATGGTTCAACATCCGAAAATCAATCAACGTTATCCAACACATCAACAAAAAGAAATATAAAAACCATATGATAATATCAATAGATGCCGAGAAAGCTTTCGACAAAGTGCAACACCCATTCATGATAAAAGCCCTTGAAATTCTTGGGATACAAGGAACATACCTCAACATCATAAAGGCCATATACGACAAGCCAACAGCCAGTATCATTCTCAATGGTGAAAAGCTGAAAGCATTTCCATTAAGATCTGGAACAAGACAAGGATGTCCACTCTCACCACTGCTTTTCAATATAATACTGGAAGTCCTAGCCAGAGCAATAAGACAAGAGAAAGACATACAAGGAATCCAAATAGGAAAAGAAGAAGTCAAACTATCACTATTTGCAGATGATATGATAATACACATAGAGAACCCCAAAAACTTCATAGAAAAACTAATTGAACTCATCAATCAGTTCAGCAAAGTGGCACGATACAAAATCAACATGCAAAAGTCAGAAGCCTTCCTATACACTAACAATAAATCTGAAGAAGAAATGAAAAAAAACCATCCCCTTTATTATCAAAACAAAAAAAATCAAATACTTGGGAATAAATCTAACAAAAGAGGTAAAGGACCTTTACAAAGAAAACTATAAAACACTGTTAAAAGAAATAGAAGAAGATACAAAGAAATGGAAAGACATTCCCTGCTCATGGATTGGAAGAATAAACATTATTAAAATGGCCATCCTACCAAAAGCAATATACCGATTCAATGCTATTCCGATAAAAATTTCAATATTATTCTTCAAAGAAATAGAACAATTATTGATGAAATTCATATGGAATCACAAAAAACCCCGAATAGCCAAAGCTCTCCTGAAAAAAAAAAGAAGGGAATGGAGGCATCACACTCCCAGACTTCAAACTAGACTACAAAGCCATAATCATCAAAACTGCATGGTATTGGAACAAGAAGAGACACACAGACCAATGGAATCGAACAGAAAATCCAGAAATAAACCCACAGATTTATGGTCAACTAATATTTGACAAAGGAGCAAAGAATATGCATTGGAGCAAAGAAAGTCTGTTCAATAAATGGTGCTGGGAAAACTGGGCCACTACATGCAAAAGAATGAAGCTTGACCACTACCTCACACCATACACAAAAACCAACTCAAAATGGATTAAACAACTAGACATAAAACCTGAAACCATAAAATACATAGAAGGCAATATAGGTGAAACACTACGTGATTTGCACATCAAAGACATCTTTACAGACACATCACCCAAAGCAGTGATAGTGAAGGCAAAGATCAACAGCTGGGACTACATCAAATTAAAGAGCTTCTGCACAGCAAAAGACATAATAACAAAAACAAAGAGAAACCCCACCAACTGGGAGAACATTTTTGCACACAACACTAATGATAAAGGACTGATCACAAAAATCTGCAAAGAGCTGATGAGACTCAACAACAACAAAGAAAATAATCCAGTCAAAAAATGGGCAGAAGAGCTAAAAAGAAACTTCTCTGAAGAGGAAATGCAAATGGCCAACAGGCATATGAAAAAATGTTCAACATCACTTGTAATCAGGGAAATGCAAATCAAAACTACCATGAGATACCATCTTACACCAGTGAGAATGGCACATATTAAAAAAACTAGCATCAACGAATGTTGCCGAGGGTGTGGAGAAAAAGGAACTCTTCTGCACTGTTGGTGGGAATGCAAACTGGTCCAACCACTATGGAGATCTGTGTGGAGATTTCTGGACCTACTAAACATAGAGCTTCCATATGATCCAGCAATTCCACTCCTAGGTATTTACCCAAAGGACACAGAAACATCAATTCCAAAGAACACCTGCACCCCTATGTTTATAGCAGCACTATTTACACATAGCCTAAGCTTTGGAAACAGCCCAAATGCCCAAAAATAGATGACTGGATCAAGAAGATGTGGTACATATACACCATGGAATATTACTCAGCATTCAAAAAAGATAAACACATGCAATTTGCAGCAACATGGATGGCGCTGGAAGGGATCATGCTCAGTGAAATAAGCCAGAAAGAAAAAGAAAAATACCGGATGGTCTCACTCATAGCAGGAATCTAGAAAACTTAAATAAGGGACCAGGAAAATGAATAACTACAAGAAAGTGAAAATCAAAATCAACAAAAATCTATGAACCAGAGACACTTTTTTGGGGGTGGAGGGCGGGAGGGGAGGGATTGGGGTCAAAATGGGGGGGTTGAAATTGTATGGGGAATATAAAAATAAAATTTATTATTAAAAAAATGAAAAAAAATTAAAAAAAACAAAGTAAATCAATTCTTCAAGCATCCTTTCGTAGACCACCTTCCCCTCAAACTTTCCGTGGCCCCTCCAGTTGGAAGACAGTGTTACTGTTGCTTAAGTTTCTTACCATTTTATGAACAATTTGCTTCATTTCGATCAAATTTAATATGATTCAACTCAAACCAATCCAGGTGAGTGAGAAAGAGAGACAGTTGAGTGAGAAAAAGATAATATATCTTCAATATATTATATTTAACATTTTAATTTCTTATTTAATACATCTTTAATATATTTTGGCGAATGCTTATGCAATGTACTAGCTGAGATAATGCTATTGGTGACAATGCTAGCCTACCTGCTGTAACATGTAAACTCTTAAAATCTCAATGGTGCAGTACAACTTTATTTCTCACACAAGCAAAACCCCAAACTAGTTTCCCCAATTGCTGTACATCTCTCCAGTTTGAGCCCAGGATGCTTTGGTCCTTGGCTCTGCTGTCTGCAACACATAATTCAATCACCATGTTGTATTCACCAGACCTGAAGGGAAAAAGGTTTAGACGGGCTCTAGGAAGGTATTTTCATGGCACAAGCCTAGAAATACTACTCGTTATGTCTGCCCACATTTTACTGAGTTGAACTCAGTGTCCTGAATATACCCAAATGTAAAGGAAGCTAGGAAAAGGTCGAGCTGTGGGCTACAGAATGATATTTGGCTGGCTAGAATTACGGAAGTCTTATAGAATCCTCCATACCACACAGTGATATTGAAGAGAATTTGAAAGCTTTCTATTCCCTAGAGATGGACCAAGAAGAGGAGGAAATAGGATCCTGAGAATATACAGTGTGGGTGAAAGTAACTACTAATTTGTCCCAAACATTCCTCGTTTACGCTTATTACCCAAATATAATCATAAATAGACCCCCTTTTTACTAAATGTCACAGTTAGATGATCAATTCTAAGATCATCTTTACACAAAGTCATCTTGGCCACATGTTGCTTTAGTCATTTTGAAGAATCTGCCTGGAGGGCATTTAGATTCATAGATCGTCCACACATTGGCCAATCTTTTGTTTTGGACAGATATTGTCTAACGTACATCAAGAATGTGCACCTTCTCCCTCTCTCCTATACTCTTTTTCTTTTGCTTTCTTCATCATTGCTTGCCAGCTGAAATATCAATAAGACCAATCCATACAACCACAGAAAAGATGTAATTACTAGAAACTTGATGACATGCATACTGCTCCTTTTACTTAAATGTTAGATGAAATGAGGTACATTTCAAGGAAATAAGCATCTAGAAGTATTTAAGCCTGGATGATGACAGAGTTTTAGAGGGGAGGGTTCCCCCTTCTCTGAATAACCTTTCTCCGCGGTAGCTATTCAACAAAATCTCTAATGCTGTCTTCAAATTCTATTCTACACAGTGAGAAAGGTTCCTGGAATAAGTTGCAGATAAAACATTGATCCAATGAATTGTAATTATCTTATAAAACAATTATCCAAATATGTTTAATATTCTTTTAAATGTGGACATGCATATGCAGAAAAATGAAAATATAACATAGAACTATAGCTGGGAAGGGTCTTTTAAAATCCTGTGTTCTGTCCCGTGTTTATCAAATGGAGAAACTGAGTCTAGATGAGTGAAAGTCTTCAGAAGAATTCACAGCAGGAGCCAATGCTGTGATTAAGACCTCTGGTAAGAAAATCCCTCCTCTTCCAACTACATATAAATGTGTTTATGTGAGTTGCAAAAGGAAAGACTAGTTGTCAGCTGACAGAACATCCAACTTCAGTTATTCCAAGTTATTAGCTCAGTAGTCAGCAACGTCCAACCTTTCCTAATAGCACAGAACTAATTCCACCCAAGAAATCTGTAATGATGAGATTCTGTCTTGGGATTCTCAAACAGAATGTGCACTCTCTGCCTAGGAAAATTCAGTGAAAGAGTTGTTTGACAAGTTCCAGAAAGCGCCATTTGTTCTGTAATCTTCCACCTCTAGAACTCTGCGAGAAGTACCCTCAAGATCTACTCACTTGTAAATCAAAGACAGACTATGTGGAATGAATACAGAGTGCCTGGGGGCCCTGCTTTCTCTGATACCCTTTCCAAAAGTTAATCTATAAAGGAACAAAGGCAAATGTACTTCAAAATGACTACTATTTTTTTCCTCAAACAATGGGTTTTCTCAACTTTCTGGGAATGCTAAGAACATCCTATCTCTGTCATCAATGTTACAGGCATATAATAAAATGAAGAAATGAGAGAAAAGCAAAGCCCTTGCAAACAAACACTATTTCATCACACAGATGAGAGAAATGCCACTCCTGACAGCCACAGCACCCTCAGCTTTCAAGACAAAATCACCAAGTACAAAAGTGGAAAAATACATGAAGGATTATATAGAGCTCCATCAATAAAATGCTTTCATATCCTGGCCAGATTTCCCCAGATCACATTTTGTTTAGAATGTAAGCAAATGCTCTTTCATCATTAAATGAATGCTCTGAAATTCTACAAATCCACTTTCCTTAGAACATCCAGGGTCATGGAACAATGGATTTCAAAAGGTAGGCAAAACCATACAGAGAGAACAGGAGCACTACTGAAGCAAAAGCTGTGTTCTCACTTCCAAGGACAAAAAGAAGGATGGGAAAATTGAAGAAGCTCTCATGAAATATGCCAATATTGACCCTAGTTGAACTGTGTACTTGTGCTCAGCTGCTAAATGGAAAGCAATAGGCCTTGGTGAGTGTACTATGTGCAAAGGCGCCATCACAGGGGCCAGGGCGGTCTGGCATTATGTTTGGAGCTTGCACTGGATATGGAAGATGTCCCCTTAGCAGCCAAAAATCTGATAAAAGAATTAATACTAATGGCTAACACATAACTAGCTTTTCCATGTAGGCACTGTTCTAAGCACACACATACACATATGTGCTTAGAGAATTATAATTTAATAAAAGATGTCATCAGGTGCCATGGAGTAAAACAGGTGGCAAGAAGCTAAGAGGTCACTGATACTGAAAAAACAGAGCTAGCAAAGAAGCAGGTGGGAAGCAATAGGGTTCTAGCAAACTGCTGTGACCATGTTTTAAAATTCCTCATGTAGAATGTGGAGAAATAGAAACAATGATCCACTGTGGGTAGGAATGCAATGTGGCATGACCTCTCTGAAAATGCACGGAGATACCTTAAAAATATACAAATGGAAATATCATATCATTCAGCAATGATTTTGCTAGTTATTTACCTCCAAAACATGAAAATACCAATATGAAAAGATTTATGCACTCTCTATGCTACAGCAGCATTATTCACAATAGCGAAGTCATGGAAGCAACCTAAATGCAATAGCAAATGACTGGATAAAGAAATTGTGAAATATATACCAAAAGGAATACTGCTGTGTTCCTCAAAAAGACGAAGAATGCCTCTGGGGAAAAAAATGAATGGACTGGGCCTCCCTGGTGGCGCAGGTGGTTGAGCACGGCGCTGTGAAACTGTCCGTAGTCTCTGCAGCACCGGTTCAATCCTGGCCTGCCGGTGAGGGTCCCACGTGGTGCGGCAGAACTCTTCTGTCACACCCGCTGCTCCCCTCAGCAGTGTATTTTGTCAGTCTGCCTGTTCTGTTCCCTGCTCTGTTTCCGGTGAATCCTCTCACCCTCCTGTGCATCTGACCTGTACCCCGGTTCTTGTATAAATAAATCTTTTAAAAAAAGGACAAAGAATGCCTCTGGGGACAAAATGAATGGACCTTGAGGTGATCATGCTAAGTGAAATAAGTCAGAAAGTCAAAGACAGGTATCATCTGGTTTCACTTCTTTTGTGGAATATAAATAATCAAAAAAACATACACTGGCAAAGCACAAATAAAACAATTCTTAGACTCTATAAAAATATATATTGGATACCAAAGGGCACAGGGGGAGAAGGGAGGGAGGGTAGGAATTGGAGGACACTGGCAAGGGTGAATGAAGCACTTGCACATATGGAGGAGTAAAAACACAACCTCAAAGTTACATAAACGTGTGACTGAAGAAGTATGAAAACAATTACAAAATAAAAATTCCTCATGTAAAGATATGGCAGTGGACAGATGGACCCTCAAGGAAAAGAGGGGTCACCCCTCTGCTGATGCTGTCCTCCTCCTGCCAGAATAGTCCACCACAACCATCCAGAAACCTGCAGGGACAGTCTTATGAATAAAGCTTTACTGCACCTGAGGTATATCCCCTCAGATGTATTTTAGAGATGGGATTATTTGGGTTAAAGGGGAGAAATAACTTAATCAATGGGAATCAATGGGTTCAGGTTTGTGTAGATTATAGGATGGGCTGGGGTTCCCTGAATAAAAGATAAAGGGATCCTCACCATCAGCCAGTGAATACAGAGACTTTTGTAAATGGGTGCTGCCCCCCCAAATATTGAACAATAGCACATTAGTTAAATACATTACGGGACATCTATACCATGGAGCACTAAACCACACTTTTTGAAGTTTTTTTTTTTTAAAAGCACAGAAAAAAATCATCATCCAAGAAAAAAAAAAACACTGTGAAAAAGCAGGATATCAAATGCATATAAAATATGATCTTAATTTTTGAGGGGGAAAATAAAAAACCTGGAAGGAAATACAATCAGATGTTAAGCAAGGATATTTCCAGGTGGTGAGATTATGAAGTGAAGATAATTTTACAACTTTTATTTTACTGTGTTTTCCAACTGTTTTTGCAACATGTATTTTTTTGTGATTAGGATAAAATATGTTATAAAAAATTTAAAAGGCAGAACTCCCAATGTGTACTGAGTTTCCCAGAACCAGTGACCCAGATTTCAGTGAAGACCCTAACAACCTCTCTTCTTAGTAATAAAAATAATGGGTTTCCCCAATATTAATATTTAACTTTCAGACCTACAGATGGGAGCAAGAAAACCCAAAGGGCCATCATTTTTGAGCATAATTTCTCACTCTCATATATTGGCCACTCTGCTGCTGGCTAAACAATTTCCCCCCATTCTTAGTTACTCATTTTGACTCATGCATAAAAGATACATGTCAAATCAGAGAAACCCCTTAAGGGCGATTATTAACGAAGGGAACCTGAGTGCTACTGCCAGCCCTGTGCTCAGGAAACTTGATGACATTCTGGACTCTCATTTTGCCACTGTGACTGACAGCAGACCGCTCTATGGGGGCTCACTGTCCGTGCCAGCAACCCCCTTACTGAAGTCATGAGTACTGTTAACAAACCCAGAGCCCATCTTCTCGAGGTGAGGGTTTCCTGAAGGAACATCTCAGCTGCACAGGGAAAGGTGCCCTGGAGACCAGTTCCCTGCACCCTGATGAAGTTTTGTGGGACTTCCTGAGGGAGAGGTGCAGACAGACCTCAGGCAGATGGGGGAGGGGACAGACATCACTGGTGAAAAGAGAATGCTGTCCATGCTCTTCACACATGGGTGTTCCCCAAACACTGCACAATCCCAGGGTGATGACTTATCTTGAGCTCTTTCTCTCTCCACCCTGCTCCATCACCACATCCTGATTTTCTGTCTCTTTGATTCTGTCTCTCTCTCTGGTGTGTCTCTGTATCTCCCTATGAATGTTTCTGTTTCCATAGGTGCATCCTAGTCTGCTCTGTTTTCCTCGGTTCCTCTCTCTACCCTCCCTTCTCTTCCTCTTGTCACAACATTCCTTCTTCTTGTTCATGGAATTTAAACTAAACAAAACAAAAGGATTAGGTCGGAGGGACTCATCTAGCACCTGTTCTTCCTGGCATTCTGTTTTATACATGATGTCATTCAAGCCACTTGGCAAAGCTACGAGGACATAGGATCAGAGAAGGATTTTCTCCAAAGTAACAGGTAAGCAGTAGAGATGGGCTTGGGACCCAAGTCTCTCTGCCTAAGCTGTCAGCAGGGAGCCCCTGGGACCACACTCAGCAGTGACACCCCCCGTGGTCTATGGGTACTCATGGAGTGGGCACTTTCTCGATGATGGAAGGGCTTATTCTCCCAACACCACAGGTTGGGAATCTATAGCCCAAGATGTGGACTGACCTACGGCAGGTATCAAGAAAGACAGCAGAGCAACCAGCTCGCAACCCTCTCGCCTCTACTCCCTTCCCACTCTTTAAACTCCCTCCAACCTGACTTTTGTTCCTACAAGAATCTAAACTTATCTTCCCGTGAGTCTGTTATGTGCAAAACCCAAGGCCATGACCCAGTACCTACTGGACTTGCTCTACTGAAGAGCGAGTAGCATAGAGCTCATCGTCTTAATGTGCTTCCTCCTTTTCTATGATGATAGTGGATTTAACAATTTCCATTCCATGTAATGTCTGTATATATGTAAACATTTAATATATACATATATGCACATATACATATTTTGTATATTATACATGTTCTATATATCTCATACATACACACACAAATCAGGGGATTAAATTAAAGCACACAGTTGAGAAAATCAAGCATCACAGAGCTGGACACATAATATGGATTTTTAAAATTTTTGTTGAATTATGAATGACACAACTCACAGTATTGCTTCCCAATCCTTATCTCAGCAAATCTTCCCCTCCAGCCAACTAGAAGTTCCTCTTACATGACCATGTGTTTTCTGCTCTCCTCAGTAGAACTCACCTTAGATTTTTTTCCCAATCCTGGCTCAAATCATCACCAGCTCACTGAAAGTCTCTTTTGCTCTTGCCAACTGAAATAACTGCTCTCTGAATATTTATGCTAATTTTTGTCTATCTGGCAATTTAGCTTGTACTCATCTGTGAACAATATTTAATATTTTAAATTATTTAATTTTTGTATTGTTCCCATTTCCCTGTTTGCCTCTTCAACTGAGTTTTGTCATGTGATTTTTACTGTAATCTTCTAATGGTACATACTCAATAAATGTTCAAATTATATTTAATATTTTGAGTGTAAGAGCAAATGCTAACTGGAGTGTAAGAGCAAATTACTAACTTTTATGTGACACAATGAAGAAAGGATAACTAAATTCCCTGAGCTCCTCCTGTGGAATAGATACTTTACATGCTTATCTTGTTTAATTCTCACAACAAATTTATTAGGTAGAGTTTATCTCATTTACACATGAAGAAACTGGAGCTTGGAATGACTTGATAAGGGTTGAGCATCATTTAAGTAGGGAAGCTGGAAACCAAGATTCATTAGAAAGTTCATGTGCTTAAAATTAGTTCACATTAAACAGTAAAGCTTCTAATGGGCCATAGAACGAAACCTTTAGAACCTTGGGATGGGCAAACTTTCTTTAACAGGATATAAATAAGCTCTTACCACTGGGAGAAAAAGATGGATACCTTGAACTTCATAAAAATCAAGAACTTCTCTTTGCTTAAAGAAGTCATTCAAAGAGCAAAATGACAAGTCATAAATTTGGAAAAGATGCATCCAGGCAAAGAGCTTGTATCCAGAATACATAAAATATTCCTATGAATTAGTAAGGGGAAGACAGACAATCCTCTTTTTATAAAATGGGCAAAAGACATGAATAGGCCTTTCACAAAAGACATCAAAATGGTTAGTAAGAACATTAAAAAAATGTCCTTATTCATCAAGGAAATTAAAACCATAATGAAAGACCACAGATACCAGAATGGCTAACTTAAGATAACTGACAATGCCAAGTACCAGCAAGTATATGGAGCAATTGGAATTCTCATATGCTACTGTTGGGAGTATAAATTGGCATAAGCACTTTGGAAAATTGCTTTTGCAGTATCTCCTAATGTTAAAATTATAACTTCCTCCTACTCTACAATCCAGTAATTTCACTCCTAGATATCCAAGCAAAAGCAGTAAGTTTGTACATCTACCAAAAGACATGCATAAGAATATTTACAGTAGCTTTATCCATTAACGCTAAAGATGGCAAGCAACCAACTTGCCCACTGACAGTAGAATTAATCTATTCTTTCATACTCACAAAATACCATATTATATACCAATCAAAAAATAATGAACATGTCTGCAGCAACAGGGACAAATCTCATCACATTTTGAGTAAAATAAGCCAGGCACAAAATCCTGTACAATGCTATTTATGTCAAGTTTGAGGAAGGACAAAATAAGTCAATGCTTATAAATGTCATGATAGTTTTTACCACTATGGGGTGGCAGGGAAGAGCTGCTGACTGATAGGAAGGTGTAGGAATGGGGGAAACCTATAATGGTGCTGGCAATGTTGATGTGGGTGGTGGTTACATATTGCATGAAGCCAAATATATACATATATAGATTTTAATCTGTACAATATTTGTGCATTTTATGTTATATTGCCATAAAAAGCCATAAACAATCAAATAAACTAGTTTCTTACTCCCAATCAGGATAGCATGGTGAGTGGAAATACAGTTCTAATTAAACAACAGTTTTCTTTTCAAGAATGTATGTGATCTCTCCCTTTTATAATTAAGGTCCAGGGAAAACATTTGTCTTTCCCATTGCACTGACAAGCTTCCCTTCATCAGATAATAAAATCACACGTCCTGCTATGTCTCACTTGAGCCAGGAAATGTACATTAAATCATCACTAAGTTAATCACTGGCCTGGCCTGGGTCTGGGTATATTTACTTTCACCCCACACCCCTCCTCTTCACTCCTCAAACTCCAGCTCCATTTTCATTTTGACAAATATCTTTTATGTATGCCTTTCAACACCTCTAAACCATTTGGGATGCAGGTGAGGGTAAACACAAATAATGCACTAAATGAATAAGGGGCTAACAACAGAAGCTGAAAGGAGGCAGAAAAAGGACAATATTCGGAGTCAGAAAACTTTGAGTTCTAGACTTTGCAAGTCTAGAACTTCCTTTTGTCGCCTGTGTGATCCTGAATAAACCAATTATTTGTTGAACCCTTTCCTCCTCTTCTTCAGGTCTGGTAACCCACATTTGCAGGGGATGATCCTAAATCAGATACTGTTAAAAACCGATGTTACCTTAATTTTTAAAAGATGCTTAGAAAATAAAACTATAAAAGAAAATAAAACCAGAATGTCATGGTTTATCTCACATATTGTGACTATTTCATGGGGCCATGCAGGTGAGAAGTACAAGAAAGCATGGTAGTAGGGCTCACCTGATCACCAATATTGGGGTACATGAGGTGAGGAGGGCAGGGAAGAAGCAGGTCTGAGCGTCCCTACCACGACATGCAACAACAGCAAAAGGACCTCATTGTTCTCCATCTGCCACATTTTCTTTGCCCTACATTTCCTTTTTGGAACTCAGGGTGTTTGCCCTAATGAAAACAGACCTCCTACTGTCGGAGAGGAGGGCTCCACGGAAGTCTGTGAAAGTGTCTTAACAGGTTTGGCTGGATAATGACCAATCAGCTTGGAACCTGAGGTCTAGCTCTTTCTCTATTCATAGAGGAAAAGTTCCAGGCCACCCTGGTATGTCTAATCATAGAAGAAAGAGATGGAAACCAGCTCAGAGGACAAAGTGAGCAAGATCCCAAACAAATTGACCTCATATGCCTAGTCATCAACTCAGCTTCCTTGACAACTGTTTCCCTTTCATTTTTAAAATTTAATGCATGCTGTAAGAACCCAAAAGTTCAGGCAATAACATAACAGACATCAATGTCCCCACCACCCTTTTGGAAGAGAAGTTAAAATTATGCTAAATGTGCTAGCATCTTTTTCTTAAAAAAATAAATTTATAGACCTCCCCTCCCTGAGGGGATCTACACTTCTGAAGTTGGTGTAAATCTCTGAAGTTTGTGTAAATCAGTTGGACGCATCCTTTGGCTTTCTACCCATAACCCCACCCTACTGTTATTTGGGGTATCTTTAAAGTTATATGAACTGTAGGGCCTCCCCTGGTGGCACAGCAGTTGAGCACTGGGCTGCAAAGCTGCCCGCAGCCTCTGCAGCGCCGGTTCCATTCCTGGCCACCGGGGAGGGTCCCACATGGCGCTCAGACCTCTCGTGCCGTGCCCGCTGCTCCCCTCAGCAGTGTACTTCATCAGTCTGCTTGTTCTGTTCCCCACTCTGGCTCTGGTGAATCCTCTCACCCTCCTGCGATTCTGACTGTACCCAGTGCTTGTATAAATAAATAAATAAATCTTTAAAAAAACTTTAAAAAAAATATGAACTGTATCCAGCCATATCCATTGGTTGGAACTTGTTTTTCTCATTATATCACAGAGTCCATTCATTCATTTGAACTGCTGGTATCATATATACCATTACACAAATTATCATAGACTTTTCCATTTTCCTTTTGTAAATAGTTGAATTTCCCCTCCCTTTTTAAAGCCATTTCAAACTGTTCTGCAATGAATATCCTTGTGCAGATTTCATTGTTTATACACTAGGATATCTCATTTTTTAAAAATCTAGAATGAATGATAAAAAGTAGAATTTCTAAATTGTAGAGCATGCCTATCTTGAAATAAATTAAATCTTTCTAAAGTGGTTATAACAATATAAGCCACTATATCTTTTTGCCCACAGTTGGTGTAATCAGATTTTAAAATGTGTGCTGATATGATGGTTTGAAATGGTATGCTACTGCAATTTTAATTTTCCTGAATCCCAGTGAGGCTGAGCAAATTTTTCATACATTTATGGCTTTTTGAGTTTCTTCATCTATAAACAGGTTTGTTTACACAGTTTGTACATCAAATGGTTTATTAGATTGTTTGAGTAATTCTGATGCCAGGGAATTTGTTTTTTCCCCTGAGAACCTCAATCCATTTTCTCACACTTAATTTTCAGAAGTTTCTTCTTTAAGGTTAAATCCAAATCTGCATTGCTATTTCCATCCATGGAATATTTTGCCTTCCAGTATGATACAGAATTAAGTCTGACATTTCTGCCATATGACTGCTTTGCATATTTATTTGTTCACTCATTCATTCATTTCAGAAAATGCTAAGTACTCACCTACTCACTGAGGTCAGCATAAAACATGGGTCATGCCATCAAGGAGCTATGGTTTAGGAGGGGACACAGACATTGAATCCACTAAACATAATATAGCATATCCAACAACAGTGGTATGGACAAGAAAACACAGGTGAATAGGAAGATAATAACATTTACTGTTTTGCCACACCGTTATTGAAGTATTAGAAGATATTTGTCTAAAATATCCCTATTATAAACAGCCATTAAAACACAGCCTTAGTACATGCTCTCTGATCACCTGGCCTTTTGGAAACAGCCCTCTAACCTCTCTACATTGATTGAAGGGGTGTCAGGGTGGGAGTTGCTCCAGGACCCAGCCCCTATGAACAACTGGCTGTGCAGGACTGTTCTGATTGGTTAGTCCCCAGCACACTGTTACATATTTTGAATGTCTTCCCTGGGAGGACGTTACCTTGGCTTGTGACTTGATTTCAGGTTTTCTTTCCATCCTGGTTATTCTTTCTTTCAGGTCTGCCTTTATCCCAATTATAGCACCCAAAACAATACATAGGTCTATGAAATGGTCTAAGGACGGTGCTTGTCAAACTTTAATGTGTCTGTGCAACATCTCAGATCTTGTTAAAATACAGATTAATGCAGAAGGTCTGGGGTGAAGATTGAGATTCGGAATTTCTGACAACTTGCTGATAATTACCAATGGGACTCAAGTTGGCCTGAGGACCACATTGAGTAGGTAGGGTCTTACCTGTTTGGAATATAGTGGGATGAACACCACTCCCATTCTGATAACAATGCTGATTCAGCCCAATGTCACATCAACTTTTTGACAAGTGTCACCCTACGGACACAAATTAACCTGTCTCCTAACTCTTTTTAGGAAGGGCTGAGGTTAAAGTCAACTTTTTCTCATCTATCATTGGTGCAAATATGTTTTTGTGCAAGCATGGAACTTGGCATCCAAACTCACTTGGAGGTTGGTGGTATGCCATCCTGGCTGTTATTCAACCAGGTTGGTCTATAAAGAAGGTATATCTAATGTCCTTCTGACGATGTACCTACTTTTCTGCTAGCTTACCTATAGGTCCATTACTAAATCAAAACATTTCTCCAGGGAGCTAAGGTTCCAATACATGCCATGCTCTAACAAAGAGCTTTAGAGTATGCATACTTGGCACTCACTGTTTAGGTACTGAGCTAAAATCCCTTCTTTCACTGAGCTTACATTCTGCTGGAGTCAGACATACTTAAAATAATATCCAAATAAATAAACAAGAAGAATTTCATCTGCTGAGAATAAGAGGAAGAAGTAGCTGAGAAAGCAGTTAGGAGGCTACCATGGATTGGGTGGTGAGAAAAGGACTCTTGGAGATATCATTTAGGCTGTTTTTCCAGATCTAGACTAGCAGGAAGAAGCCATTTGTAGCTCATAAGAAAAAAGACTGCAGGTGGAAAAAATAGATGGCATTATACCCCAAATCATGAAAAAGTTTAAGATGTTCACAGATGAAGAAAGCCAGTAGGTGGCCTGAAGCATAATGAGGGGGCAGGAAGTAGTACCCACTGACAGTGTAGGAGGTAGGAAGGGACCCCACAAGTCAGGCTAAGGAGTTTAGATTTTATTCTAAGTACGATGTGCAGCCTTTAAACAATCTTGAAATCTCTAGATTTGTTTTAGAGGTAGAGGTTATAAAATTTGCTTTCATATTGAATAACTGGGTATCTAGATTTTTTTTTTTTCCTTTAGCAATGAATTTGCTATCAGGCCATTTACTCAGTTGGTTAAAGTTAAACTTTGGAGATTGTTTGAAGGGGCAATACGAGAGTTTCATTTAACCATGGTAAGTTCAAGATGGCTGCTAGACATACAAGTGTAGTTATCCAATCAGCTCCAGGAAGCATAGTCCTGGGGAGCTGGCAAACTCTCAGGGCTAGGGAAAGACCTTGCTTATGTGCAAGGGGTTCCTGGGATAGACACAGGGGATGCCACAGTTACAGACTGGTTGAGGGAGGAAAAATCAGAAAAGGAATTTAAGAAGTGGCCACATAAAGAAGAGAAAGAAAAAAAGAGGTGGTCTCTTGTGAATTCTACAAAGTGGTTCCAGGAAGCATTGTTGTAGCTGATGCTACCATAAGGTCATAATGGGTAAGAACAGAGCACTGCCTGCCAAATTTGGCGATACAATTAGGGCCCTAGTAGAGTAATGGGGAAGTTGAATTGAGAAAAGAAAGTTAGTGAACAAGTGATAATGGAGTCTGGAGACAAATAGCTCATGATTTTAGGTAAGGAAGCAAAGAAAGCAATAGCCAGAAGGATATATCAGTTTTTTTTTTTTTTTAAAGGTCCAAGAGCATATTTATATGATAATGGGAATGAACTAATGGAAAGGGATAATGTGATGATTCAGGAGTGAAAGATGATGTAATTGCAGAAACAAAGACCTTGAGAAGGTGACAGAGACTGGGATCCAGACCAAAAGCATTAGGATTGGTTTTTGATAAGTGCAATGACACTGTCTCCATAGAAACAATGGGAAAAGAAAAGAGACAGGGTACAGAAGCAGATAGGTGTTTCTGTCATGGAAGAGATAAAGGGTTCCTATTCTCCCTCCATGTTCTGATTTAGATGAAAAATGCATAACCTATTCCCAAGCGCAGCCACGCTTTCAAGAGAAGCAGAGGAGGCAATCTTTGGTGTGATCCTACCAGAACTGCAGACGAAAAAGAACAACTCTGAAAGTGGACAAGAGAGTTAAGCACCTTCTAACAAGATAAATCAATGAGAGGAAATGTGATACAGCCAACAGCACTTAAACCTTTCAAAATTTTTTGAAATATACTCGGATGTGTCTCACTGCCCCCATTACCATCTATGACACTTTATTTTTATTTTATTTTTGATTGCAGTAACTTTCATTTACTATCCTGTATAGGTTTCAGGTGTAAAATTTCTTACCTCAGCAATGGTATATATATCACACCACACCCAGTCAAATGTTCAGCTGTCATTCACCAGCAACCAATCAGTCCCCTCTACCAATTCCCTATTTTTCCCTTTTCCTCTGATAGAATATGATTGGTTTCAGTTTTATTTGTTTATTTGCCCATTTTTTTCCACAAATGAGTATAATCGCATATATTTGTCTTTATCTTTCTGATTTACTTCACTTTGCATAATCCCTTCAAGATCCATTCATGTTGCCATAAATTTCAAAGTTTCATCTTTTTATCATTAATATTCCACTGTGTATATGGACCATTTCTTCTTTATTAATTTACACATTGTTGGGTGTTTGGGTTGTTTCCACAGTGCTGCAACAAACACAGGGGTGCATGTATCTTTTTGAATTAGTGTTCTCAAAAAAATTAAAACATTTTAACAATATTCATAATTCTGATTCATGAATATGGAACATGGAATATCCATTTCTTTGAGACTTCTGCAATCAGAAGTTTCATCAATGTCTTATAGTTTTCAGTGTGTAGACACTTCACCTCCTTGGTTAGATTTAATCCTAAATAGTTTTTTGATGTGATTGTGTTTCTATATTTATCATCTTTTTCTGCTAGGTAACTGTTTATATATAGAAATATAACAGATTTTGTTTATATTTTGTACATAGCTACTGTTAAGCCTGAAACTTTACTATATTGGTTTATTATTTCTAATATTTTTCAGTGGATTCTTTAGGGTTTTAGATATATAATACATCATCTGCATATAGTTACAATTTTACTTCTTCCTTTCCTATCTGGGAATCTTTATTTTTGTCCAATTTCTCTGGCCAGACTTCTAATACTATATTAATAATACTGGCAAGAGTAGGCATCTTTGTATTCTTCCTGATCTTAAAGGAAAAATTTCTATTCATGATACTTTAAATGTCCCCTTATTGGCAGCCTCTCCCCATATCTTCCCTTTCATCTTGATATATTGAGAATAACTCTCATCCCTTAAGACTCACCTCACATATATTTCCTTCATCAAAACTTTTCTGCTATCCACCCAGTGTCCTCCATAATTGTTCTCCTGCGATTTCTCAGTCTTACATCATTTAAGCAGTTTTCCTGTATTAAGTTTCATACTCTTTGAAGGAAATAATGAAGGAAATAATGACTTCCTAAATGTTTTCTATTTCTATTTTTTTTTGCTACTCTGATGGTCCTGATATCAACTTATCCCTTGCCCATACTGCTTTACTCTCCTTTGGTTCAAAGTCAACATAGTTGCAAAATGCAGACTTTTAACAGAAGTTAATCTCAATGAGCCCGAGAATGAGCTAAGCCAGTGCTGCCACTCATTAGGATCTTGGATGGATACTGATGTCCTGAAGTAATGACATACAGGTGCTGATAAGTCCCTTCCCAACTCAGCCACTACATGGGATGTTGCAATGAAAACATGTCTCTGATTTATTTCTGCAATGCATACAGACATTACTTCATGAGTATGTTACAAAAATTTATACATTTTTGTAAGTGACGAAGCACCATCTAGAGAGATACAGCATTCTCGAAAGGATCCTTATAACCTTACAAAGGTCATTTGAGTCAAATATGACATTATGATAGCAGCAGGATCCAATCAATCTTCAAGCTGGAATTATGCACCAAATCTTGTCAAGTGGCTGAAAATAGAATTTAGCTGCAGCCCCTAAGCTGTAGGGACCACGAAGAAGGAGTGTGAGGCTTTTAGCAAGATACTGACACCTCATATATTCAAAGGCAGTAGTATTTGTGTACTTCTAGACAATGAACTTCTAGTCTTGAATATTGGTGAATTCATTTCACTAATAAAAATATTATTTATAACATCTCTGTGCTAATCAACAAAGTCTCTAGGTGCAGACTGAGATATGGAGAATTGAATGCTTTTTGTGGCTGTTTTTAACTGTTGACTCCTGAGCAGTGTCTTTCTTTCAAATGTTACTCACTGGAATGTTACTCTCTTTTAGGGCACTTCAAATGTTAAAATGTTGGCTGTTCCCTTGGTATGTATAAAATTAAATATATGTAGCATAAGGTTTAAATTGGAATATTCTAAAGTAAATTGTAGACACTGAAGTTACTGACTTCCATTCCCTCCACTCCTCCCTCCTCTTCCACCCTACTCTTTTTTTCTGAGTCGTCTTTACTAAAGAATGATGGAGTAATGGGGAAGAATCATATTTGGAGAATTTCTCATTTCACTAAAAATTTAAATCCACAGAAAATCCTGTTCTCCAAAATCCCTCCTTCGCCACATTGGTGCCCGTGGGTCTCTTTTCCTGGATCCTATTCCCTCCCTTGTAGAATTTCAAATTACTTTTCTATGTATTCTGCCTCCCAACATAGCATTGCCTCAGTTCAGTTCTTAACTTGCAAACCCAAACACCAAGATTCTCGGGAAAACAAATGCTCCTACAGGAAACAGAACCTAGCCTAAATCAAAGAATTTTTTGTGGAACATCTTAGTTACTTAAACATATTCTTGAGATCTCTACCTCTCCCCTCTGTAAGCAATTTTCTGGGCATTTCTCCCAAACAAATACAATGTTCTTCTTAAAAAGACTGCTGGAAAGTAAAATTTCCCCAACTGCATTACAGATACAAAAATGAAAAATCATTCTTAATCATTAAGTCTTAAATTCCAAAATGTGGGCCTTGCTGGTGGCTCAGCAGTTGAGCACTGTGTTGCGAAGCTGCCCACAGCCTCTGCAGCGCCAGTTCGATCCCCAGCTGCTGGGTGAGGGTCCCAAATGACGCGCAGACCTCTCCTGACGCCCGCTGCTCCCCTCAGCATTGTATTTCCATCGTCTGCCTATTCTGTTCCCTGCTCTGGCTCTGGTGAATCCTCTCACCCTCCTGAGCTTCTGACTGTACCCAGTGCTTGTATAAATAAATAAATAAATCTTTAAAAAAAATCCAAAGAATTGTAATTTCCAAAACATTAAAAAAAAAATTCCAAAATGCATCTTATTCCAGATATAAACTCACTTATTTTCTACCCTCTATGGAAGGTAGTTATCCTTGGTTTTTTTTTTTTTTTTTTTTTTTTTGTGGGACCCTCGCCAGTGGCCGGGGATCGAACTGGCACTGCAGAGGCTGCGGGCAGCCTCACAACCCAGGGCTCAACCGCTGCGCCACCAGGGGAGGCCCCGGAAGGTAGTTATTCTTGAATATAACTTCTGGGATATAAATAGTCCAGCACTTTTATGCATTAGATTTTTTTTCTTGTTGTCTACGTGCCCTCTTCCTTATTTTACTTTCATTTCAACTTTACTGAGGTGTAACTGACAAAACTGTAAGATATTTAAAGCATACGTCATATTGATTTGATATAAATACTGCAAAAGGATCCCCTACTTAATTAACATATTCATCACCATTGTTTTTTGTTGAGAACACTTAAGTTCTACAATATTTTCACAGTAAATCTTAATTACACGATATAGTGTTATCAACTCTAGTCGCCATGTTTTATATTAGACCCTAGGACCTTATCTTATTGATGAACATTCTTATGCCCTTACAACCTAACCTCAATTTCCCCCACATCTCAATTCCTGGAAACTACTTTTCTACTGTTTCTCTGAGTCTAACCCTTTTCCTTCTTAAGAGTAAGCATGTAAGTGATACCATGCAGTATTTGCCCTTCCTTATCTGGCTTATTTCACTCAACATAATGCCTTCAAGGTCCATCCATGTTGTCACAACATCCGCGTTTACAGGGTTTCCTTCTTTCTCACATCTTCTCCATTCATCCATCCATGAACCCTTAGGTTGTTTTCCAATCTTATCTAGTGTGATAAAGCTGCAACAAATAGCCATCTCTTTGATACCTGTTTTCATGCCCTTTCTATATAATCCTCTTCATTTTTTCTTGTCTTTGATCTTAAACTTTAAGAGTACTCAGCCTAAAGTGATTAAACTGACTTGGAGAGATTTTTAAACCGCCCAAGAACCTCCCCAGATTGTCTAAATCAACATCTGAGAGTTGACAACATAGAGTTTGTGTTTTATAAAACTGTCTACCTAGGATGGCGATTTGGAGCCCAGTTCTGATTTAGCTACCCAGCACAGGAAGAGAGCTTTATGATTTTATTTCTTTGGAGGCCAGTATATGCCTTCTGTGATGAGCTAGATACTTAGTTTTTCAGTGACCACAAGCACAACTCTATCATTTGTTCCCTTACCATCATCCACTGGTCATTCCCTCAGATGTCTACAGCACAATCAAGGGTGACAGTTAGGGCTGTACTCATCTGCTCATCCAGCTGTCATATCATGGGGTATCACCATGATTTCATTCTTGCTCCCTCAGGGAGTCAGTTAGCCGTGCTCACGAGAGACAAGGTCAGCCCGTGTTACTCAGAGGAACTCAGCTAACCTGCCTGTGCTAGAGACTGACCCTTAAATTAGGGAAAATGGACCTTTCTTAGCTATCACACTGGATAAATAAGTGGAATGGTGCCCATGATCATTTAGAAATCAGGTTGCTGCCTACAAGGATTATGACTTTGGACTATGGGCATATGCCTATGAAGTCTTCCTTCAAGCACACACCTGGGACCACTGTTTGGTGAGCGACTCACATACACTGAATGAAGGATGCAGTTCAACACACTTCATCTCCAAGGCCAACTCCTTTGCTCCACTCCCATGGCCCCAGCTTCTCCTTATCACACAAGGTGGTCTCTTTAGCACCCAGTGGTCAGTTTGAAGACATGAGTCCACACTGGTGTGGGAGCCGCGTCACCCATTAAATGTTTCCAGACATGCAAGGAGCTAGTCTGAAGTGATGGAGCAAGCTCAGGCTGTGAAGCCAGATTGATGTGGGTTCAGATGCCTTCTCTGCCACTTAAAACACTGTGGTATTAGGCCAAGGACCACATTTGACTGATATTTCTTTGGTTATCTATAACATGGAGGTCACCATAAAAAGGCAACTGCCATGAGCAGGGGATGGCAGTTGCCTTTTTATGGTGACCTCCATGTTATAGATAACCAAAGAAATATCAGTCAAATGTGGTCCCCTGCTCATGGATTGGAAGAATAAACATTATTAAAATGGCCATCCTTCCAAAAGCAATATACAGATTCAATGCTATTCCAATCAAAATTTCAATGTCATTCTTCAAAGAAATAGAACAATTATTGATGAAATTCATATGGAATCACAAAAAACCCCGAATAGCCAAAGCTCTCCTGAAAAAAAAAGAAGGGAATGGAGGCATCAGACTCCCAGACTTCAAACTATACTACAAAGCCATAATCATCAAAACTGCATGGTATTGGAACAAGAACAGACATACAGACCAATGGAATCGAATAGAAAATCCAGAAATAAACCCACAGATTTATGGTCAACTAATCTTTGACAAAGGAGCAAAGAATATGCATTGGAGCAAAGAAAGTTTGTTCAATAAATGGTGCTGGGAAAACTGGGTCGCTACATGCAAAAGAATGAAGCTTGACCACTACCTCACACCATACACAAAAATCAACTCAAAATGGATTAAAGAACTAGACATAAGACCTGAAACCATAAAATATATAGAAGGAAATATAGGCGAAACACTACGTGATCTGCACATCAAAGACATCTTTACAGACACATCACCCAAAGCAGTGATAGTGAAGGCAAAGATAAACAGCTGGGACTATATCAAATTAAAGAGCTTTTGCACAGCAAAAGAGACAATAACAAAAACAAAGAGAAACCCCACCAACTGGGAGAACATTTTTGCACCCAACACTAATGATAAAGGACTGATCACAAAAATCTGCAAAGAGCTGATGAGACTCAACAACAACAAAGAAAATAATCCAGTCAAAAAATGGGCAGAAGAGCTTAAAAGAAACTTCTCTGAAGAGGAAATGCAAATGGCCAACAGGCATATGAAAAAATGTTCAACATCACTTGTCATCAGGGAAATGCAAATCAAAACTACCATGAGATACCATCTTACACCAGTGAGAATGGCACATATTAAAAAAACTAGCAACAACAAATGTTGGCGAGGGTGTGGAGAAAAAGGAACTCTTCTGCACTGTTGGTGGGAGTGCAAACTGGTCCAACCACTGTGGAAAGCTGTGTGGAGATTTCTGGACCTACTAAACATAGAGCTTCAATATGACCCAGCAATTCCACTCCTAGGTATTTACCCAAAGGACACAGAAACATCAATTCCAAAGAACACCTGCACCCCTATGTTTATAGCAGCACTGTTTACAATAGCTAAGCTTTGGAAACAACCCAAATGCCCAAAAATAGATGACTGGATCAAGAAGATGTGGTACATATATACCATGGAATATTACTCAGCATTCAAAAAAGATAAACACATGCAATTTGCTGCAACATGGATGGCGCTGGAAGGGATCATGCTCAGCGAAATAAGCCAAAAAGAAAATGAAAAATACCGGATGGTCTCACTCATAGCAGGAATCTAGAAAACTTAAATAAGGGACCAGGAAAATGAATAACTATAAGAAAGTGAAAATCAAAATCAACAAAAAACTATGAACCAGAGACACTTTTAGGGGGGCGGGGGCGGGAGGGGAGGGATTGGGGTCAGAATGGGGGGCTGCAATTGTATGGGGAATATAACAATAAAATTTATAAAAAAAAAAAAAAAGGCAACTGCCACAGGAGTCCACTGGAATTAAATAAGATGCTACGCAAATATATTAAGCACTTAGTACAAGCTCTTTGCTCCTTTGACTTCCTGGACAAGGGAGGCCAGAGTTCATATCACACCCTCTGCCTCTTTTTATCTTTTTTCCTCAAAGGGATTGACAGCAATAATTACTGGGCAGCGCTTTGGCAAAATATCCATTCCCCCCATCCCTGGATCATCCAATCCTTTTTAAAGTCTCTAACTTCACTTTCATTCTCTTCTCTCAGTGACCTGTCTGTCTCTAAGGTAACAGATTCAGGTGAGGCAAGTGACGGGTCCAGGGATCACAGCTTCAGGTGCTCGCTCGTTCAGTCACATAATCCCTAAGTGCCAGTCTGCTTCCACTGTGCTGCCTGAACACTGCACTGCAGTCTCGAACTTCTGGAGCTTTCCTTCCCTCAGTGCAAGTCACTGAAGAGAACCACTCCCTTCCTTCCAAGAGTTCAGATATAGTCTAATTATCAATAGAACTTAAGCAACTTTTCTCATTCACATAAATGTAAAAAATATAGTTCCTGAACCCACCCCAGAGTTTTGCAATGATTCTCCAGCCTGGCTGCGCATCAGTCTCACCAGAAAACTAGAATCCCACCTTCAGGGATTCTGAGTCAAATAGGTGGTTTTAGAAAGTTTTCCAGGTGATTAGGGTCAAACCACAAGAATGAGGCCTGAGAATCTGTAGTCAAGGCCCAGGTGATTGTTAAGTTGTAACTGAAAAAAACCACTGGCTTCCTATTAAACCTTCCAGCTCTGGAGTCAGGTTCAGGTTCAAAGCCTTAGTCTCATACTTGCTACCATATCACCTTAGTAAGATACCATTTCCTCACTTATAAAATCATCATACTGATAGTACCGACCTATTGCTGAAGTGTTTCTAAATCACTTGTGTGGCACACAGCCAGTCTCAATAAGTACTATTACTATAACTATTTTAAGCATTTAACTCTTATTGCAGGCAAATATGTGCATTTACATATATGACATCGTCTCTGACTTCCAGCTTCATGACCTTCAATTTATCGCTTAAAGCCCCTATGCATCAGGAGATTATCAACACCACCTGTAGATTAAGTATATCACGAGGATTCAACAAAATAGTTTAGCCAAGGTCAGGCACATAGTAAATGTTCAACAAATGTCAGTTATTATAGTTGTAGATATGAGAACTTCAATAAATTCCTTTAGTATTTTTAATGCACTTATTATTCAAGAAAATGTCTAGCTCAGCCCCCTAAATGGAGCCAAATGTCTTTCTCACATTTGTTTCTCCGGCATTTATAGCAAGTGATTGGCACACACCAGGGGTTCAACTAATGTTTGCCAAGTGTGTAAGTGAGTGAATACCTATTTGCCTTCACTCTCCACACTGATCTTGCCCAAATCTCAGGACTGTGAAAAAACTCACTGACCATGAAGTCATTCATCCTGTTCCCAAACGCTGCCAACCTGCCCACGACTCTAATCAACAGCAGACCTGATTTATGCTGTCTGGAGTGAGCGAGGGAGGAGGAATCCTCCACTGCTGATTTGTTTATCACTGGGTCCTTGAAAATTGAACAGGGAGGAAGAGGGAGGTATGAAGGATGAATTAAGCACTACTCCCCATCACATCTGACGTGAGGTGCTTTCATTCTGACAGAGTATAGCTTTTTGTTTGTGCCAATATGAACACTCTCCGAACGTTACAAAAACACGTGGCCAGTTTCATGCCTGTGTCTTCTACCCGAGGGTGATCGGAATCTTGACAATGATGGAGGAGCAAGTTGCTGGGATTTCCAGGACCTAATTAATGAACTGTGCCTGGCTGTATGTTGTAATACTCCTTGGTGAACGACTATAGTATATAAAGCAAATTGTGCTTCACCCACTTAGTGGATATTGATTAAAGGGTTTGTTTTAAAATATTTAGGCTAACTTGGTGCTTTGTTTTATTTATTCACATCCATACATTAATTGAAAACCCAACAGCTCAAAAAGATTGTATTAACTCGATCGCCCTCTACTGGTCATGAACTGGAGTACATACCTGTTTTTGACCAATGTGTTGGCAAGCCTGCAGGCCGGCAAGGCAGAGAGGCTGGGGGGCTCTGGGGGTCTAGCGGGGGACCTGGCAGACTCAGGAGGCAACCAAGCCTCCCAACCCGCTGCGAATCTTTATGCTTTCTGTTCTCTGGGCGCTCTCTGGTGTTCTGTTGCGGTCTCACCTCTTCTGCAGTTGCTGCCCGCTCATAGCGTCCTCTCTTAGCCCACTCTGTGACGCCGCCTTATAGCCCTGGCCTCTAGGCTCAGGTGTGCACACTTACGCATGCATGCACACCCATGCTCAGGTGTCCACAATCAGGCAAGCATGCACCGCGCCCGTGCTCCCAAACGCCTTCTGCATCAACACAATCAAGGCCACAGGTGATAGCCACAGAAACTAAGGGTGCAAAAAGCCTGATTAACTCACCCTACAACCAGGTTCTATGCAAAGTACATTTATTTTCAGAAACTACTGGGGTTTTCAGCATCAAAATAATACTTGCTACAGGTCAATGACAAGTATAATACAGAGACCCATCTATACTAAGCTCTAAACTTTTTATCATATTTTCAAATATTCTGCTTCCTGAAAGATCTGCGGCTTTCACATATTGGTACTTCACGAAGGACACAGCCACAGTGAAGAGGTCTGCACCCCAATTTAGGAGTCCAGAGCCTTGAGATGGAGCCCCGATACTTTTACTCTTGCTTTAAAAAAAAATAAATGGGAAATGGAATCTCCAGGGTCCTCTGCATTCTGACAGGTGCTGGTCTGAGTCACACTAAGCCTGAGCACATATGAGTGACAAAGTTCTCAGTAGGGTAATTCCAATGACAATCTTTCTTCCGATGAAAGTTCTCTCAGAAACACAGGTTTCATCCCTTTCTTAGCTACTCACACTTCTCACTGAAACTAGAGTCTGAATAAACCCCAACATTGTTATTGTTTAGAGAAGCGGGGAGGGAGGGGAACTCAATACCAGACTCTAGATGCAGGTTCTTATACTTTGAAAAAAAAAGTGGAGCAAGGAGGTTTTCAAGCCTGATTAAGAACTGCTGCTTCTGTGTATGCACAGAAGCATCTGGAATCAAGCTGGACTGCTTCCCTCTACCAGGCAGAACGCAAAGTGTTCAGCAAACTTCAGCTTCATCAGCTGCTGCTGGATGCCCCAGGGTCACAGTTCAGAGGAGACATCAGACCAGACAAGTCGAGAGCAGTATAGTCCTCCAGCCTTGAGCAAGCACTGAGAGCACTTAGGAAAGTCACAGCAAGCAGTGCTGGAAGAGCATCTTTTCTACCATGAGGGAAACAGAACAAGAAGCATTCATCAAGATGAAACTGACTAGGGCCTCCCAGGTGGTGCAAGGGGTTAAGCACAACACTGTGAAGCTATCTGCAATTTCTGCAGCATGAGCTCGATACCCAGCTGGCCAGGGAGCTACCCACATGGCAAAGCAGGACCTCTCCTGACTCACCTGCTGCTCCCCACAGCAGTATATTTCAGTCAGTCTGCCTGTTCTGTTCCCCACTCTTTCTCTGGTGAATCCTCTCACCCCCTGCACCTCTGTCCTGTACCCCAGTTCTTGTATGCATAAATAAACAAATGTTTTAAAAAAGATGAAACTGACTGACCTGGCAATGGCTGGGTCAAGCGAAAATCCACTGAATTACAAGAATTGAAAACAAAAATAGATTTCCAAAAATAAATAGATTAGCTGCTTAATCTACCAGCTACTTTCAAATGCATGCTCTCATTTGCTTTTTATTTATTATTTTTTAAATTTTTTAAAGATTTATTTATTTGTTTAAACAAGTACCGGGCTACAGGCCAGATGTGCAGGAGGGTGAGAGGATTCACCAGAGACAGAGTGGGAAACAGAACAGGCAGACTGACGAAATACACTGCTGAGGGGAGCAGTGGGTCTGCCGTGCCATGTGGGACCCTCGCCAGCCGGCCAGGATTGAACCAGTGCCGCAGAAGCTGCAGACAGCTTCACAGTGCTGCACTCAACCGCCTGCACCACCAGGGGAGGCCCTCATTTGCTTTTTAAAATGATGCTGGGAAAAGGGAGCTAGGAGTATTATCAGGCCCATTTTGTAACTGAAGCTAAGGAGACTCGCTATCTGGCTAACCAAATACACAGGTAAGTACTATTTTCAGGTATTTAAAATCATGCTCTAAAGGATTTTCCAAGAAAGCAAGTCATTCCAAGGATGACAGGGTTTGCATGTATTTGTGTATGGGTGCATGTATGTGTGTGGAAGTGCACATGCTTGTACAGTATGCATACTTGTTTCCAAGAACAGCAAGAGAGAAGTAAACCATAGATTACCAGGGAAAAGCCAGAGATTCCTGAGTTTGACTCTGCATTGGCTTCTCCAGAACAAGAAAAGTGAAGATCACCCAAAAGGTGAATTGGGCACCTAAAAAGACATTATGGGAAACAATTCAGGAAGTTATAATTCTTTCCCAGTTTATTGCCTAGTCAGGGAGTAAGCTTTGAAGATTAATGCAGACTAAATTCTATTCTCTATGAGGTCTGTGGCCAAATGGCAACTATTCATTTCTAGGGGCTGGAAAATAATGGAGGAGCTTAATGCTGGTCATATCCAACCCCATGAGCAAGCCCTTAAAACACCTATCAGCTCTAGTTTAAAATAGATCTCAAATCTATCCTTCTCTCTGTACTGTTAACATACTAGACGAGTGTTCTAGAAAGCAGGAAAAGGATTATTGAAGGTACATTTCAGGTCTTTCAGGTGGCAATTTCAGAGAAGGAAGCATTAGGAAAGGTCCTCTTCATAGCTGTCTACTGAGGAATGTGAAAACCTGTGATCATGTCTCCTTTAGTATTAGGCTCACAAAAGCTTTTTTGCAATAGGTTTATGCAGGGGTTCATGAAATATATCTATGTGTGCTTATACCACCTTGTTCTCATCCACATATTCTGCAAGCACAAAGCTTAAAATATCCCAGAGAGACACCTACAGGAGTCCAGCTGGGAAAACCATGAGAGCTCAGCATGGTTTCTATATAAGCATGTGATCAAGTCTCTACAAAGTCATGCTGTTCAAGTGGATATGAGCTCTTCCACTTCTCAATTCCTTCTCTGAATTCTTCATCTCTCTGATAATGTTCTTGCACTGGTTTTCTCCACCTATTGAACTGAGAGCTCCTGTAGGTGTGGAGTAGGTATTTTCAGATGCCTTAGTCAACTCAGGCAGCTGGAAAGAATAACTATAGAGTCTCATAGACCCACCAGGAAACTTGACTCTACTACCTGTAAGATGTTGAGTCCTTAATTCATCTGTCTGAGCCTCAATTCCAACAGCAAAGCCTCAATTCCAATATCATTTGATATTATAAATATCAAATGAGATAATACATAAAAGTTCCTTAATATTCTTGCCCCTAGTTATTGATGCAGTAAGTGAAAGTGCTGTATCCTACATTGGGTTCTCCAGAGGTAAAATCTGAGATGGGGATTTGAGTGGCTGTGATTAAATTGCAGGAAGAAGAAAGTGAAGAGACAAGACAGAGCAGGGCCAGGAGCTGAGCTGGGAATCCAGCTTTAGCCTGATCCCATGTGGAACTCTTGCAAGAAAGAGCTGGTTCCAACTTGGAATGGATCCAGGCCTTTGTACCCATCTTACACCCAAGCCTCCATATAACTCAGTCATTGGCTATTTGCTCCTGTGGGGGGGGTGTAGAGGGCAGAAAAAGACAAGGAAGGCAACTCCCATTTGGCTTAGAACAATTCTCTGCAGAAGAGGGCAACTGTGAGCAGCCAATATTCACAGAACTATGTAAGGGAGATCTGGGCAGGATCCCCACAGCACCCACCATGCTACTGTGATTATATTTGTATCATCATATGTC
Source organism: Talpa europaea (assembly GCF_964194135.1). NCBI lineage: Eukaryota > Metazoa > Chordata > Mammalia > Eulipotyphla > Talpidae > Talpa > Talpa europaea. The sequence goes on along the minus strand of NC_140074.1, from coordinate 114,244,107 downwards.
CAGATCTCAGCCTCTGATATGACAAGGGCTCAATAAATGGTTATTATATTGAATAAAGAATCCAAATTATGGAGAATACATAAAACAAGCCAGAGTTCGCTCAGGTCTCATCCATAAGTCCAAAAGATTTGGCAGCAGCTCTCACTTTTCTCCCTTCACTGACCCTCATAATTACCAAAGTTAGAACATGAACCTAAATTCCTTGGCACACCGATTATGTCTGAAGCTGATTTAACTGCGAATTTCCTTGCTTCTCTTGTTTCCGAGATTTTCTGGCTTTAATTACACCTACGCTTACATCCAAATATCCCATTGTGATGCAGATTATACTTGTAAGTGCATGAATTATTCTTCGAAGGCAAAAGGAATTAATAATGTTTCACCACTCACTGTGACATGTTTCCAAGCACGTAAGTGACAGATGCACTTTTAAATGATTTGTACTTTTTCTTTTCCTTGACACACAAGGACCCAGATTTAAAGAGAAAGAAGATGTAAAAGCATCACCTCCTAGATCTACTGATGTCATGCTTGGATTTCCATCTCTATCAGCAAATGCATGAATAAATAATGTGCTCAGATCCCAGTACCTGCTCAGATTAGATTGTATCAGCAGCCTTACATTCTAAAACACCATTAAGACAAATCCCCAGGTACCCAAGGAAGGGGGGAGAGGGGAGAGCTGGGTTGGGTCATCAATAGGAGTGGGGGGAAACATTTTATAAATCATAAGGTGCTTTTCAAAAGTAAACTATTAGTAGTATTAATATTAATTCTCCTACCATCTATCATAGCTTCAATGCTCTTCAAATCCCCTGACGCCACATCTCCTTCTGCATTAATCAGCACTTCTGGAGATTCTGCATCTGTTCTAGTGACTGGGGACAAATAAAAAGGAGCCCAACCAGTCTGAGTAACAATGGTCTTTTCTTGCACTTTCAATTTAGATTCTATATTGGTAGGGACCAAACTGAATTCAGAAAACAAGTTCCTGGAGGTTGTAGCTCAGGTGTAGAGCGCTTTACTACAGAAAGCAAGTCACGACAGGTCCTGCCTGTCCCAAAGTGAGCAGCCTCCAAGCATCATATGAAAAGGGAATACCATCATCACCATGAGATCAAAGAAATGAGTGCCTGACAGCCAGCTGTTGAGTTTGGGAAGATTCATGTGTGAAACAAGTGAATCTGCTGCCCCAATTTACCAGAGTTCATTTCTACCAGGACCCTAATAGATTTGAGAAAAGGGGAAAACAATACCAACTATTTGTTATGGACAATCCTCAAAATAATTAATTCCTCTTATATAAATTTATAGACATGGAGAAAAGACAAAGGGGCCCAGTCCCTAATTTGGGAAGAGCAAACAGTTGAGCTCAAGAGTAAATGCTGGAACACAAGGCTGAAAATATTTACTATCTGACCCTTTACAGAAAATGTTTCTTGACCCCTGCTCTACAGTTAAACCCCTTGGGATTAAAAACTGGCTTTATCATTTATTAGTTGTCATTTTGTGAAAGTTCTTCTATCATCATCAAGAGGAAACTAACATTAGCTACCACATTGGATTGATATGAAGACTAAGTGAAATAAAATATTCAAAAGACCTAGAAGGGTGTCCAGAATATATTAAATAATCAATAGCTGTTAGCAATTATTATAATGCTAAACAGCAAGAGCCTGCCTCCTCCCTCTCCCCATATGTCACAGACCTTCTGCCTACAGACCACTGACATACTGGATACCCTTTCTCTGCATTAACATGGGATGTCTTTCATACCTAACTTGCTCTGATGTATACAGACCTCATTCTAGGCATTCCATAGCACCCATGCAAAGGAGAAACTGTTTTCCTCTTTCCTACCTTTATTCCTGGAAGAGAACCTCAGTCAAAAGCTCAGGTAGACATTTCAGATCTCTTTTTTCTCCTACTAAAATATTCAACGACTAGCCTAACAACTCAGATAAAACAACTGGTTTGTTTTCCCAACTAATCGTGTTTTCTCACCTGATGGTCTCACTCATAGCAGGAATCTAGAAAACTTAAATAAGGGACCAGGAAAATGAATAACTATAAGAAAGTGAAAATCAAAATCAACAAAAAACTATGAACCAGAGACACTTTTAGGGGGGCGGGGGCGGGAGGGGAGGGATTGGGGCCAGAATGGGGGGCTGCAATTGTATGGGGAATATAACAATAAAATTTATAAAAAAAAAAAAAAATAAAATAAAATCAATTAGGGCTCTGAAGATAGTGTGTGATCTAGGGACTATGGTTTAAAACGCCAAACCTGAATTCCTAAGAGAGCTTATTAGTGCAGACAGATTTACTCAAGATGCTCACTGGACCCAGTGTCTGTAAGGTGGGAGGTAAAACCAGTACAAGTTGAAAATAACCCACCTCCTTGAAAAACACAAATGGGGTGAGTAGATTATTCTTCTCTTTTCCTCCCTCTCCCTCCCCCCATCTCTCTCTCTCTCTCTCTCTCTGGCTTTGTTCAATAATAAAAGATCATGTAGTGAGTAGGAACATTGAACTGACATCCATATGTGCAAGGCAAAAGCCCATGAGGTGAAATTCCCATCGTATGGAGTTATTAGTCCACCTGGGAAGACAAGACAAGCCCATGAAAAGTTAAACAGCAATTAATGAGTTCAGTGAAAGTACAAGCCAACAATGAAAAGATAGTGCCATGTAATAAGTCATTAGTTGCTAAGTGCTTTCTTTAGATAGTTAGCATGACAGAAATTTCAGAGTAAGAGCCACAGGACATGTGAATTTGTGAACCAAAACCAGAGAAAATGGCCCTCCTACTTAAGGAAGATATAAAACCAAAGTCAGACATGTTTTTACATTTCAAGTGAGTAATTTAAGGTGGTGTAGTTTTAACGTGAACATGAATTAACTTCCCAGGCTAACAATGTGTGTTAACTGCCACTGAACATTGTTCTCTAACTTCAGCTGCACTGGATTTGGAGGAAACATGTAGGCTGGACCAAGAGTCATTGGTGGAAATCAGAACATGTGCCATGAGAAGACAGCACCCACAGTCAAAGCACCATGGGTGGGACAGGTGGGGTCCTGACCTGTATCCAAGGTCCCACGAGCTGGTGGAACACAGCACAACTCAAAAGAACAGCCTCCCCCACATCAGATGACAGAATAAGAGGGCTGAATCCTACAATGTTCTTGCTGAGACACCTGCAAACAGGTCTCCCATAGAAGGCTTCTCTATGACATTCACCAGTTTCTGGTTGGCATCTTATTCCCTAGGTGTTTGGAAAAGTTGTTATTCCCAGACTTGCCACCAAATTCAAGTTGAACCATACACCCAGATTTCTGTTCCCTTGGTCCACTGATGCTTTGATTTTGATGATTCGATGAGTTTTGTATTTGTATCAACTCCATGCACAGTGGTGAAGAATGTGGCTCCAAACCAAACTGCCACAATCCCATCCCAGTTCTGCCAAGATCTTGAGCAAGCTGCTGATCCCAAAGGGAAGGACGACACTATTGAATTGACAGTGATGCTATTAGGGCCAAGTGGGTTGGCACAGGTGAGGCTTTAAAGCCCTCTCTGATGCAGAGCACCTGGTGAGCTTGAGCTGTCATACTGTCATGCCTTCCTCTGTTGCTTAACCTGCCAGTGATAGGGGCAGCCCTGCCTCTTTCTTTGGAACCAACACTGTCCCAAAAAAGGGGGCTATAAGTAGTTAGTTTATTTATTTGGGAGTCTTGTCTCTGTCCCTGTGTGTATCCTACCCTAACCCTGGTTCTACTAAGAAGGTTTCAATTTAGTAACCCAATTCAACTTTTTCTTCTATCTAGCTAGTCCAGGTTTGTCTCATTGGGCATCCTTTGTGCTGACCCAAGTGAGTCATTCTAAGAACTAGAGCCTGTCTTTGCATCCCACTCTCACTTGTGCTGCTGGATACCTCTGTGCTCTGCCCCTCATGGGAGCTTGTCCACAGCAAGACTGTTTGGGTCATGGCTACATGTCTGCATGGATATCTTTTTTTGAAACCTGTTTCTCTCACCCCGAATTGCCAACCACCAGTTCTGTCTCCAAGGATCTGACTAGCTTCTAGAATTTTGCGTCAGTGGTTTGGCATCTTACCCACCCAAGCGCTGTCAGAGTTTTCCTTATGGCAAACTGTTCTCAAGACACTGGAGCAAATGCACTGAGAGCTTCTTGCAAGCATTTTCAGAGGATTCACTTGCTCAGAGCCACCTCTTGGTCAGCTGGTTTGGTAAAAGGAGAAGACAAGATGACATACAGAGTTCAGAGCTCCTCTCCATTCTGCTATTATGGCAAACTGTTTATCAGCATTACTACAGGGAGAGGAGGGAAGTGGTGAGGGGCTTTGCTTCCAAAAATGTGACCAATGCTTAACACACAAACTAAAGCTTAATGCTCATTGAGGTTGAACAGCTCTTCCATAAATTGCTCTACAAAGCCTGGGCATGTGATTATGAACCCATTCCACAATTTTCACTAGATTGGACATTAACTTCTAATCACTGTAAAGAAGGTACCAGGTCTTTCACAACAACTTCTAGCTCAAACACACAACGCCAGTTGTGCTGCAAAAAGAACACCATCTCCCAAACAAACCCCAGCCCCTGACTCCCACCCATGTTCCCTCCCATCCGACCACCTCCAGGAACCTGTACCAAGAAGCTGGTCATTAGGACCCTTGACCTCATCGCCCTTCCCCTGCTGTGCTGCATCTCTCAGAACAGAAGGGTTATTTCCTAGCACTGGAGTGAGCAAACTAAAATCTTTTCTACAGATATTCATCTCACTACTTTTTATCCCATAGCAAATATCCCTTCAAGCACACCTCAATCAGACAGCTGTTAACATAGCTTGGAGAGGAAGCAAAGTAAGAAATAGTTTTTTTAAAAAAAGACAATTGAAATGCATAGTCAAACTTGTATAAATGACCCACAGATGCTGGGCACAAGAGTGACAGGAGTGAGGCTGGTGAGGCCAACAGAACCTCAGCAATGAAGGTGAAGAGTATTTTAATGCACTATTTAAAAAAAACACAGTGAAATGCAAAAAATCCTCTTGTGAACAAAATATCTAACTTTTAATGAAGAACAAAATTCAACAGTGCTATATGATGATAGCAATCGTAAAGCCTAAGACAAAAGAAAAAAGTGAGTAATATGGGCCTGTGTTTATTAATAGTGTGGATATTTTATTAACTGTGTGCTTTTCCACAGTAATTTTGATTTCTTACAGATATTTCATTAGAACGTGACATCTTAATTTCTGAGATTTTTTTGGTTTCTCCTTAAATTCGCCAGCCCCCCACCTCCACCGCCAAGCAAGCACCTAATTTACTCACCTTCACCCACTCTGCTCCAAACTACTGAGAATCCTCATACCACTAAGAAAAAGAAGGGAACTGGCTTCTGCTATGGCCTTCCCATACTGCTACCCATTTGATAAAAACAAAAACAAAGGAAGATCTTAGGCTCCAGAATTAGTTTAAGTGGGATGGAGGCCAGTTTTCATTTAAGCATTACTCAGGAATTCAAATGCCATGGCTTTTATTCGAGAGATTGTTCCTGCAATGCCCCAAATTGAACATTTGCTTTTCCATTTGTCTGATAAGATACGTCCTGTTTCCCAAACAAGGCCCTTTTTTGTTAGTAAATCCCCATCTTTGCATCATCAAAGACTATTTCTTTCCACCTGTAATGAGGCCCTGACTTTTGGCAAAAAAGAAAGTCATAAAGGGACCTGCAGAAAGAAGGCGCCCGGGGGAAGGAGATAGGCAGAGCCACTGTTCTGGTGCAGCCTCGGTCATGGCTGCTGTGAAGCAAACGGGAACACTATTGCCACTTTTTTGTCATTTGTCTTAAAAGCAAAACTCTTCTTTAGCTTTTGGTTAGCAAATCGGAAAATAATGGAGGTGTGTTGTAAAGCAAAGTGACATAATGCAGACTTCTGAAAAGCAGGGCTAGGTACCAAGGACCTCAGCTTGTTATATAATATGTAATCAATTGAAATCTGATATGAGAAGAGACATAAAAAGATGTTAATCTAGGCACAGGGCCTACTCATTCACTCAATCATGCATTCACTCTTTCATTCACGGGCTGTTTATGGAGTAATTCCTATGCACTAAATACTATTCTAGGCAATGAATAGACAAAGCCCCCACCATCGTGAAGTTTTCTTTCTAGTGAGGGATTCAGAGCAGAATAAGAAAGAGAGACATGCAATGTAATCTATATTGGTGATAAGTGCTATGAGGAAAAAAATGTAGCTATGAAATTGCCCACACTATCCTGGACAACCTATGAAATTTCTCTGAAGCGCAATGTCACAGTTTGTAAGTTGGCACTAATAATATCTGCTCTCTATAGCTAGCAGGGTTTCTGGGGGGTTCAGGTATACAGGGATATGAATACATCTCTGAAAATATACCCAGTATATGCTATTTTATTATTATCATTATTTTAATTGTGTTGTAAGATGGTCTCTATTTACCCTCCCCAAGACCCATTATGCTAATTTAAAAAAAATTGATCACTCATTTAGATATTTTAAACTGAGCAAATGATGGGCTGGCAGCCTCTGTCTTCATCTGAATGTTTAGTTAAAGTGTCTGCATGGTTGGGAAAGTCATGTATTTACTGCTGTGCACTTGAAAGCATCAACTTCTAGGATTATCATTTTTTTCTTACGCTATTGAGATAATGGTAATTTTCCTGTCTAAATGTAAATTTAAAATGGGCATTTTCATGCCCGTTTGGGAAAACAACTAAACAGGACTGTCCATCTCATATAAATGTTATTTATATTTCTGTGTAGTTCATTTCTATTTAGGACATATGTGCATGCCAGCAATGTGTGGGAGGGCATTAAATCACTCCCCATGAAACACAGAAACCGAATTTAATTTTGCAAATGTTTGCAAAATTAAAAAAAAAATAGCAACACACTTTTTTTACTGGCTTTAAAGGAGTTAGAACATGAAAATAAACAAAGTCATCCTTTTTCTAGATTGTATTTTCTAAAAAGGAGCTTGATAGCCACCATTTTGAAATGTACTTGGAAGGAGGCGAAGGTATGGAGGTGGACCACTTCAGGCTTATTTACCTAATACTTGGTTATTTGTTTGCAATTATCAATAAAATGTAAATACATCTTCATGGTAATTCAGACAGTATCTGTAGGGTTCAAGTTCCTTTTCTTCCCCATCACAATTTCATTCCTCCCATAAGGCAATCTCTGTTATCAATTTAATATGCATCCTTATAGACTTTTTAATATGTTCAGTTGACCTTTGAAACAACATGGGTTTGAAGGGCATGGGCCCAGTTATATGCTCCTTTTTCTGCCAGAGGGTCCGTCATTTACAGATTCAACCAATGGGGATATCACCTGAATTCAAGGATACCAAACACATAGATAATAGGACAATTAGAAGGAACTCAAGCATTTTCAGATTTTGGTATTTGGGGGAGGGAGCTTTCTGAAGTCAGTCCCCCAAGGATACCAAGAGGACAACTGTAGTGAAGTTACATAAGTGTTTTCAACTGTCAATCTCCCCACACCCCAAGATGCTGAAGGGCCAGCTGAACTTGCAAATATACAGACTATTTTTGTATGACTTGCCCACTATGAATATTGTCTAGCAAATTTGTTTCTTAACATATGTTCTGGAGATGCCACTGTGCAGACATAGAGCTCTACCACACACTTGTCATTATTGCACAGTGTTGTGTAATGTGATTCAATTGGTATTTATATGTCCAATGTCCTCATGTTCAAACTATGCTATAATGAATGTCTTGTATGTGCTTCCTAGTGCACATGTGTGCGTGTTTCTCCAGGGTATAAGCTGAGAAGCGTAACTGTGACTTCAGTGACATTCACCTTTTTTCTTCATTTAAATTTTAATAGACACTATAGACTTGCTCTCCAACAATGGGATAGCAACAGATACTTTCACCAAAGAATCTACTTTAGTTAGAAGGCATCTCAGTGCTACTTAGGAAGGAAGTGAATGGGGAGCCTTCTTGCTCTCTGGGGATTACATACATATATCCAGTAGATAAATCCCAAGGGAGTGAAAAGAACTCAGTCTGGCAATAATTCTTCCCTATTCATGCTTCAAGAGTTAACTACTCCTTTATTACTTTATCCCTTTTTCCTATTCTGAGCTGACCCTGCATTTCTGATAATGGATAGCCTCTGGAACCTCTAAATAAGATACTAATGAAACAGTTCATTAGAATTAACAGCAACTATCCTTTATAAGTGACACACACATTGCAGGCACCATCTCAGTTAAATCTCAAAATGAGCTCTCTTAGACATATACTACTTTGATCCACTTATTACAGAGGAAGATACAGTCAAAGAGGTTACATCTAGTTACCAGCATCACACAGCTAGCCAGTGGTGCAGGAGATATCTGAACCCAAGTGAGGTGGTTCTGTTGCTGGTTTAGCTGTGAGGCCCAGCCTGCAGGCTTCATTGCAAGTGAGCACGCCCTTCTCTGCCCTCCTCTTCCCTCCCAAGGCTCTTTATCTCTGCCTTTCTTCCATCAGGCACTGCTTTTTTCCTTGCATTAAGTTATTTGTGAATAGGATTTATCTTATCTTTTAGACTGTTAGCTTCTCAACAGAAAGATGCATGGTTGAGTCACCTGTCTCAAAAAATACAGTGCCATTTCAAAAAAAACATCATCCCTCAACACAGTAGAAACTTAATAAATATATTTTGAAAGAACTACTCTCCATTCAGTCTCATAAAGGCTTTTCTCCATGCAATCTGAGATCACCAAGAGCCCCAAGCTGAATCTGACAATGGCCTTCATGAGTCACCTATTCTGAATCTGTGCTGGGCTGATTTCTACAATAGAACTTCTACACATGAATCTCCTTTAAATCCAACTCTATTGTTAGGAACCATTTCCCTCATGAAACATTCCCCTAGGACTCCAGTGATACCAGATCTGATGCTATAGGTTTAGTGAATACATCTGATGTCTTAATCAGAATTTCTTTCCCTTAAATCATCAATTAAAGCCTTTTGAGGATGCTGCTCCCCATCTTTACACTCTATTTTCTATATTCCATTTCAAGTCCTCTTGTTCCATCATTTACCCCAAGTTTCTAATCTTTTAAGTCATGTCTTTCTTTTGTCTTCCAACTGAGATGCTAAGTAGAAGCTTAATTTGACTTCCATCCAGCTCCACTCCTATACAATGGACACTACCTCTTGAATGGAATTCCATCCCAGGAAGGCTCACTGGATTCCCATGACTAACACAAGTGCCCAACTTATATCCAGAATCCCATGTGCATTAGTTTGGATGGAGATTTGGCTAGTGGGCAAAAACAATGACAAGGAACGCCCGTGCTCTTCGAGGGAAGCAGCCCTCATGTTAAGAAGATTAAGTCACCACTCTGCCCTCTGCCTCTCTCCAGTTTACTCATCCCAAAAGCCATGGTCAAGTACCTCTTCCATGTTGCCTTTCCCAGCTTTTCCTAAAGATTCCTGGGAGCCTTATTAAACTACTGCTATTCATCACCTGGACTAATAGTTAACTGTATATGGTCTCATTTTGTTTTGTGGTTTATAGTCTGACTTATTAGACTAAAAGCTTCTTGAAACAGACCATATTGCCATATTTTCTGTAATCATCATCAATATCATCAAAGTAAATATTTACTTAATACCTACTCTGTATAGAAATACTTTACATAAGCATCTAATCTTCCCAAAAACCTTATAGGGTAGGGACTGCTATAATCTCAATTTTGCAGATATGAATACTGAGGCACAGAGTAGTAAGTTGCTCAAGGTCACCTGGACACTGTGGTCAAGCAAATGGTCAAATCTGGACAACCTGGTTCTAGGGTCTATGGGTCTAGCCACTGAGACCTCTTCCATGTGATCCTATAACAAAACTGAGAACAGCTGAGAACAGAAATACTACACAATAAGTATTCACTGGCTGCTTGGCAGACAGTTGGACATGTGGTCCTTTCAATGTCAACTCCACTGTATAAGAAATTCAAGGTTCAACTGGCCATTGTCTAATTTTAGAACAAGATATGCCCATTAGAGAGATGAAAGCACTAGACACAGAAATCAGAGGAAGATGCTCAGAGAAGGCTAGTTTGGCTGTGAAGCACTGAGCATGATGAGAGCACGTGCTTCAGTGGAGACAGACCATAAAGTGGATTTTAGTTAATGGGCTTTGGAGCAAAGATACCTGAGCTGGAAGCCTAATGCCATGGAGCACCATCCTCATGGAGCACAGTCCTCATGGAGCACCATGCTTCCAGAGCTGTTGTGAAGTTATGTGAGCTAACTCTTCTGAAGAGCTTAGCACAGTCATGGGCAGAGTAGGTACACTGTGTATGGTAACTGATATATTATTCATAATAATTAGAATGAAGAACAATATCTGACTTCTAGGTTCCTGACCTGTACACAGGCACAGCATGGAGATGAAGCACAGCGGATGTTCATAATTCAACATCCTTTCATGGATCTCTGGCCTCCTGTGTCTGGAGGGTTCTACTGAACCCATGGGTAGTAAGACCAAATTTAGGGAAGGCACTGGGCCCTCTGCCTGCAAATCCAAGGTCTCTGTAGTACCTGCAGAAATGAAGACACTAGATACAGGGGGAGGGTCCCCTCATCAGGATCAAGCCACAAATAGGGGCTTTAGTTCCCAAAAGAGGTGAAATCGCCAGACTCAGCAGCATCACAGGACCAGAGCGAGCCAACAGCAAAAGTGTCTGGGAGCAAAGCCCAAAAGGAGGGGGCAGGCGAGGCAGTTTAAATCAACTCCACCTCTACTCAGGAGTAGCCTGGAGAACCTTAGGCAGGCTGGGCATGCAGGTAAGGCTCATGTGGTGCAGAAGGTAAGGAAAAGCTGGGAGTCAGGCTGGACCTGATCCATGTTGCCTGGGGTTGCCTCACCCCCTGGCCCAGCTCGCCCTGTGGGTGAGCAAGCAATCTGGTGCTGTGCCCTTTGCTGAAGGCAGCCACGGCAGGTGACTGACTCCGGGGAGTGGAAGCCAAGCTGTCAGTCTGCATAGCCCACGGAGCAGACCTTCATGGCAAGCTTGGCAGCCTCTGGGGCCCCAGTGGAGGGGCGCACATCCTCTGGGCAGGGAGCGTCAATTCACACAGCACGAGAGCCATAACATAGCGGGAGACCCACAGAAGCCTTTTAAATGTCTATTTTTTAAAGTGGTTAGCAAAGCAGGGGAGAAATTGTCAGAGATCCGCAATGAAGAGTTTAATCCAGAGAGTCAGCAAAAAGGTGAAAGGAAGCAGACAAGAGAAGAGAGCAGAAGCAGCGGCCTTAGGATTTGGGCAGAGAAATGCAAAGGGTAGTGACTAGGGGAAAAATAAACATCACATGTCAGAAGTCATTCAAATCTGTGTTTGGACACTACTCTGCATGTGGTTTTAGGCCTGTGCTGTTTCCTCCCCCAGAAATGCCCAGCAACTCTACACATTTGCCAATTTCTACTTGTCCTTCACCCTAGCTCAAAGTTCACCTCTTAGAGACAAAGCCACAGCCTCTTCTGGTCTCTGATTTCACTAGACACAATGTCTGTAAGAGCATATTTCAAAGTTGATACAATGAATTATAAACCCTAGGAATGTAGTCACCCATGGGCTCCTTAGGAATGTTGCTATAGGTATTTTCCAAGACCTTCAAGACTTAATACAGTTCCTGGCATACAGCAGGTGCTCAATTTAAGGTGAATGAACAAGTAGAAAAAAGAATGAAGAAAGGAAGGAAACACAGAAGGAAGAAAAGAGGGAAGGAGGGAAGATCCTTTATGGCTAAAGCATGTTAAGCAAAGAGGGGATGTGGGAAGTGAGTCTATAAAAGAACCTGGCACAAGAGCCGCCTCCACCAAGCTAAGATTTGAGCTTTATTTCACTGGCAAAGTAATATAATCAGAGGGGCACTCCCTGGTGGCACAAGGGGTTAAGACACAGCACTAGGAAGCTATCCACAGCATTGCAGCATGAATTCGATCCCTGGCCAGGGAGGTAACCCACATAGCGCAGCAGACCTCTCCTGACTCACCCACTGCTCCCCTCAGCAGTGTATTTCAGTAGATCTGCCTGTTGTTCTGCTCCCCACTCTGTCTCTGGTGAATCCTCTCACCACCACCACCCAGCACACACAGTTGTTGGCCTGTACCTCAGTTCTTGTATGAGTAAAATAAATAAATCTTAAAAAAAAAACATAATCAAAGATTATAAGGAAGAATGATGTTTTGAAAAGCTAGCTCCAATGTCCTCATCACCTTCCATGTTATTAATCCTATCTGTTATCTGCTTCAAACTGATGCTCTTGCACCCAGAGATTTGGCTTATATTGCTTCATTCAAATTCAGTAGGCCTCAGCTTCTTCAGGAAGTTTTCCCACAGGGATGTCCTGCCAGACCATTGTCTCAGTGCTCTTTCCTTAACTCACATCATTCTATCCCTGGCCCTGTTATTTGCCCAGTGGGGAGGCAGTTTTCTCTAGGAGTTGTTAAGTATATTCTTTAGAGCCAAGTTGGGTTCAAATCAATAGGTAGACCCATTGCTAGCTTTCTAATTCCAGCTAAATTATCAAAATTCCTGGCCCTCAGTCTTGTCAGCTTTATAGGGTGAAGAATGTTACCTATCAACATAGTATTAGCAAGAATTGAAGATTATTTTATGCTTTGATATACACTAAGCAATTAATAGCAGCTAGTAATAGTGGTGTTGGCAATATTAGTTATAAATAGTAGTAACCATAGGTTCTTATGCTCTGGCCTACTCTCTGGTAGAGGATACTGTCTTCTCTTTTCTATGGTTAATATTTCCTTCCCTTCCCCTCTTCCCATCAAGGTGACTTGCAATTCTCAGTGACTAGTGTAGAATACATGCAATGCTTCTTCTCTTGCATTGTGCCACTGGCATCCAAGAAATTTACTAAGGTCCACTTATCCATGTTCCACACAGCTCCTTATCTCTCCTATGAGCTCCAGATCCACCATCACCTCCATCAGGTTATCTCCATGACATCACACTGCCATCTGTCTCCTGACTGCCCGTCAATGTTACCTACCCATCCCTTTGCACTCCAGGTCAGTTCTGCATTTTCTAGCAGAAGAGAGGTCTTCCAAAAACTCAAATGCAATAATTAGGTGAGAGCCCTCAGCTTAAGGCCCTCTCATGGCTTCCCATTGTTCTTAGGACAAGTACACAACTTGTTAAATCAACTCTACCTCTACTCAGGAGTAGCCTGGAGAACCCTAGGCAGGCTGGGCATGCAGGTAAGGCTCATGTGGTGCTGAAGGTAAGGAAAAGCTGGGAGTCAGGCTGGACCTGATCCATGTTGCCTGGGGTTGCCTCACTCCCTGGCCCAGTTGTTCTGTGCTCAACAACCTAGTTGTTCTGTGCTCACACTTGCCTGTGCTGGAGCTGTGCTGGTTTAGACCAAAGCCTCCTCTTTGGACAGGTTGACTTTTCCTTCAGAGAAATAATCCTTGCACAATAATGCCTTAAAATCAAAGTCAAGTTCTGAACTCCAGACTAGGAAGGTCTCTTTTTGGTTCAAGAATTTGTATGTAACTGATATAAAATACTGAGGGAAGACAAGTATTTGGGCCACTCTGGTAATGTACAAGAGAAAGTGATGGATGGAGGAGCTGGGTGCCTAAAAGCACTTCATTTCACTTTTCTAAATGTGCCCTGTCAACGTGAAGGGAATAGACCCAGGAAGGCTTAAGTTAGTGGATGCACAATGAAGTAGAATATTTATCTTCACGCTCTTGAGTTGCAGACCATTCAGCATTAGAAAACACCACCAAGTCTGTCTCCCAACATGCCTGGGGCCCTTGGAGTGGGGAGGATTCTGATTTAATGAGCAAGCCACACCATCTGTCAGCAGGACTGCTGAGCAGAGCGGTAACTCAGCAAGCAGCTCCCAGGTCCCAAAAGCAGAATGCTTGGGTGCTTCTGGGGCTAAGACATAGCCTCTGGCTAGACAGCCAAGGGCTCTTACACAGTAACTAGTAGACCTGGGAGTGCTAAGTGATGTCTAAGTGCTAAGTGTGATCCTGCTCACATTCCAGCCTCCACATTTTCTGTGTGGGTATCTCACAAGCCACTGCAGAGGGAGACACCCAGCTTAGAACAGGGTGCTAAAGGCTGCATGCCTGACCTTATAGTTTTTGGCAAGAGGCAATAAGGGGTATCAATGTAAACATACAGATGCCACATGCATGGATCTTCATATACAGTTATGGGTGAGGGAAAAGTGTGAAGGAGGAGAATGCAGTCCGTGTGTGCTCCTTATGGAATATAGAATGACGCTGAAATAATCTAGAAGAATGCACTTGTACCTAAATTAGTGAAGGCAGTGTAGCAGTTGCTCCTACCTCAGTAGGAATATGGTCTTTAGCCAAATGGACTGGAATCCATATATTCAAATGAGGGTTTTCCTCTTTAAAGTCAGTCTCTTTGGAAAGCTATATAATTCTGTGTCTATATAATTCTTTGCCTATACCTACTAAATTTTGAAGTTCACAAATCTGGGAATTTTTTTTTCTCTTACACATTTGAATCCCTTGGTCCTAATCCAGTCCACACAACAAGAAAAGCAGGATACACCAAAACACATGCACCCAGGGTCAGATCTAAGGTTCAAATTCTACCTTTGTCACCTAGCAATATGAATTTGGTGATATTTGCTGTCTCTGTCTCCTCACCTATAAAATGGGGGAAAATAATTATCCATACCTCATGGGTTTGATATAATTAAATGAAACAAAGCATATAAAATACTTTGTGTTATCTTTAACACAGGAAGAGTGTAAGAAGTGTCGACTGCTGTTATAAAGGACATTCAAGTTTTTTTTTTTTTTAAATATTCTCACTATCATGCCTTTACAGATAAATTGTGGGGGCTCCTCTTCTGGAATTATCCAGACATCTTAGCATCCATTCTTTAAAGCCACTTTCACGTGGATAGAGTGGGATTTGAAATCTAGAGACAAGTGGAAATCACTAAAATCTAAACCCAGTGTCTAGAGCTTCTTGTTTGCTAGCTCTGAGTCATCTTCTCCTATTTTCCTTTGTAACCACAGTATCTTTCACAGTGCTTGGCACTTAGCTTCAGTAAATATTTATTTAATGAATAGAACATTTGTTGAATAAGTCATGGAATGACTAAAGTAGGTGAACAAGTTGAATAATCACAAGCAATTTCTTCAGCTTGTTCATCCAACCTAGCTGCAGGACTCTATTAGAATGTTCTCAAAGGGTAGAGAAGCATATAACCCAATGAACTGGATGTGGGAAACAGTTTTTCTAGCTCTCCTTCAATGCTAGATGCTGGACATTTGTCATGCTTTCTGGATGACCTTCCCATTTTGGATACCTTTCCTACATTTATGAATTTCCTGTGGCTGCTATAACAAACTACTACAGATGTAGTGGGGCTTTCAACAACAGAATTTGTTACCTAAAGTTCTAGTGCCCAGACATTTGAAAGGAGTCATGAGGGCTAAGATAAAGGTAGTAGCTGGCCTAGGTTTCTTCTTGAGGCTCCAGGAGAGAATCAGTTCCTTGATTTTTCCAGTCTGCCAGTTTCCTGATGGTTTGCATCACTTAGCTTATGTCCCTCTCCGTCTTAAAAGCCCAACATTTCAACCTCAACTTCTGTCATTACATGTCCCTTTCCTGATTCTGACCTGCCTGTCTTGCCCCTGTAAGGATTCTTAAGATCAGGTCTACCTGATAATCCTGGCTAACCTGCCATCTCAAGACCCTTAATTGAATCAGAGCCTCAAAGAGCCTTTTGCCAGGAAACAGTCATAGGTGCTCAAGATTAGGACATAAACATCTTTGTGGGACCATTACTCAGTCAACCCACTACATTTGGATTATGCTTGCTTTTTGGTTCAGTTCCACTTAGGTAGAATCCTGAATTTTGTTTTTGCTAGGGTACAGACACATGGCTGAATCTGACAAATCCATGCCCGAGACTTCAGTTCTAAAGTGAATAACACAAGGAAGTAGGTCTGATGTGGAATTTGCTTTCTGGTGGGAATGGTGGAAAAGTGTCCTGTTTTCATTGCATCTATATCTGTATCATTGTGATGGGATTTGATTGCCTCGTCCTAGCATGGGCAAGACCGAGGATCTTTTCTAGAACAATCCCATAGCATGTTCCTGTAGGTACAGCTTCCAATTCCAATTTTTTAACCCACCCAATACATTTCTCCAATACACTTCTTTTCTGCTTAGACTGGCTTTGAAACAGTTCTGTTATTTACCACTAAGGATCCCAGAGGACATAGCCACCTGTCCTGGGTTGGCAGAAGGGATGCAGAGAGGATAATGGAATGCTCCTAGAAAATTGGAACAACAAATAATATTCTAAGGTACCTTTTAGGTATCAAGGACTTAGTAAAGAAGCTCTGAAGAATTCAAAGCAATTATTCAAATGGGGTGTTGGTAAATGGCACCATCTTTTGCAACAGTAGCTGTGAGGAGGAAGAGTGAAAGGCAACCCTAACTGGCTGTGCTCTGAACTTCCAAGGCAGTACAATGCTGTTTGTGAAGGAACAGGAAGAGAGGTTTTTATTATTAATGCTGGTCAGCAGGGACACACCCCTCAGTATTTTTCAAAGCACTTTACACCCATTAGTTATTCATATTAAATAGTCTTGGAATATCCATGAGTTCAAAAACCAAAAGTACATCTGACTTAAGACTGTTTTCACCCACTGACACTCTCACCTTGGCATTATCTAGAGCTCGACCACCATGGTTCTCAGTTCACTCATATATAGGACAGGGTGATTTTTTAAAATAATGTTTTTCAATTGTTCTTTTTCCTGATTTTTAGTTCCCAGTTACTAGAACTTGATTCAAATCCTGACTGTGGCAGTTAGGCGTTGGGTAACTTGGACCAGTCCCTTAACCTCTCAGGGCTTCCTTCTGTAAAATGTTCACATTGCCCATCCTCAGTGGCTTGGGGTACAGACTGAATATGTGGCAGTGTGGTGGCTGAGCTCAGCCAGACCAGAGGCAGCCAGATCAGAATTCAAATCTTAGCTTAGTTCTCAACAGCTGTGTGTCTAGGAAGTTAACCTGGGTGCTTCTATCTTTTTTCAATAAAATGGGAGTTAACCATCACCTTCGCAAAGTTAAAAGATCAGGCAGATCATAAATAAAGAACTGTTTGCATAGTGCCTGTTAGCCACTAGTATTAGGGACAGTAGCTGTCTGGAGTGGATGTTTATGGTAAATTAAGGAATTATCAAATGAAAAGAACACAATCAACTTCATGTCTCTGCACACACCACCACCTCCTTCAACAAGCTCTAATGACCTGAAATTCTCAGAAGCACATATTGAAAAGTTGATATATTGACAGTTCAGGGATGGGGGAGCAGCTGACTATAAGGGGGGACAGGAAAATTTGAAAGATGCTGGAAATGTGTTATATATACATGACTACATTCTTTCCCAAACTCATCAGAGATCTTAAATGAGTGAAGTATATGTATACATATATATTATATGCATTTTTACTACAATAAAGTTGATTTTAATTATTATATTACATCTAATCTTATTTGCATATTATATGGCAAAACTGTTTGCTATGAAGACTCAGATAGTAAATATTTTATACTTTGCTGGCCACTGGGTCTGTTACAACTACTCAACTCTGCTGCTGTAATGCAAAAGCAGCCATAGATAACGGGCAATACCTAAAGGAATATGGTTGCTTCCATAAAATTTTATTTACAGACCAAAATCATATAATTTTCATCTATCATGAAATAGCCTTCTTTAGAAGTTTTTTCGACCAGTAAAAAATATGAATATCATCCTTAGCTCCCAGCCTCATAGAAACAGGCAGCAGACTAGATTAGGTCTGTGGGTCACTCTTTGCTAAACCTACGCTAGAGTGCCAAATAGCCTCTGTCAAGCAGAGAACATTCTGAAATCCGCGTTAGGGGCTTCTCAGTGCAAACGCCCCATCTAAGAGGGCTGGGAATTCAGCCCCTAAGAATCCTGCAGGGTCCTCGCCAGAACCCACTCTCTCTGGCCAGGCTAAGCCACTGCTTTTTGATTTCAATTTCTCCATCTGTCCAGGGAAGACAGCCACCATTTCCCAGAGCACTGCAAAGCTCATTCAGCTGGTTATTTGGGAGAAAATGCTCAGTCCGTGGGCAGACACTGCTCTTGACTCAGGTTGTATGTCTGGCCTGTCTCAATCATCGGGGGAAAGTCTTGATTTTTCAGATTGTCATTCCTAAAATTGCTTGTCTTTCCAGGTGATGTCCTTATTTCTGAATGTGGTCTGACCTTCACATTCCCGAAAGAGGAGGGTTATGTTTTCAAAGAATTGGCAGCAGAACAGCATTTTCAGAAAGCTTGCTCCTTACTGCCAAGCTGCCATCCCCACACAAACTATCCCCTCGGGCAGGGTGGCTTCCCCAAGTTGTTTGCCTGGGCAGAGAGAGACTACACCAAGATCTCTGATAGCAAAGGGAGCATTGAAATCCAAACCAGCACAAACTGAGATTTCCTTTTTTGGTTTCTGACAGTGGAAAGTGCTTAAGGAACCCTTTGGGTTAGTAAAAACTGCAGAAGAATCCACAAGTACCTGGAACCCCAGGTAATTTTAGGGTCACAGAAGTTGCAAGGCTCTATTTTAAAAAAAAATATTTTATCTAAAATTTAACCAATCTTTTATTGGATAAAATGAATTAGTTAGGCACCCAGTTGATTATCTACATGTTGGAAACATCTGAATTAATCATTCACATTAGGGGTTGCAAATTTTTTTCTATAAAGGGCTAGATACTAAATATTTTAGTGTTCAAGCCAGCCAGTCTCTATTGAAACTACTCAGCTATGTTGCTGTGGTATAACAGCAGCCACAGACAATGCATAAACAAATGAGCAAGGTTGTGTTCCAAGAAAACTGTTTACCAAGCCAGGCAGCTGGCCAGATTTGGCCCACAAGCTGTTGTTTGCTGAGACCTGTCCTGAGATGCAGTATCTCTAAGGGGAGGGGGGCTAGGTAGGTTGGGGAAGAGAAAATAAAACTTAAATCAGTAGATACTACTGGTAATATCTGCAGATACTATTGTAATTATTATTGATTGGAAAGAAGCGCCCAACCAGGCAGCAAGCGAGGCGGGGAGACAGGATAAAGGAATCTTAACCCCAGTGAATTCTCTACCTGGTAGAAGTTCCTATTGCAAAAAGTGACCATGTGCTAAGAAGGTTGAGCAGTACTGGAGAGAGTTAGAGCCAATGGGGTGGAGAGAAACAACAGACTGATGACAGCAGTTTCACAGAGAAGGAGCCCTTGGCAGATCTGGTGAGATGGCTATGATTCAGGTGGGTGATAAGCAGGTGAAGAGATACAGCAGGAGTAAAGGTACAGGTAAGTAGAGGCAAAGTGTGTTCAGAGAATACCGAGTTGGCAAATTGGAGTGGAGTTGGAAAGGTAAGTTGCTGGAGTATCACAGAAGTCTTTTAAATATCAGTTTTAACAGTGTGAACCCTTTTATGAGAGTCAGAGGGAGGTACTGAAGATTTCTGAGCTTCTAGTACAAAGCAGGCAAGTCAAAGAATCCTCTGCTTCTACAAAGAAATTGGCTAGCTGCATTTTACATGTTATGAATGTTATGTTACTAATGGGTCAGTCACATTTATTGAGCCATTATAAAATACTATAAATATACTACATGTATTATAATATGCTATAAAATACATTAAGCCATAATAACATGCTAAGTGTTTTACCTTCATAGGTCATTTGACACTTATAAAAAGTCACTGAAGTCATTATTTTTAGCCATATTTTATAATTTAGAAAACTGAGTTGTAGAATTTAATTTATCCAAAGTCATGCAACATGGAAGGGATGGGATGTGGGTAAAAACTTCAGTCTGTCTGTCCCTAATCTTTTAGTCACTCTCCTAAATGGCTTCTGAGTGCATTTAAGCATATTTCAGTGTTGTAATAGTTAAATAAAACATTTTTGAACATCACTCCTAAATTATCTCCTCCGGTGTTTCTTCTACTCAAAAATCCCCAGTATAAGATTATATATCTCATCTCTTTATTTCCTGCTTATTATATTTTTCCCAGAATAGTGGACTCATAATTAAAGATTTAGAAATTTAAATTTTTTTTCAAATTTTATCCAATTTGAGCTCACTAATTGAGGACAAAACCGTGATTTTCATTAATCTGTCCATCTATGATATAATTATTTGCATATTGTTTTTGCCTATATTTTAGGTGGGCCTTACTTTTACACATACGAACCACATATTTATCTCACATGACTTTTGGTTTAAGTGGAAAAGTAGAGTACAACTTCAAAGAAGTAAAAATACAAATAAAAACCTAGAGGGGGACAAACTCTTACCAATGGTCATATTCGGGTGACTGCAAGTCATCTGTTTCCTTTTCTCTAAATTACTTAAACTTGGGTTACATTAATATAGTAATTTTTAAATGTAATCATATGAAGATGTTCTCTAAAAAATTGCTCACGAACACACACTGGGATCGAGTTTAATAAGCAGCTAATAAAAGATGTTCCTATTGCAAAAAGTGACCATGTGCTAAGAAGGTTCCCTGAGTCTGCTTACTTGTGCCTGGAGCTACAAAGTCTCATTAACTCACAGGGATCTGCTATCAGACTAACTGGTCTGGGTCTGTCTTCAGCTCCTCTAAATTCAATCAATTTACGAGAAACAGGAGTAGGGATTTAGTGGATTAGTCACAACAGGTCATTAATCTCTGCATTCTCAATTGTAATCCAGTTTCTACCACTGTGATTGGGGTGGGGGAATCCCACAAAAACCCAATCACTCAGAAAAGGTCCACAGCAGACTCCCTGGAGACCAACACACTTAGATCACAGTTTGCTTGTTTTTACTTAACATCAATACAGTGTTTGTCATCTGTCCTATTTCTTGCTGGCTTTTCTTTTATGTCTTTTGCTGAAATTCTCAGATCAGATATATTTGAAAAGGAACCAACTCACAATCCTAGAAATAACTAGCATTTTAGAATTGTTTTCAAGACCATTTACTCTGGTGACTATGAAACATAAACTAAAACTATTTTTTCATGTTGCAAATTTGTGGAAAAAACATGGTTAGGATTACCATGTATGTAAATGAGCACTTAGAGGAGCTGGCAAGCCTGAATAATGAAAATAGAGTAACCACATTCTAGTAAAAATGAGCAAGTGACAGTTTCAGAACAGGCAGAGTAAATATTGTATGTTTTATTGTAAACAGATTGGTTCATAATGCCCTGTTTCCTTATTGCTCTGGCCAATAAGCCAACAGTTACTAATGTATCAAGCAGGAAAAGCAAGGAGCAAATTCCTGAATGGCATTTTTGTTTATGGCACCACTGTCAAGACCAAATATTTACTGGACGACAAGGGACCATACATTTACAGTAGAGACCTTGCTAGATCTAAACCTCTGGTGTAAAATGAAAAAAAAAAAATGTGGCCTCAAATATTCTTAAAATATTACTAAAGAAAAATGTGGGCAAGAGCCAGTAAATTGTCTTTGTAGATATTCATGAATGTCTACAGAATAATTTCATGAAAAAGACATAATTACTTTCTTATTACCTTTAAAATATTCCCCAAACATCCTAGCTTCCCCTGGTGAATCAGATGCAACCAACCTCAGCTGATTACGTGTTATGTTCAGGCATTGTCTAAACACTTCCACATGAATTGGCTCATTTAATCCCCATGTTTTACATGATATTGCCAAATTCCTTCCTAATTTTGCCCAATGTGTCTTTTGTTCTTTTAGCTTCAGCCATCACAATACAAAACTCACCATTTATCAAATACATTTTAACATGCCAAGAACGAGTTTGCATTTTTAAATTTCAGTCTCCCTTAACTCCAAAGATAGATGTTCTTATCCCCAGTTTGCAAAAGAGGATACTAAAGGATAAGAGATTTTTTAAGTAACCTCTCAAGGTCACACACTGGATGACAACAGAGTTGAGATTAAATTCAAAAACTCCAAGGTTTTCAGTCAATGTTTACATGCAGCCCTGATGACCCCTAGACTGTCTCCCAGAGCCTTAGCTCAAGGCCATCCATCGCTCCACACACTGTCATTCTCTCACTGGCCCTGCTCCAGCCTCACTGGTCACTTTTCTGCTCACTCAATCTTGAAAGTTCTCCTTGTAATTCAATCACACTGCCTCAACATTTCACAAAGTCCAGCAGTTCGGCTCAGCATCAACAACAACCTGGCTAATTTTTTTGAAAGTTTCTTAACACTAAGCATTCCAAGCTGGAAAAGGGCCTGGAAATGACCCAGGCCAATACTTCTCTAGCAAAGGAGAAAACTGTGGCCTAGACTCATTAAAACAACTTCCCCCATACCACACAGCCAGTCGTGGAAGAATGAACATGAACTTAATGTCCCACCTTCCACCCCAATAATCTTTTCTGCAGACCTCCTGATTCACTCTTTCCTATAATTTATAGAAATATACTTAAAAAATGATACTTAAGAAACCTCAAAATTTATAAAGTTAGGGAAGGTAGTTGTTTGTTCTTAACCATGGTTCCCAGTCTCTGATGTCACTTTGTAAGCAAATTAGTATCTTCAATGCCATCACTATTTGTTTTTTTACTTATTAGTTTCTGGAGTGGACCTCTGCTGAAAGAATATTTGAAAATTTAATCATTATTTCCTCAAGGAATCCAGGTATATTTCTGGGGACTTATAAACTGATTTTGTGTCACTTAAAGATGTAATATGGTGAAAGCATAAAGAATTTCATACTGTTTTGCCCAATTTCACAAAACTGGGATTAATTTAAAGAAACAATTCACTGGAAAAATAAATATCTATAGACATGAAGATGTATGCCAAAAATAGTGAAACCTAGAAACAACACAGATTCTCAAAAATAGGGAAAAAGATGAATATTAATAATGCTAAATCAAATAAATAAATAATCATGGAACTACTATAAAGAAAATCATGAGTGGTAAAGTGGCAGATACTAGCTAATTGTTCTTCATACCATTTCCCATTACCCCTGGGTACAAGGCTAACCTACAATTCCTAAGCTATTTTGTAACATAATATGGTCATGCAGACAGGGCCTTCCTGCTAGGTCCATAAACAAACCTCTCATGATCCTCCACCCTCCACTCCCTTTTATCTCTCCCTTACCAAGCTCCTGCACACACACACACACACACACACACACACACACACACACACACACACACACACACCCTAACTCAACCCAGATAGTTAACATGAGCAGGCCATAAGCTTCTATCGTGTTATATCAATGAGACTGTGTGATCCATCTGTCACAGAGGCCAAGATTTCCTGAATTAACACAACTAGGAAGCAATATGGGGAACTATTTAAAATATAACTTAAAATTTTTGAAAAGTACAAAGATTGAAGGTTGAAAAAGTTACAATTTGCAAACTTTGGTGAATAGACTTGAAAGGGGAATAAGGTTTCTTTTTTTTCCATTAATACCATTTTTGTATCATATTTAACATTAAATTCAGTTCAGTGCCTTCTAGTATCACTCATGTCTGTGTGTGACACTTTCATAGAAGTTCCTGGCTTGCCAGAAACTGTGATCAAGGAGAAACATTTCACTTCAACACATATTAGGGTCAATGAATGGAAACAAAACTCCTATTCATCCATTCATTCCTTCCACACATCTTGCCTTCAGATGTGGCACATTATGGACTAAACCTGACTTAGTCAAGCTCTAATTGTGGCAGTTCTAAAAGCTGGAGAGAATTAAAAAAAAAAAAAATGCAGCACCATCTCATGCACTTAAAATTACATTGACTCCTTTTTTTTTTCCTGATTCTTTTTTCTATCTTTTTATTTTATTTTATGTATATTTTTACATCATTTTTCATTTTTTGCACAATGTATGCATTTTCATCTTGGTTATAGTCCCCATACAATTCTCACCCCCCTTATTTTGGCCCTAATCCCTCCTCCCCTCCCTAACCCCCATAGTGTGTCGCTGGTTTATAGTTGCTTGTTGATTTTGATTTTCACTTTATTATAATTAGTCTTTTTCCTGGTCCCTTATTTAGGTTTTCTAAATTCCTGCTATGAGTGAGACCATTCGGTATTTTTCTTTTTCTTTCTAGCTTATTTTGCTGAGCATGATCCCTTCCAGCTCCATCCATGTTGCTGCAAATTAAGATGGATCTTTCATATGATCCAGCAATTACACTCCTGGGTATTTACCCAAAGGACACAGAAACATTAATTCAAAAGGACACCTGCAACACTATGTTTATAGCAGCACTATTTACAATAGCTAAGCTATGGAAACAACCCAAATGCCCAAAATTAGATGACTGGATCAAGAAGATGTGGTACATATACACAATGGAATATTACTCAGCAATCAAAAAAGACATGTGACTCCTTTTACCCACCGCAACAGGCACGTGAAGGAACATTCTCAGCATTACACGAAAAACTCACCACCATTGGAAAACAGGGAAGGAACTTGCTAGATAAGAAAAAAACCATGACTTCACTATATTTCATTTTCCAGGGGTCTGAGTCACTGTGACTTAGAGCTCTTATCATTATTGTTTATTACGAGACCCAGACAGCCAGTGCCTCTTGATGCCTCGCCTGCTAACTATCAGTATGACCTCCATGTATCTACTGAGAGATCAACAATAGGGGCCTTTTTTCTATAACCTTCCCTTTTTTTCTATAATTAAATTAACAGACATATAATAAAGCATCCAACTGACCATTTCCACAAGCTATAAAGATCAACTAGGAGATTACAGGCAGAATGCACAGTCAACAACAGCAAATCCACTATGTTCTTTTCATTTCTAGGCTCCTGGCTCTCCCCGCTGGTAAGAACTCGTGGGTAACACCATAGTCTATTACAGAAGGCCAGGGGGGAAGTAAAGTTTTCCAAGTCAAGAGGGGAAACATTTTAGGAACCAGAGTCATTTCCTGTATTGCTTCCTCTCAAACCAAAAGGTTGGGTAGGTTTTCCCCCAAAACATTCTGCTCGGTACTAACAGGCAGTGAGCTTTCTCAAGGGCTGCATTCTCCCAAGCTGGAACCAGTTAGAAGACCAACACCTTATCCTAAATAACTGTGTTGATGGCAGCAGAGTGGACATAGAGAAAGCAACAGCAAGGGCATTCACCTTAATTATCCTAGTCTGGGTCTTTTCGAGGGGTATCACAAAACACAGAGGAGTCAAAATACACATCAGACAACTGTAAGTGCCCCCAATAACAGTGGGTTTTCTATGCAAACATGAACAAAGTCTGAGTGGGCCACAGAAAGCTATAATATATGAGAAGGATCTGGTTTTCTCTGGCCCTGTGTGCTCAAAACAACCAGCAAGCAGCCAACAGAGATGTCACCTCCCACCCTCCCAGGCTCAGATGTCATCTGTCAATGTCCTGTGCAGGAAGGGAGGACATGCATTCTACACCATTCCTTGTTACTCAAATATATGTATTAACTCAATCATTGTTATTGAGCATCTATCGACCAGAGGCCAGGCACAGGGTAGGGCAGTGGGGAAAACAAACACATTTGAGTACCACTAAATGTACAAGGGCAAAGGTCATGGCTGTTTTGCTCACTCCATTAAAAAAAAAAATAAAAGCTAGGAATGAGAAAGTTATGGGCTGGGCAGGGTTGAATTAGTTAGATACACATCAGCCCAGATATGGAGAGATTTCTTCCAAATAATTTTTTTAAAGATTTATTTATTGATTGATTGATTGATTTATACATACATACATACAAGCACTGGGTACAGTCAGAAGTGTGGAAGGGCGAGAGAATTCACCAGAGCCAGAGCGGGGAGCAGAGCAGGCAGAAGGACCGAAGTACACTGAGGGGAGCAGCGGGTGGCAGGAGAGGTCTGCGCGCCATGTGGGACCCTCCTCCGGTGGCCGGGGAGCAGCTGGGGATCGAACCGGTGTTGCAGAGGCTGCGGGCAGCTTCGCAACCCAGCGCTCAACCAATGCGCCACGGGGGAGGCCCATTCCAAATAATTTTGATTCCAAGTACAGGCTTTTTTGGTGAAGGTGGCTTGGAATGTTTTTGAGGTCAATCAGAATGTGCCCCCAAATGACTGACCTCAAGATACGTTTTTATCTTCTGCCTGGTCCCCACACGAGGCATTCATAGCATGTGTGGTATCAATGAACCAATTCATTAGAATCCTTGGGGATGCAGAACCCTTCCAGGGAGATGTCACTCTATTTGTTCATTTCAAGAATCCTACAAGGTATTTACTATCACTCCAGCCTCCTGGAGGAGGGATGGCCTATGCTCCCTCCCACAGTGCTGCCACCAAAACTGCTTTCCTCGAGGATGGAAGGTAGCATTAATTAAGGTAGCTGTGTGTACAGTAGAAGAGGGGGCAACGGAAGGAGAGGAAGTTGACTCATATCCTTCAGTAAATGTGTTTATTCCAGCTCTGGCTTTGCTGCCAAATGTCCTGTGAAGCCAGCAGGATTTGGCTCTGGAAAACTCACCTGAAAGTCACAGGCTTCATTTCCTACTGCCAGCCTCTTCTGCCACAGGGCATGAAGTATGGGACTAAGTTAGAGATTAATTCTGCATTTACTGTGACAGAGTTCCCGCCTCTTCCAGATCAGGAGGGAAAGGCGTTCCAGACTGTCTCTTTCACAACCACTGATCATCTCTCCCCTGCCATCCTGATGGCATCTTAATGCAAATGTAATCAAACCCAAACCCTGGTTACACCACTACCACACCAGTCTTGCTAATAGAGAGCCATCAAGGCTTTGTTATAAAGACAATCCCAGACAATTTCTTAGCATTCATAGCTTCTCACCCCAACCCTTGGCATACTGGAAATACTTTATAGTTTTGTTTAGGGTTACGTGAGATAAAAAAAAAAAAACTACAAAAAGTTATAGGAAAGGTTATCAAAGAGAATAAAATTATAATTGGCACATCACAATATCCAGGGGCAGTCCATCAGGAGATAAATTCTGTGATCTGTATCTGGCTGATCTCTAAAGCCTCTGCAAAGCCACCTCATGGTAGAGACAACAGTGGAAAATAACTAGTAGCCTGGACCAAATGGGACATAGCTGGACCAGAGCCAAAAGCTTTAACCCTAACCAGTCTATTCAGCCAAAGAGAATGATGTAAAGTAGACCTCTTGCACTTAAAAAGGATGACTGCCCTGCAGAGAGGTGTGAGAGGGTTTTACTATTATGATAGGCAAGATGTTAATATTACTAGAATGAGGTCTCCTAAGTGCTCTTCCTTCAGTTTCATTTATCATGCTCCACTCTGACCACTTGACGGTCCCCCTAAGTCATCATGACCTAGCTAATACTTCTGTCTTTACAAAGGCTGTTCCCTATGATCATCTCTTATCCACCACACTCCTGATCAACGAGCCCAAATCTTCCAAATTGCCTTTTCAGCATTTTCCAAGACTCAGCTCAAGCACCTTATAACTATATGCCTGACTCTCCTTCCCCTACCAGCCTACCTCTAGGGGGATCAGATGCCTTCTCTGTTCTACTCAAATACTGTATCTCTTTTCATTACAAGTCATCATATTCTGCTGTAACTACCAATACTAACATATTTTAAATCAGTCTTTTAGTAGATTGTGAACTCCTGGAGGGGAAATCCATGTCTTATTCCCAGTACCCTATGTACAGTGTGCCCACAACAAGTGTTGAATGATTAAGTGGTCAATGGAAGCAATTTCATTGTAGGTTTCTACACTTACTCTACAGTAACTGGACCATTGAGAGGATAGGATCGGTATATAATGTAGTGATCCATGAGTATACATTCTCAAGCGAAAATGCAGTGTATTGAAAATAAGAATTATGCAATGTCTAATAAGGCAAAACTGCTGCCAAATGCTTTGCACTGCTTCAAACATCTGTTTTATGTCAAATGGTATATCTATGGCTTGGCACCCAACCTTCACATCACAAAAGCATGCATGGGGCTTCCCTGGTGGCGCAGGTGGTTGAGCACCGCACTGTGAAGCTGTCTGCAGCCTCTGCAGCACAGGTTCGATCCCCACCAGCCAGCGAGAATCCCACATGGTGCAGCAGACCTCTCCTGTCTCGCCTGCTGCTCCCCTCAGCAGTGTAATTCAGTCTGTCTGCCTGTTCTGTTCCCTGCTCTGTCTCTGGTGAATCCTCTCACCCTCCCGCGCATCTGGCCTGTACCCCGGTTCTTATATAAATAAATAAATCTTAAAAAAGTGTCTTTTAAAAAAAAAGCATGCATGGACTAGCCTTCATCTAATGCTAAGACACTACTGCTATTCCTATGTATTATGCCTTTACTATAAAAGAATGATATTAGAGATATCTTTATTTGTTTAACATAAAACACCAAATTCCAAAAAATTAGGGTGACTCAGGTCTAAAAGAGATCATTGTCTTTTTAAGTCTGCCACTCAGAATATCCCATCATGGCATAATTGACTAATTAGGTCAGTATTCCTCAATGAGTTTCGTGAATAAGATTAAAAATTGACATGAAGACAATTAGTTGGGTTTCTAAGTTATTTCTTATTGCAATCAAACTACACAAGTATCTTATTAGATTGTATACAAGTCTGATTATATCTTCTTATCTCTAACTTAGTGCTTCATAACTAAAAGATATGGTCTCTATATCTTATTTTGACTTATATGTCCATTCACATTGGCCCCTGGTTCTTTATCTACCCCATTTCCAGACATTTATTTCAATCCATCTACTCCACCTGCCTATGTCTCCAAGACCACATGCCTATGTCTCCAAGCTTCTGATAGCTTGCTGTTTTTTTCAATCCCTTCTTGTCTATGAACATACTATTCTTGCCTATTCTAGCCTCACAGTATGTTTTTCTTTTTTTCCTCCTATTCTTTGGAAATCTCCATATTTTTCCAAGCCTAATTCAAATGTTGTCTCCTCTATAATCCCTCCCCCTTTCTCACTTGCATCCACCCACAACAGTTAATCGCTCCCCCTTCATATCCCCACAGCACTCTGTGCACATCTCTATCATATAAATGTACCACCATGGATTTACTAAGAAGCAGCTGTTGTTCAATTTTATGATTCCTATGTCTGGCACACAGCTAACCAGCAATACTATTTTGTTGAACACAGAAGAAATGACTGAATACTTAACTGGCATTTACTGGAACAAGTCCAAAGTATAAAGTATTGTTGCCGATAACAATGGTGATGATGACAATAATTTTAAGGAAGAAGCTAGATTCCATTGAGTGACTACATGCCAAGAATTATGGCAGGATTTCACATACATTTTCTCTAGTCCCATTTTACAGGTTTTAGAGAGCTGAGAAAGCTTGAAGAACTTCTCTAATACCACAAAGAGAATAAATATGAATGGTAGGATTCACATGTAGGTCTATCTTGGTTTCAGTATGATATGTACATTTCATATGATACATGTACAATTCATATGATATATGTGCATTTCATATGATACATTTAAAACACCATACCAGGCATTTTGAAAATAGTGGTTTGTTCCTTACAGATACTCTGTAGAGTCAACAACCTTGGGAAGTCTCATCTTCATTTTACAAGTGAGAAACTTGAAGTCACCTCCAAATTCAACTGTCCACAATTCCAACTAGGCTACAAGCTATGCAAGGTACAACAATAGTTAGACAAATGCAACATAAATTTAAAATTCAAAGAAATGCTAGCATTTCAGGTAAATTTCAATCTACTTCAGTCCATTAAATTCATGCAAATATCCACAATGAGAAAATTAAAATCACCAAGAAATTAAATATATTAGGACATCCCATATTCCTTCAATTCACTAGCAACCTAAATGGGCTCATCCCAACTTGCCATTATTCCCAAAGCAAAACTTTTACTCCCACGGGGACTGTCCTCAATCATTCCCATTACTTTGTTTTTGATGATGGGGTCCTCTCTATCACTTTTATCACAACCTTCAACATCGCTCTAGTATCCTTCTTTTTCTTCATGTCTAGACTTCTTCCTTCTAAAGCATTTCTTCAATTGCATAACACAAAGAACTCTCTCAGGAGCATTATGTCCTTTACCCAAAAATTAGGCATTATTCTTACTGTTTTATGTTGCCATACATTTAGTGCAGCATACATTTTCTAACTATATATTAACAATTAAGCATGTTCACATTACTTTTTTATCATGCTACATTTTGTGCACTTATCTACGTGGTTTTTAAAACTACAGTCAGCCCTGCCATATTTGTGGGTCTACATCCACTGATTCAACCAGCGGTGAGTGAAAAACACATACGAAAATATATAGACACTAGATGGCTGTGTCTACTGAACATCTGGGCTCTTTCTCCTCATAGTCCCCTAAAAAAACACAGTATAATACTATTTACACAGAGTAAATAGTATTGTATTGAGTATTATAAGTAATCTCGAGATTGCTTAAGTATATGGGATATTATGCATAGGTTATATACAATACTATACCCTTTAATATAAGGGACTTGAGCCTCCCTGGATTTTGGTATTTAAAGGGGGTCCTGCTGGAAGCCAAGAAGTGACTATCTTAAGCCTTGATCATTCCAGAATATAGAAGGAAACTTTACATTGAATAAACAAAGAACTCTTTCAGGATCATTCTAAAGTCTCCTGCAAGAATGCTTTGAAAAAGCAAATGAGATATAATTTTCACTTTAGAGATGCAGAAACTGAGACTCTTAGAGGCTGAGCAAATTGCTCAAGTCACACAAGTATTTAAGGGAGAGTCTGATGGCAAGCAGGTCCTCTAACTTCCATACTTTTCTTGCAATGTCTTTCTACCACATACGACCTCCTCCTGACCTAAACCCCAGACCTGAATTTGTAATGCTTAATTAAGTTGAAAAGTGGGATATTTGGTACTGACTACCCCCTCCCCACCTAAGAACAAGCTCTCCACAATGGCATTTCTCTTTCTACCTGGGATTTTATATTACTCAGGAAGACTCTTATCTAACTGCAGGGACAATCTCATCCATGATGATGGTGTCTTTCAGCTGGGCTGGATGACATCACAGGAAACTGGATTAGCCGAGATCATCAGAGAAGTAGTCTTTGTTGGGGTAAGGCTTTTTTTTTAATTTACAGGAATATTCTATTTCAAGTTACACTGATAGCAAATGTCGCTTGCCAGTTGGGAAGCAGCCTAAAGTTGGGGCTATACTGAGTAATAATTTAAGTTGAAAGAGAAAATTCTGTTGATCCCCCAGGTCATAAGCACCACATTGTTCCCAGGTGATTTATTAAAGTTTCCAAACTCACCTCAATACTCTATGACTCACAGTCACAGAGTGGGTTCTACCCAGGACTACCCACCTAAGTCTGACACTACCAGTCTCATTACATGAGAAGGAAAATTACTAGACATTTCCAACAAAGTTTAGCCATGTCCTCCTTGAAAGTAGGATTTGTGCTCAAGTCCTACACCTGGAGCCCCTCTTCTGATTTGCATAATAAAATGTGTTATCATGACTTCACAATACCTATGTAATTCCAGACTTGTGGGAAAAATAAATATGCACTGCAAGTTCACTATACCTCAGACCCCATGCTAATCACCCAAGTGAAAAGCATTGAACACATTATCTCATTTAATCCATAAAACAAATGCATGGGATCTGCACCATTATCCCCTTTTTCTATGTAAAGAAGTTAAAGTTAAGGCCACTTTAATTTTCCTTCAGATTGGGAAAAGAATGTATGAACTATTCTTTGTTTGTAGGGATTGCTAATCAAAAGGCACTGGGGGCAAACTTCAGTAACAGTCCTATCTGCTCTATAGCCAGAGTCATGCACACCTGAAATGCTACCTTCATCTTAGCTTTAGACTGCAATCACCCTAAACATCCACTTCTAAATTCTCTAAGACTTACATCCACTTAACACAATTTATTCTTTCAATTGGAGGCATCAAAATGAAAAATACTGAATATTTTTTTTTTAATCTTGATGTAAGACATAAATGACATACTGAGTTTTGACTAAGTCAGACCTGAATGTGACTCCTCCAGGCTGAACCTCTGTGGACTCTGAGAGCCTCTATAAAATGACCCCACACATTCTAACAACAGAGTTAAAGCTCATGCAATAGTATGCAATATATGGGAAAGCACTACTTAATTCAAATTGTTACTGCAGTTACTATAATGAATAAACTGAAAAAGAGTAAAGTTACTTATAGGGAAGTAGAATGCTTTGTGAAAATCCAATCAGGCAGCTGGTCTTTGGGCCAGGAAATTCTCTGCTGGTGTTTCTAAACATTCCTTCTCTCACTGATCTGAGCTCCTTTTCTAAGAAGGGAATGGTGTTCTTGCTAGCACAGAGAAAAAAATCTCTCTCCTGTTTCTTCACAGATCTTTTGCTTTGCATTTTCAGTACAATGAGATCTGACTCTCCTGTGGAGTCAGCGGACCTCCCAGATCACTGCATTCCCTCTTCAGCCTAGCTGTGTTGTCCCTAAATAGCCAAAATTGACACCATCTCTCAATGGAAGGCACACATGTTACCTCCCCTGAGCTCTCTAAGTTAGCCCAGCCAATGTCCAGCTCCATGCCCACCGCTTCATCACAGCCAAATAGTCAGTGTAGAGCCATCAAACAGACCAAGGCCAGATCTCTGCATTTTAAGCAATACAGCCACACAGGCTCAGGGAGAAAACTCCTTGGTTATACCTTCTAATTTGGGGAGTGGGATGGGGTGAGGGTAGGAATCTTTGGTTAACAAAACAACCAAATTGCAAAACACCAGGATGCTTGGGAAACCAAAGGCTACTCAGTGACATCCAGGCACCCACCATGCGTTCTCTAGGTCAAATCTACTACCAAAATTTTCCTGCAAAATGTTTATACTGCAGACTTTTGCTGGCTCTAAAAGTCTGGTATTCCTCAATAATGAAGCTGGCTCTACCAAAGCATCAATCACTGATGCCTGGTGACTCAGTAAGAATTAGTACCCATTTACTCGGTAGGGTGATTTGTCCCAAGATAGAAGAGAGGAGCTTTGTTTTTCAAAAAAAAGTTTTAAATTTAATATTTAGTAGCGTATATGATCACACGGTTATGTCCCTTTTGGTAAAGCTCAGTTGTGAGCAAATTAAAACTGCAAATCTTGGAAAAAGAAATGAAGGACCCACTAAACTCTCCATGAGCCACAATTATTCAACTGTAGTGCATTGCATTCCTATACCTCTCAAGGCTGCAGAGGGGAAAATGAAGTCCTCAAGCTGTGGCAACTGTGAGTCATAATTACATTACTAATCAGAATTGTAACATACATGGACAAGGTTGAATGAGGGAGGAGGCCACCTTGGCCATGGGGAAAGAATGGCCCTTTACAGTTAAGTTTATGAATGTACAAATATGGAGCACATAATGTTGCATTTCTGCCTAAATGTTTTCGTAAAGTGCAAATTAATGCAAATCCTAACTAGGCATTTGGAATGCTAACCTAGTTTTCTGTGTTTAGCTAATAGCTAGCAATTTTGCATACACTTTTATCCTCTCATTCCATAGCAATGATGATTATTTAGTAAATACATGTGAAAGGCCTCATACTCCACAGCACCCCTCCTCGGCTGGAAATAACCCCTCCTAGTACTATTTATATAATTTAGTCTCTGACACACCAAATCATGTACAGCTGTGACAGATATCCCACCAATGTCTCCTTTGGGGACCCCTTCTCAGTTGGTTTCCCTCTGATAGCCTCACCAAATTCAGGGGAGGGCCTGGGCACAAAGGATGCCAGGGCTAAATCCAGAGCCTCCATGGAAGTTAACCCTTTGTAAATCTTAAAGGGATTCAGCTAATTTGAAAATTATTTATGATGATAGAGAGACCTAAGAAAAGGCTACTTTATGAGACAAATATAAAAAAGAGAGGGGGCAGTGAGAGAGGGAGGAAAGAAGAGAGGGAAAAATAGGCAGATATTGGAATAGACTTGTAAAAGAACAGGCTGTAAAATGTGGCCTCGTGAGATGTCATCCAGTCTATCCCTGGACATTCAGCTGCTATAAACCATTACAAGTCTCCTGGGAATTTTCCCTTAGATGTAGGACTGGAGTAAGAGTTCCCATGAGAGGAGCTGGGGTGACCCCAGAGCACTTTTTATTGCCTGCCAGGTGCACAATATACTTCTAAAACATTATAAGGCAGATTTGTTTGTTGGGTGGTTAAAGCCCCAAACAGAATGATTTCGAATAAAAGCTATACCTGCATATGAGGAATAGTGGTATTTGGAACTGGGAGCAGGATAGGGCAGACAAGGGCTTTTAATATCCAGAGTCAGGTTTGGCTTCGAGAGGGAGGGGATTGGCTGGGTTGCAGGAAGATGCAGGAAACATGTCCCTCCGCCCAATGCTGCTCAAATGTGTCTGCTCACAGGGGGCAAGGTTCTTGCTCTTCTCTCCTGGTGACTTCATGGGAAGTTGGCTGAGACCCCAGTTCTGCAGAGGGAATGCAGAGGGGAGCACCACAAATGGGTCTTAACCTGCGTGCTCAGATGACAGGTGGGATAGGGGATGGGGCAGACCTAGCCAAAGGGAGGAGGCACTGGTAAACCTGAGGCTTTTTCTCACAGCTGCCCTCTACACCCCCAATTCTCTGCACCAACAAAGACACTGATTAGAAATCAGAATCCCTCCTAGCACACAAGACACACGGCTTGAGCCCCACCTCATTCACCTCTATGCCCTAGCTTCCCATTTAGCTCCTTCAGCCACAGACTGGCATGAGTAGCCAACACAGCCTTGCCTCTGGGGATTAGGAAAGACCAAGGTGTGAATGTGGCTTTATAACGGTGTGTTGTTTCAGATGGTTTTGCTTTTATTTGGGTTGTGGGGGGCATGCTGGCATGTTGCAAAGACCATCAGGACCAAGTGCTGGTGTAGGTGGGGAGAAGGCAAGGAGGACCTCACAACCCTCTGGTCCCCGCCTGTACTCTCCAGCCCTGCATCCTCCCGCAGTCTCTTGAAAGTGCCTAGATACCAGGGCAGGGCTCTGCATCCATTTTGCCAGCCTGGAACCAGGGAGTTTGGGAACTTTGGAAGCCAGAGGATGGGGGTGGGGGATGCCAAGGCTCAGATTTCGGCGCCAGAGTTCTCAGCCAGGGAAACAGTTGAAAATCAACACCCACCTGCCTCTTTTTTTTCTCCTCTCCCATTTCTTCTACCTTCAGGGACTCCATAAAGATACTCCCCTCACTACACACACATGCATATGCATGCCTGCACACACACACACACACACACATCCTTAGGCTTAGGTGATTTTTCCCTGAAGACAGTAAAGCCACAAAGCTGAAAGGTCTCTGCCACCCCCACCCTTCCCACGCCCGCGAGGCCACTTGAGCCTAGATGCACAATACAACCCCACACATTCGAAACAACACAACATAATCCACACCCGCCCGACTCCAGCGCGTCCCATACCTGATATGCAGACGATGAAATTGGCTTGAAGAAGAAAAAGCACCTCCCAGACTATTTCCATCCTCTGATTCTCATTCCAAGTGCATCACTCGACGGGAAAACAGGGGGGGAAGGGGGGAGCCCCTCACGGCACACACACATACACACGCACACACTTCCAAGCGAGCGCACACTCGCACTCCCACCCGACAGCCGGCCAGGGACAGTCGCCCCCAAGATCAATATCGCAGTTTGAATTGTTCCGGCAAATCTCCCCTCGGGCTCGACGGATGTGCGCCCCAGATGTGCTGACACATGTCCGATGCCTCGCTGCCCCGGAGGTCTCCCCGCTCGCCGGTTTCAGCTCCTAGCACGAGCGGCGGAAACAGCACCAGCAGCGGCGGCAGCAGCCACCTGAAGCCACCAGCGCTGGGCTCTTCCTGCAAAAACCAGACCCCGATCCGCCTGGCGCCCCAAGAAGACATAGACGATAGCCCCCCGCCGGGCCGCGTCGCTCAGTTCCGGGCCCCCGGCTGCTCGCAGCTCGCTGGCCAAGCCCAGGCAGTCCGCGGCAAGTTGCCCTCGAAGTCCGCCCCCCTCACCGGGGCATGGTCGGGGGAGGCTGTTCCACTTCGGGGCCCTTCTCCTCCAGCTCCGGGGAGGCTGGGGTGGAGCGGACGCGGCAGGAGAGAGACAGAGAAAGAGAGGAAGGGATTATTGCCCCAAACCGCCGGCCAACTGCAGTCTCCGCTGACCCTCCCTGCTCCCCAAGAGCAGGACGCGCCCGCGCGGCGCGTCCGGGGCGCGGAGAGGGAACGTGGCGAGCCCGGGGCCGGGGCGCGTCGGGGGCTCGCGGGCTCCCCACGCCGCACGCGCGCTTTCTGTTCTCTATTTTCCAGGGCTCCCGAGAACCCCCAGTCGCCTCGCTTCCATCGCCCGCAACTAGCGCCGCGGCGGCCGCCGAGATTTTCCGCAATGCAACTGCAGGGGTCGTTATTTCCTCGCCTACGGATCCCGACGCTTCCCGATTCGGAGGGAAGGAGGCGAGCAGGTGGGGGCGGGAGGACGGGGGGGGGGGGCTCGGCCAGGTGAGCGTCCTCGCCGCCCCCGGAGCCCCAGCGTCAGCCCCGCCGCCCCGCGCCCGGGGAGCGCCGGCGGGAGGCCGGCGGGGGAGCGGAGGCTCAACCCGGCCATCGGGAGGGGAGCGCGGGGGGTCGGAGCTCGCGCCCCAGCCCCGGGCTCCGACTACGCGCTCCGCCCCGCCCCGGCGGCCTCGGCACCCTCCCGGATTTGGGAGTTTCTCTTCTCCTTAAAAAAGAACTTGGCGCCCGCCGGCTGGGCGCGGGAGACCCGGGCGGGACGCGTGCGGGGAGGGCCGTGCTGCGCTCTCCCTGCGCTGCGGAATATTGGGGATTTTTTTTTGTGTGTGTGTGGCATAATTCATCCTCTGCCCTCTCCCTCCCGTCCCGCTCCTGCACCTCCCTCCCCCGTCCCCTTTCCGCTCCAGTGCCAAAACACTACTTACCTCGGAGTCTCCCTGCAGGTTCCCAGAGCGGGTGCAACTCTCGCCTGCAAGTCCCTCACCTCCCTCCTCCCGAAAGGGGAAAAAACCGTTTTTTTCCAAGTCCGGCACCAGCAGTGGCCGCTGCCAACTGCGCCTCTGCCCAGCTCCGGGAGGGTCTGAGACGATGGGGAACCCGGGCTTTGGGGGAACGGGCTGCTCTCCTTCGCTTTCTCTTATTCTGTTTTTCTTTCGAGAAGCTCGGGCGCTTCGGAGGCTTTTGCTGGGCTCCAGAATACTCCCTGCCAGCGCCACTCCGCAGCTTCCACTGAAGATTTCCCCGCGAAGCCGCGCGCGCGCGCACACGCCCAGCGCGCAGCTCCCCGAGGCCCCAGGGGAAGTGGGGGCGGCGTGCGCACCCCCCGCCCGCCTGCCCGGCCCGGCCCACCCCGCGCAGAAGGTCTCGCCGCTTCTGGGAAGGACTCGCACCTGGGCGGCCGCGGGGAACGTGGACGCGGGGGTACTGGGAGGAAACCCTGCGCTCGGGACTGTTCACGGAGAGGGCTGGTGGGGAGAAGGGAGGCGCGTGGCCTCTCGCTGCAGCAGCGTTTTGAGACTATCCCTGACCTACCTCTTCGAGGGCGCTGAAGAAGAGGAGTCGGGCTAGGGGAATCCCTGGGAAGAGCTCGGCTGTCTCGGCGCGCTTGTCCGAATTGCAAACTGTGACGTTTGGAGAGATTGCACAGGCGCGGATGGACACACAACAAACGCACACATAACCCGTAGGGGATTTTTTTGCACTTTTAAATTTTTGATGTTTAGGAGCCGTTTCGTTGTGCGTCTCGCTGTAATAACCGCAGAAGGGTGGGTAAGTGGAGGGGACAGTGTGTGCCTTTTATCCGCACAGAGTCATTTTAGTGAGTCTTCCAGGATGCGTGGCTTCCGAGGGTGCGGGGTTGGAGCTAAAGGAGTTACACTGCAGCGTTCCCAGGATTCTTGAACTGACTCCAACTGCCCAGGAATCTGGTGAGTTTCTGCTGAGTGCGGCGAGGGAGCAGAGCTCGCTTCCTGGGCTGCGCGCGCTCTGAGAGTCCCAGCTGCGTCTTCCTGCTGCCTTCGGAAAAGGAGCCGCTGGCTGACTTGCCTGCTCTTTCTGGAGGTGTGTGAGGGGTCTGTTCTCTGAGCCGCCATCCAAGGACTCCAAGGACGCCAGTGGTCAGCACATCAAAAATATAGACCCAAATGAAGAAAGTGCTGATTCTTACGTAGAGAGTTTCATGGCTCAGCAGGAAAGACGTTGAGACCTCAGAACATTAAAAGAACCTGAGATAGTGAGAATTAGCCCTTTTGGGAAATATGAGAGGACAGGGAGGGATATATGTTTCAGCACCTTGACAGTCTACGCAGGAAAGATTTTTAGAGAGAAAAGCAAGCAATTTGCCAACGATGGACGGATGCCACCCTATATGGGTTCACAATCGTGATTTCTGTGAGAAACTTGCCTCTGGGAAGTGGAATTTCCTACCAGCAGAACTCTCTCTGGAAGCAGAAGCAGGGTGCCTGGATTTTTATATCCAGACCCTTTTATTTATTAATGAATTATGCAAATGTTAAGTGAGTGCCTTATATGTGTCAAGCATTGGCTAAGATGCTGGGGTCATAGAACTGAAAATCCATAATCCTTGCTTTCAAGAAGCTTACAAATTGCATTTCTCCCTATATTTTGTCTTTAAGCATCAAGCACAGTAAAATAATACTGCCTTAATTTTTCCCTTTTCCGTCCGTGCACTTGCCTTCAACCCTTTTAAGGAATATTTAACCTATTCTCAGCTCCATCTACTTTCAACTAAAAAAGAAGCAACTAAACCATTAACTCGTATAATGGTATTTAAGTGAAAATAATACCGTGCATACATTGTTTGAGGTATGCCAGGCATTGCCAACCCTCTTATATGAATTATCGTATTTAGTCATCCTACATCCATAGAAGAGAAATATTATCACTTCCATTTTACAGGTGATAAAGTAGAAGCCCAGAGTTGTCATTTGCCCAAAGTCTCAGTTACTCAGTGGTCATGTAAAAACCATACACAGGTCCTCCAAACTCAAAGGCCATTCCACATCATCACCCTTCATGCTCTTAAGATGAAAACTTCCATTTGGAAAGTCCTCTTGTACTGAAGTAGTCCAGCAGTTCATGCATGGCACAGCTGGAAGGCAGGATGAGATGTAATGGTAGATTGGGCAGTTTAGACCTTAACTGCTGTAAACTGGGAGACAGAGAAGATTGCTGGAAATTAGGAATAATCAAAGGCATTTCTAATGAAAGAATCTGAGAGCAGTCTAAGTGCCAGTTCTGTTCCTGGCACTTGAAATACAGCTCTAAACACAGCAGTCCCTCAACATCTAGTTTCACATTAGCAATTTCTAGGGAAAAAAAAAAGGTTTGAGTCATTTTTAAATTTAATTGATGATTTCTAAGAAAATGTCCATCCTCTGAGGGAAACCGGTAAGATTAGCATGTAATTCTGTTATCTGAAGCTAATCATTTTAGTAACCTGTTAAAAGTTAATCTCTGAATGTTTTTCTTTTCTGTTATTCAAGCACAGGAGCTTTTTGGGTGAAATCAGAAACTGACCCCCAAAGATAGAAGGCAAGGAAAGGCCAAAGAAAAAAGTAGGCCACTCCAGATTGGTTTCTAGTGTTTTTAAGAAGCAAGGGGACTTCCATATGAAGTTTAGCTTGGGCAACCACAAGATAGGTAGGTCATCATGTGGGCCCACCAGAATCTTGAGTTTAGAGACTGGTATTAATGAGGCTCATGCACATAGTCTGGGTAGCTGCAATAATTCTTTCAAGACAGTATCCTTAAAAATAGCTCCCACCATGGAAACCGTGAGCAAAACATACATTTGAAGTGCAAGGGAGGGGATGCAGTCTCCAATTACCTGGATCCAGCTCAAGGTCCAGCCTTTGGTCACAACCTCTCAATGAACTTCTCCAATGGCTATATCTGCAGATGACTGCTGATAAAAATTGTAACATATTATGGGAAAATTTCTGTGCCAGTGCCTAAGATGCAATGGTAAAGAGGATTGCAGCAGTTACAAAGCCGCTGTGGAGATGGTAGCAGAAGCAGAACTAAACTCTTGATGGTACCCCAACCTGTGGAGTGCAGTAGCCAGAGACACGAAGCACAGACCAGAAGTGAAAGAAGAGGTGGGTGGTGATGAAGACTCTGGTGATGACACGGATGGTGAACACAGAGGGGCCAACCCTGCAGGAGTCCTCAAGAGCTAGTAGGGAGGTAGAACTTCAAACAGGGTACCAGGGTTCTGCTATTCAGCCTTCAGATTGAGGTCATCAAATAGTGGATTGGCTCCCTATGCTGCTGTTATAAATTATTACAAGTTTTGTGGCCCAAACCAGCACAATGTATCCTCTTACAGTTACACAGGTCAGAGCCTGAAATGAGACTAATAGCAATGTATCTGCTGGGCTACATTCATTCTAGATGCTCCAGGAGAATTCATTCCTTCCCTTTTCTGCTTTTAGAGATGACCCACATGCCTTTGTTCTTGACTTTTTTCAGCAATGGCTTTACTCCATCTGCTGCTCTATCACATTCCTTTCTTCCATGCCTTCATTCATTTTTTAATTTTTTTTTTTAAATGAAGATCCTTGTGATCGCATTGGGCTCATCTGGGCAGTCCAGGATTAATCTCTTCATCTTAAAATCCAGAACTGAATAGCATCTGTATACTCCCTTTGACCTATGAGGTAACATACCCATTGGCTCCAAGGATTAGGGGCATGGACATTGGGGGCAGTGCATTATTCTGCTTTCCACAAGCAGGGAGATATTAGGGTCACATGAAAAATGCCAAATGTAGATCAATGGAGCTTCTCACAAAGTAATTGAAAAAAGAAAAGTTTGCCACTTTTCAATACTACTCAGTAACATGCCTTATATTTTTGAACAGTAAGTTCATGTGGGTTATTTGAGGCACTGATGTGAGACCTTGTTCTCTAAAATGAGTCAATCAAAAGGAGATCTTAATGTATTTGAGGGGATGCAGTTCAGTTCATTGGAATATGAGGATAGTAAAATAACATTCCACCAGGAAAACAGGTATTTTCTTCTTTGACATCAGACTGGATAATAGGTTGATTGCCACCTAGTTCATTATTATTTAAAAATAGGATTTCTTCTTAGCCATGATATAATTTGTAAAGATAAGAAATTTAATTTTTTAGAAGAGATAATAGATATTTTATTCATGTAAAATTCCATGCCTCATTTTACCAGATGAATAATGACTGGGAAATGATATACACTAATGATTTGGTCAATGATTGGGGTGTCTGTTTGGAAGTTAGTGGAAGCCAATGTATACATATACCTTTCCTCTCTTCACCATAGTTAATCTTTTCCTCAAATATCCAGCCTCCCGGACTTCAGTTCTTATCAAGGCAACTTTTTCTCCCTGAAAGTATAAAGGCCACTATGTAAATGGTTGCTGAAAAAGTAAGTAGATGTATTTGTTTATTCAAATAACTCCAGTCTTCCTTGCATTTTTGTCACGCATTTGATGGTAGATATTTCACAGTACCTATCAAGTGCACATGAACACAATTTCAGTTCATATCTAGTCCAACCACTTAATTTTCAGGTGAGAAAATAGAGGCTCAAGGTGAGGTTGACTCATGTGTCCAAGTTCAATTACAAACAGAAGCAAAGGCAGAGCCACAGCTTGACTCCTGTCCTCCTAATTATTTATTTTTAAACCTTCCATCCCCATCATTCTGTCTATTGTTATCAAGTAACACATTGCAGCAGCTGAAACACAGAAAATAAATTTATTATCCAAATCCATACAACCTATTTGAAAATGCTTTTCCAAGGTTTTCTGATTTCTGTCCAAAGTAATTTCAACTCTACCCCTCCTTGTGTGTGTGTGTGTGTGTGTGTGTGTGTAGGGGGAGTTGTAGTGTTTCTTTACACTGAATACTTTCCAGTGAAGTTTGAGAGAACAAGAAATACTCTCCTCCCTAAGCCAGCTGTGGTACCTCTAGGTAGCAACTACAGATCAATATAGAGAACTTTAGTTTCATAATAATTCTCAGTTTAAAGAGAGGCTTTCTTTAGGAAAGCATTCGCCTATCCCAGCTCATATCATTTTGGAGTTTGCAACTAATGTATCAGATTTTTTTTTTAATTATTTGCCAAGATATTTTTTTGCCTGATTCCCCAATGCTTAGCCTTAAAATTATAAGTATGGAATTTCATATTTTTGTTTTGTAGTTGAAAAGCACATTCTGGGTCTCTATTCTGTATTTTCTACATGCTAGGCTAGTCATAAGTTCCATTTACATTAGGAAAATTTGTAAATAGCGAGTATGGCAGATCTACTCCAAATAATTGGAGGCCCAAGTCAAGAGTTTCCCCTTCTCTAGCCCATGGCCCTCTCTCCTTCTCATGCTTAAATAAAATGTCTAAAGATCCAGTACCTCAAACCCTTGGTTTTATATACACACTTACTTACAGAGTCATCCCTGCTTACACTATCAGTTGTAGGTATGTTCTCACCAGCACAGCAGGCTACCTTTGGAAAGACTTCTCTGCCCCCTTGATCCAACTAGCAGTATTAAACATTAAATACTTGTGTGAAATCATATTCACTTTATTTAATATATTCAAAAAGTAAGTAAGTTCAATGCTGAAATTGGAAAACTCTACAAGGCATCCCATTTCTAAATCAACACAGGGAGTTGGCACTTACTATAGAGCTCTCCAATTCTAGCTTATTTTCTTCTCCTGCTAATGGAATTTCCAGATTTTTGCCAACTTCAACAGCAAAATCTTTCTCCCTGATGCTGCTGTGTGTATTTAATAAGGGAGTTGAGTTACTGTGGTAGGAAACCCATGAAGTTCTGAATCTAGTCTGTGATTGCTGCTAGACAGAGGAGAAAACTCATTAGAACAAAAAGAATCTC
The DNA here is from genome assembly GCF_964194135.1 of Talpa europaea. Lineage (NCBI taxonomy): Eukaryota > Metazoa > Chordata > Mammalia > Eulipotyphla > Talpidae > Talpa > Talpa europaea. The sequence goes on along the minus strand of NC_140074.1, from coordinate 114,201,062 downwards.
CTGCTAAGCATATGGGACAGGTATAAGAAGCCATAACCCTGGGACAGAGTTAACAATGGTTGACACCAAAGGGGACTCAGCATCCCTTACAAAAGATATACAAAAATATCAATGTGCCATTGTCAGGAACTGCAAAATATTAAGGATGTGGCAAATGTCACTTAAACTTATATTCAAGTGATGGTTTCATATTACTAGTTCAAATACTTTCTCTTGATGAATCTTTTAAGATCTTCATGAGCGGATATTACCTTGTTAAATTTCACCTTGGGAGGGGCAAGGACATAAATATTGCATGTGAAAATAGAATTCATTTCTAAACTCCCATAAGTTATTATTTCTTTAGGAAAGTGGATTTTAAATGGATAGGAATGAAATCTCAAATATATTTTAAATGGTCTACTCTTGAAAAAAAAAAAGAGCCTTCCCTTTCAAATCACTAATTTCTCATAATAAAAAGGGGGAATTCCTGGTAACTGTTTCACTCTACCCTGCCTAGGAAGTGGGAAATAGACAGGCATCCTGCCCTTATGACCTCAGGGTTCTTATTGGAAAGAAAATAAGCAGAATGAGCTCTAGTTTCTTCTTTTGTGTAAGAATTTCAGAAGGAGGTGGTGGTCATTTTTGGAGGTGTTACTATAATCATTTTTGAATTCTTAGATTCAGGTCAATCAATAACTACTTGAGTAGCTTGTTCAACAATCCTCATTAACCAAAGAAAGAGAATAGAGCTTCTTATCAAACTGAATGTGAGTGCCATTCCCAAAGATTTCCCATTTACCTTCAGGAGTTTCACAAAACTTTCAAGGAAAATTACTCAGAAGGAGGTGCAGAGTGACAGTATCACAAAATCAAATGATGGAAAGTGTGGTAGACTCACAGGTATAACTGTGAGTGTGGTGAAACTCACAGGTATAAGGAAGTAGGGTATATAACAATTCAGAGACATTGTCCAAATTATTTGGCCTCTGAACTCTGGGCAGGAGAGACTCTTCTCGTCACCTACTTGGCTATCTACTTTAAACCAGCAGGGAGCAACCTTGAGTCAGTCTGAATGTGCCTTCTCTGTGGAGAAGCAATGACAAACTTACAATGAAGGTAACTGGAGGTAAGGGGACTTATGAGCTTCCTCCTCACCATGCCCGCTTCCTCCAGGGGAAGACTTTTCTGGATATTCCAAATGGAAGCCCAACAGAGATAACGCAGACCCTAAGAACCCAGCAGGGCCCAATCAGGAATACCATTGCAGCTAGTCCCCCACTTCCAGTGGGGCTACCTCCTGATTGGCCCATCATACATTGAAAATCCCTGAAGTAGCACATGTTGCCTGGGGGCTATGGCTGGTGGCCTCTGCCAGTGGTGAGAGAATTTCCTACAGTTGTCTCCACTGCTGAATGCAGATTGCCTCCACACTATGGAAAAGTGAAAAAATAAAGGGTGGGGGGCAAGTGTAACTTGTACCATAATAAGTTGGGGACCATCTGTAGTCATTTTTTCTGAGAGAATTAATATAGAGAATTGTTTAGACAGATGTTGGAGAACTAAATATTCAACAGGAAACTCTTAAATTGCCACAGAGAATAACTACAGGAAGCAGCTACCACCATTATGATGGAAAGACAAAGCAAAGATGTTGGGGTATCAGAACTGGATTACCCAAACCTTTTAAGAGAAGGTGCTTCCAAGAAAGACAAATACCAGATGATCTCACTTATACATGGGAAATAAAGAGGCAAAGCAAATGAACAAATCAACAAACAAATACGAAACAAACCCTTGGACTCTGAAAAAGGCGTGGGTGTATGTAACAGACAGAGGGGTCTATTGGTTGGTGGCGGGTGACAGATACAGTCACACAGGTGTGACATTATAGCCTTGTACAGCGCTGTAAACAATAGTACCTCAATTTAAAAAGAGAAGAAAATAAAAGAATGTGTATGCTGGTAGTACTGGGGCCTTAGAAGTTCAGAGGAGGAGCTGCAGTTCAAACCTCTGAGGAGAGCCATTCTCAGCTGGTACCAGCAGGCCTGATGGAACATAATGCAGGGTGGATCTGAGATAGCTGGAAGACACCAGAAAGTGGAAGACCTGCTGCTAGCTGGAGCAAGAGCTGTTGCAAAAACTAGACACAAAACTGAATGAGTGAATCCTTCCTGCTGCCTCCTGACTTCTAATCCCCCTCTTGCACACCCCATGCTGGCAAAAACCTAACAGAGATTAAACTGACCAAAGAGAAATGTGTCCGGTAAAGACAAAGCCACAGCAACCCAGAGCAGAGTATGGAAGGGTGTGGAACCAAAACATGATAGGTCAATAACCAACACGCCTACTAATTCCAACAACGACAGGACTTGGATGGAGAAAAAGTTATCCTCTAATGTTGGAAGTTTGCACTGTTGTTAGAGTACGGGTTTTATGTACTGGGGAAGTGGTATTCTCAGGTGTTTTAACGGTGCTTGGTGAGATGGAAACAGTACTTTTCTCTCCAGTTCACCAGCAGTTCTGATATCTTACTGATAACTTCATATATATTAGTTTTCTAAAACTATATTAATCTCTTTTTACCCTATGGAGCTAGGCAGCTTACCCTGCAGTCTCCATTCTTACCTTTGAATTTGACCTCTCATGACCTTGTCTTGCTCCACCATACTGAACCCTCCTTCTAATCAAGATGGGGACACATAACCAATGGCACCAAGGATAGTGCCTCATTTCCATGTCAGATGGTAAGATAGATGCAAGAAGAAGAGCTGTCTTCTGGTCTGGAGACTTGACCTTGTGACCATTTGAACTAGGAAAAACAGCTGCCTTAGAGGCTTGAAGACCATTACAGGAACTCAGAGAGGGGGTGTCTAATACAAACCACAATATCTGGGCAATGCTTGATGGCAAAGGAGTATCGCCCAAATTTCAGTGCTGGGGGGGAACACGGTGGATAAAAAGGCACGGGATCTTTAATCAGAATCTGAGCCTATCACTTGTAGCTACGGGATTTCAAAACAGCACTTACATGCTTTAAGCCACAATTTCTTTCTCAAAAACATCTTTCATGCAGTATTATTGAGACGGTTAAATGAAACAGTATTCATGAAAACTTTCAATACATTATGGATTCTTAATAATTATCAATTGGGCCTCCCCGGTGGTGCAGCAGGTTGAGAGCCGCACTATGAAGCTGCCCGCAGCCTCTGCAGTGTGGGTTCGATTCCCAGCCAGCCAGGGAGAAACCCACGTGGCATGGCAGACCTCTCCTGCCTCACCAGCTGCTCCCCTCACAGTGTCTTCGCTCCATCTGCCTGTTCTGCTTCCCGCTCTATCTCTGGTGAATTCTCTCACCCTATTGTGCCTCTGACCTGTACTGCAGCTCTTGTATAAATATATAAAATCTTTTAAAAAAATTATCAATTAATCCAAATACATATGTAACTTTAATTAGAAAATGCAATATGTGGTTCCTAAATTTTGCCTACCAGGAATTTTAAAAAATCATATACCAGACATTTAGGTTATGCTAAGTTATAGTTCCCATGTATCCTATTCTATCTCTCTTTGCCCCCTGTCAGTGCAGTAATCTTCAAATAGCTGGATGGGGTGAGGGTTAGGAAGGTGATGTAAAAAGGAATAGACAATTACACAAACAGGCATTTCAATTTCAAGCAAATATTTATCTCACTAACTAAACCCCTTTTTCTTTTGGTTATTAGGAAGGAAAAACAGGGAGATGACTTTTGGTGGAGAACTGAAATAGGAATCAGAAAACATTGCTTTGCCTTTTAGAAGTTATATGGACAAGATACCTAACCTTTCCCAGCCTGAATTATTGTTTTAATTGCTTTTTTATTGTTATGTTTTGTTCTTGACTCAGTAATAGTTTTCTTTTGGGCTGTAATAAGTGGATTACTATCTACTCCAATAGGCTGTTTTGAGGAATAAATGAGATAACATATGCATAGTATCTGCTGCATAGTAAGTCCTAAAAATCCGGTGGTCATTATTGTCAACTTCTGAGCATTCAATTATTGTGGGCAGATCAATGAGATAGGGGGTTTGAGTCCTGGCTTTGCACTTGTTAGCTATGTGATCTCCAATAGTTGACTTAAAATCTTCAGGTCTTAGTTTCTTTATCTTTAAAATTCAGAGACTGATACTGACACAGAGTAGATCTGATGACAATATCAGTGCAAAGTATTGTGTGTGTGTGTGCATACCTGCATCTGCATATGTATTTGCATATGTTTGTATGCATATAGATGTACACATATATATGTATGTTTTATATACAGATTGCATATGTTTGTATGCATATAGATGTACACATATATGTATGTTTTATATACAGATATATGCATACACACATGTACATTCACACATGGTTTGGAAGGTCTTGATTTAGAAGATCTCTTAATATTACATCATCTATAGGATGCTGGGTTTGAAATACACTGAGTAAGGCAGGCAAGGAGCATCAAAAGCCAGGCTCTGCCATGACAATTGAGGGAAACAAATGTAGCTTCTCAGTTGTTACAGATAAACATTAATATCTTTACACCATTCATTAATAATTAATTGCCACAGGCTCTAGTTTAAGTATAATTATACCTTATGAAAGCCCACAGCAGAGAAATATTGTGCAAAATGCAAAACACCAATTTTATCTTGAGTAATAAAAATTCAATTAAGTTTAGAATAAATGTGTGAAGTAGTAACCCAAGCTTAACATAAAGCCATGGAATGTAAATAGATTTTGGAAAACAAAATAACAGGGTGTGACAATTTATAAAGTGTATGGAAAATCCATCATTGCCTTCTACACGCTGGCAAGAAAAGGCCCACATTATGGGAGAGGAGAATAATTTTTGACATTTTTATTGTGCTTTATAGCTGGAACAGTCCAACAAGGAGACTGAATAGGAGACTTCTTATATAGCGTGACTTGAGGGGAAATAAAAAAGTAAACCTCCTGGAATTATTTCTTTCGTGTTCCTTCCATGGGGCTTGAAATTCTGCAGCGCAGAAGAATAAAGGTGAAAATGTGATTATGAACCTGGCATCAGAGATGCTGGTACTCCCCAAATTATGCAATTATGTAAATGAATGGTAAATCAATAAAAAAGAAATGAATTAGAGTTTGGGGCTTGATCTGATGCTGCCTATTATTTGCTATGTTACTATGGACAAGGGCACTTAACATATATGATCTTCAACTTATACATCAGAAAAATGGAGGCACTGATGATATTGTTCTAAAATAAATTATGAAAGAGTTAAAATGAGATATTTAGGTAAAGCATTTTGCATATATTATGGCGGTTAATGAACATTTTATGAGGTGAGACTGTGTTGTACTTTGATGATTTTATTATCTTTCATTGCGTCTTTCATTCACACCAAATAGAATTTCCATGTTCAAATAATTTTGTTCTTCAAAGGAAGAACCTCAATGATTTTTTCAACAATTCTATCATTTTTCAAAATACTATGGGAATTCTTATTGGAAAGTGAATTTTAAAACCATCGTGACAAAGTAAAATGGCTGTAATACAGCCACAACCATTTTTTAAAAAATAGAAAATGCACCAACAAGTTTTATCACTCACTTTCTTTAGTGGACTTAAACTTGTCACTAATGAATATTTTCTAAGTTCTGAATCACAGACTTTGACAGCAATTTTAAAGACTCTCAGAAGTTCTCTCAATAGTAATAATAACTTGGGTGGAACCCCTGAATTAGAGCTCCTGGGGACAGAGAGAGATCATTCTCTGCATCACCTCCTGCAGCTTCCTATTTAGTGTAACATCCTTTCTAAAGCTGTGTCCACTGAGGTTTGTCCAGGCCATGCTTACTTCCTTCAAGTGATGGGGAACTTATTATTCCACATTGTAGCCCATTCAATTGCGTGGTTATTTATGGGGTGGTTTTTTTTTTTTTGCCTTTATAAGTCCAATTTTAAAAATGGAGCTAAAGGGTGTTTTCCTAAAATTTTTACCCCAAAATTTCAGTCTATCTTGGTTCTATCTGTGCTCTCTTTGCTCATTTTTCAAGTAGCAGATTTTCAAAGAACTTTTCATTTTGTCTTCTCTAAATTATTCTTTTTAAAAAAGGATAGTGTGACCTTCTATTTATAAAGTCTATCCAGAATTAAAAGCAAGTTTGGTCTGTCCAGAAAAGGTTGTGCATGGGTATACTTGCATGTACACATTATGTGCGTGTATGTACTCTTATTATTTTACTTATTTATTCATTAAACTTTAATTATGTCTTGGCACATACCAGGTGCTGTTTCTGATAGTAAGATATCAAAGATGAACACAAGGGACAAATTTCTTGTTCTCATGAGGCTTATATTCTGTTGGAGAATGATAAATAATATATCATTTTATAATTTAATGCAGAGAGAAAAATACCGAGAGGATTAAAGCAGAGTCAGGTAACAGAGAATGCCAGGGTGGACAGGAGCAGGTAGCTCTTTGAGATCAAAGGACCAGGATAGACCCTGCTGAGGATGTGGCGTTTACAGAGGGGCCAGGATAAAGCAGGGGAATGAAACACTGGAAACTGAGGGACCAGCATTCTTGGTTGAGCTGGTAACAAGTGCAAAGATCCAGAAGCAAATGAACATGGCATGTTTGAGAAACTCTAAGAGAGCTGGATGGTTCTAGTCAAAAGAGGAAGAGGGTAGTAAGAGTTCAAGCCAAGAGATAGGCACAAAATCAGATGCTGTTGAACCTTACAGTTGTGATAACTAGTTTTGATTCTATTCCAAGAGACATGGGGAATCCATTTCAATGTTTTGATCAAAGATGGAAAATTTACTTATGCATCTGATCTCACATTATATGAATTCTAACACACACACACACACACACACACACACACAGAGTTCATACATAGAGAGAACAGATTGGCGATTGCCAGAGGTGCTGGGTGGGCAAAATGAGTGAGAGCAAAGGTGGTCAATAGGTACAAACTTTCAATTATAAAATAAATAAATCAAGGGGCTGTAATATACAATATGGTGACTATAGTTAATAGTACTGCATTGTATATGTTCAAATTGCTGAGAGAGCAGATCTTAATAGCTCTCATCAAAGGAAAATAATTTTTGCAGCTATGTGTGGTGAGGGATATTAACTAGACTTGCAGTGATCATTTTACAATAGGTGCAGATATCGAATCATTCCATTGAATGACTGCAACATGGCTTTGAATCTCCATAGGGAAGTGACCTGGTGACAGGGGAAACTGTGGCAAGTGGAAGCAGCAGATCAACTGGGAGAAGTGGCAACCACAGACTAGGCAAAAGAGGTTAGGACTTTGAACTGGGGCAAGTGATTGCATTTGGAATCTATGTCAAGGGCAGTGTCTCCATGTTGTTGGTTCTAGGGATGGAGAGAAAAAAGGAGCTAAGGTGTTTATTGTGGGACACAAACATGATGGCTTTTGCACACAGGTAGAAAATCTGCAGGACCCAGGAAAAGTTTTACTGGTGTGTGAAAAATAATATTCTGACACATCCCACTGACAGCATGGCATGCCCAGTGCAAGACTGGATAGAAAACTCATCCTTTTCTGAGGCTTGTCACTCATAATTTGCCCTTGAGCATGAAATTTCCCATCTCCACACACTGCACCTCAGTTTCTCCACATGTAAAAAATTAAAGTATAAACTAGCTATTCTCTAAAAGTCTATTTACTTCATGTGTAAAATCTCTAAGGAATAAACACAACCTTTATTTCCTAATAGATATTTTGAACCCATTAGTGACATTACTGGAGACTTTGTTTCACAAGGGCCTGTAAGGCAAGTGTTTCCCAAGGGAAAAGTGTACAGAATTCCATTTGGAGTGTACCCAATGAATTGAGTTGTCATTTAAACATACAGAGCCCCATTTTGATGACCTGGCCTAATAACACAGAGTGAATAAACAGAAATTTGCCTCATTACTGCCTTGGGCAGAGAGAAGAGGCTCGGTCTAGTTATTATATAGCACTATGAGTTTGACAATGTTTCAAAGTTCCTGCAGTCAAAATATTAATCTAAAAACTCAGTAAATGTTTGTTCAGTGGGAAAAGAAATGTGTGATGATTGAATTATATATTATAGCTTCACTGATTGACAGCAAAAGTACTGAGATATTTGGCCTGGTAAATTGGAACTCTGTTACATAGAAATCAAAAAGAGGGAACCTTGATTGTGTAATCAGAGCATGTTAACACACTGTTATCATTTCAAATATGTGTTTTCTCCCTTTTACAAAAAGAAAATATCTGAAAAAGAGTCTTGGTTTATATACACAAAAGATCCTATAGCCCAGGATCTTGAAATATAAATAGGAAAGAAGCAAAAGTTAATGATGACAGAAATGAGAAACATTTGGACAACGAATGAGAAAAATCTAGAATAGGAGGCAGGGAAGCTGTGAGCACTATGACACCTTCTTATCTTCTATTACACTGAGTTAAAGAAAGAAAAGGAATAGGAAAATAGCTCATGAATCTTCTCAAATTTTTCTTATGAATGTTTTTAATTCTTCCTGCCCAGAGAAAATGTTTATTTGACATCTTTCCTTTTGAAATCATTCAAATAGATAAGCAGACAATTTGTTTTTCATGATAATTTTTCATTATCCTTTTGGCCAGTGTTTCCTAAGCTCTAAAGACCATAGGAATCACCTATAGAACTTACTGATGATGCAGGCGTCACGGCTCCATCCCCAGAAAGTCAGGCTGATCTCAGGTGCAGCCCCAGCCAGCTTACCTGTTTGTCAAGCAGTCCAGGTGATTCTGATGCAAGTGATCCACAGCTCACGATTTGAGTAGCCTTCTTTTAAGAGACAACAGAATGTGCAGCCAGGCTTTTCTTCTGTATTGCATCATAGCTGAGTAGAAAATGATGATTTTTCTGAATTAGGGGCATATCCCTGCTGAAATCCTATAGGCAGAGGTGAAGTGTCCCTATCATCAAACTTGCTGACTAGATAAAATGCAAAGTTCAGTCTATGCTGCTTAAGAGAAATGCACCAGGAAGCGAGGGCACAGGTCAAAGTTTTTACTGCAGCTCAGTAAATTCAAGGTAAGAAACATTAAATGGAGGGGGGGGAGGGCTGGTTATGTTATACTCCTAAAACTCCAATAAAGAGATAACAATTATGACCACTTCCACACCAATTAATAAACCATCAACTATGTAAACAAGTAACCTGTAAGAAGGGATTTTTTTTTATTAATTGTGAGAAGTTTTGATACACATAAATTGTTTAATTGAAAGACTTTCAGTAGCTGATTTCATCCAGTTTCTTCTATATTTAATTTCAATTAAAGGTGACATAAACCTTTTATTGATTTTAGTAAAAGCATAGAAATTACTGTTTAGTTAATTTAGTAGTGAAAAGCAGAGATTAGAATTGAGCAAAACAGACAAACTAAAAATACTATTTATTTGAAACCAAAGTTAAATGAAAAGCCAATGAATCTCCAAGACTTCAAATTAATCAATAGTATGTGACAGCAACTTTAAATGAGAGCAGATTTTAGAAGACTATGCTGGAGGTAAAGGTAGTTTTTATTTATCTAAATGGACTTTCTGTGGGTTTATGTTTTCCCTCCATTCAAATGTAATCAAATGTGTATTTTTACCTACCATAAAGTCATGACATGTGTATGTGGCACTAATAGGAGGAGAAATTTCTACAAACACAAAACAATGATTAATAAAAAATCATTTTTGCTTCTGGAATATGTAAGTTAAGCAAGCAATATAATGCTAATACGTCTTTGATAAGGTCATTGCTATCTAGTAGGAGGTGTCACAGGTTCAACTTGTAAAACTCCTATCTAAGATCTACAGTCAACAATTTCCCAAAGAGCCATGGTATTTAAGACATCATCTGTGTACTAGAGGGCTCACTGCTCTTGGATTGGCCACTGTGTCCAGGCCTTTCCAGTGGACAGACTGGGGGGGTATATGTGTGTATATGTCAATGCATACATACATTGATGTTGTAGTGGCAGGAATGGACACAGTGCAGGTTTTCTAGGATCCAGCAGACCGGGTAAAGGAGGAGTCAGAGTCCTCAGTGGTTTTGCAGGCTTTTATTGGGATTACCAGTTACACGGCAGGCAGGGGTGCTGGGTGGCTGGGAGGATGGCAGGCCTCCCAGCCCCCAGCGAGTCTTCATTCTGTCTGGGCTCTCCAGCATTCTCTGCTTCTCTCTCGGCTTCCGCTCTGCTCGGCTTCTTGGCTTCTGCTGGCATCTCCGTGACGCCGCCCTTAAAAAGCACAGTCTAAGCCCAGGTGAATCCCATCTACCTATGCCCACACCCTACTCCTGGTGTCCACCATCAGGCATGCATTCAGGACAAGGATCCATCATCTATCCTGATGGTGGGAGGGCAGAAAAGCCTGACATTTTTTCCTTACCCTACAGATGTGTATGTGTATATACAGAAGAATTATATATGTATGCATATTTGCTTGTTTATATTTAAATATAGAGCACATTATAAGTTCATACTTCCAGTTAAATTTTAGGATTTAATTTAATTTTAGTCTTAATGTCATCAATTTTTTAAGTCTTGTACATCATTCTCTCATGTCAAAAAACTTGATTCCCAATGTCACCAACATAATTTGGAATTTTTTAAATTCCAAAATTCATGACAGCTTCAGAATAACAATACCAATGTTACCTCAAGGACAAGTTACTAAGATTTTTAAAAAATAATATTACTGTCATTGGGATATCTTAAAGATATACAATACACGAATATGCTTTAAATAGTCTGAAAGTGGGCCTCCCTGGTGGCACAAGGGGTTAAGCACTGTATTATGAAGCAATCACAGTCTCTGCAGCACAAGTTCGATCCCTGGCCGGCCAGGGAGCTACCCACATGGCGCAGCAGATCTCTCCTGTCTTGCCTGCTGGTCCCTCAGCAGTGTATTTCAGTCAGTCTGCCTGTTTGTTCCCCACTCTGTCTCTGGTGAGTCCTCTCACCCCCTGCATCTCTGGCCTGTACCCCAGCTCTTGTATGCTGTAGGGTAAGGTAAAAAGTATCAGGCTTTTCTGCCCTCCCACCATTAGCATAGATGACAGAACCCTGTGGTCCTGAATGCATGCCTGATGGCGGGCACCTGGAGTAGGGTGTGGGCATAGGTAGATGGGATTCACCTGGGCTAAGACTGGGCTTTTAAGGGCGGCGTCACGGGGATGCCAGTAGAAGCAGAAGCAGGAGAGCAGAGAAGTAGAATGCAAGAGAAGGCCGGAGAGCCCAGAAAGAGTGAAGACTTGCTGGGGGCTGGGAGGCCTGCCAGCCTCCTGGCCTCCCCGGCACCCCTGCCTGCCATGTACCCAGTAAATCCCAATAAAAGCCTACAAAAGTCACTGAGGGCTCCAGGACTCTCTCTCTCTTTCACCCAGTCTGCTGGATCAGAGAACCTGCTCCGAGGCCATTCCTGCCCCTACATATGCATAAATAAATAAATCTTAAAAAAATAGTCTGAAAGAATTCTATGTATGACTATGCTACCAGTGCAATACAGAGCTGGGTTCTGTATTTGATTCCAAGATCAAACACGTAAAATAAAATATTTACAGATTTCTTGCTTTCACCTCCATCCCTTCCATTCTTTTTCTCCCTTTTTCTCAGAGGTTTTCATTTTAATTTTTAAAAATTGTCAATTTTTTAAACTAAGTAAATCTGGCACATAAAATGTGCATATTCATTTTAAACAATTTCCCCACCTCGATTTTTTTTCACTTAATGACACAGCATAGAGACTCCTCTATAGCAGTAAAGAAAGGACTATTTACTTAATATTGTGATATCTAACAAATCAATCTCAACATAAACAGATTATATAAGTTAGGGACTCTGACCAAATTCTGTGCTACCAGTGCTCTGTAATTAGTAAGGGGAATTGCATTTGAATGTCTATGTCTTGTTCTAAAATTCATACCAAAAAATCTAATTTTGTTGGTTCTTTTATGGAAAAACTTACTGCTTAGTATATTCACTTTACTGTATTTTGAATAAACAGATGTTTATTGAGAGTTCAGGCTTGAACCGGCTACACCAATATACAGGAGATGCCTCCCGGCTTCACATAATTAAATGTTAGCAGAGAAAACACACCCCTCCTCCCTGATTTGGTGTGGCAGGTGCTCAGCACGTGATGTTTAAATCCTTCCTCATCCCATTTTTTCTTCGCTCTTCCCTAGATGGCAATGCTGGTGCTGAAGGGTGTGGGAGGAAAGTTGGGAGACTTCAAGGGGTGTCCATTTGGGCCCCCACTGACTTAAATGTACAGGAGAAACACATAGCAGACATTTAATAGATTTAACATTCCTCTTGCCCCTCTCCCTGCTCCACATAATTTTCTTCCTGTAGAGCTGTTATTTCATCTTCAGACTCACTGTGTTGGCAACAGTCACACTCTCATTAAGTATCATCTTCTCAGACTGTCACCCCATTTCTATTAGTTTATAATTTTAAACTTCTCCTTTAAATGCTTCCCCTCCCCTGACCCCCCTCTGCTCACCTTCTCTAATGCTTCTGTTTTATAGCTTCCCAGCCATCCTGCTGTTTACTCTTTTATTCTGATGTAACCAATCCCGCTTGTACAAACCCAATTCATTCCAAAAGGAGACTTAATGTGCCATAAAACTAACAGGAAGATTGCTCTCAAGGTGGGCAATAAGCTGACACAGCACACAGGTAATATTTATATGGCAATACTACTCAGAAATACCAGCCACTGCACTGCTTGCAAATCACAGGGTAATTATCTGCTTTAGGTCCTTAATCACTGGAGCAAAGCCCTTCACAAGTAAACACAAACAGTGAATGTGAAGCTGGATGCTGAGAGAGAGAGAGAGAGAGAGAGAGAGAGAGAGAGAGAGAGAGAGAGAGAGAGAGAGACCAGAGGAAGACATCTTCTAGGGGTGAAGTTAGGAGTTCTGGAGAAGTCCTCCCTAGGTCTTTTTTGAAGTAATAAAGTGGTCAATAATGGGGCCTCTGAACTCAGATCAGGTTAAATAATGACCCAGGTGACCTTGGGTCACCTGCTTAACCTTGGTTTTCTTCTAGGGAAGGTGGTCATAATATTCCCACCTTTCATATTCACTATGGGATGGACTTACATAGTGTCTAAAGTTTTGGTACTTGATGGACGCACAATTTTCTTCTTACCAACGTCATCATCTTCATCTGAAACTACCAAGTTTTTCTCCCCAAGAACTCTTTGGGGGAGATGAAAAGATACAACAAATTATACTCATCATCACATCTGCTTTTCCCCTTTTTCTGGAAAGGAGAGGCAAGAAGCACTAAGAATGACATTGAGGAATGAGGTACTGGAGACGCACTTTCAGCTTGCTGGAGCCAATAACTTACTCTTGGTTTGGAGGCTTTTCAGAAGCTGCAGTTATACTCCAGAGCTTACACAGAAGGCATTGGTTCTGGCCTCGGTGTCACGGAAAGAACACAGCACCGACCCACCTTGATTTTAGCCTGGTGAGAACAACATCTGACTTCAGACCTCAGATAGTGAGTGCTGTCTTAAGCTGTTACATTTGTGGTCATTTGTTATGGCAGATTAGAGAAATAATACAAATTCTCATTTGAAAAACTTAATTTTCGTGAACTCATTGACTTTCAGAACTAGAATAGAATGTATCTGTACCAATTTTGCCTTCCAAGCCACATCTTTTTCCTCATTTTCCATGGCCTTAACTGTTCTCCACCCCAATATATGTATTACTGATAGGTCTCCTCGAATTACTCGCTGCTATTTTCCATGTTACAGATGGAGCCACACATTGCACTCAACAAGCAGTCTTTATCTTGTACAGAAATTAATCAAAATAATTAAACTATAGAACAAAGAACAAAATGATAACCACTAAGTAATTTTATGAGATAAATACACACTCTGTTGTCTATATCCCCTCCAGGACAAAAACAGTTAAATTTCCATCATGATAAAATTCCCTTCATGATATATAGTGGGGGAAGGAGTCAATTATTGTTTAAAGTATTCAGCATCCCTTACAACAAAGTCCATGGGCTCAAGAAGGCAGGTGGGTAGTTTCCAAAGGGAAATTTATAGGGTAGTAGGAGAGGAGGCTGTGTTGATAATGACAGACCTCATAGAAGGCACATCCCTTGCTGCTCCTGCTTCTCATGCTAAAGACTCACTGAACGGGAGAAAGCCCAATTCCCAGATTCCTCCTTAGCTGGTAGATAATTTTCTTGTTCACCGTGGAATGTGGCATCTCCTTATCTTTTTTTTTTTTAAAGATTTATTTATTTATACAAGAATCAGGGTACAGGCCAGATGCGTAGGAGTATGAGAGAATTCACCAGAGACAGAGCGGGGAACAGAACAGGCAGACTGATGAAATACACTGCTGAGGGGAGCAGCGGACATGACAGGAGAGATCTGCTGTGCTATGTGGGACCTTTGCCGGTTGGCCGGTATCGAACCGGTGCTGCAGAGGCTGCAGACAGCTTCACAGAGCAGCGCTCAACCGCCTGTGCCACCAGGGGAGGCCCTCCTTATCTTTTGACGTATGTCTAACTTGCAAATTTATTCACAACTAACTTGCCCAACACACCATGAGGTGCAGTTAATGTAAATACTCCTCTCTGAAGGAGGTACTGGTAAATTACCTGCAGGGGTCATGTATCCATGGTGATCCTCATGTCCCTTAGGTCAGAAAGCAGGAATGTTGGTATCTGATAGAGGATGGCTTTCTTGGTCAGTCACCTGGTAGCTTTAACTTCTGTTCTCTGGCAGGCTCTTCCTGTTTAAATTACCCTCCATGGTCCTATCTGAAGGTGTCCATTGGTTACAATGCCTTTTCTGTGTGGAGGTTACACTCTTTAGCCACTTACATGATCCGATGAGAATTCAGAGACCTGGGCATTTTCCTAGGGGTTAAGTAATTAAAATAGTTAGACAGACTTGCATTTTATTTATTCTTTCAATGTGATTCTGTTAAATGTTTGCAGGATATATGTCTTTGTTTCATTCAAACCAGAGAGCTTGGTGAGCAATAGTCTTTGAGTCCAGAACCTAATATGGGAATTGTGGTTTGTAAGAACTGGCCTCAACGCAGTTTTCTGCCTACTTTTCTAGTGCTCATTTCAATTGCCTTCCATATTAGGTTATGCTTCAGGACCATTGAAAATAATAGGCTGGGGAAGGAGAGACCCTGCTTTGCTCCTTGTCATGTGCTCTGCCCAGCTGCATTGTAGCATGGAGGTTCAGTGTGTTTTGTGTTCCAGCTTTTGGCAAAATTCACTGGGGGAAACTATGCAAGTTCCTGTGGGTCTCGTTTTGCCCTCTTAAAAAAAAAAAGAATTTTACTATTTGCCCCCTGCAGTGTGGGCTGGTATGAGGTTGCATGTAGAAAAATTTGAGGTTGAAAGTGCTTTCAAACACTAATACATATGCTATTGTTAGAGAAAGACTTTAAGGAAGGAAAGTGGCTCTTTGCATCCTGTTAGCAATGAGGTAGACAAATCTTCCTTCTCATTCATGTATCGCATATGCATGTCTTACTATTTAAAAAAAAATGGGGGCCTCCCCGGTGGCGCAGCGGTTGAGCGCTGGGTTGCGAAGCTGCCTGCGGCCTCTGCGGCGCTGGTTCGATCCCCGGCTGCTCCCCGGCCACCTGGGGAGGGTCCCGCATGGCGCGCAGACCTCTCCTGCCGCCCCGCTGCTCCCCTCAGCAGTGTACTTCGTTCCTTCTGCCTGCTCTGCTCCCCGCTCTGGCTCTGGTGAATTCTCTCACCCTCCCGTGCTTCTGACTGTACCCAGTGCATGTATAAACAAAACAAACAAACAAATAAATAAAACATGCCTCTATAAAAAAAAAATAAAAAAAATAAAAAAAAAATGGAACCTGAGAATTCCTTTACCCTGACATTTGGGTGCACTTTCCACTTATTTGACTACTCACATTTTGGGATTATTTCTACCTTATTACTTTGTGCTTTCTCTTCCCCAGGTGTTTTCTTTACTTCTTTGTTGTTTTTCATCTGAATGAATCAATTAAACAATCTTTAGTCCCTTTTTCTTTTCTCTTGTTTTGGAAGTTGTGTGTGGGGGTGTGTATGTGTGTGTCTGCATGTTGATAGGCTATCAGCTTCTTGACTAAGTCTAATATTAATGGATATTTTTACCCTCTTATCAAATAAACTTAAAATGCTTTTAGTCACTTACCTGATATGTTTATTTTGTCCAGAATTTTCACTCCTCCATGATTTCATGCACATAAATATAAATTATTATAATGTGGGGCACATCAGATTATTGCCCAGCAAATGTTCACTGCTTCCCCAGGTCTGATCCCCTGCATCTGAACTCCGGGGTACACCACATGACTTGCTTTGGCTCATGGGAAATTCACAGATGTGATGGGAGCAGAGACTTGGTGAATTATGCAGTGGGACTTTCTCCCCATGGGCTCCTGCCTATCTTTCTCTTTTCTTTCTTTCTTTCTTTCTTTTTTTTTTTTTTAGATGTAATTCACTTACCATAAAATCTGCCCTTTTAAAATACGCAACTCAGTGGTTTTCAGCATATTCACAAAGTTGTGCAACTATCACCACAGTTTAGTTTTATCATCCCAGGAAGTTCCTTGTCCTCTAGCATCCTCATCCCCTCTTCCAGCCACTGGCAAGCATTAATCCTTTCCCTGTCTTTATAGATATGTCTATTGTGGATATTTCATGCACAAGTTATCATATATGAACTTGTATTGTTTTTCTAGCTTCTTTGCATAATGTTTCATTGTTAATCCATGTTGCAGCAAGAACCAGTACTTGATTCCTTTTATGGCTGACTAATATTTCACTGTATAGATCTACCACATTATGTATCCATTCAGTAGTAGATGGGCATTTAGATTGTTTCCATTTTTGCTAGTCTGAATAATGCTGCTATGAACATTTCTGTATAAGCTTTGCTTAGAAATGACTTTTTCAATATTTCTTGTGCAGACCTAGAGGTAGGATTGCTGCGTAATAGGGTAACTATGTTTCACTTTTTCAGGAACTTCAAAACTGTTTTTAATAAAGCAGCTGCATTTAAAATTCTGACCAAAATGTATTAGGGTTACAATTTCTCTAGATCTTCATCTAACTATTATATTCTGTTTTTTAACTTAAAACTATGCTAGAAAGTATGAAGTAGTATTTCATGATATTAGTTTGCATTTACCCAGTAAGTAATGATGTTGACCATTTTTTCATGGGTTGATTGGCCTTTTTTATATCATCTTTGAAGAAATGTCTACTTAAATCCTTTACCCATTTTTAAATTGGGTTGTCTTTTTATTGTTGAGTTGTGAGGATTATTTATATATTATGGATACTAGATCCTGATCAAATATATGACTTGCTAATATTGTCTTTCATTTTGTGAGTTGTTTTACTTTCCTAATTATATCCTTTGCTGTACAAAAGTTTAAGTTTTGGTGAAATGCAATTTATCTCTTTTCTCTTTGTTGTGCTTTTGGTATCATATCTACCATCGACTAAATCCGAGGTCACAAGAATCTGTTTCTCTGGAAATCCTACCAGATGCATATTAAACCTATCCTCCATGACTGCTAACTTTCATATTTTTTTTTGGCTGTTAATTTTTCTGTGTCTCGTCATGGGTAGTTTTCTCATGTATTTTCCAGTTCTCTGCAAATATGTTCAATCTTTTCTTTAAGCCATTTGTTGAGTGTTAATTTAAATAATAACATTCAAAAATTTTCTTTAAATGCTATGTTGTGATTTCTCAAATATATCTCTTCTCTTATTCGTGGACTACTTTTACATCCTAATTTTTATTTATATGATTAATCGGTTAAAATGAGATAACTTATAATTTCAGGTTATTCTACAATCTGATTTTCTGGTAGCCTAATTCTACGTGTGTGCGCGCATGTGTATGTGTTGACTCTTGTTCACAGTCGGTTGTTTTCACTGTCCTTTATAATTTTGAAATTGAGAGCTTCTTTAGAATGGTTTTCTCAGTTGAACTCCTGTATGACCTGGCTAAAAGGCATGTTTTTCTAAGGTGGTTTTGAATTTTTGAATTTTCTTCTCCCCAGAGCTTTGAGGTATATGAATTGGGGTCTTTTTAAATATTGCTTTCATTGTTAAAAATGTTCATCTGCCATGCAGCTTTCATGGATTTGACCCTGAATCCATGTGTGACCATTTCATAATTATGATTTTTTAAGGGAAAGCTTTTTTCTTATTCAAATACCTAAGAAGATGAAGACACTCTTTTTTGATATTTGTTACTAATCTGACTGTGAAGGATCTCAGCTTTATGTAGGAGTCAGTTCCATGACCTTGTTTCCCACTGGTCCAAGGTTTCATCTACCATGGTAATATAAGAATATAAAACACAGTTCCCTGAGACTGACAGAATCTCCTTGGGAACTTGCAACTTCTCACTTACTTAAATTTGATCCCTGAGAATTTCCCTTGCTTTCTCAGAATTTTAACTATCAATTTAAAGACTGTTTAATATATTTATCTAGACTTTCTAGGTGCTTTTAGTGAGGACATTTTCTGGTTACCTGAACTATTATTTTGGAGCTAATGTAAGTCTGAGAAATGTGCTGAAGACTGAAATTTAGCTACAGGAATATTTGAGGATCAGTGTAACTGTCTACAAATATATTCCAGTTGTTCTCAATCAAACTCCATTTCTTTCCAATCCTATAAGGGAAATCATTCAAGCTAAAAAGCCTATTATAGGATGCAGGTTACAGGATACCTGTATTTTACCCAAGACCTCTTACATAATTGGAACTAAAGACCTAACTCCAAATTCTGAGGTATGTGTATTGCACAGCACCATACCCACTATTCTACAGTACTTTACCACCTGATGACATCTCTGAAAGGCAAACAGTTTTTAAAATAAATTTCTAGAAGCCATTTCCTATGTGGCAGCTTCCCAAGTGGACCGTAGTGGTTGTAAGAGTCTTGTGTTAGAACACTGCATAGGGTATTGCATTAAGGATGGCCCTGTGGCATTAGATCACACCTGAATTACT
The DNA here is from genome assembly GCF_964194135.1 of Talpa europaea. Classification (NCBI taxonomy): domain Eukaryota; kingdom Metazoa; phylum Chordata; class Mammalia; order Eulipotyphla; family Talpidae; genus Talpa; species Talpa europaea. Next base: position 114,181,991 of record NC_140074.1, on the reverse strand, counting down.
GGTTAAAATAAAACTGAATTAGCAAATAAATGCCCACTAGTGCATGCATTTGGTCTTAGGAGGTCACAGCTCCTAGGAGATATAAATCTGTGCCTGGTAGGCAGGCAGGGAGATGGCTTGATGGTTATGGAGGTGATTGAAAGTTCTGCCTTGCCACGTTTGGAGTCTGGGAACTTAGATTAGTATATTATTCAGGTTCTGTTTCTTCCTCTTTAATAGAGACTTCAACATTCTTGCCATGATGAGTTGTTGTGAGGGTCAAATAAGTTCAGGAGCATGTGTTCTGTACACTGCTTGATGCTTTTAAGCTGTTTGATGTAGTTTTCTGTGTCTTGTGTGTTCATCTTGTCCTGGCAGCAAGACTGTAAGGCCTTGACTTAGGTAAGACTCTCTATCCAATATAATTTTGTTTCTGCTCCAAGAATACTGAGTGTATGGTAGTCTCTTCATAAGTATTTATCAAATTATAGAACTAAATATTTGTGTTCTTTTGTTAGTTCATTACCTATTCAGTTACTATCTATCTTCTCTACCAGAATATAAATTCCGTCAGAAGACTTTTCCTGGTTTTTGTTCTTTGCTAAATTGTGAATATTTACAACTTTGCCAGACATATATAGTTGTCATTAAAATATTTAATGGTGAATGAATGAATGGATGATGTTTACTGAACTAGTAGTTTTTAGAGTAGGGAATTTGATATATTTCTTTTTTACAATTTCAGAACCAAACTTTTGTTCTGATCTACTAGGCACTTACTAATAATTACTGGATGAATTTTAAAACTGTCACAAATTATGAATATTTTGCTGCCTTCTTGTCGATTCTCACTGCCTTCCTGCTTGCTCAGGTACAAATTAGACTATTTCAAGAGTCTCATATTTTCTGTCTCCAGACATTCTTCTATAATGTATGTTGTACTGTGTTGCCAGAAAACACAGATTTCTTTCTTTCTTTCTTTTAAAGATTTATTTATTTATTTATACAAGCTCTGGGTACATTCAGAAGCGCGGGAGGGTGAGAGAATTCACCAGAGCCAGAGTGGGAAACAGAACAGGCAGACTGATGAAATACATTGCTGAGGGGAGCAGCGGGCGGCAGGAGAGGTCTGTAGTGCCATATGGGACCCTCACTGGTGGCCGGGGATCGTACCGACACTGCAGAGGCTGCGGACAGTTTTGCAGCCCAGTGCTCAACTGCTGCGCCACCAGTGGAGGCCCAGCAAACACAGATTTCAATGTTTCCTGGCCTTAATATCTTCAATGGTTTTTCATCTAACTCAAAACCTCATTCTGACATTCAAAATCCTACATAGTAAATCCATCTGACTTTCCATTGTTTTCCTTTCCTCTGGAATAGGAAGCCTGTGTTACCACAAACCTGTGTACTCTTGCATGTCTTTCATTTCCCTGCTTTTTCTCCTTTGTGTATATTAGTTTCTACCTGAAATTTCCTTCTTCCATATCCACCATGTCTATGAAAACTACAGCTTTTCTGTAGAACTGTCTCTAAATCATAAGACAGTTACCCAATATATTTTTGGTTCAGTTTAAGATCTTTTTTAACAAGATCACGGAGGACAGCAACAAATCTTATTTATTTATTTATGATTTTGCTTGTTGATTGATAGTTTTGCTTATTTATTTATTTATTTATTTGTTTATTTATATATAAATATGCACTTTCTAAAAAAGAGTGGAATTTCCTTCTCAATGTGATGAAAAGCCACTGGGGTGATTTAAGCAGAAAAGTGAGATGATCTAACTAAAGTGTTTTTGAAGTAGGATTTCTCCATATCAACATCTTGATGGTTAGGGCCAGATATTCCTTTATTGTGGGGCATATCCTGTGAATTGTGGGATGTTTAACAGCATCTGTGACTTTCAGAGACCTGTATCACCCCCAACTCCCATTGTGACAATCCAAAGTCTCTCCAGATGTGACCCTGGTCTTAGAGCAGGACAAAAGCTTGATTGAGATCTAAAATAACAATGTTATCTCCAAGAAATGGTTAAAAAAGCACCCCTGCTGTTGCAACATTCAGAACCTAAAAGATTTTATTTTTAATTGTTTTTGAGAGTTTTTTTTTTTCCCTGAAATTAAGTGTGAATAATGAATCACTGGTAACAGGTGATAGGAACATCTGGTCCTCTGTGGGGGGTGGCTATTTCTCTTTACTCCTAGCCTGCAGCCTAGGTCACCCTGGACTCTAAAACTAATTCCAGTTCCCACCAGGGTGGTAAAAAGATAAAAGAACCACTTTTTGGTTCTGCTTTGACTACATATTGCTTCCAGTTCTAATCCAGCTTTGGAACCAATTTCACAAGGGTCTGGTTTCTAATTAGATTTTTTGCATCTCTCCTAATGCCTGGATTTTATGTGTTGTAAACCTATTCTCCTCACATTATTGAAATCATTGCCACCATTTTTCTGATACTGGCTACTGGTTGGTAGTACACTTTTTTTATAGTTTTTTCTTGCTTTCATTTCCATTTAAAAATGGAAGTTATTTTCCATGCTAAGTAAGCTTTTACCGCTACAAAACAGTTTTTGAATTATTCGCTGGGGGAAAAAATGTTTTACTACTTAAAAACACAGGTATGTTTCAATTTCTGGCATTTATATGTGAGTGAAAAATTTCTCTCCAGCTCTAATAATGATAAAATAGTAATGATGAGGATGAGGATGATAACAAAGCAACAATAATGTAGCAAGATATGTTTTCCTTTTTCAAGCATCCTCTCCTGTCCTATTTGATTCTGGGTAGGGGTAGAGATATCAAAAAAAAAAAAAAAAGAAAGTAAAGAAATTGCATGTCCAGTTTACTGGCATGTCCAGTAAAATAATCTTTCCAAAATGAGGATTAAAAATATTGCTAGATAAAAGAAAAAAAATGATAAAACTTTTGCAGTTTTTGTATACTACATGGAAGTTATGCCCTGAGAGGAAGTTCATGCCATGGAGAAAGAACTGACCACCAGCAGGATTCCCTCTTTAGCAGAAGGAGCAAGGCTTGCTATCTGGAGATTAAAAGGAGGTCTGTTACTGATCCCTGGGAGACACTGGAAGGGTAGAAAGAGGGAGCGATTAAAAAGTGAAAGAATGCGAGAAATCAGCAATTCAAGGGACTCCAGGATAACCACTGTCTAAACTGATGAATCATTTGATGAGAAACGTGAAGAAACATATCGCTCCAACCCAGGTCTCTCAGTTCATGTTTGCCTAACAAGATTTTTATTTTATATATTTTTATATCATTTTTCATTTTTGCACAATGTATGCATTTTCATCTTGGTTATATTGCCCATACAATTCTACAATTCCCACCTCCCTTGTTTTGATCCCACCCCCCCCCACACACACACACATAGTGTGTCTCTGGTTAATAGTTACTTGTGGCTTGTTGATTTTTACTTTATTATAATTAGTCTTTTTCCTGGTGCCTTATCCAGTCTCATAGCAGGAATTTAGAAAACAAGATTTTTTATCTAACAGTCATGGATTAAATTTGCCTTTCCTTCAACTAAGGAGAACCCACACCCCTCCCACAAGAACAAGTAACGCCAGTGGAGGGCCTGTTTGTGCCGCCATCTTGCTAAGCCTCTCACCAGCCCATCTTCTGTGCCCTCATCTTTTACAGACTTCTTTCTCAATGAATTGAAAAACCTGTGCCTGCTGGGAGTACAGAAATACCTTGGAGACGCAGTTGCCAGGGGAGTTCACGATCAGGGACCAAAATAGGGCAGACTATTTTTTCCTAGGAGTCAGACTTCCTCAGGGGCTGCCTGCTCGGCATTGAAGCCGCTTTGTTCATTTCTCAGTGACAAGAGCCTAGCGGCTGTCGGTACAAGATCCTTGGATGCCCAGCGCCGAATTAGCAGGCAGTTTTCCCTTTTTAGGCTTTAACTGAATCGTGCTCTCTGAGGATCATTCTGGAACAAGCTATAAGAGAGGACCACTGGGCTGTGTGATTACCCAGTCTTGTCACAAGTGTGGATTTTAACCTTGTGTTGTCTAAGGGGGCCCCATTTGAGGGAGGTGCTGACGACACCTTGAAGACCTGAGTTGCAGATGTTTTTAGCTGGCTCTGGGGATGCTTCCTCTTCTTAAAAATGGCATGGCATGTGGCCCTCTCCCCACCTCCCACACCCCTTAACCTTTATCACTAATCGCTCCTTTGAAGTGTTATGACTTTACAACTAGGATTTGGTGAGCTACAGCTGAAGGGAGATAAATCCTCAAAGTGAAGGCAATTTGTCAGCACAATATTAAAACAAAGTGTGGAGGAGGAACACTTCAGCAAAAGCCAAGATCACTAACCTTTCAAGAGTAAGTGTACTTCATTTGAGCTGAATCAGGGAGATTGTTTGGATGTCTCATGTATGTCTAAGTGTTACTTACAGGTTTCATTTTACCCCAAAGGCTACTTGTAGTCCTGTCCCTGTTCTCAAGTTATAAACTGAATCCTGAACCTTCACTGCATTTTGGAGTACTTGTGTGCTTGCTCAACCTACCTTAGAGCTGAATCTTGCTTCCCTCCTCCTATTTTCTTACACTCATCACAAACCTCACCACCTCAATCCAAAGCTGGCTGCCATAGATATCTCAGAGATGGAAATTTTAATGTAACATCTTATCTAGTCTTCCTGTCTCCAGTTTCTACCTTGCTTGCTGAAAAATCTATCTAAATTATTCTGCACATAGCTGCCAAAGTGATCTTTTAAATATATACATATATGCACATCATTTTGCACACCTCCCTCCCTCTGAACCTTCTATGGCTCCCTATTGCCTAGAAAATCAGGCTTAAATTACTTATAATGAACCCATGGCTGTTCTCAACCCCTATCCATAGTCATGCTGTGTCATCACTTCCATGCCTCTGAAGGAAATGCTGCTTCCTCTTAGTCTCAGGGCTGGGAAGTCCTATTCATTCTTTAAATTTGATGTCAGTAATCACCTTTCTTTAAAGTCTTCTCTGACTTATTGACTGAATTTAATCAATTCCTTCTTGAGCTTATAATTTCCTCCTCAAGATTATTTTTGTCTCTCATATGTGCTTGCATTGGTGCACTTAATGGGCATTTTAGTTTGTTTACATATTTCTCTCTTACTACATTATAATTCTTTGAAGATAGAAGCTATATCTTACTCATTCCCACACCTTCAGCATCTAATGTAGTGCCTGACACATGGTAAACTCTCCACAGCTACTTCTTGAATTGATTTATGCTTATTCACACAACTGGTAGATGTTTGATAGGAAACAAGACAGTATACAAACATAGGAGAGGAAATATGGCTTGAAGTGAAGGAATCATAAATCAATAAGGCATGGTAGATTGACATTTCTTCCCATCAAATAGACTGGAAGAGGTATCCTTTTACTTCTACACACACCATACACACACACACACAGGGAGAGATCAGAGAAGGATAAGTGGGAAAAATGAGGAGTAGTTAGTGTTTAAGTGATGAACAAGGAAAAGAGATCACCTCTTACAATAATGCTACCAAGTAATATTTATAACATGACATAGTTTAAAATCATTTTCATGTGATTGCTTTCATTGGATATTTAAAACAACTTGATACAGTAGATAGAACAAGAAATATAACCCTTGTTTACAAATGAGGAAACTGAAGTTTCAGTTGGTCCAAGTTTACGTAGTAAGTAGCAGCAGCACCAGGATTTGGACCTCTATTTTCTAACTACAAGTCTGCTACATTTTGGGGGTGTCTATTGTGACTCCAGGGAACTGCTTACTTTTCATTTGTGAAGAAAGTTCAGTGACTAATAATGGGAAATAATTCTTGTAGTATCCTGCCTGGGATTTCTTCCCTTACAGTTGAAAACTAGAAGGGAATACAATGTTCTTTCTCCAAATCCATTGCCCCCAAACTAAGAGTCTACAACCAGCACTATCCACAGTGTAGAAAAGGTTCAGACATACCTTTCAGGGCACACAAACTTTCTAGCATTTTCACAGACTTGTACTGTATAAAATATAAGCACGAATAGCAATTAAGAAATCCAACCCATTAAGAGGAGCTTGTAATAGACACTGTTGGTGTCTGACACCTATCACCTCAGCTTCCTCACTGCAGACATGGCTGACTCTGGCTAGGACTTTCTTTGTCTATAGAAATATGCTTCAGTTCATGAGCAGAGCAGGTCAGAAGTGACAGGTTGTTAATTGCCTGGGAACTCTTATCAGTGAAGAACAGCTATTGGTTGATAAATACCCCAATATAGCTTCTCCCACTTAGTGAGAGAGACAGTTCTGAGGCCTGTTTTGCATGGTACCATCTCCTGGAATTCCCCAAAGAAACCTCAGTTGCCCACAGCAGGAGCTCACTTATTCAATGACTTGTTGTTTCCCTCCTCTCCCATCCTTACTTCCCTCATCGGGCTTCCTAGAATCACCTTCCAAATCAATTACTTGTGCTAAAATTAAAATCTTAAGGTCTGCTTCTAGGAAAGCTCAATTTAAGATGTTGCTCCTTAAAATCTGAAATTTGAACTCTTGCAGAAAGAGAATTCTAGAATCTCTACAGTTAAAAAATCAGCCTGATATAAGAAAATAATGAAGGTGGGCCTTCCTTGTAATGTAGGGGTTAAAAGTCTCAGCGTCATCAAGCTATCATGAGGCCCTGAGGCATGAGTTCAATCCCTGGCCAGGGAGCTGACCCACATGGCCCAGCAGACCTCTCCTGTCTCACCCACTGCTCCCCTCAGCAGTGTATTCCAGTAGATCTGTCTGATCTGCTCCCCACTCTGTCTCTGGTGAATCCTCTCACCCCCCACACAAACCTAGACCCTAGTTCTTATATGCATACATAGATAAAATAAACCCTTTAAAACTGAGAATCCTCAGAATAAACACAAGTGGATGAGTGTCCATGGAGGTCGATGACACAGACCAATGACCAACACCTATGGGGTGGCTGTAAGTAACTCTTCAGTTTGATATTTATCAGTTCCAGTTTGTTTCATGGATGTTTATATTGGTCATCAAATTGTGCAGTTGTCCATATGGCCCTCCCATTGTTTTCAGAGAAAGATGTGTGCTCACTATTCAGGGCTAATTCTTCCTCTATCAGCTCTCTCATCTTGTTTACCTCAAGGGCCCTGATGCATCACCTAATATCACTTTTGTTCTAATAGTTCCTTCTTTCCACTCTTTCACCATAACTAGAGTATTTATTGTGTTACAAAATGACCCTGGGACCTTAGCATGTTTTCTTCCAATTTCCAGCTAGTTAAGAGTCTTAAAAAGAATAGACTTCACATAGCGTCTTTTATTTCCTCACTTCCCACTCGCTTCTCACTAGATGCAATCTGGCATCTACTCTTACTACTTGACTAAAACTTCCTTTTCAAAGTCAAAGGTCGCTAATTATTGACTTGTGACAAAAACCAATTGTAACTGTTCAACCCTTATATTACTTACCCTCTCAGAATAACCAATAGCAGGGAAATGAAAAGCAATATCGCCTGGGTAGTAAGTGCTTAATAATGTCATCTGTTATTATCAAGATTATTATTGCCTTCTCGCTAACTTCTTGAGAACTATCCCAGATTTTTTGAAAAAACTTTCATTTGTTAGCTTACTTTTCTCCTCCCATATGATTTCTCTTCCTTCATTCCTTTACAGGACATTTTGCTTTTGCTCACTCTTTGAAGGTCAGTGTTCCTGCAGAGCATGGGTTCTATTTTCTTTGCTGTTTCTGTACATATCCCACTGAGATTCTATTTACTTCTATAGCTTGAGAAATTCATTTCCCTAGTCCAGAATTATTTATTGACTTACGGGTTTTGATTTCTGATTCTTTTATGAACATCTCCATCTGAATATTCTAAAGGGCTCCCAAACTCAACTTATGCAAAGTGGAACTTGTTTCTTCTGTTATGCCTCTCTACATCTTCTTTAGAAGAATGGCAGTACAACCTCCTTGCAAGTCCAAGTTATAAATCTATAGATAATCCTATTTATTTCTTTCTCACCCACTAACCACCCCTCTACCCATGTCAACTTGTCTACAATAACCCATAGATGGTAACATTCGATTATCTCTCCAATCTGCTTCCTCCCATCCAACCCACAGACAGTTTTTGGTTCCATTAGATCTTACTGGGAAGATTGGCTAGCCTCCTTCTCGCCCCTATCTCCAGTCTCATATACTTCAGCATACTGTTTGGTGCCAGGAGAGTACTCAAAAATATAGTTCTATATATAATGTGACCATGTTTGAAATTTATCGATCTTAACCACCCACATGAATACAAAACTCCAAGACCTACAAGAACCTTTGTGATCTAGATGTGGTTAGCTTTTGTATCCTGTCAATTGCCATTTTTTCCAAATGTACACTGTCATGCAAGACTACTTAGTGATGCACTCAGTTTCCTTGGCATGCTATTCTCTCTTCCCTTTGCCCCAGCTCCTCTGCCCCAAGTAAATGTCACTATTCCTATAGTATGATGAACACACATCCTTGATGGTGCACTCTGCTTTATATTTAGAATAATTTATTTTCATGTTTTTCTTCTCTAGTGGCCTGTGAAATCCTCAGAATGGGATATTTCAAACTGTTCATCTTTAAAGCTTGTGAACTTATAACTGTGTCTTGGTTCACTTGAGGCTGTGAGTTCAGCAATTTTTAGACAATTTCTTTTTGTTATCATTTAAAGATTGATTCATGGAAGCTCTTCAGCATTGTTGACATTATAATAAATATGGGAAGGTGCAAGTTGAACTTCCAATGTGAACAAACTAGACTCATTTGGGAATTGGAATTAGCGACAAAGGGTTCAAATCCTGAATTCTGCCATATGCTCTGTTCGTGACTTTAGGCAAGTTATTTAAACCTTCCGAGTTTTAGTGGTAACAACCTGAAAGCTAGGATAACAAATCCTGCCTTACCATCTTATTGTAAGGTTAAATGAGATCATATATACCAAAACGATTTTGTAAATTGGAAAATGCTGAACAAATGCAAGATATTAGGATTACCGCACATAAAGGGTTTGTTTGTCAGAGGTTGAAAACACAATTTCTCTGTTAGTTGGAATGATTTCAATTGCGAGAAACAAAACCAGAAAAATGGTGGCTTAAGAAATAGAAACCTATTTTTTTTCATCAACAAAATGTATGGAGGTAAATAGTTGGCTCAGCTGGTTCAATAATGCTGTCAGGCACTCAGCATCTGTCTCTATTTTTACTCTATCATCTTTAGCAATTTGGCTTTTGTCTTTATGTTTTTTGCCTCTAAGATGACTATAGCAGTTACACACACCACATCTGTACCCGAAGCAGAGGGCAATATAGGAAGAGACATAAATCTCATCTCTTCTTTTCATCAGGAAAACACAAGCTTTTCCAGAAGCCCTCATCAGTTTTCTGCTCCCTTCTGTCTTCTGCTCTCCAGTCTTCTGCTTACCAGGAACTTACAAGGCCGCTTCTAGCTGCAGAGAAGGCTGGTAAGTGCTTAATTTTCACAGGCGTTAGGAAAAAGTAGACCAAGAAGAAAGACTTTGAGAACGGGATATTGGGTTTGCCAGCCAATAGTGTTTACCACAAATGTCTTTGTTATCATCTCAGTTTTCAGTGGATGTATAAGTTCACCGGAAGTCACTGCTAGCAAGCAAAGCAGTGAGTTTGAAAGCTGTTGGGGGGGGGTGGGATTAATTATTAAGGCTGATTAAGAGTTAGCATGTCTGGTTTTTCCTTCAGATATCAATAAACTTAAATAAAGATCATAGAGTTCTGCCTTTGGTGGAAGAAATAAATCACTATACATCTAAATCTATATTTTGCCATCAGAAAATGCACTCATTAGAAGCTAATCAGGAAAGTCAGTGAGAAAGGAACTGCTGGAGGAATAGCTGTTTGGTCCTTGCCGGTACAGTTCAGTGTAGAATAACAGACACAAAGTGAACTGTAGACAGGCAGAGATTTAGAAACAGGAAAGAGATGCCAGATGAAAACAAAAATCAAAAAGACAAAACACAACAAAAGGAACAAAGTTGAGGTAGTTTCATTCCTCTCTCTGCTCAAGTACCAACATAGCATGTACTTAATAAAGAGCAAGTCAATCTCTCTCCCTAGTGCCACCTGCCACCTGGAGGTAACTGCAGGAAAACCTGGGGTCATCCTTAAGATTACTAGTGAGTTCACTGGAAGTCTTCGTACCTGCCAGGCCTGGCATAACTATAAGTATCCTCTTTCTTTTTATTAGTTCTGTCAAAAGAGATAAAGGACAACTTCTGTGTGTTGCCTAAAAGCATGTGGGGCCATGTTCTAAGGGTCATTTGGTTGAGGAGTGGACCTGGGGACTGTGTCTTCTGGGGGGCACCACTTTCAAATAACTCTGCAACCCTAGCAGGTGGCTACTTTGTGCAGAAGAGCTGGCTTGGAATCCCTTTTTCTTTTAACTTTGTTGAAGATTCTAAAACCCTGATATCTATCAATTATTCTTCGTCTTTCTCATTTCAGCTACAGGAGCAAAGAGTGCATTAAAATATTTTATTATTTAAAATGGTAGGGATGGAATGCATAATGCCGTTTCCAGGATTGTAGGCATTAATTCCACTGATAATTCTGAGAACAGGCTGCAAAATCATGGTGAGTTACTCTAATTGTTCACATCCACCATCCTGTAAAAAATTACCTAGTGGAGAGGTCCATTATGTGTTTCTTTCCAGGGCTTTCCTAGTACCCCCTCTGTTTTTTTATTTTTTTTTTTACTTTCCTGTCTTCTATGTATTTTTTACCTTAGATCACAAAGGCAGTGCAATAGGTGATTTTGTAATAGCTATCTGTCTGAAATATTCCATAGCCTTCTTATTTTAAAGTCTGTGGATACTTTCATCTGCAGTACTTTTTGCTAATGCTGTAGCTGACAAGTCTCTAGGAAGGGCATGACTAACTGCCGTCTCCATTTTCTCATTCAAATCACCTAATGACCTTTTCATGGTTAAAACTAATACACCAGTTCCTTAAATTGAATTATGTTGAAATCCATTTCTAGTTGAAGGCAAGAATTTGATTCATTAGCAATGCATACTTATTTATTTTCACAGGTCAACAAAGCTTCGAGTAAATTTCAGTTGTCAACTTCAAATATCGCAACTGCCGTTCCCTTAAATGGCGTAGATATGCAAGAGGTTGACTAATTTGTTGGGCTATGCAGACAGTTAGATAACTAAACTTAAAAGAAATTGAAATTATATTCTACTTTATGACTCTTTTTTAAAAAGTAAAAATATTTAAAGAGCACACAAAAATATATAGTGGATGAGATGGATCCTAAGGTCTAGGAGAGTTAGAAGATTTTAATTATTCAGTTGCTGTCCGCTTCGCCCACCCCTCACTCCTTGCTGCCATTTCAACAAGTAAGGAACTTTTCCCAGACATGTGAAGAATTTCCCAAGATCACATGATTCATTAGGACAAGACCTCAAATTCTGTTTCTGAACAGTGTCCATTCTGCTAAAATTGCTTTTCAGCATGAAAATACTTTCCAAATATTTTAAGTGCACATCCAAACCCAAGTTAACCGGTTCTACTATAAACTTCACAAAGCAAAATTATGTCAAAATGAATCACCCTTTTTAAATGTTTCTCAGTGGAGTGGAGTGCAAGTTGCACATGCTGGGGAGCCAGACAGATCTGGGCTGATGGCTTAGTCCTGAGTCCTGTGTCATGACCTTGCAGGTTAGTAACTTCTTCCTCTGAAGACAAAGAGGCTGACTTTGCAGTGTTGCTGTGAAAATTTGCAGTACTGTTTGTGAAATACCTGCCACAGCACCTGGAATGTATTTGGTACTGAAAAAGTAGCAGCTTTTCTCAGGTTACATCAAACCTAACTTTTATATAAGTGATGGTGAGGGTGACATAATTTTAGGAACTTCAGGAAAAATATGTACTGTGCAGGTGTCTGTGTAAGGTGAATAGACCAGCAAAATGAATCAAGGGAAATACAGCACGCTCATAAATATTAATTCCTACATCCCTTGACATGAATCTGTCCAGGCATTAAAGGCTGTTTTAACTATAGTTTGTTTTGTGTTCCCATAAGGAAGCATTTTTTGAGATTTAACATAAAATCATACAAATAAAAATGGCTGGAGCAGTTACACATTTGTTTGTAAAATTTGTATAAATAAAAATCCTCATGGAGTCATACCAGAGAGCAAAAGGCAAAGAAATAACAAAGAGAACTATTCAGCTGCTGTATACCATTAGACACATTTGTGTCTGCTACACTAGAATGTCTTTTATACAATGATCATCTTAAATCAACAAGAGATCAAAGTGGTCCTGGAAGTTGGGCTTCTTTAAAATCTCCTCCTTTTGTTCCCAATATCCTTATTTATAATAGTATGGCTGGTAACTGTTTTGGAGATTGCCACCCCCCAGCTATGCCATAAGTGGCCTCAGCCATGATGCTTATAGTGATAGGGTCACACGGGATGGACAAGGCTTCTAGAACCCACCCTTGTGGCCTGAGGGTCAGTCTCTGAGAAAGGGTGTTTGTTTTGAGCTAGGAAGCCACCCCCAAGTTGTATGCCCCACACCTCATAATCTAACATTAATTCTCATAATTAAAATTTTCTCAAATGCTCATGTATGACTAAATGAAAAATGAAAAAGCACTAATACACGTACGTGTACAGACACATAAATCTGAGGGTGAAAAATTAAAGTGATTTGATGCTTATTTAGCAAAAATGTTGAAATTTTATCGATGAAGGATTTGTTCTTCAACCTAAGGAATGACAGTGATGGGTTGGGTTGTGTCACCGTAAAATTCATATGTTCATGTCCTTCAGCCCCCATGTTTTAGAATGTGGTCTTACATGGAGATAAGGTCTTTATAGAGACAGTCAATTTAAAATGAGGGAATTAGGGGAGATGTAGTTCAGCATGCCTGGTATCCTTAAGAAGTGGGAAATGTGGAGCCAAGACAAACCCAGCACGAAAAGAGAATGATGTAAACATGAAGGCAGAGATGTGGGGAGCCCATCTACAAGTCAGGGGGTCACAAAGGTTTCAGTGGAGATGATGAGAAGGTGGGTGAAAGGCATGGACTAGATTCTTCTTCCCAGTCCTCAGAAGGAACTAACCTTGCTGAAACCTTCCTCTCAGACTTCTAGCCTCAAGAACTGTGAGACTAAACATTTGGTTTTGACCCAGTTGGTGGTATTTTCTTCCATCAGCCCTGGCATATGAATACAATGTTAATGTGAAAGAGCACTGGTTAGATGCTTGAAAATCACTAGATTGAGATTTATTTTCAGAGAAAACTAGTGTCTCACAAAAACCTCTTCAGATTGTTAAACTAGTTTTCTACTAAGGAGAACCTTCACCTTCCTTCCTAAAGTATGACAGAACATTTAATTAAATTCTCAAATGTGGTACAGACCAAATAAGATTGATGAAGTAAGCTGTTTGTAAATGGCTCAGAGTCACACGTAGAGATGTGACCTTACATTTTTATGTTCTTAGGAAAATTTTCTGATATTAAGCTATTGTAATAATTAGAACTTAAACTAAACAGTTACTGGAAAATTATAAAGGAAATAGATTCTGTTGCATTTTTAGGTCAACAGTGGCCTTTTTCTCTCTGTAATCACTAACATTAGCTCAGCCATCTGTCTTTTTACAAGTAAACCCATACATTTCAAAAACTGCAGCTGGGAAAAGCTTGACTATTTTTCCTTTCCAGCAAAATATAATGATTTCTAGTAATTTATAATTGTTTAGAGTAACAAAGAAAACTTGCAGATATTACAACAGTTTGTACTGAGGCTACCTAATGCTAGACTCACTGACACTGTTGTGACTCAAATGGATGATGTAGTTTTGCTATTTAAAGAAAAAAAAGGAACTTCCATGGATATCTGATGAGGATGATGGTGCTGAATTCAATCTGAAATTTTTGTAACCCAGGACCAGTGAGCTCTGTGGCTATTTAGCATGTTCTTATCACAATCTATAATGTTCTCTTCACATGTTTAATTCTCCCCGCCCCCACCAATAAATTGCAAAATCCATGAAGACCAGGACTGTATTTGTCTTGGTCAAATTGTGTTCCATAAACATAGCAATATACATTCTCTATAGCACTAATACATTGTTATAATTATGTAGAGGGATTTAACATCTTTGTTTATAAAAGGATGATTAAGTATGAAGAATCAGTGGTTACCACAAAGGCTACATCAGTTTGATACAAAATGTAGGTAAATTGGTATTTCAGGTGAGCTCTTTCTACTTCTTCACATATATTTAACCTACTCATTTTTTTTTAATTTCCCAACTCAGATAAGCCATATCCTTCCTTTAAAATCTTCAGTAGTTTCTTTCTTTCTTTTTTTTTTTTTAAGGTTTATTTATTTATTTATTTATACAAGCTCTGGGTACAGTCAGAAGCACGGGAGGGTGAGAGAATTCACCAGAGCCAGAGCCAGGAGCAGAACAGGCAGATTGAGGAAATGCACTGCAGAGGGGAGCAGCGGGCTCAGCAGGAGAGTTCTGTCACACCATGTGGGACCCTTGCAGGCGGCCAAGGGAAGAACCAGTGCTGCAGCTTCTGCAGGCAGCTTCGCAGCCCAGTGCTCAACTGCTGCGCCACGGGGGAGGCCCTAAAATCTTTAGTAGTTTCCATTGCTTATATCACAAAGTTCAAAATCAACAACAGAACAATTCTCTTTACATCCTGGCTTCTATCAATAGATCTGGCCGTATCTCTTTTCATTTCCAATCTTTCCTTTCTCTTACCTTTTTGCTTCTAATATATTCCCTGTGAGCAAGTCAAAAGATATTCTCAACTCCATATGTACCTTGTACTTTCAGAAGTGTATGATGGTGCTCTTGCCTGGAGTAGCTGTCCCTGACCCCTCTGTTGAAAATCACCTCACGATAGAAACTTCCATAAACTCAATTCTCTCTTTTCACAAAATTAACCACTCCCCCCCATAATCTTTTTGTAACAAATGAAACATTTTTCCTTAATTGTCTAAATATCTCTGGTGCTTATTAAGAGTTCCTTTAGGGGTATTTATCCCTCAATCCTCTGAAGCAAGTTCAGTGTGTGGAATATAGTAGGTGTTAGTTAATATCAAATGGATTCATCCCTCCTTTTTTTTTGTTCTCAGAATTATTTTTTAAGTTCACCCTTTCAAAAAGTATAGTGACATTTATTTGGACTCCCAGAAATATACTCAAACCACACAGAAGTGTTTTGCTCACTTGACCAGAGATGGCCTTATGTTTTATAGGACAATATAAGACTTAGGCTATTAGATATTCACACCAGCTTTTCAGCTGATTTAAAAATAACTTAAAAGAAATCTACCCCTCATGGCTCAAAACAGCCTAGTATAGATGGTACATCTCAATGCTGTGGGACTATTCAAATTTTACATTTATTTCCTTCTATTTTTACAAAATAATCAAGCTAGTAAAAGAATACAGCTTCTCATTTCTATTATACCCTTAGACTAATTGACTTACAATCTCCAGAGTCAATTAAAACTGAATATGTTATCCCACCTAGTCATGGGATATGGATGTCTTTCTCTGTTTTCTTTGTAGGTTTATATAATCTTGCTTGAGAAAAGGCTCAAGGCTGCAAATCTTATCTCAGTTCTGGAATGAATTTGGTTAAGTTAGTGGGCCTCTTGATATTGGGTGCATTAAGATTCACAGAACAATTGTTTTGTTCACAACCTTCTCATAGATATCATTTTCATTAATCTTACATACTTCTAGCCTATAGTTTTTTACTCTTCCGATTTCACAGATGTAGAAACTGAGAACCAAAGAGTAAAAATATCCTTACAAACCTCATACAACTGGTCTTACTGGTTCTGTTGCAGATTCTTTCCAGAACCCCATTCTACCTCATGCTGGTAAGAACAAGGATCTAGATAGACCTTTGCTACATAACTGCTATGTCTGGGTACAAAGAGTAGATGCTCTAGGTGAAAAATGCTCAGGGATGGGCAAGGCTAGTTGTCAGAGACAGGTTAGCAGGAATTAGGCAATTGACTGCAATATTTGAGTTTAGGGGCAATGAATGAGGTAATGGAAAAAGGATTAGAAATATCCAAAAACAGGTTGGACTGTTAAACCATGGTAAAGATTATACCTTGTAGGACTCAGATGAAGCAGGGTTGGAGGTAGGTCTCATGGAAAGCCAGAGTTGAGTGGAAATGCTGAAGTTGGTCTCCAGATGAAAGGTAACTTCCTTAAAGCTGTCAGTAGATGGAGCTGCCCAGTGGTGCCTCCTGCCCACTTCAGTCTGCTCTGCACTCTGCACTCTAGGCCTTTTTTTTTTAATTTAATAATTTTATTTTCTGGCGTGCTTAATCAAAAGTTACCTTTTTTTTTGTCTGTGGTACTAAACCTACTTCCTTTATTTTTTTTCTTGTTACCTATTATTAATTCTAAGCATAGACTATCATTTTTATTCAGTGTATTGAGATAAAGTCGGTTTACGGGGGTTATAGGTTCAAAACTCTACCAGTGTCTACTCACAAACCCTGCCCCCTACCAGTGCCCCAGCAATCCTCCACCATGTTGCTTTGGGTCCTCATCTCCCCCCTCACACCCATTACCCTTCACTTCTGGTTGCCTCAGTTTTGTAGTCAGATGTTAAGAATTTATTATTGCTTTGGTTTTGACTGACCTTTTGTTATGTTTCTCTATATTCCACATACAGGTGGACCATCCTGTATTTTTCTTTCTCCTTCTGTCTTATTTTGCTTAGCATTATCCTTTCTGCTTCTATCCATGTTGTCACTAGACCATTTAAAAAAAAATGTTGGAAACAGACATCATCCATTCTTTGCAATATCTGCCCTTTGGATCAAAGCATACCCCTCATGTCCCTGTCCAAGTAATCACTATCTTTTTTGCTGATACCAGTTCTGAAAAAATTTTCCAACCATGTGTCTTGGCAAGGAACACTTAGACAGGCATTTGGAGGAGCAGTAATGTGGTAAATAGATTCTGTAGACTAACACACACTTATCTTAAATTCCAGGGTCTGAATTCCACTTGTAGCTACATAACCTAGATCAAGTTACTAATGGAACTTAGTCTCAGTTTCTTGAACTGAGAAATGGGTTTGATCACACTACATTGTATGGTTGAGAGACTTGAACATGTGTCAACTGAATGTGAAATTTGTTTCAAGGGACCCACATAGGTGCTAAACAAATCATATTTCTTTTAACTTTTTTTGCTTTCTTGAAAACACATTGTCAGGATTTAACTTGCCTTTTCAATCCCCAAAACAGACTTCTGAGGTTGTCTGGGAAATGTAGCCACCTTGCTGGGACCAAAAAGAGTAATCACAATGGACACAATGGGAGGTAGTGGGGAAAATGAAACACTTAAAAGAAAAACTGTCCCTCACTTTTACCATTTACATAAATGAGATGTTTGGAATTTTAATGTTTAGAATTTAAATGAGAAAGACATTTAAGTTTTGGCTACAGGTGTTTAAACTGCAATTAAAAAGATTTAGAATCCTGACCAAAGACAAAAGATGCACTATTAAAATTGAGACCCTTCATAACATGTAATGAATCAGGTACCACTCAGATTTTTATGGGTCCAAAGTGAGATGCACTTTTCCTAGTTTCCCCTTTATCCTAAACTATACATGTTAAGTCAGTCCAAATCGTATCTGAACAGATGGCTATTTGCATAATTTTTAAAGATACCATAGTATATGTTACAGTTGACCTAGTGTTTCCCCTAGGGTCCTGTGGTCCTTTGGATGAAATGATCAAAAAGTCTTTTTCCTGATCAGGGTGGAAAGTACAGGACAGAATTAGTGAAAAAAATTAAAAGTATAAATTAATTCCAGTTTAGATTTCATAGGGATCTTTTTAGGAATGAAATGTTCATTCATTTAACATTTGCTGTGCACCTATTATGTGGCAGGTACTGTGCTAGTTCTTAAAGTCTGAAATCAGCAGGACAGGCTTGGCTTAAAGAAATGACAGTCTTTCTGGGGCAGATTCCGTTTCAATTGTTTTCTGAAGTGTTGCTCATATATCAACAGATATCTGCAATAAGATGAATTCGTGATCCTAAAGAGAGTTTCCAACTTTCCTTAAAGATCATGATCAGGAACAGGCTTGATAGCATGGCATGTGTTTTGAAAAGTGAAGAAGCATTTTATGGAAGAATAAAATCAAGAAGGGAATCCTGGGAGGTGGGAGACACCTGAGCCAGATGTGGTGAGAGGCATGTGCTTATTGGGTGTGACTGGGAGCACATCATTCAAACTGGGATTCTGGGCAAGAGCTCTGATAGAAGGGGTGGGCCTGAAGGGTAGAAAGGGTCAGGTGAAAGAGGGATTTGCCTGCAAGGCTGAAAGATTAAGACTTGTCCTGGTGGCTTGCACCACCCATTGTACAACAATGGGATTTGACTCCAGCAACATTTCTGAAAAACATACAGATTATCTCAGAATTGTCTACCTGAAAGACAGGCTAGAACACTCATGGCCACTAACTTAATGACAGGCAACACAGGCTCCCTACAGATCTGAGGAAGCCCTGCATTGGACAGCAGAGAATAGGAAGATGTGGTCCACACGTGAGGGGGGAGCCAAGCAGGTGTAGACCAGTCTGAGATTAAACAGAGTTGCCCACCGCAGCTGCAGTGGAAGTGAGAAGTGTAACAATACAGAAGGCCACTGACCATCAGAGGTTTCTGTTACATTCTTGTTTCCTGAATGAATGAATGTCCCAATTTTTCTTCACACTTATATTTTACTCCAAGTATACACGACTGACTGAATTTCCGTGAAAATAAAAATGTTATGACTCTCTCTTCCCTATATCTTTGCTTTTACAGATTCTATTCTGGAACACCTTTCATTTTTTCATCTTATTAAATTCTCCTTCATACAAAAGAAAAAAAAATAAAGGTGCAAATAGCCATGAACCTCTGGACATCTACAGAGATGACCATGGTGGACTGCACTGAAGGTTTGGAAGGTGTAAATCTAGTGGCAGGGAAACTTTTAGGAGTTTCTTAGGGGAGTCCAGGTAAGTGATATTGAGAGTCTACTAAAATTTCCAGAGTTGATTCTAAAAATTCTTTTAGATTCTATCTTCTTAGGTGTTATGTGAGATGTCCCCCACTCCCCCATGCTGCCTGATTTCTCTTTACTCACAGTGGGGGGAGTAAAACAATACATGTGTTTGTCCAGGTCACTGGAACAGAACAGGCACCCAGAACCCCATTTCCAGCAACTCCAGCTCAGCCACGGATCGGAGAAGAGGTGCAAGAAGGCATTGCAATTAGGCTTTCGTTTGTGAGAGTCCAGAGAAACAGCTGAGGCTAAGTGGCAGTGTTCTACTGGTAAAGCCAATGAGAAACAGAGCTGGAGCGGAAAGAAATAAATAAGGAAAATGCCGAGAACTCCAGATGCATGACCCCAACGAACTTCGGCATATGAGTAGAGCAAGACAGAAGAGGAGTCGCGAGTGGGATTTGGAATCCTCACTTTTATTTTAGGGAAGCTAAAATGGTCTGGCGAGAGACACCGGAAATATAAAAAAAGTCCAATTGTTCCGCAGAGAAAAATAGGAACACTCAAGTAGAACAAATCACCCCGCACCCCCCTTTCTCCTTTCTTTGGAGAAGATTGCAGAGAGGGCATTTGATTCTGCTGGGTGTCTGTGAAATTAAACAAAAATAAAAGAAGGAAATGAGAGAAAGCAACTATATTTGAAACAATGAGAAATCTTGGGAGCTGAGTTTAACACCATTGTCACCCCACAGGGACCTGAAGAGGGATGGAGATGTATAAAATGTGCAGGGAATAGACTGATGCTATGCAGAGAACCAGAGAACCATCTGCAAAGATGCGAAGTCTTCCTTTAAAACACATCAGGCTGGATGCCCCGGAGGCTGGCACAGTGTGTGACATGGATTTTCAATTCCTTGCCCCCCACCACTCCCTCTGCAGGTTCCTATAGTCTGTTGAAAAGGTATGATGCCATGCACACTGGGAAACATCTGTGGAGCAAAAAATACACAGTACGAAACACTGGAGAGCAGAGAGCCCTGGTAGCACTTGTAGATAAAATCCTGCCATGGTGAGTTAACTCTGTTAAAAATAAGCAAAATGCGGAAATGGATTTAACAACTCATTCACATTTTAAAAGGCAGTGCATTTCAGGTCGGAGGGGGAATGTAAATTATGATCAAAGGCATTTTAAAGAGTTCTGGGTCAAAGATTTGCACCTTGCCAATGAAGGGTGGAAGAGAATGAGGAAATGCTGGTATTTAAAAGCTGCAAGCACTGAGTTTTGATGCGTCCTTATTTCTACTAATCATTAGGGATTTGTTTCCCCTTAATTTTCTCTAGTGCATTGCTAGTTGTATCTTTTCTTGTAAATCTGGGTGTGTTAGAACCATCTGGGGAATCTCGATCAATAAGAAAATGGAGGCGCAGTGAGACATGGCTAATTTTCAGGGTTTAATGATTGTCCTGGTAAGAGAATATTTACTGAATCTAGACTCAGAATTATCTCAGGACTGGGAATTTGGAGGTGAGGAGCCAACACATTTTCTCTGGGTCTCTCTTCTTAATTTAGTGAAGCGATAGCTCATGCAATCCTCTAAGGCAGCAGGTTTAGAAGAAACTGCTGAATTTTATAGATCTCCCTGATTATTAGAATAAGAGATAGAGCCATAGAGAGCAGAATGACAGTGCAGATCAATCTGCCCATTTGAAGCCCTGGGATGGAGTTGATTTCCAGCTTTAAAGAGAACGGAATCTTGCTCTCTTGCTCACTTCTGTGAAAAATATATAGCCAGGTAAACTTTCCCTAATGCAGACAGAGTCCACAGTGGTGATCAGGGGTAAGACTCTGCCCCTTAAGGGTATAAGAGATTAAGCAATGTAACCGACATACCCCCAAAGAAACTAAAAGGCAAGGGAGAAAAATGAAATCTTCTGTCAGGATCTTCTCTTGCACTTTCATTTTTATAATACAACATAGGCAAGGATAAATTATGCATTACTTCTTGCTTTTTATTGCCCCTCTAACTCCTAATGTTTTTTTATTGCTGAAACTTTACCAAATTATCTCAACCCATGATTGAAATAAAGTTGAAACCATTGACTTTTCAAATTAAATTTTTCCTGCTATTGACATACAACTTAATAAAATCCCATCTCTAGTCATTGGTGAAAGCCATCGCCACCCTGATGTGTTGTTTCACTCAGACTCACAGTGTTGCCTTCGAGCTTGCCATCTAATGATTTCATTCTTTGCTGAAAAATTGGGAATCTTGCCTTATTTTTGCAGAGTCTGATGTTAGTGATCCATTGACTTTGCATGGAGAAGGCAAATAAGATCTTTTTTTTTTTTTTTTTAGATTTAACTACAACTTGCCTCACCCATTCATTTAGTTAGCAAACATTCACAGCCTACTCTGTGCCATAATTACTCTCCCTATCCTGGGCTCAGCCTCAGTTTCTTCATCTTATGCTGTCACTGGGTGATATTCTGAAAGCACAGATAGGATCTTGTCACTCTTTTGCTTCAAACTCCCCAAAGCCTTTTTCCTGGACGTTGGCAAAATCTGTGAAGTCCTTAGCAAGGCTTTCAAGGATTTGACCCAACCCGTTTAAGTCTCCAATCTTACCATCTACCAATTGCATTCTTGTTTCTGAGCTCTGATTATCTGATTCATTATTTCTGACATTTTTACCCTCATCCATCTAGGGAATCTCATCTTGTGTCTGAGAAAATCTTCTGTGCACACTTCCCTGAACAGTCCCATTCAAGCTGACTTCCCTTTTGCCCCCACCCCAAGTACATTTTTTCACTCAACCTATAAGTACTTACTGAATGCTAACCATCTACTCCCTATCTCCTAGGTGTGACAAATAGTCCGTGTGGTCAGAGTTGTGGGGGAGACAAACTGTAACTAATTATTGGCAAGCCTGGTGCCACCAGGGAGGAGTGCAGGGTTCTTAGAGGGCATAAAGTGAGAATAGGTAGGTTATTGGCGGTGTTGGTGAGAACATCTACTGCAAGACATATTCGATGCTAGAAAGACTGTCACTGATGCACATAAGTTCCTTGTGGTTGGGGACAATCTTAGTCTCTCTTTCTATCACCAGTACTTAGCAGACTGGTTAACACATTGCAGGGACTCAGGATATGTTTTCAAGTTCCAACACAGATGCAAATGGTCAGACCTCCTGTTTTGCCTTTCTTAAAAAGTTGATGTTTTCTTTCTGGAAAATTGAGATTTTTGTCCTGTGAGGTAGGTTTTATTATGCTCACTAAATAGATGAGAGATTGGAACTTTGAAAAATTAAGAAACTTTCCCCAAGTGTTTATATCCTTAAAATATCTGGAGTTCTTATGCATTCCTACATTTAAGTGAAAATAGGAAAGATATAGACAGATTTATCTAAGAAGGAGACGTATGATTGACTTTTGGTCAAAGAACACCATGCCCCAAGAGTGATCAAGGAAGTACTAACTAAAACAAGAGGATCCTATCAAATTGCTTTCTTTTCTCATCACAACCATCCTCATTTAAGGGTTGAGCTTCTTTTCCGACACCATACTCTCTTCTCCTTGATTCTGACTTTGATTTCGAGCTTGTCCTCATCCTGCTAGCTTATTTTCTGGTTGTTATGGCTCTACATGTAGGCTGGATATATTTTTTCTGTCTTATTGTGTGTGTTTTTTTTTAAAGGTATTTAATTGATTATCTCTTTTTCAGCAATTTGAATTAAGTCAATTTAATTGAATCATCCAAGATAGAGAAGTGTTCAAAATAAAATGAATAGCCTTCCCTCTCTCTTTCCAAAGCTCTGTGTAATTATATGTGTCCCATATTAGAAGTATTTTGATTGGATTCCTTTTTGTTTATTAAAATGGATCAAATAATGCTATTTTATAGTTTTTTTTAAATTTAATGCATACCAGGAACACTATTCAAGTCAATACAATTAAATGTTTTCCGTCATAGTTCTTGGTAGTTCCTAGTAAAATATATTATATATTATGAAAACGTTCTCCAAATTTTAGAGATATACCTTTGTACCAGCTACATTCTTTTTTTTTTTTTTAAGATTTATGTATTTATTTTTACAAGCACTGGGTACAGTCAGAAGCGTGGGAGGGTGAGAGAATTCACCAGAGCCAGAGTGGGGAACAACAGGCAGACTGACATACACTGCTGAGGGGAGCAGGGGGCGGCAGGAGAGGTCTTTCACGCCATGTGGGACCCTCGCCGGTGGCCGGGATTGAACCAGCGCTGCAGAGGCTGTGGGCAGCTTTGCAGTCCAGTGCTCAACTGCTGCACCACCAGGGGAGGCCCTGTACTAGCTACATTCTTATGTGCATATTGTGTGTTCTAAATACACAATGTGTAATAATACTTATTCTTTTATATTTACTCACTAGCATTTTATTTTTTGCATATTATTATATGGTCATATGTTAAACCTGTGCATGTGTGTTTGTGTGTGTGTGTGTATGTAGGTATTTATGGTCTCACCCAAATTTGTGAAAGTGCTCATTTCCCAACATCCCTACTAAACCTTGATGTCACAGTCTTTTTTCATGTTTGCCCATCTGATAAGCAAATAATTCCAATTAAGTTTTTAATTTTCATTTCTGTGAGTATTTCCTCACATGTTTATTAGTCTATTTTTTTCTATAAATTATCATATTCTTTGCATTTTTTTCCATTGGACTATTAATCCTCTGTTTAATATGTTGCAAATAGTCTCCTTTCTCTTTAGTGTTTTAATACGTTATATTTGAAATCCTTAATTATTACCCAATCATAAAAATATTCTCCTATATTCACTTCTAAAAGATTTAAGTTTGGCTTTCTATGTTTATGTCTTTATTGCTGCATATCTACTTTTCTCCCTGACTGTGTCTTACTCTGTTTTTTTTTTTTCCTTTATCAGCACCAACTTTGTGCCCCTTCTAGCTATGTTGCATCTCCTCTATCATTATTGAATTCTGGAAATATTTTCAAGGAATCGTTGAGGAACCATTGATAATTTCCAACCAGGGGTGGACACATTGAATGACTTAACTATTATGATTATTATGATTTTCTACCATAATAAATGTTCTCATTTATTGAGTGCTTATTATGGACTAGGTCCTTTATGAAAACCCTTTATAATCTTTCTACCAAGCCTGAATCGTAGTTATCATTAAACCTATTTTCCAGATTCAGACACTGAAATTAAGAATTTAGACCAGTGACTGGCCATATACAGCTACTGAGTTTTTGAACATTGCCTGTGATATATTGCAAACACACAGCTGATTTTGACTTAGTACAACAGAGAATGTAAAAGATCAAGATCTTGCTAATCTTTTAGTAGTTATTACATAGTATGTGATAATTTTTGATAGATTAGATTACATAAAGCATAAAAATTAATTTCATCTACTTATTTTATATTCGTTAATGTGGCTACTGGAATATTTTTTAATTACCTGTGTGCCCGCATGATATTTCTATTGGAAAGTTCTGATAAAGGAATGCAATCATGCGGGGGCGGGGCATGATCCCTGAGTTTCATGGGACTAATTCAGTCTTCTTGAGTCCAGTCTTATCCTTTTCAGCAATCTATTCTTTCCTTTGCTACCAAGATAATGTCCTTACACAAATCTGATTTTGTTCAATTCTACTTAAATTCTTTTCATTGTCTTCTGAATAAAATCCAGTTGAGCCCTAAATGCCTAGGAGATTCACCAGACCCTCTGTATTCTTCTCCCTAACTTTGCAACTTTAAGAAAGTAAATCACATCCACTTCACTATGTATGTGCTGAATGATAAAGGTGACATAATATCTATTGTTTAAACATTCTAGTACAATTTTGAGATGGATAAGGGAAACTATTAATAACAATTCTGGGATAATGGGGGTAAAGTAGAACTGTCCCAAACAAATCTTAGGTATAGTCCAGCTATACTCTATATGGTACTGTATTTCCAACAGAAATATAATGAACCGCATGTCTTGAGATTTTCCACTTGTTCCGTCTACTGAAAATATTCTGCCTCTGCTTTCCTCCATAGCTCTCTCCTGTTCATTTCTCAGATTTAGTAATGGTGGCTCCCAAGACCACCATCTGTTGGGCACTCCTCTGGAGTGATTTCTAGGCACAAGGCCTTATCATACCCATTGTCCTTTTATAGCTGCTTCTCTGTTCCCCACTGATTGCTGAGTACATGAAATGTAGCCTTTTACTCTTATTTCCCCAGCACCTAGCCATGGCTTTGTTTGGAATTGGTATTTGAAAATTCTTTCCAAATGAATATTAATTGCCTCTTACTTCTTACTGCAACTAAGATCCCTGGACACAAAGGCACAACTGATGACCAATTGATGGGGGGCCGTGATCTTCCATTCTGCATTTCTCCAGCAGCAACTTAATCTCTCTGAGAATCTGCAGTTCAGTTTCTATAAGTACATATGCAGTTGGTGATTAGAAGGAATCTCTATTCCCTGTTTGAATGACACTGGGCTACACAGAGGAATCAGAGCATGCAAGGCGGAGGAAGCTGTTGTGACATTCACCATTATCTTCTCTCTCCCTGGGAGAATCAGATGGGGGCTGTGATGACATTTGACCTTTCATTAAAGCACTGTTTGCAAGCAAAGGATAGGCATTCCCAGAAGAGCAACTTATCTGCCCTGGAATAGCCTTTCCACGCAGGAGTCTCTTTGTTCCAGAAACTGGTAGAGAGGCCCTGGGATCCACCCTCCTAGCTGAATACATTTACAAAGTAAAAATGGTATTTTATCATACCTGGAAATAAAAAAAAACTATTATCACTAATGAGATTTACAAAATTATGACCCAAGTTGACTTTGACTTTCATAATAAAACGTAGCTGTCCTTAGCCTTCCCACACCAATTGTCATAGTGAAAGCCTCTGGAGGCTACAGATATCCTCCTTGAATTATGGGTTGATTAAAAGGACCACAATGTGTTATTTGAAGGTTGTGTGAAGGCTAAATGATCCCATCTGTATAAGAAAGGGTATAATGTTTTATACTGTCCAATTATGTTTTATGGTCTAGACTCAAAGATTCCAGCTTCTTGTTTTATTTGAATCTTCAGGTAAGTATTCCGTAGGACATCCACTCCCCTGGGGCATAGACCATGGGGAATTTGGCATCTGGAAGTCATAATATAGCTTCAAACCCAGGCTGATTTTTGGGGATGTGAAGCTCCCTTTAAATTCTCCAACTGTGTCAAATAAGAAAGAAAAAAATGGAATCTAGATCTTGATCTGGTCATAGAAATACATGTACCATGCGGAGAAGCTTTTCTGTGTTACATCACAAAGTCTGACTCGAATTTGTGCTAAACTTTGCAATCAATTATATCCTGTTTTTAGGGTCCCAAAGAGGCTGGTGTCAAGGGGACAGCTACCTTGCAAGACTGACAGAAATTGTCATTTTTTTTTTAAAGATTTTTATTTTTATGTTTTATTTATTTAATAGCTGGGGTACAGGCCAGAGTGAGGGAGGGTGAGAGGATTCACCAGAGACAGAGCAGGGAGCAGAACAGGCAGACAGACTGAAAGCACTGCTGAAGGGAGCAGTGGGAGCGACTGGAGAGGTCTGCCTTGCCATGTGGGAATCTCCCTGGCTGGTGGGGTATCAAATCTGTGCTGCAGAGGCTGCAGACAGCTTTACAGTGCAGCGCTCAACCCGCTGCACCACCGGGGAGGCCTGAAATTGTCATTCTTAATGCCATCCCAGAAATATGTTTCCAGGTATTTCAACTCATTTAGGCCCTCTATTCATCAGACTGTGATTTGGTCTTTTCCTAATAGAAAGTTCACATTGATAAGCAATGGGAAAAAAAAATGAATAAAGGCCTGATTTCTATAAATTCATCTCATGTCCTTTCTCCAGAAAATAGTGGACAAGAAGGATATATGTCTAGTCTATAGATAGGCTAACCACAGTCAACCATGCTTCTTTTCATGAGACTAAACTATATTTATTATAAGATAGGAAAAGTGCTTCTTCATATATGAATTCCAAGAAGCAGAATAAACAGTATCAAACTTTCTAAAATGCTCTGGTCAGTCTTCTAGAGAATTGATGTGCTTGGTTTTGAATGTAAATTGTTGAATAAATAATTAAATGTGAGTTATCATCTTCTTTGATATCATTGTATCTGCCAAGAATTAGTTGACTCAAGGTTGGGGACCTGAGCCAGCCAGGCCTTCTTCAGGTCATTTGAATTTAGAATGAGAAAGCAAATCCCAGTTCCTTTCAGAAGATGAAGTTGAGTGATGAAATGTTTAGAAGCTGTCATGTCCAGATTCTCTACCTGCTGAGAAAACTGCTATAAAAGATTAAAGTTAACCAGTCATGAGAGCAGGAAAGAGAAAGACAGAGTGAGAGGGAAAGAAGAAGAGGCCTAGTCTTTTTTTTTTTTTTTTTTCCTTGGGAGGGGGTTACCTCTGACCTTTGTTAGTAAATCAATAAATCTCAATTTTTGCCTAAACTCACCAGGGTCTAGTTCCATTACATGCAAGACCTCCAATAACATCAAAATGGAATCTTCTACAGGTGATTTCTAACTTATGATGATTCACCTTAGAATTTTTGAATTTAAGATGGTATAAAAATGACACATAATTTAGTATAAACCATACCTCAATTTTTTTATTTTATTCTATTCCTGGACTAGTGATATGTGGTATGATCTTTGTGATACAGGGCATCAGCAGCAGTCTGCTATTAGCTACTTGGTCAAGAGAGTGAGCAATGAATACTCTATAATGTAAAGTAAGTCCTTTCTTAAAGTTTGCAATAGCTTCTTAGGAACTGTGGCTTTAAGCAAGATGACATATTACAAAACCAATTTTAAGATATACTAATTGACATAAGCAAGAGTTAAGTTCCTGCATCATATTTCTGGTAGGGGAGGTCTAGTGGCAAACTCCTTCAGCTTTAGTTTGTCTGTGAAGGCCTTTATTTTTCCCTCCTATCTGAAGGAGAAACTTGTGGGAGAAGCTTGCAGTCCCTTTATAGGTTATCTACTTCATCCCCCCAGCCAACTTCAATACTCTTTCTTTGTCTTGAATTCTTGGAAGATTTGAAAATATTATTTTTTTGACTAAGTTCTCTGTTCCCCCTTTTTTCACCCCCTTCTGGAATACCTGTTATTCATTCCTCCATTTGGTTTATTCTACTTCCATAGCTTTCTCCAGAATATTTTATTCCACTATTGATCTTCTTACATCCTTCATCTCTGTTATTCTTTTTACTTAATGCTTCAGTTTCTATCTTCTGTTCATTAATTTTTTCTTAGGACATTCATTTTTCTAAGTTTTCTTGTTTATATTTGATAGGCTTTGTGTGTTGTCTTCCATTTCTTTGGCTATCTTTATCATGGCAATTTTGAGCACTGTATCTCACAGGAAGAAAAGATCTTCCATGTCTTTTTGTTTGGCTTCTGGAATTTTCTTCCCCTGTGATGAAATTTATTTCTCAATCATAGAGTGCTGGTTGAGCTTGTTCATCAGCAATTATATTTTCCAGTTCATGGAAAAAAAGGAAAACACTCACATAAAGGGTAATATTTTTTACTTAAAGAAGAAATGTGACAGTTGCACACATTTCTACCTCATTGATGATAATGAATAGATGAGGGGCTGTAGTCTGAGAACCCGACTTGTATATTGTCTAGCTGGTTGACCAGGTACTTCACTGGCACATAGGATACTAGATGGATCTTATTACTAAAAGGAGGAATGGAGGTAATGAATAGGGTGCGTGAGGAAATTATCTGTCTTTTGTCATGTATTACTAAACTATTACTTTAGAGAAATGAAACGTGCATTCTCCTTAGTTAATAGGTCACTCAAATTTACCAGTTGTTAAGAACTCATAAATCTTAGTTTTCTATCCCCTCAAGCAACTGCCCTCTTTTCATTTCATTTGCCACCAAATTTCTATAAAAAAGCAACTTACACTCAGTGCACCGATTTACTCACCACCTGTTCATTCTGCAATCTGGTTTCTGTGCTTTTGTGTTTTACGAAAAAGCTTTCCCCTGGTTCAGAAAAAGACTTTAAGTCCTGTTTTCAATTCTGTCACTTTACCTTCTTTATACTCAATGGTTACTCCTAAAGGTTTAATTCCCCTCTGGAAATGCATACAATAATCTCTATGACTCATCACAATCCTATTTTTTCTTTTATTTCTCTATCCACTACTCCATTTTTTTTCTTTATCCATATTGTTCCTCTTAGATTATAAATGTGAAATATCTTTAGTTTTAAATTCTGGAGTTATTCTTTACCTATCCTTTAGCAGTTTCCCTGCTGATCTTGGCTAACAACTAAGTATTGTAGACCTCAACCCTACATCAATGTTCCCTTTGTCTTATATATAGTTGGCCTTATTCTCCCACAGTAATGCTTCAAAAAGTATCCTGAATCCAATTATGACATGAATCCAATTATGGCTCCTAAGAGCTTCCAGTGACTAAGTATATTCTGTGACTTCTCTGACTTCTTTTGATTCCAAGAAACAGAAATTACCTGTCTACTTTAAGTTAAAAACAGACTTTGGTGGAATTTTCAGGGTGTCCAAAGCTGGGGTGATGACAATAATAGACTGGAGAGAGAGGTCAGAACCCCTAGAAGAATCAAGCACTGGCTTTCTTCCTACTTCTGCTTATGCCACTGCCTGCCATGGTCTCATTCTCCTTCTCAGAGGCTATGGTAGGACATAGCCACGAGTAGCCCCCAATATTACTACTTCTCAACTTCAGTTATCCAGGTGGACACCCCATCTTCCCATGCTCTTCAGTCTCTGGCTCCAAAATTCATGGAAACTATTCCAAAGGGGTACTCAGAAGAAACCAGATGGACAGTGTCCATAGATGAAGATATTTGGGGAAACTACTCAGTATACTCTATATTCTCTCTATATAAATCTGCTCAATCCCTTAAATCCAAATGCTAATATACACAAAAGTTATAGTAGGATAGGAATAGCATCACCAGATTCCCAACTGGCCAGGGAGAGACCCAGGTGGCTGGCAGACCTCTCCTGTCTCACCCGCTGCTCCCCTCAGCAGTGTCTTCAGTCATCTGCCTGTTTTGCTCCCCACTCTGTCTCTGGTGAATTCTCTCACCCTCCCATGCCTCTGGCCTGTACCCCAGTTCTTGTATAAATAAATCAATCTTTAAAAAAAAAAAAAAGAAGAAACCTGCATTGGAATCCCAGGTTTGACACTCTTCTGCTGAATGATTTGGCAAGCTTGAACATGCTAATAGTTTCATCAGACAGTAGTCCTTATGTCCTGTTGTTATTGTGATATCTGAGCAACCTTGTAGATATGAAGCTGGTCATTTTAGCACCTGCACATATTAAGCACAATAAGAACTTCTAGTTGGCCAAGAAGTTCTGGAAGGGGAAAAAAGACATTGGTATGGTGAATTTGGTCAATCACCTCCCTCTGGGCTGGAAAATAACCCAAAGTCCTATTTCACAGCAATTTTCATAAGTAAAAGACAGTATTAATGCATCTATCTGTTCTTCATTGACTGAGTGGGGACCAGGTATTCTGTGCAGTGCTTAATTGGCCTCAGCAGTTCATTAAGAACTGCAGAGCAGCGTCACAACCCTCCAAAGGAAGATGGATTGTGGCCTGCTTACTCACATAATAGGAAACCACACATCAGCTGAAGAGTGCACAAAGCAAAGTTCCCTGGCTTTGTCTGGGCAGGAGAAATGTTTTGCTTTAATTCAAAGCAAACTAGAGGTCTTGTTGCAGTATTATGCTGGATATAATTTTGGGAACAATGAGAGCATCTGGAAGATTGGAGAGTGAAAGAAAAATTATATCCTCAAACCTGAGGGTATTGATTACATTTGACAGGGAATGAAAAGAGCAAGGACCTATTACTTGGGAGTTTTGTTTTTTCTGAGATGTTGAGTTCACAAAGAGATTGTTATTTGGACCCTTTTGATTTTTTTAACTTCTCTTAAAGCTTTCTCCTAAATTGGGCTGAAGGTTTGAGAGGACCTATATGATACAATAGGTAGGAAAGATTACACCTTTCTGCAAAGTCAGGGGTTTCAAGTGCTCTTGGGAATAGCAGGACAGAGGGATTACTCATATTTTTCATAAAATTCTTATAGGATCCCAGTTTGTTAGGCTGACTGTGAAGGGATTGAAGTAAGGGGCCCTAGTCAATCACCAAGACTTAACTAGTACTCCCATTCAAGTAGTGCTTGTCAGATGAAGCAGGCCAACATTTCTAACACTTAGAGCTACAATTAAATCTGATATATTTTCTATGAGGGCCTCATTTCACCTGCAAAATCACAAAGCCATGAAGTTCAATGACACAAACACATACATATATGCATGTACTTATGCACACAGACATGTACACACAATTTCTACACAAAATACATGAATATGTATAATTTTTATTTGTGTATGTATATAAAGATATGTCTACATATACATACATATATATATATATGTGCATGATTGCCTAGACAAGGCAAAGATATATAGGACACGTTGTCAAGATGGGCAAGGTAGAACTCTCTGGTGTGAGTGAAATCTGCAGTCTATAGGCAAGAATTTCTCCTTCCTAAGGGAAGCCTCAGGCTTGCTTTTAAGGTCTTTCAACTAATTGAACCCAGCCTATCCAGGTTACCTAGGATAATCTCCCTTATATAAAGTGAACTGATTGTGGACTTTATCACATTAATTTTTTTTTACCTTTCCAGCAACACCAAGATTAGTTTTGACCTGAATAACTGGGGACTGTAGTGTTGTCACATCTAAAAGACCATCACAGAAGTTTAATTAATACATTAAATGTGTATGCTGCAGTAAAGAATAAATGCCTGTCTCACTTAATTCTATCATAATTTTACTAATATTTGCATGCAGTGTTCAAATTGAGTAGTATTTTAACAAAACAGATAGCATTACTTCTAGTTTGAAAGTATTTAGCCATTGTGTACCTGCATATATTTAAATAATAAAAAATAATATAACCATATTAGTTGTTTCAGGAAAATCTCACCCCTATTTGAAATAGCTGAGTAGATTATCATGTAGATTGTTTGGCAACTGATTTTACATAAAGAAAATATAGTTATTGGACTGTCTTTTGAGTTTTACATGTTCTGACAGTCAATATTCCCAAGAATCTTGTGAGGTAGGGATTATTAGAACAATTTTTTAGTTGAAGAAATTGAGGAAGAGGTAAAATAACAAGTTCAAGATCACAAAATAAGAAAATGGGTGTGTGCATGATTGGAAAAGGGATCTGCTGGCTTGAGCTTCCCCCACTGTGCACCATTACCTGTGATCACTATCCACTGATCAACAGCAGGCTTTTCATACCCCAAGAATTGTAGCAAATGTTAAACTTTAATATTATTTATTTGTTCTCTTTGTTTTTCAGTATCAATCTAAGTTTAAAATTAGATAGAGTTCATAAAACAGAATAAGTAGATGCTAAAGGCAAGTTCATCTCCCATCTTCACAGTTAGTAACTGGCCTCAGGGATGTTGAGGAGGTAAATGGATGCATGTGGCTCAGAGAATGTATGGCCAGAAGGAAGGAATCACAGCAAGAATGTAGGTTTAGTCGCATTTAAGAGTTTCATTAGTAGCATTTAAGAATTCATGTTGGGGGCTGTTACCAGATATGTTTGTCAAGTTTACTGGCGTCCTGGAGGAATGGTTATCTTAAGAATCAGAGTCCTAAGTAAATCCTAACTCTGAATTTGTCTCTGATTAATGTGATTGATGTTGGATATATCTCTTTACCTCACTTTGCTTTCATTTCCTCTCTTACAAAATGCTGCAAATGGTATGCAACTTGGAAGGGAAGATGTGCAGATGAAATAAGCTGAAAGTTATGAAAACTATGAAAATGCTTTTTTTAAAAATTTTAAGTGCTATGCAAATATACGTTCTGATTATGGATACAGGGTACTGCCTTCATTTCTGGTGGGTTGAATCATTTATAGCTCAATCATCTGATTTCCCGTCTTCAAACCCCCTGTGACAGCAGCCTACCCTTGACTTGGGTCTTTGAACTTCACCAGTATCATTGCAGCTGCCTTGACATCCCTTTTAGCTTGATATTTCTGGCTGGGGCAAATTTATAAGCAGCTCTCTTGAAACTGGAGCCTGGTGCACACCGTCTGAAATATCTTCTTTATCAAAAATCCAGGGTAGAGCAGATCCACCAGGGGATAGCATATACAATGCCTTTTTTCCTGGAGAAAAATTGCATTTTTCAAAAGAGATGCCTTCTTTCTACCTCCAACTAGTTGCTTTCTGTTGCACTATTTTTAGAATCAGTGACAGAGAAAACATTTGATGAGTTATAGTCTCTTTCTTCCACTTGTGTATTATTCTTATAATCCTTTCAACAAGATCAATTTAACCTTGATCAATTAGAAACAAAGTTTACTATATGAAGAAAAGAAAATTGGGGGCTGAAGCTTGATACTTACAGTTGTCAAGCTGTAGAAAATCCCATGCTATTGAATTT
Source organism: Talpa europaea (assembly GCF_964194135.1). Classification (NCBI taxonomy): domain Eukaryota; kingdom Metazoa; phylum Chordata; class Mammalia; order Eulipotyphla; family Talpidae; genus Talpa; species Talpa europaea. Next base: position 114,148,374 of record NC_140074.1, on the reverse strand, counting down.
TAATTCTGAAGAGTTTTACATGATTTTTTCTCTCCATGGTACTTTGCAATGATATTCAGTACAGGATGATACAACTTTAAAGTTTCTATTTCCAAACTAACTACTATGGGTATGGAATGGATTCTTGCAAATTGGCTCTTAAATGTCCTAGATTTTTGACAGGTACTAGATTACAGGTTTTTCAAATTTTTATGAGCCTATTGAGATTCTGGATGAAACATATCCTAAACTGCTGACTAATGAGAGGCCATTAAGTTATAAAGCAGAATAATACACAATGGCATGAATATTGAACTATGTATTTCTACTCTTGTCTGAATAGGAGGACATCAAGTGGTGCAGAGGTACTGCCTATTCGAGACAGCATTTTCCTCTGGAATACTTTTCAGATGCACTTGACTGAGACAAAAATCTCAAGAATTCCATTTTGTATCTGTTATAAAACAGATACATGATTTTGCTGCATGTTAGATGACTAAAAATTTCTATAAAATATCACAGAAACATATAATAGAATAGAGGTCAAGTAGTTTTAGCAGGAAATTGCGGTCACCCACATGAATTGTGGTTTCAATGGATTTATACACACAATACTAAAGAATTAAAAAGGAGCAGTGAATTCAATTTTATTCACTTCCCTTTCCCAATTTTTGGAAAAAATCTCCTTTCCCAGCTGCACCCTCTACTATTCATGAACTGTAACCACAAAAATCCTAGGTAATGTTTCTGTGCAACAAAAATTAATGGCAATAATTCAGCCAGGAAAATACATCTGGTAATAAATGACTCTAACCAAGACATACATCCAGAAATTACAGGTATGTAAATATCAGAATATTTCTATAGTTTAATCAATGATATTAACACATCTAAAGAAAGAATGTGTTAAACAAAAAAGTAGAGTTTGTAATGGGTCACAAAAATGCCCATTCTTTACATTCATTCCCTTTGTGGTATAACTTTGTAGCCCCTCTGTAAGATAGGACTCTGAATATAGACTGGAGTTGTGATTTGCTTCCACCAATGGAATGCAATAGAAGTTCTAATGTGCCACTTCCGAGCCTAAGCTTCAGCATTTCCACCTGCTCCAAGTCTAGGCTAGCTCACTGGAGAAGAAGCGCAAGGCCCATTTCCATACATCACCCCAGATTATAGCCAGCCAGCTGCCAGGTACACAAGTGAGATGAGTATAGACATGCCAGCCTGTAGCCGCCCTGCCATTTAACACAGACATAACAGCAAGTCCAGCCAAGATTGGCTGAGCCTTCCATAGATCAGCAGAACCACCCAATTGACATGTAAATTTGTGAGCATTAATAACTGATTATTGTCTTAACCAAGCCAGTCTTAGAATAGTTATCATGCATCACAGAGGTTGGATATCAAAGTCATCATTTGAAAAATATGAGGTTCAGAGAGATTAATTTTATCAGTATCAATATAGCCTCATCCAAAATAATCTGGAATATTTTATCAGGCCAGTCAATGGTTTTCCAGAGCTCAGGAGGGACAGTTCCCAAATACTGACTGTTATCCCAGACAGGCAATGTGGACATTTCAGGTTCTGAAAAGTTACAGTCCTGTTGTTAATATTAGCTGTAATGTAAATTGAACACTTCCTCCCCATGAACACTTGCTTGTGGGGATCCCCCTCATCCCTGACTAGTACCAACATTTTTATTAGTGACCCTAACTTTAAGATTCTGCTGATCAATACAGACTCCTTAAGAGAAGTATTCTGAAAAGGCAATGCTTTCATTTTAATAATATGCCCATATATCAGTAGCAATGGATACTAACCAGGACCATTTGTCTTGTAAGTATTACCTTGGAATTTAGAAGAATTCTTAGCCTTCTATTTCAGTACAATGATAAGACACAGACCCCAATTCATTTTAACATAGGTCTAACTTTTAAAATAGCAGAAACATTTTAAACTGTATTCTTACAGATTATGAAAAATGTCATCTGCCTTTAGTGGATTTTTCCTAGTTTGGGCAGTGTTATAAGAATCTAGATTTTAGAGACATGGTAATAAACACTGCCAGCTAGTCATAAATGTAGCACAAACTAAGTTCCGTGGTTCCTATGTGCAGCTTTAAAAACTGATGGAAGTCAATGGAAACCATAGTCTTATGTGGCTTTGAACAGATTTGTCCATAAAGTGAAAAAGAGGAATGCAGTGCTCAGGATGACAGTGGCTATGCCTGAAGTCTTAATTGCAAGAAACAATGATGAGTTTACCTGAGATGCTGAGGAAGCATTTCCAAGGAAGTGACATTCACATGAGTCACTGAAGTATGAATGTGAGGTCCAGGAAAGAGGAAAGAATCTCTAGCAAGAGTGATCAGCCTATGTCAAAGACAGAAGCAAGTAAGAGAATGCTTGAGCGCATCAGGTGCCACAGTATTGAAGACTTAAGCTATTCTCTGTATGTGTGCAAATGTGTATTTGTGAAGATAAAAATATGTATAAGGGCTAGCTCAGCAGGGGAGCTCAGTTAGCAATTTCATTAATCAGGATTTTTCAAAGAAAACTTATGTTAGCTTACTGAACCAAACTGATATATTCATTTTATCAGTCAGGGACTGCAACTCGCGTGTAGGGCTTTGAACAAAACCTTCAATAACTATGGTGTGATATTGTGATTTACTAGGGAAAAATATATTTGGTCATTCAGATGGCCAAAATATATTTCTCATATACATTTGATCTTGATCTAGAGGTCCTGGCTCACAGTTCCCAAAACTCTTGGGATTCCCCAAGTGTGGAGAGTGCTAAAGATGTCTTTTGTTATGTTAATGAGGTGCTTTTTGGAATGCACTTAGGATCTGGGATCCTAGAGGGAGGGAAGAGGAAAAGGAATTTTCATTGAATCACAATCCATCAATGATTTAATGATCTTGCCTTTATAGAAACTCAAAAGGACAGAGTTAGAAGAGCTTCTGGGATAGTGGATGTGAGGAGAAGCAGGCCTGGAGAAGACAGGGAATGTGCTCGCCCCTTCCCCCATACCTAGCTCTTGCTCATCCCTTCCATCTGGCTGTTCCTCAATTATATCCTTTTTTAATAGACCAGTAATCTAGTAAGTAAAATATTTCTCCGATTTCTGTGTGCTGTTCTAGCAAATTAAACTCGTGGGAACCTTTGATTTTATAACCAGTCAGAAGCATGGCAACAGGCTGGGCTTGTGACTGGACAGTGAAATGTGTGTTGGAGGGAGCAGTCGTGTAGGACTGAACCCTGTGGCACTTGATGCTCTGTCTGGGTGGATAGTCGAACCAAGCCCAATTGTAGGATACCCAGCTTGTGTCCAGAGAATTGCTTCTTGTATGTGTGAGGTCCACTTTCTCACATTGGAGATTGGGTCCAGGCAGGTACAGTAAAAACACAGTAGTGTGAATCCAAAGAGCTCATTGCCAGCTACTGCTTTTCACCCTTGTCAAGAAATCCGATGTATTGTTAGACCAGAGTGTTCTGGTACTTGGTTTATTATTATCCCTTGATGATGTAAATTATGAGAATTTAATTTTCTCACTCTAGGTGTCCATATATTATTATTCCATTTGGGGCTGGACATTCAAACTCTGCTCTTATTAGCTGCAAACAGACTCCAGATCAGATATAGTTGTACTTCCCTGGGGAATGGCAACCAGCCCATTAAAAGCCCTGCCTTACATTGCTTGAACACGTGGAATCAGGCAGTAGGTCTTGAGTCAGGGAAAGCCAGAAAATAGAAAGCAAATTGTTTTTCTTACTTCTCATTAAATCTCCTACCTCATGCTGTCGTAAACCTGGGTCAGACTCAGCCCTTGGTCAGGGACCTGTAATTGGCTTATTGTAATTGGCTGCCTGTTTTGCCTGCTCTAGCTGTAGACTGAATAATGACCTGAAATGTTTGCAGAGTCTCCTGGATTTTGACACTTTCTATGTGGACTCGCCACATGTTGTAGCCAGCCACTGAAGCAAGGAAGAAAAGGTATGAGATTTAGAGTAAAATTAGCTGTAATTCCCTAGCTGGTTGTCTACTGTCAGTTCTCTCTTTATAGGGGAAGGTGAGATAGGGTAGATCTAGGTAATCTGAATGTTTTTGTTGCTAGAAATGTCTCAGGGAAGGTATGGATGGCATTTGTTAAAAAGGGATAATAGTTACACATGTTCAATAGTAAACTCGAGTGTTGAGTTGAAGAAGAGAGTCCAAAACAGAGAGAGAGGCTAATGGTGCAGATACTGTGATGCAAAATGAGGCAAGATGAGAACAGGTCATAATGTTAGATGGAGTGGAGGTTGTCTCCCGGTGTACTGGCACAAAAACAAGATTCTGACATGGGACTTCCATGAGCTTCTAGCACTTTTGCACATCTGGAGCCATTTAAAAGAAAAGCTTGACAGATAGAAATTGACAACTAAATCTAGGAAAGATCCCACCCTCTGAACATACCTTTCAGGAAATTCTCCATAGTCCTCAAGGGGAAGAGAAGGTTATGTAGAATATAATGTTGAAGAGTGTAGGTACTATGTAGTATAGCTTGAGAGACTGAGGTTCAAATTTTGATGTTGTCACTTATTAGCTGTGGGATCTTGGTCAAGTTCTTAGTCATTGTGAGTGTTAATTTTTCTCCATCTGCCCAATGAGACATAAAAATAATACCACCTCTTAGCATTATTGTATTCATGGAGATAACTCATAGAAAATGTTTAGCAAGTGTCTGGCATGTCTTCCTGTTGCACATTTATAAACAGTGACTATGGTTATGGTAATGCTGCTGTTGCTGAAGATCTTGATAAAGAAACATTATAGTATTTGTGGAAACAAATTACGTAAGAATTTGCACACAGATTAAAGCATGCAGTTGTAGTTCCTATAGTGTGTGAAGTGCCTATGGAGTGAATTTACCTGGCGCAAGACATTCCATTCTTTTTATTGCAGATTCAGATCAGATTCAGATCTCATGGTGTAATTATTTTTACAAATGAGTCATTGCTCTGGTCTTATTCTGTAGGTTTGAAATCGATCAGCAAAGGCTAAGTAGTTTTTCGGCAGGGTGGTTCACAGGGCCTCTTATTAGCAGACTTGTTTCCAAAGCAGAATGGAGTCTGGCTCTGCTAGGATGGTAGAGATGCCTTGCTCTCTCAGACACCTCTCTGTTCACACACATGACAGTTTGGATACATATTTCCTCTTCTTTCACTTTAATAGATAATTGGCCAAATTCCAAACACTGTTATCTGTTTAGAAAACTGCCACTCATTGTCCGCAGACATGTAGGCTGATGTCAAGCAGATTGAGGGCAAGAAAGGAGAGAAAATGGTTCCTGGGTAATTCCTTTTCAAATTTCTGTTTGTTTTGAGAATATAGCAATTGAAAGAGAGAGGTATGAGCTTACAACTCCTAGTTTTTGCAAACTTCAATGATGTTGATCTTCAGATCTTTAGAAGCTGCTGTCTAGTGTAGAGATAGAGAGGGAAGGGGTAGGGGTAGGGGTGGGGGAAGGGAAGAGGAGAGGGGAGAAGAGAAAGGAGTGGAGGAGGGGGTGGGAATGAGAAGGGAGAGAAAGGGAGGGAGAATTTTAATTGCTTTAACATTTGTGATGTGATTTTTTCTGCTTCACTTGGTCCCAGGCTGCCTGCTAATAAGACAGGTGTATTTACTTTTGTGTGTGCAAACATTTCTATTAGGTAAACCAAGCTCTGGCACATTCATCATATTTCCACTTAAGGCAAAGGGATCTCTGTCTCTTTATTACTCTCTTTTCCCTGAATAATTGCTCCCTACAATAAATTGGACTTGCATTGTCTTAATCTATAGGTTTATCTCTCATTCCCCCAGTACACAAACCTTCTACTAGAAGCAGACTCAGCTTCTTTTGCCCACAGGAGGTAAATTAATTGAGACTTGAGCTTCTGGTTTGGGGTTCGGTACAGGCCATTCCTGAATTAGTCCTGCCTGGGAAAAAGAGTGTGACCCAAGACCCATATCTATGGACAGGTGGCAGCTGGGAGTTGTTTCGCCTCCCGCAGGGTCATCTTGGGCCCTGTATTCACAGAGCTGGGGCCTATCCACACCCAGTTTGTTTTGTCCAGACCTTGAGAGTTTTTCTTTGCCCCTTACCTGGTTGATTAGCATGGTATTGATTGACTACAAAAATAGTTGCCAACATTTGAAACTTGGGGTTCTGAGACCAAAAAAATGCAGATTTCTTTCTAGGTCAAATCTAACAACACCATGGCTTTTATGTTTGCACATGGCTGCCATGAGGTGGATCTGAGTAGCCTCTATTTAGTTTAGAGGGGGCACACATTCACTGACACACTCTTTCCATATGTAAGCATGGCCTGCTTTTATAAATAAATGTTTTTTCCCATTTATAAAAAAATGCATATGCCCATTTACATACATATTTTCAAAATTTTGCCAAATGTAGAAGGAATAATGATTTAGAAATAGGAAGGCAAATGGATGATTCTACTGGTTAGCTGGACCTCCAAGATACCTCTAACAAATAAGTTAAGAATAGTTTTCCCTTCTTCTGGACCTTCTAATAGTTTGTCTTTAAAGGCATTTTTGGATTGAATAGTTCTACATGGCAAAGAGTGACGCAGGATCGACTGTCAAGTCCATGGCTACAGAATAGAAGGGCTACTGAGTTCTTCCCAAAGAACCATGGCTTGGGTTCTAGACAATGACATACAGTCCTTGGATTCTAGATAATGACAACTTGACAATTCACCTGTGAACTTGTGAGCAGTTTCAGGCTTTGGTCTCATAACATACGTCAATCAGTTTTTTTATATGCCTTTAACCCATTGGATTCTCTATGCTTTTATTGCCAAGGGTCTTTGACTGACTTGGAGATTTTGTGTGAAGTTACTCTTATGCACACCTGAGTAGTAAGTGTGATGAATCCAGTAGCTATGGATGTCAGAACACCCTTGTGATCAGTTCATGATAACTGTCTGGGTCTCAGTTCCTTGTCTTCAAATTGAGAGAACTGGACTCTAAAATTCCTTCTATATTCACTATAGCTATATTGAATTCATATTGAATTTATAGGTCTTACCATATATATCACATTGAATCATATATATTGACTATACTCAAAATTGTCCATTTTTCTTCTTGCTATATACCAATCAATTAAAACACATTTCACCTCAATTGTTTTCTATCTTGACTCTAAAATCCCTTGACCACCTCTTCTTTGATTTGTTCATTTGCATTGGTACTCTACACAATGCCTCTCATGGAACAGGCTTTCGAGAAATTTGTAACGAATAAACAAATGTTAAGCATTTTCCTAGTAAGTCAGAACCCAAGTTGCCTTATTTCTGACATGCTTTAATCACATAGGAATGCTTCTTTGAAGTTGTCTTTTTGTGTTTGACTTTTTCATTAAAATCACTTCATAGTTGTAAGGAAAAGGATTGTACGAGCTTAGATGCCTTCCAGTGCTCATTATTACCCACAGAAAATATTCAAAGCTAATCATGATAGTATTAAATAGTGTCTATTATCTGCTACTTCTCTGACCCCCCTTTTTACTGGTTCTCCCTGCAAACTTTGAATGCAAATGGCAACAAATTGTTTGATTTTCTTTCCTTCTTGTCTCTGACTTTTTATTTTGCTTATTATTTTTAGAGTGCACAGGAACTTGGGGATATGTGTCCAACTTGATCACCATTACTGCTTCCAAAATGTATATTTTGTTTACTTTTAAAATTACCCCAAATATCTGGGTTTAAATTTTAAGTTCATGTCTTATCAACTATTTAAACTTAGACATGAAATGAAAATTTCTTGGTCCTCAGTACATCCATAAAAAGAGTATTTTTTAAAAGCAACAAATTCAAGGAGACAAGAAAAAAAATAATTTTTGATGCCATGCAATATCAACAGAAAGTATTGGAAGTTCAAAGTATTGTTTCAAGGAAGAGTTAGATGTGAAAGCCACTATCTTGAATAATAAAGAAGCCTGCATTTTTTGCTGTTGTGGCATCTTATTTTCAATATTCTACCATTTGCTTGCTGACATTGCACCTAAATAATATCAATAGCAAGTAGGTAAAAAATCAACCTTTATGAAGTGCCAAGTGTCTAAAACAAAATTATTATTTTTTTTTACATAATAGATTTTATTGTTATATTCCCCATACAATTGCAGCCCCCCCATTCTGACCCCAATCCCTCCCCTCCCGCCCCCGCCCCCCTAAAAGTGTCTCTGGTTCATAGTTTTTTGTTGATTTTGATTTTCACTTTCTTATAGTTACTCATTTTCCTGGTCCCTTATTTAAGTTTTCTAGATTCCTGCTATGAGTGAGACCATCCGGTATTTTTCTTTTTCTTTTTGGCTTATTTCGCTGAGCATGATCCCTTCCAGCGCCATCCATGTTGCTGCAAATTGCATGTGTTTATCTTTTTTGAATGCTGAGTAATATTCCATGGTACATATGTACCACATCTTCTTGATCCAGTCATCTATTTTTGGGCATTTGGGTTGTAAAACAAAATTATTTTAAATTAGGTTTCATTACTCGTCACAGTATTTAGTCAAATTATATCCCATTGGTCCATAAGAAGTACTAAAGATAATGACTTTGATTATTGACTTTTTTTTTTTTTTTTGGTGGGAGTAGGGAAAACAATGTCTGTTAATTGTTGGGAGGGACAGTAGAATGGAGAGGTACACCGTGGTTTTTGAGACCTGGATAAAGACTGTATCTTCAAGTCATCTCTACATTCTTGTCAATCAAAGTCTGGGTGAGTCTGGAGTTTGAGAATAGATGGTTCTTAGTTCAAATCTCAACTCCAGTACTTAATAATTCAGTGATGCTGGGAATGACAGATAAGCTATATTATTTTCTCTGAGGAAGGTAATTAGTGATTTCCAGGTTCATTGTAATAATTAATGATAAGTTACATAATGTTCCTAGCATTCCCAGCATGACTTGACCCTAGTAAGAATTCTAAATGTCGTAAGTTCTTTGGGAGTTTGAGTAGCTAGCAGGCATTTGAAGAGAAATGGTTTACAATGCTTATCCATGTATCATTGCAATTGATGCATTTGGCAGATTCTGAACTGAATTTTTCTGGGCAAACCTGCAAGGGATTATTGCCTGCTCTCTTAGGGTTTTATGATGACTATCTTGTTTGCTTGTTCTCTAGCCGTGCCAGGGGCAGTCAGAAAATATCTCATCAATGTGTAAAGCTGAGCATCCAATTCTGACAACCTGCACATCTTTGGACATAATGAAGAATTAGAGAAGAATATACACCTCACTCATCATAGCTGCAGAGAAGCAGATTCTATCATTCTAAAATCAAAAAATGAACACTAAACTCAAGAAGAAAGAAAGAAATCAATTATAGTGGTGGCATTAAAGCATCATAACAAAGAAATGGAGAAGCACAGAATGAGATCTTATATTTTCCTTAAGTTGAAGGAGCCATGCTTCCATTTTTTATACTTGGAAAGAATAGCAATGAGATTGATTGGGGAAAGCCAGTAGAATGTTAAAATTATACAGTATTTTTGCGGCTTGGCTGTAATTTGTGCACACAATGGGCTATTACCTATGCATTGTTCTATGGTGGGAAAATAAATTAATTGATTCTTTCCTTCCCTTCTCCATCCTAAAAGCCTGATTGGTGATTTATCTTTAAACTTATTGCAATGAGTAGTTTCATTATCATTTTTAAATTTTCAGTTGTTTTCTTTTGGGAAAGAGATTAAAAAAACGAAATTATTGGTTTTCCAAGTTTTTGTTGGGCATGACAGCTACTGAAAGATTTGTATGACTCATTCAGAACTTTCTCTGAACAGTCTACTGGGAGTTCAGATTTTTAAGAGAGCATATTAGCATCTGTATAACCCAGTGTTTAAGAGAATGGAGAGGGAATTGGACTAAAGGATTTTCATCTCTCATGTTTATCAAAACATGCCTTTATGATAAAGATGCTCATCAGGTTTAGTTTCTTCTTGCCAATCTTGGGGAAAAGGTTTGGCAGTTTACTTGCACACAACACTCCTACTCTTCTGGAGGATTCTGGAAAATCAATTAATGAATATGTACTTATGGAGCATCTACTGTGTTCACTGTGTTCTGCAAATATGCTGAGCCTGTCCCTTATACTGGTCAAGTAGCTCATTGTTTTAGCCCTAAGAATTATCTCTTCCCTTTGGCTACCCTTTCTCAAGCATAAGGGGCACAACAGAATAATCTAAAATATCTGCTGCCAGCCAGACATATGCTCAAATACTGGCACATAAATGTGCCTTTGTGTGATGCTGTATAAATTAGTAGTGAAAAATGGAAAAGTGTCAACTCTCTGGCTGGTATGTCTTTTAATTAAGACTGAATTAAGGGCCTCCCCGGTGGTGCAGCGGTTGAGTGCTGGGTTGCGAAGCTGCCCGCGGCCTCTGTGGCACCAGTTCGATCCCCGGCTGCTCCCCGGGCGCCAGTTCGATCCCCGGCTGCTCCCCGGCCACCGGAGGAGGGTCCCGCATGACGCGCAGACCTCTAAGGCCACCCGCTCCCCTCAGCAGTGTACTTCGCTCCTTCTGCCTGCTCTGCTCCCGCTCTGGCTCTGGTGAATTCTCTCGCCCTCCCACGCTTCTGACTGTACCCAGTGCATGTATAAACAAACAAACAAACAAAACAAATAAATAAATAAATAAAACATGCCTCTATATATATATAAAAAAAAACAGGTTAAAAAAAAAGACTGAATTAAGTGTTCTTTATCTGTGCTCCCTTAGGAATATATAAATACCTTTATCCAATGCACTTATGGTTTATTTAAGTTGCTAATTTTTAAGTCCAGCTTTTCTGTTAAACTATGAGATTCTCAAGGGTTGGGTCTCTGCCTTAGTTTTCTTTGTAACCAGAGCATTTAGCATCATGGTATGTGTCACCTAGGTCCTGAAATAGTTTGGAAATTGAATGATAATGTAAGTCAGGTGCTGGAGTTCAATCAGGAAGAACCAGCTCTGGAAATGATGGATGGTCCCTTGTTGGACACAATACTATATCTAAGTAGTTTCCTAATAGTGAATATTTACATTTTTGCTAATTTATCAGTATTATGCTTTTCAAATTTGTCTGATTATCTCCTCATTTACACACACACACACACACACACACACTTTTTGAGCAGTGGCATTTTGGGGTCTAATGATTTCTGGCTTAAAATCTTGATGTAAATCACGACTCTGTCCTCTAGAAATGTTGTATGCTCTCAAGAACATTGTAGACTGTCTATTTCTCCACACTTTAAAAAAGAACCAATATTAGATATTTTATTGATATTTTAAAACATACCAAATACTTTTCCAGTCTGATAAATACAGATGAAAGCTTTTTAATGTTTCTGTTTGTATTTTCTAAATAAGGCTAACCAACTTGTTATGTATTTGTTGGAGCTGACATTCTTTCATGAACTGGTTTTCTTTACCCATTTTTCATTTTTTAATGGCAATGTTTTATCTTTTTCAGACTGATCTGTCATAAATGGAATCATACAATATGTCATCTTCTTGGTTGGGCTTCTTTCACTTAACAAAATGCATTTGAGTTTCAGCCTTGCCATATGTAAATCAAAGTTTTATTTCATTTTGTGTAATAAAAAGTACTCCTTTGCATGGATTTATCCAGTTTGGTAATGCATTTGCCAATGGAAGGAGGACATGGGGGCTGTTTTGAAATTTTGATTGTTAAAAAATGAAGCTACTACAAACCTTTGCCTACAGATTTTTGCATCAATGTAAATTTTCATTTCTTTTGGGTAACTACCTAGGAGTGTGTTTACTGGAGCATGTGGCAGATGTATTGAACTTTATAAGAAACTACCAAATATATATATATATATATATATATATGCGTGTGTGTGTATATATATATATATATATATATATATATATTTGAATGGCTGTACCATGTTGCATTTCTACCAGCCGTGAATGAGCATCCCAGTTGCTCTTCATCCTTGCTGTGGTAAAGTGATCTTTTTTCTTAATTTTAGTTCATATAATGAGAGTTAGTGGTTTCTTATTGTGGCTTTAATATAAATTTCCTGAATTGCTAATAATGTTGAACATCCTTTCCTATATGGAAGCAACTCCATGGATAAAAGAGACAAAAATAGATGGAATTAGAAGGGTAAGAGGAGTGTCTCCACTTGGACAGTTTGCCCTCCCCCCAGCACGGTACAGCACTCAGGGGATCCCACAATTTCTCAAGTGGGAAAATGAGGACACCAGTTTCTGCAGCATTCTGGAGTATTCTCTTTCATTGATTTGTCAAGTTTTGCGCTGACACCTACACAAATGTTGTAACTGCTTTCGTTTTACACTAGATTTGCTTATTTCTGGGGTTTCTCTTCTGTTCTGCGTATCTATTTGTTTTTATGCCAGTACCATAAACATGTGAGTAACATCGATTTGTTTTATAGTTTGAATTCAGGCAGTCTGATGCCTCAACTTTGTTCTTGCTCAAGATTACTTGGCTATTTGGCATCTTTTATGATTCCATAAGAATTTTAGGGTGATTTTTTCTATTTCTGTGGAAAATGCCATTGGAATTTTAATAGGAATTGCATTGAATTTATGGATCACTGTGGGCAGTTTGGACATTTTAATAATTGATTCTTCTAATCCATGGACATGGCATGTTTATCTATTTGTGTCTTTAATTTCTTTCAATAATGTTTACATATAGACAGGAAAAGTCAATACTAGATCTCTTTGTATTATAGTCTGTGCTCAGTATTGACTTAAAATGCATCAGGTAAAATGCGTGCATAAAACTAAGCCTATGAGCATTTGGCTTTGTCAAACTTCCTTCTGGTCAGTGACCTAGAATTATTGGGGCTCAGATTTTGTTTTGCTCAGTGGTTTGTGTGTTGTTTTTCTGTTTTTATCTCTACAATAGTAATGCTATCTGGCACACATACTCTGCTGGTTGCTATGATAATTAGATAAATGAAAGCCAAATTTAAATACACACACACACACACTTTGTAAATTGTAAAGTCCTATACTAAATAACATGCTAATGATAATGATAATTTCCCTCTTATGAATTTCTGGGACTAGTTATCTAGAGATTGTTCTTAATCTTATTTTACAGCTGGATTTCTGACTTGATAAGGAGTTAGGTCTGGGAAACCAAGGTGGATGTGGGGGGGCAGATTATGTGTACTTTTTCTTTTCTCAGGTGTGCCTTTTCATGAACAAGAGGACATACTCCCCTGAAACTGAATCTAGGGAAAAAGCACCTATCTTTCCCAAAACAACCTGTATGAGAAATAATTGCAGGTCTCTTGTATGCCAGTCAGTCCATCTCCATAACTCAGAAACCTCTGGCACAGTTAGCATCATTCATGTGTGCCAATAAAGTCCAGTACATCCCATCACAGAATTCTTCCAGCTGTCGTAAAGGGACTCAGGTACCTTTGGATACCATATGCTGGCAATAAGTCTAGCCTAATAGCCAAGTCCATGGTCCCCTCATTGCTTTTAAGTCATTCCTCAGAATCACAGGGACCCCCTCAAAGCTACCATTTAGCTGTCACATATGTCAGCAGGTGCAAGCTAAGGGATGACAAATAATGGAATCATCAAAAGCAACATGGGCCAGTGTGTTTCCTTCCAACACTCTCAAATCTCAGAAAATGCAGATCGTAGGCTGCATGAAGATGATGAAGTCAAAGGCAACACTATCAATGAAACTTTCCTGGCAGACATTTTTCCTTTTAAAATCCCCAATGGCTTGGCTCACAAGGTCAAGGGGTGCTAGTCTTCTTGAAGACACTGGTGAAAGGAAAGGTTTTGGTGAAAGGAAAGATTTAGGGGAAAGCAGCCAGTTACTCACCCAGCTGTTAGTGGAAGAGAAGCCTGACTCTTGTAGGCAACTCCTTCTCAACAAATACTGATGGGTGAGGACACATACGTCACATTCTCTCACCGCAGGTTGTAATGATGCTGAGGCGTAATTTGAATGGCAGTGTACCTACTCAGCGCAGGCTGAGTAGAAGCTTGGCAGACTCTGGCTGAAACTGCCTGAGACCCTTGCTTGACCTCTTCCCTTTGCTTTTTTTTGCTATCCTCCACTCTCTGGGTTTTCCTAAAATTTACTAAATAAATACCTTTCATGCAAATTCTTACCTCAGAGTCTGATTTGAAGAATCCACTGAAGGTAGTCTCCTAGTGGAAACATTAAAGAAACTGTCTTCACTAAGAAAGGAAAATTATTTGCCACCTGAGCTCAGCCCTTTTAGAGGAAGTTGCTGCTGGGTCAGGACTGGTCCTACAGACTGTCTCATGATCAAATCTACTAAATATGAGAAACTTACTTTAAACTCCAGTCATTCATTCCATCTAGTAATTATTGAGCATCCATCACTTTCCAGGTATTCTATGAAAGACTCTGGATTCTGCTAAAGACTCTGGATATTAAAATAACACATAGTTCCTACTCTTGAGAAACTCACAATAGATGGGGCAAGACAGGCATGTGGTTAATAAAAACACAGTACAGGTGGATAAGTGCTACAGGAAAGGTTGGTATAAAGTGCCCAGAGACTTGAAAAAGGAGCTATAAATTCTGTTAGGGAAAGAAGCTAGAAATTTTTCACTGAAAAGGTAAATTTAAGTTAGTCTTGGAAGGAGGGAGAGAAATTATTAGTAGGAGGAGAGTGTTGCCTGGGTAGAGAGAACACTGGGAGTAAAAGAAACATATTTTATTGAGGGGTTAACTTGTATTTTGTTTTGTTTATTTTTTAATTCCCTGCCCCCACAAGCCTTCCATTTCTATGATAGTCAAATCAATCCACTAATCAGAGGATTTTTGCCTTTGTGGGCTAAAAGATGTTCTCTGAATGCAACCTCTTTGCAGTGTGAGTGATGGAAGGCAGGGATTTGAAGGGTGGGAAGCAGAGCTGAGCTATGTGTGCGGGAGGGGGAAGCTGATGGTATGCAGACCTCTGGGGTGTGAACAGTAGTCATGTTACCAGTGGTAGGTGTGGACAACACCAGAAGAGCCTCTCTGAATATTCTAACTACTATAAAACTTTAAATAGCCCTATGGGAGGAAGCATCATACTAATGATGAATGAATTTATTTTCAACTGGTAAAATGGGTGCAATGTTAGTCTTAATTTGAATTAAAGAGAACAAAGAGAGAAGAAATTCTTGACATATATATGAGTTTTCAAAGCAAAATGTAATACTTGTTGGCCTGATGCACTTGAAGTTTGCATGGCTCAAATGTAGGATGTAAGGGAAGATTGGGAATCTCATTTGGAAGCAGGTTGCAATGCTGAACTAAAGAAGGTGCTGCAGCATGAACTCTACGAGTCATTTGACTCTGGTCTGAAAAGATTACTGAATGTTAGGGAAGCTACAGGGAATAACTGAATCCCTTCAAGTTTCAAAGTAAGCATTTTAGGACAAATAAAAGGAAATGCAATTTTTACTTGTGGAAACTAATCCCTGAATCTAAGTAGGTTTATATTGATTCATGGGCAATAGGTCTTCCATAATTAATTATTGGAAATCAGGATATCTGAATGTCAAGGAAGACCGCCATAGTCTCTGACAGTGCCTCTATTGGTCTGTTTCAAATTAAATTGGGTGAGAAAAGTTAGAGTCTCATAAAGTTTTTCTTGGTTAACTCTTAAAATCAGTTGCATTTTTCACGTTTGGCAACTACTGCATTTTATTTTCCAGTGCCAGTGTTTTCTGCTTAATGGTTTGCTTCGTTGGCATCTGAGTTTATTTACTTGTATACCTCATGCAGCTTACATCTTCCTTAAACATTAAACTCCAATTATACTTGTCATCCAGCTAAGAGGGTTGGTCTACCTCTTCTTACTTCTTTCCTAGTCATTATATTTAGAAAACATTTACTGAACCCTAACAGTGGGCAAAAGCTCTATAGGGCAACTGGGAGAAAAATCAGTAAAACTGAATTATTCAATAAATGCCTGCTGAGCACAATCTAGTGACTCATTACACAATGGCCTCTTTTGTTTGAGATGTATTATTTGTAACAATATTTTACACGAGTCATATCCTAATGTAATATGTAATGAAACCCAATACACTATCAAAGATGTAACTTTGTGGCCATCTGCCATTTAAAATTACTCAGAATTCCTGTTTGCATCCTGTTAATAGAGATAATGAAAAAATGTTGTTTAATCTTTAATAAACTAATTTATTGTGCAGTACTGTAATCTACTAGAGTTACATTAAATTGTTATTTCTGCCGCCTCAAATACATGTTAGGTAATAATACCCCAAATAAGTGAGGAGTTGCTGAGTGCAATTAGATTATTTTGAGGCAGACAGCTGTTATCTCAACTGATTTAGTATGTTCTGCAATTGTGAAAATATCCCTGAAATTATGCTTTCTAGTGATTTATATGTTCATTTTCTAGGGGGCATTTTCTGTGTATCATGAATAAATGATTTTTAGAGTATCACACATACAAGAAGACATACTAACCAACAGGCTTAACTCCTAAATTTGTGATGCTGTTTTGATATGATGTCCCAGCACTGGCCTTCCTTAGGGCTCTGAGACTGTCTTCCTGTGACACTCACTATCTTTGGTTATACGTCCCAAACCTCTTCTATAACCACGTAGACTTCTTGGACCCTGATTGTGTAGAATCTTGCTTATTTCCTTATAACCCAAGTTAAAAATATGGTGTAGGGTAAGGTAAAAAAGTATCAGGCTTTTCTGCCCTCCCTCCATTAGGATTGATGATGGATCCCTATGGTCTTGAATGCGTGCCTGATGGTGGGCACCTGGCATAGGGTGTGGGCATAGGTAGATGGAATTCACCTGGGCTGAGACTGGGCTTATAAGGGTGGCGTCACGGGGACGCCAGGAGAACAGAGGAACAACAGAATGAAAGAGGCAGAGTGTAACAACAGAATAGAACCACCAGCAGGGTAGCAAGGCCACGAGAGAACGCCAGAGAGCCCAGAAAGAGGGAAGACTTGCCGGGGGGCTAAGAGGCTGCCAGCCCGCTGGCACCTCTGCCTGCTGTGTACCTGGTCAGTCCCAGTGAAAGCCTGAAAAAGCCACTGAGAGCGCCTATGACTCTCTTTTGCCTGTCTGCTCAAATCATAGAGATCCTGCACTGTGCCCATCCTGCCTCTACATATGGGATAGGTCACTCAATAACTAGTGAGGTCCACAGTTAAGGAGGTGGGAAAGGAATCAAAAGAAAAAAATATGGAGAGAAAAAATATCCAAGACATCACTATATTTGAGATTCCCCATAAATATTCACTGGTTTTTGTTTTTCACTTGATCTCAGCACATACAAACAACAGGACTCCAGTCTTCCCAGGAGAAAGATGTTCTGAAGTCTTTGAAGAAGCCCTTTTCATGTGCTGGAAGACAGCCCCGCTGGGGGACCACCACACTTCATGGTGACAGAATGAAAAGCAGTACTTGTGGGGCTGGGTGCTGAGCAAGAGAATGATTTAGAGCGTCTCTGTGATGTTTGTCATTTTAAAAGGGTTTGATGCTGATTCTTTAGAGCAGTTTTTTTTTTTTTTTAATCTCTTAAAAACTCAGTATTGAAACCCTTCAGTCCAAGGAAAGTTTGTGTAGAAAAGTAATGCGGAAAACAAAACAGCTATTTGGGTTGCTACAGTCACATGGTGCCTGAGGTCTGGCCAGTGGCTTTGCTTTCCACCCCAGGTGGGAAAGCTTCTCTGTGTGATGTCCAGAGTGGAGGCTGCAAAGTGCTATCTCAGGGGAGGGATCTGGCACCTAGATCCAGATCAGGTTTGGATCTTGAAACATTTTATCAAGACTCGAGTGGATATTTTTAAAAATTGAGATAAGTCACGGTGAAATTTTAGTTTGCCTCTTCTGAATAATTTGAAGTTCATTCTATATGGAATAAATTATCATAATAATTTTAGAAAAGCAGTTTATTAGAGTTCTCCAGAGAAATGGAACCTGTAGGATGAGATACATCTATGCATAGATACTTTAGATATCTAAGTCCATCCGTCCATCCATTGAGAAATAGATTGATTTTAAGGAATTTGTTTACAATTATAGAGGCTTTTTAAGTCCCATATCTGGAAAGCAGTATTTCAGATTAGAATCACAGTTTGAGTCTGAAGGCATATGATCAAGAAAATCTCACCCACATTTAGTAGGGTAATCTGTTTTACTCAAATTTACCGATTTAAGTGTAATTACACCTAAAAAAGCCTTCACAGAAACAACTAGAAGAATGTTTAATCAAATAACTCAGTTGCATGACTTAACCAAATAGATACCAAAAATTAGAAGTTGCTTGTGACACAGCACAGGCAGCAATCTTTTATTTATTCAAAAAAAAATGCTGATTTTAAAAACATTTTATTTTTTAAAATTTTGAAAAAGTATAAACATACAGAAAACTATATTGTTTTTTTTGATTATTATAACCTTCTCATTTTTGAAGATTATAGGTCAATTATTTTGTAGAATTTCCCTTAGCTTGTGTTTGTTTAATGTTTCATAATAATCAGATTCATTTCACATACCTTTGGCAAGAATATTATATAAAAAGTGTCTGTTCCTCTCACTACATCCTATCAGGTGGTATACAATTTGAATTTGCCCATTACTATTAATGTTTGTTTTGATTGCTTGGTTAAAGTGGTATCTTTTAGGCTACTCCTTTCCAATTTAGAATCCGTAAGCAGTTTGTTGCAAGGTACTTTGAAATTATGTAAACTCCTTGTTCCTCATCAAACTTTGAATTTATTTACTTCTTTATAGATTTAGGCTCCCTGCCCTTCAGACCCTAGTCCTGATGATTATCTAATTGCAGTCACAGAAAGAGCTTCTGGGTCTGTCGTCTTTTGCTGTTCTCTGGGGGAGGTAGCAGTATAAGGACTCTTTTTCCATTGGCTACATATCTGTAGGACCCACAAACATAAGCCCTCCTGGATTTCAAGCAAGGCAATGGAGAAGTGTCCCCTGGCAGCAGCTGAAAATAATTGGGGCTCCCAGATAGGGGTGTGAGCACCTTTCAGGGTGACATTGATAGTTACAGTGAAGTAGGACCCAGAAAACAAAACAAAACAAAAAAACAAACCCTTAGCCTCCAGGGGCAGGCAATCTAGAGGCAGCTCCCATTCAGCAATGCAAAAAGCCAGTATAGAGATAGACATAAGTCCCCTTCCAAGAGATACTGCTGCTCTGAAGCACAGCAAAGGAGTGGTGAAGATGGCGAGGGCCACTGTTCCTGGAGAGAGTCCCAGCAGTTTCCCACCTGTGTTTTTTAAATCAGATCCCTGCTCCTCGGGCCAAGACTTTATTACAAGCAGGCGAGCCTCCTCCACTTTCAGACTGGCTGAGATCTGCCTCCTCTTAGCTGGGACCAGGACAGGTAAGTAGTTTTTACATTGGGGTTTTCGATTTGCATTTTCGTGATGATTATCTTTTCATGTGCGTGTTGGCCATCTGTATGTCTTCTTTGAGGAGTGTCTATTTTTACTATTTGTTTTCTTGTTGAGTTGTTATGAGTTCTTTGTTGATCTTGGATACTGGCCGCTTGTCGGATGTATGCTGTGCAAATATTTCCTCCCATTTTTGTTTTAATGACAGTTTGTTTTGCTGTGCAGAAGCTTTTTAGGCTGATGTAGTAGTTCCATTTGTTTTGCTTTTGTTTCCTTGCTGTCGGAGTCGAGTCCCCAAAGACATCTCTGAAGCCAATGTCATGCAGTTTTTTTGCCTGTGGTTTCCTTTATATGTTTTGTGGTTTCAGGTCTTACCTCCAAGTCTTTGATCCATTTGAGTTAACTTCTGTATGGTGTGAGATAGTGATCTAGTTTCATTCTTTTGCATGTTGTTGCTCAGTTTTCCCAACACTATTTGTTGAAGAGATTTTCCTTCTTGTATACTCTTGGCTCTTTCATTGTAAATTTACTGTTCACATAAATGAGCAGTGATAGATGAATGGGTAGCAAAGGCATATTATAGATACACAGTGGAGTACTACTCAGCTATAAAAAGAAATGAACTCTTGACATTTACAGCAATATGGGTGGAACTGGAGGGGGTTATGCTAAGTCAGAAGTAAAAGGCCAATTCCAGATAATTTCAATCATCTCATCTCATGGAATATAAAGGAATGAAACAAAGGAATAGAAAAAAACTAAACCAAAACAAAACTTTAGAAATGTGACGGCAGAATTGAGACTACCAAGGTGGGAGAGTGGGGGAAGGGAGCAGAGGGTGGGGTGGCCCCAAGGGACTATGACAGATGATTATGGGCATTTTGGTGGTGACCATGGGGTGGTAACATACAATTAAAGAGTATATGGTTTGGTAAACCAGTGTTATCTTAAGAAAAAAATTAGTAGAATTTCACTGTTATGTTGGCTTAGGCCCAAGGTGGGGGTAAGACAAGTGTATTTTTCTTTGTTTGGTTGTTTTTCAGATCATAGCCTCAGGCAAAAAACAATAGCTTTCCCTGTATGGAAAAAGGTGACTTGCTTTATCTGTCTGGCCAGTACAGGCTCCACAGCCTCGGGCTGACAATCACCACCTGCACCCTCACACCTATATTCTCCAGGAGTGCATCCTCTATCCTGCACACGGAGTCCTCACCCTCTTTCCCAGGATGGTCCCCTGGTTTTACAGTCCTTGATGTGATCATGGGTCTCCAAGTTACCAAGAGCACTGTGAGTCTGTACTGCAGCCACCCTTCCCTCTCTTCTGGTACAGTGTTTCATATCACTCCAAACTTAGTTTAATTACAGCTTTTTCTACCCCTTTTCACTGTGCCCTCACTCTTGCCCATGCAATAGGCATCTTTCCTTATCCAGGGTCATCGTCTTTGTTTATGTGTCATTTGGTTGGCAACATATGGAGGTGGTGAGCTCAGTGTCGTCACCCTTCACCATCTTGCTGGACTTGTAACAATTAAAATTTACAGAGAACTGTACACAAGAAAAGGAAATACAGGGCCTCCCCGGGTGGCGCAGGCGGTTGAGCGCCGCTCTGTGAAGCTGTCCACAGCCTCTGCAGCGCTGGTTCGATTCCTGGCCAGCCAGGGAGATTCCAACACGGCGAGGCAGACCTCTCCTGTCTCTCCCGCTGCTCCCTTCAGCAGTGTGCTTCGGTCCTTCTGCCCGTTCTGCTCCCTGCTCTGTCTGGTGAATTCTCTCACCCTCCCGTGGCTCTGGCCTGTACCCCAGTGCTTGTATAAATAAATAAATCTTAAAAAAAAAAAAAGAAAGAAAAGAAAACACAGCATTGAATACTTTACAGCGAATATGTAGTAAAGCCAGATACTGACCCTATTTGTGTTTCTCCCCAGACTCCATTTCTTGAATGGGTATGCTTTAATGGGTTCGTTTGTTCTCAGTCTCAGCTGTTCTGTGTGATTTGAGCCTTTTTGGAAGCTTCAAGTGGGCAGGAAAAACACCTAATTACTTTCATAATTACTGACAATTCATCAATTTGCAAAATTGAATAGAAGATAACCTGCCATCTCTCGTCCAGTTTTTTCCAGGCATTTCCATCAGAACTAGGAAAAATGAATCACGTGGATTCACAGATGTTCATTTATGCCTATTGTGACCACTGAATCAGTAGGTCTCTTTTATTCACTATCCAATCCATCACTGACTTAATTCTCTGCAATTGACATCGGTCCCTGCAAACCTGCTTCATCTCTCCTCTCTAGGGACCAATATTGAAAAATGTGAAGTTTCCTCTTTCTCTTAATTTTGAAATGTGTGTTGCTCATATATTATCTCCTATTTCTACCATTTCAATATCATTAAACTACAATCTGTCATATCATGTGAGCAATTCCACATGTTTGACACCTAACAATTTCTCTTACAGCCTAGCGGGAGTTACATTGTAGACTCTGGAACTGACTGCCAGAGGTTAACTCTCTTACTTGTTTTCCAGCTGGGACAATCTATTAAGCTTCAAATTCCTCATTTTCTTCATCTTTAAAATGGGGGAAATGATGCCTATCATTTAGAATTAGTATAATTAACTGAATTGCCATGTGCAAAACATTGAGAATAGTGCCAACATTAGTAGGCTGTGAATAAATATATCTCTTTTCCTAGTACATATACTAGCAATGGTGAATATTGTTATTATTTATTTAATGCAATAAACGTTCTTTTCGGTCAGTAGTCTTTTCTGTGATGGGATTCTACCCCAAAGAGAAAGGATTTTGCTCTAATGAAAGTGATTTATCTAACACCAAGATTGTTCTTTGGCCATTTGTATTTATTTCAAGCTTATTGTATCATTATTCTCCAGGTAGTCCATGTAATTAAACAGTAGTGATTTAAGTCGACAGATGTTAAAAACCACCAGAGATTAATATTTATACATTATTTTGGTTTGCTCTACTTTAGTTGTGGATTTCAAGTATTTTGAGTTTTGTTGGAAGAATTGTTTCCAAAAATAACTTCCAATGGATTAAAACTTGTAGCTGTACACTTCCAACAGTCAACTAAAATTAAAGGATATTAGCAGTTACATTATGATCACAGGATACCGGGCACTGCATGAGACACTTTTTTACCTTTGGCCCTAGCAAAAACCATGAGATGTTTGTGCATATCTTCTCTTGATGGATGAGGGGATTGGTATTACAAGTAATTAATCAATTTCTTTAATGCCAGTAAAAGGAATAGCCAGGATTTAAAGTCAATGCTCCCTACTTTAAGACCTGAGCTCTTGTAACCATACCATACTGTGTCTAATATCTCCATATGGAACTCTAGGTGTAAATGACCAAACTGTGTCTTTCATTTGCACCCAGAAAGCCAAACTGAACCACAAGAAATATCTTCACACAGAGTTTATTGGAGATGGTCATCTGTTTTGCAACCATCCCAGGCTGGGTAGGTTCACCATCAGTTCAAGCAACTTTAAAGGGAAACTTGGAGCCTTTGGCATCATCCCCACAGCATTTTAACAGTGCAGGGCAAACACGCCAGCAGGGAGACAGCAACTTCTGCCCTCTGTGAATCTCTACATGCTTTTTCCTCTGGGCTTTCTCTGGTGTTCTCTCGTGGTCTCTTCCTCTTGCAGCCGTTGCAGGTCCTATCACAGCTGTTATTTGCTGCAGCCATCTCTGTGTGATGCTGCCCTTACAGCCTAAGCCTCCAAGCTCAGGTGTGCGCACTTACACACACCCACACCCATGCTTCAGGTGTCTGCCATCAGGCATGGTGTCCTGTGCCCACGCTCCTAAGTGCCTCATGATCAAGGCTACAGGGGATAGCCACAGAGGCCAATGGTGTGAAAGCCTGTCCACTTCACTTACCCTACACCACCAAGGGAATCAGTGGGAAAGGCGTCCCCCACCCCAATCGGCTCCACATGGTGGGAGTACTGAGATAATATAAGAGGGAAAGGAACATGAGGTAAGTGCGGGACTTCACCCTTCCGGGACTGAGGATGTGTTGGGCAGCCTAGGTGACTGAGTCAAGGTGTTTGATTTTCCCCAGCAGGGTGTTTTCTCAGCAATCAGCAAATGTTTGTTTCTGACGCCATTCTCTACCCCAGAGGGTCACTGAGAATTTCATTAGGGATATGACACAATCAATTTTCCAAATTCCAAGAATGTGGGTGAGCCATTTAATGGTTAATCCAAGGGATCTGGGGAAGAGAGAACAAAGGGTGGTGGGAGTTTAATTCCACTTTAGTCTAGAAGAGTGTTCCTGTTTTTTTTTTTTTTTTTTTTTTTTTTGCAAAATTGAGGTGATCCGCCTACATCGGAAGTAGTATCTAGGCAGGGACATAGGGTCTTTCTCCTGACACTGAAATTGTGATATCAAAGTCTACCACCTAATTTAGATACAGACAAAATTGGCTTTTATTCTGACCACTGGATAGATGGAAACGAGAAAGAAAAATGTTATAAAGCTTTGAATTTCAAAATGAGAGAAAGAAAGCACAGTGAACTCACCATTTATGTATAGCTTTGTCAGAAACAAAGAGATGATGATAAAGAGGAAAATGATGCAACTTTTTTCTCTGAAATTTGATGCTACCATTGATAACCATTCTTGCTATTTATTAAAAAAACAAGTAAACCTCAATGTTTACTGCAAAAATTAAAGAAAACTATGCATAATAAAGCATATTCTGCATAGTAGGTCTTTAACAGTAATGATAATGATAACAGCAACAATAACATTGGATGATAGCTACATCACCCATGGTACATGGTACATGGTTTACTATGTACCAATTTATAAGTGTTTTACATATTGGCTTATTTGTTCCTCAAAAAACCCAGGGAAGGATAGCTTGCCATCTTAACTTTATACTCTTATATTTTTGTGTGGTCTTATTACTTGGAAATAATTTTAGATATACAGCAAAAATGCTAAGACTTAAATAAAGAGAATTCTAAAGTGGTGGTAGGATCAGCCAAAACACTTTTCAATGAGTATAATAACGTCCACAAACAAAGACTCATGGTGTGAGTTGATATATAGCCTCCCATCTTTGTCTTAGTATTTTTACTGAAACTTTTTATACTCACAGTTAATCTTTCAAAGGTTATCACTTTAACATGCAGAAAAAATGGTAGCAGAGTAATCTCTCTCTGTAATGTAGGTACAATCTGCTTGATAAATATCAACTAAGCTAAGGGAATATTTATGCATGAGAAAAATGCAAGGAAAGAGCAATCACATCATAAATATTATTGAATTTGTACTTGAAAGAATATACACTGTATAAAGGGTGTTTCATGAAGAATTTACGTGATAGAGGGAACCACATGAGGTAATTCGCTGCTATATAGCTTCAGTCATTAACACAGACAATGGAAGCCAGCACAGTGATTTCCCCAAATACCCAGAAATAGAAATTTATATAAATACAAAAGGAAGCAGTAGACTTTTAAACTTTTTGAGTTTTGATTTCTATACTAGACCTCTGAGAGTTTCCTTTCTCTCCTTTCCAGCTGATTTCAATAGCTCTGTCTTTTCTCTGGGCTTTTGACAAGTGATGAGACTCACAATTCTTGACAGTCCTCAAGCTTGGATTTTACTGAACAAAGTAAGGCTTTAGCCGAACAAGTGGATTTCATATTTAGACCTTCCTCTGGTAGTGATACCAGTTTAGGGAAAAAAAAACAGAAACTGTAATTGTTCTTTCAGCATCCTACATCCATCCTTTTAATACTTCAGATTCCGCTGAATAGAGAAAACATGTTTCATTCTAGGTTTAAGTCACAGTCCATCTTTGTGCTGGCTGATAGAGCATTTTTTTTTTTTTAAAGCATATGACTTATCTCTTAGAGAAAAAGAGAGAGCTATCAGCCTCTTGGCCAAAAGGTTCATTTTCAAAGAGTAGGCTAAATGGAGAGAGGGATGGACCTGCTGTCTCATTCTGCAATTTGGATTGCACCATTAAAGATAACACTGGACAAGTATGCTCATTAAAACATTATTCATCTCGGGGAAAATAAATCCTTTAAAATCTGGAAGCAAACTGAATGTCTATCAAGAGAGTAAATGATTTTTACCCAGTGGAATAATATGCATCCCATTTAAAGTTACATATTTCTTTCCATAGAAAGAAGTTAGTAACATGTTGTGGAAGGAAAAAGAGGATGCAGAAGATTATTCAAATTAATAGGCAGGCATGAGTAAGTGTATCTATGTGTGAGTGTGTGTATGTGCATATAAGTGCTTGAAAGATGTTCACCAAATGTTGATGGGAGCTAATTCGGAATGGTGAGAGTGTAGCAATCTTTCAATTTTTACTTATCACAGTATTTAAAAAAAAAGTAACAATGACATATATATCTCTAGAATAAGAATAAAAAAATAAAATGGAATTTCCTTAAAGGACAAGAAATGCATATTCATTCTACCACTCCTTGAAATCATACTAAATAAATGATAGAAACAAAGATTAGCAAATACAATTGCACAGTAAGAACAGGAAGCCGTTGAAAGCTTAGTCCCTAAACTATGAAAAGCTCCTGCATTAAAGTGACAAAAGTGTATTCATACCACTCCAAATTTCATTAAGGCGCATTTATCTTGGGAAGTTGAACTTTCTTGGGTGGCCAAATGGGTAAACATCTTTTAGTGATGTAGGTGTGCAAGGAGCCCATGAATGCTTGCTGTGTACCAAATACTGTGCTAAGTGCCTTATGTATACCAGCTTATTTAGTCTTCTTACAGCCCCAAAAGGTAGGTACCATCAGCATCCCTATTTTATAGACAAGGTAACATCTGAGAGGTACAGAAAGAGGTGAGCAATTTGCCTGAGACACACAAGTGAAGCCATGATTCAACAAGGGCAGTCTGACTCCAGAGCCTAGTCAAGTCATATGTCAGAAATATATTTTTGAGGCCAAAGTCACATTTCAGTTTGGTATAAAAGGCAGGGATAAAGGAAGGATTGTGCAGAATGACATCTTTGTTTTATCACATCTAGAGAAGAGATAGAAAAATACCACTGCTATTTGTAGCTCTAGAATGGTGGTAATTGAGCACAGCTAAGAGGCATTATCACATGAGTTATAGAAATTCACTGATTAAAACAAATCCCAAGAAATAAGATGACCCAAGAAAAGAGGGAACTCTGAACCCTGAGAGGAAGTGTACTCACACTACAGAGTATATTACAGTAGGATAAGATGGTATTATGAGACAACAAATCAAAAATGAGAGGCTCCCTGCCCAACTTACCCTACAATCCCCTCCTCTGCTTGAGGAAAGTAGGTCACAAGTGTACTGCTCTCATTCATGTAAAAACCATCAAAATAAGAAGAAAAAAGAGGGCTAGAAACTTAAAGGCCAAATAGAATATATGTATCCTAAAATTATTTAAGTACTAAAGGAAAATTTTGGAAAAATATTCATATTTTCAAACAAAAGAGCATGAATTTTTCAAAAATTATGAGTAATAAAAAAAAGTTAAGTCTATAGAAGAATAAAAGTGAGCTGTCAAATGTCAGAAAAGACAAAAATAAAAAATAGATGCCAACCACACTAAAATGCAGAAATAATTTTAATAGATATTGATAAAAATGCAAAGGTATGGTAAATTGGATTTTGAAAATGATATAAAATGGAAAATAAAAATAACAGCTTTTGGGCCTCCCCAGTGGTGCAGTGGTTGAGTGCTGGATTACAAAGCTGCCCGTAGCCTCTGCAGTGCTGGTTCGATCCCTGGCCACCAGCGAGGGTCCAACATGGCCTGCAGACCTCTCCTGCTACCTGCTGCTCCCCTCAACAGTGTACTTCGGTCCTTCTGCCTGCTCTGCTCCCCGCTCTGACTCTGGTGAATTCTCTCACCCTCCTGCACTTCTGACTGTACCCAGTGCTTGTATAAATAAATAAATAAATCTGTTAAAAAAAAAAAGAAATAACAGCTTTTAGCAAGAGGCAGACTTGGAGGACACAAAAGTAGCTTAACATAAGGCAATCACCATCTTCTTGCTAAAACAGATAGAACAACATACACCACACATTATATATGGAACAGAAAACATATCCAGAAGTATTACACAAGGAACTTTCACTAAATGAATATACAGATTGAAACAATATGGTATCATCCAAAGGGAAAACTATTAAAGGATTGCAATCACTGAAATATACTCTGATAAAGTTATTGTAATTCTAGTATATAAAAATTAACATTATCATCTAGGCAAAACAGGAAAAAGGTGGGAAAACCTTATCTAAAGAAAAAATATCAAATTAACTTCACAATTCATAATATTCTGGCAGAATACATTAGAACAGTATTTTCAAAATTATGAGGAACATGAATACAAGAATTTCATACCCTGCTAAGTTATTATTTTATATAGTGGAATAGAAAAATCATGTTGGCCATCCAAGAATTTAGAGAAAAATTGTATACAGATGGACTGAATGGATAGTTATCTTTTTAAAATATCTTTTTTAGAGAAGAAGAGAACACAAGGAGGAGGAGGAAGAGAATCTAAATGAATAATTCAGAAATTTGGAAACTGATTGATAAAAGAAATAATAAAGATCACTGAAATAAAAATCACAGAAGTTAGACTCTATATTAAATGGTTTATAGAAGATATGGTGTGTGTATATATATATATATACACACACACACATACACACATATGATATACATATACACACATATACATAGTGGAATACTACTTAGCTGTAAAAAGAGATGAAATTGTGCCATTGTTGACAACATGGATAGAACTGGAGTGGGCTATGCTGAGTGGAAATAAGTCAGAAGGAGAAAGGCAAACAATGGATGACTTCATTCACATGTGGTATAAAGAGAAGCAAAACAAAGGAACAGACAAACCTAAACCAAAAAAACAAAAAACAAAAATCCAACCTTAGAAACCTGACTATATACAGGAACAAGGCGCCCAGGCAGGGGAGCGGGATTCAAAAGGCGCCATTCCCGCGCCACTGATCTGGGCTACAGCCCGCGTCCTGGAACTGAGGGCTTTGGAACTGAGACCCAGGGCACGAAATTAGGGGCGTGGGTTCCCCACGACGGTGGGGCACAAGGCAGACACAGCACCCCAAAGCCGTTGAGGTGTACCCTACCATCCCCGCTCTGCTCCCTGTCCCACGGGGTGGAAAATCAGCTCCCCAAGGGCTCTAGGAGAGATCTCTGGCGCCACCTAGTGACTTGACCCCAGCACAGGCTACTGAAGGAGCTAGTGGCCAGCTGGGGAGTTAGCCCACACCGGGCCCCTTCCGAACAAGTAGTCTGAGCCCACAGGGAGAGCGAGCACCCACAGCCGGGGCAGACCAGGCGCGCAGAAGAGTGTGCCTGAGACCAGAAGCGCAGGGAGTGTGTCCCACATCACCATTTTAGAACAGGGACATTTCTTCAGTAAAGACTACCTGCAGAAGGCTTCCTCAGGAGCCAGAGGTGAGCGGGGGAAGTTCGCCCACGCCAGACCCCCTCTGGCCTGCAGTCCAAGCCCAGAGGGGAGCAGGAACCCACCGCCGGGGCAGACCAGGCGCACAGGGGAGTGTGTCCCCACATCGGCATTTTAGAACAGGGACCTTTCTCCAGTAAAGGCTGCTTGAAACTGACAGATGACTCCTGGAAGAACCAGAGGGGAACAGAGAAGCCCACCCAAGATGCCGGCCAGTCCCAACAACACAGTGTCCCAACGCATACGGCAAATTAGAAAACAGACAGTAGGGAGGAGAAGAACCACACGCAACCTAGCAACTCTCCAGAGAAAAAGCACACCACAAAAAGAAAGCCAGCCCCCAGATTGCAACGACAATAACTTGGAAGAATTTCTGAGCCTTCCAGAAAGAGAATTTAAAATTGCCGTGATTAAAAAACTGACAGAAGTCATAAAGGAAAACAATGATAAGGGAAAAATAATCAACGATCAGAAGAATGCAATTGAGTCCCTAGAGAGGGAAAACAATGGTCAGAAGAAAGAAATTGAGTCCCTAAAGAGGGAAGTAAAAGAAATGCAGGAGATCAAAGAATTAATGGAAGAACTAAAGAATTCTGGGAAAAGCAATGAAAGCAGAATAGATGAAATGGAAGAACGAATAAGTAATCTTGAAGACACAGAAATAAAAAGAACCAAAACAGAAAAGGAAAGAGAAGTACGAAGGAAAAAGAACGAAGAAAGACTTCGGGAACTATCTGACTCCATGAGGAAAGGAAATATAAGAGTTATAGGAATACCAGAAGGAGAGGAGAGAGATGTAGGAACAGAGAAAATATTCAAAGAGATAATTGAAGAGAACTTCCCAAATGTGAAGAAGGAGCTGAAAATTGATATACAAGAAGCAAGAAGAACACCAAACTTCCATGACAAAAGGAAAAATACAGCAAGACACATAATAGTAAAGCTCCCAAGAATCCAGGACAAGGAAAAAATAATGAAGCTGGCAAGAGGGAAGAAACAGATAACATTCAAAGGAAAACCAATCAGGCTGACATCAGACTTCTCCGAAGAAACACTACGGGCAAGGAGAGAGTGGAGGGACATAGTCAACAGACTCCAAGAAAACAGATGCCAACCAAGAATACTCTATCCCGCAAAGCTCTCCTTCCTCTTTGAAGAAAGAATATGGACCTTCCCAGACAAACAGAAACTCCGGAATTTCATTGCAACTAAACCCCCACTCCAAAAAATACTACAAGGAGTCCTAAAGCCAGAACCTCAGAGCGACGAATAACAATGAAAGAAGGCCAAAAAAAAAAAAAGTTATTAAAAGAATAAATAAATAAAATCAAAGGAAAGACAAACACAATGGCAAATACAGATGTTAACATATCAATATTAACTCTAAATGTAAATGGACTAAACTCTTCAATAAAAAGACACAGAGTTGCAGCCTGGATTAAGAAACAAAACCCAACCTTTTGCTGTCTCCAGGAAACACATTTAGCTACAAAAGATAAAAATAGGCTCAAAGTTAAAGGATGGAAAACAATCCTACAAGCAAATGGACCAAAAAAGAAAGCAGGAACAGCTATACTTATATCAGATAAAACAGATTTCAAACTCAAAAAGATAAAAAGAGACCCCAATGGTCACTACATTATGATCAAGGGGACAATACTTCAAGAAGAAATAACACTCATTAACATATACTCACCAAACGAAGGAGCACCAAAATATATCAGACAACTGTTGTCCTCTCTGAAAACAGACATCAGAGAAAACACATACGTAGTGGGAGACTTCAACACACCACTATCAACAATGGATAGATCAACAAGACAAAAAATAAGTAAAGAAACCAAAGCTCTAAATAAAGACCTAGAGCAATTGGGCTTAACAGACATCTATAGAACACTAAACCCCAAAAAAACGGAGTACACATTTTTCTCAAGTGCACACGGATCATTCTCAGGATCGATCACATACTGGGGCACAAGACAAACATCAACAGATACACCAAGATTGAAATCATATCAACCATCTTTTCTGACCATGAAGGCATCAAACTAGAAATAAACCATAAAAAGAAGGCAAGGAACTTTCCTACCTCATGGAGATTAAAAACCACACTACTGGAAGACCATTGGACTAATGAGGAGATCAAAGAAGAAATTAAAAAATTTTTTGAATTGAACGACAAGGAGGACACCAATATCCTAAATGTATGGGATGCAGCAAAAGCAGTAATAAGAGGAAAATATATAGCAATAGAAGCTCACATCAAGAAACAAGAAAGAACGCAAAGAAACAACCTAATCTCGAAGCTCAAAGATCTAGAAAAAGAACAACAAAAAAACCCCAAAACCAGTAGAAGAAAAGAAATAATAAAAACCAAAGCAGAAATAAATGAAATTGAAACTAAAAAAACAATCCAAAAGATCAATGAAACCAAGAGCTGGTTCTTTGAAAAAATCAATAAAATAGACAAACCCCTAGCCAGGCTCACAAAGGAAAAAAGGGAGAAAGCACAAATAAACAGGATCATCAATGAAAGAGGAGAAATCACAACGGACACAGCAGAAATCAAAAGAATAATCAGTAACTACTATGAACAGTTATATGGAAACAAGTTTAACAATCTAGAGGAGATGGACAAATTCCTACAACTCTACAATCACCCAAAGCTAGATAAAGAAGAAATAGAACACCTAAACAGACCAATTACAATTAGCGAAATTGAAATGGTAATCAAAAACCTCCCCAAAAACAAAAGCCCAGGACCTGATGGATTTACAAATGAATTCTACCAAACATTCAGAGACGAATTAGTGCCTATCCTTCACAAACTCTTCCAAAAAATTGAGAAGGAAGGGACAATACCAAACACGTTCTATGAAGCCAACATTACACTAATACCAAAACCGAACAAGGACAACACAAAAAAGGAAAACTACAGGCCAATCTCCCTAATGAACACTGATGCAAAAATCCTCAATAAAATTTTAGCTATCAGAATCCAACAATGTATCCATAAGATAATTCACCACGACCAAGTTGGATTCATTCCAGGGGCACAAGGATGGTTTAACATCCGAAAATCAATCAACGTTATCCAACACATCAACAAAAAGAAATATAAAAACCATATGATAATATCAATAGATGCTGAGAAAGCTTTCGACAAAGTGCAACACCCATTCATGATAAAAGCCCTTGAAATTCTTGGGATACAAGGAACATACCTCAACATCATAAAGGCCATCTATGACAAGCCAACAGCCAGTATCATTCTCAATGGTGAAAAGCTGAAAGCAATTCCATTAAGATCTGGAACAAGACAAGGATGTCCACTCTCACCATTGCTTTTCAATATAATACTGGAAGTCCTAGCCAGGGCAATAAGACAAGAGAAAGACATCCAAGGAATCCAAATAGGAAAAGAAGAAGTCAAACTATCACTATTTGCAGACGATATGATATTATACATAGAGAACCCCAAAAACTCCACAGAAAAGCTAATTCAACTCATCAATCAGTTCAGTAAAGTGGCAGGATACAAAATCAACACGCAAAAGTCAGTAGCCTTCCTATACACAAACAATAAATCTGAAGAAGAAGAAATCAAAAAGACCATCCCTTTTGTTATTGAAACAAAAAAAATCAAATATTTGGGAATAAATCTAACAAAAGAGGTAAAGGACCTATACAAAGAAAACTATAAAACACTGTTAAAGGAAATAGAAGAAGACACAAAGAAATGGAGAGACATCCCCTGCTCATGGATTGGAAGAATAAACATTATTAAAATGGCCATCCTTCCAAAAGCAATATACAGATTCAATGCTATTCCAATCAAAATTTCAATGTCATTCTTCAAAGAAATAGAACAATTATTGATGAAATTCATATGGAATCACAAAAAACCCCGAATAGCCAAAGCTCTCCTGAAAAAAAAAGAAGGGAATGGAGGCATCAGACTCCCAGACTTCAAACTATACTACAAAGCCATAATCATCAAAACTGCATGGTATTGGAACAAGAACAGACATACAGACCAATGGAATCGAATAGAAAATCCAGAAATAAACCCACAGATTTATGGTCAACTAATCTTTGACAAAGGAGCAAAGAATATGCATTGGAGCAAAGAAAGTTTGTTCAATAAATGGTGCTGGGAAAACTGGGTCGCTACATGCAAAAGAATGAAGCTTGACCACCACCTCACACCATACACAAAAATCAACTCAAAATGGATTAAAGAACTAGACATAAGACCTGAAACCATAAAATATATAGAAGGAAATATAGGCGAAACACTACGTGATTTGCACATCAAAGACATCTTTACAGACACATCACCCAAAGCAGTGATAGTGAAGGCAAAGATAAACAGCTGGGACTACATCAAATTAAAGAGCTTTTGCACAGCAAAAGAGACAATAACAAAAACAAAGAGAAACCCCACCAACTGGGAGAACATTTTTGCACCCAACACTAATGATAAAGGACTGATCACAAAAATCTGCAAAGAGCTGATGAGACTCAACAACAACAAAGAAAATAATCCAGTCAAAAAATGGGCAGAAGAGCTTAAAAGAAACTTCTCTGAAGAGGAAATGCAAATGGCCAACAGGCATATGAAAAAATGTTCAACATCACTTGTCATCAGGGAAATGCAAATCAAAACTACCATGAGATACCATCTTACACCAGTGAGAATGGCACATATTAAAAAAACTAGCAACAACAAATGTTGGCGAGGGTGTGGAGAAAAAGGAACTCTTCTGCACTGTTGGTGGGAGTGTAAACTGGTCCAACCACTGTGGAAAGCTGTGTGGAGATTTCTGGACCTACTAAACATAGAGCTTCCATATGATCCAGCAATTCCACTCCTAGGTATTTACCCAAAGGACACAGAAACATCAATTCCAAAGAACACCTGCACCCCTATGTTTATAGCAGCACTGTTTACAATAGCTAAGCTTTGGAAACAACCCAAATGCCCAAAAATAGATGACTGGATCAAGAAGATGTGGTACATATATACCATGGAATATTACTCAGCATTCAAAAAAGATAAACACATGCAATTTGCTGCAACATGGATGGCGCTGGAAGGGATCATGCTCAGCGAAATAAGCCAAAAAGAAAAAGAAAAATACCGGATGGTCTCACTCATAGCAGGAATCTAGAAAACTTAAATAAGGGACCAGGAAAATGAATAACTATAAGAAAGTGAAAATCAAAATCAACAAAAATCTATGAACCAGAGACACTTTTAGGGGGGCGGGGGTGGGAGGGTAGGGATTGGGGTCAGAATGGGGGGCTGCAATTGTATGGGGAATATAACAATAAAATTTATAAAAATAAATAAATAAATAAATAAAAGCTGACTCAAAAAAAAAAAAAAAGATCCTTTGTAAGGACTATTTTTTGAGGAAAATATGCAAAAGAGCTTTAAAAATTGTGCAGCAGAATGAAAATGTTAATTATTATTAAAGATTCAATGCTAGCATTTAATCTGTGGTAGGCACTGTATTACATGCTTTAATATATTCTCTCTAATCTATATTACAAGGTAAATATAACTAGAAGCTCAGAAAGGGGACTTCCAAAGGTTATATCTGGGGGCCTCCCTGGTAACCTCCTGTGACGTCTCAGTGCTATCACCCCAATGACCTGAGTTAGAACCCCAGCAGGGAGCTAGCCCATATATGGTGCAGCAGACCTCAAAAAGAAAAAAAAAAAAAAAAAAAAAAAAAAAAAGAAACCTGACTATACAATTGAGGACACCAGAGGGATAGAGGGAGGGTGGGCAGCAAAGGAGAGAGGGGCACAATGGATCGTGGTGGAGACTATGGTTAACTCTGTGCTGGTCATGGTGTGGTAACATCTATCTGAATAGGTATGCCTTGGGGTATACCTCAACAATGTAAAATATTATAACAATTCATTAAAATCAAGGAAATGACAATATAATAGGTAAATGACATTTTAAGTATGATAATGTTCTTATTTTTCATGGCTAGGTAGTGGTAGATATTGACATTAGCAAGTAAAATTTCGGTGCATTATTTTAAAGCTATAAGGTATTCAAAGATAGATACTGGAAAGTCCACAAATTCAATTCAAAACTTTAAAATGACCAAAAGGGAGAGAATGCAAAAGAGAACAAAAAGAAACCTATCTCACAAGGCAAACATTTAAAAAATATTAAAGTAAAACAAAAAAGCCAGCACCTGAAGATTATAAGGAAAAACAGTTCGCTCCAAGTCTTGAGGTCAGCAAGTGAATATAAAAGAAAAATTTCAAAAAACTCAGAATCTTAAACACTTATATTAGGATAGTGGATTTTGTTGGTGGTAAGCTCAGACACATTCTAACTTTTAGCAGAAACTAGATTTTGTGCTGATAGATATGTATACCCATAGTTCTTTTTCTCAGAATCATCTAGAGATTGGCTCAATGTATAAAATGAAACTCTTACTCTCTTTGCCAGTAAGTGGTTGAAGAATGGTTGTGTGAACAAATTTTGGAAAATAAAATAGGAGGAGAAGCCTAAGACAGACTTCTGGGAAAGTTTCTCCTTGTTCTTGAGTGAGCCAGAGAATGCCAGTTTTGAATGAGGAAGCATGGAGCTCTAATTACCATGAACACAAGGGAATTTGTTGTAGAACTGAGTCTGCACTGGGGGGCATAGTGTCAGGAGATCTGGAAAGCCAAGGATCTTGGTAACACTTGCACCTGCCAGTAAATCAACCCTAAAATCCAGCCTGCCTATGAGTTTGCTCTTATGTACCCTAATGCATCTTCTCAGTCACTTTGGTGTTTTTGTTTGTTTTGTCTGGCATGTAGTATCATGCCTCTAATTGAATCAATGAATACAGGACAAAGAATAACATAAGTAAAGCATTTCATTCAATTATTTTGCAAGAATTTATCAAGTGATTATTGTATGTTATTCTTAGAAATAGATACAAATGCATTCTGTAAATATAGCACATGTTCTAGGTCCATTCATCTGTTTGGGGGCATTGAGGTTGTTTCTATATTTTCACTATTATAACTAGTGCTCCAATAAATATAGGAGTGCAGGTTTCCTTTGGGGTTCATCTTTTTGTGTCCTTTGGGTAGATTCCTAGGAACAAGAAATAAACTAAAACAATAAATGTATATGCAGCAAGTTTGCTCACACACATGTAAATACATACCTAAATAGAGCAACTTAGAAAGAGAGAGGGAGGGACAGGGCAAGAAGTAGAGAGTCGGGGGTGATCTTGAAGAATATATGACAAAATGTTAACAGTCTATAACATGTCATACCAATTGAATTCTTCACGTGCATATGTTACTTTCAAAATAAAATGTTCCTTAAAACTTTTAAAAATATAAAATTCTATTTTCATTGTGATACACACAAAAATCCCTGCAGCCTCTAGTATCTGCCCTTACAACAAAATGTCAACAGTGTGTCTTTGGTTATAGTCCACTGGTGAGAAGATCTCAGCAGGAATAGAGCAGAATTCTGTAGGCTGACTGGGGTTAGATTTCCTGTTTCATCATTTGAAAAAAATATAGAACAAATGGTTCAATGGCCTAACGTCTCTGGAACATTCATATATGCAGAAGAAAGAGACTAAACATCATTTGAAAAGAAAAAAAAACTAACCAAAAAACACATTCCACAGAGCTATTGCTATGTAGCACACACATTGTGCTGGGATACAATACAGACCTTGTTTATCAAGGACAACATGTTTTAATGGCTTGGGAATTAAAATCTGGTTTCAGCAACCTCTTTGCCCCATATAGTAAATTAAATTTAATGCTGACAGGAGTAATACACATTAGACTCCAGAGCAATAAATTTTAGCACTAAATTAATGCAACTGGACTGAAATGAAGGATCTAGGAAGAACATTATGGACGGAGCCGACTCCTTTAATGATTGTTCTTTTCATAATGGAGAAAATCAGATGTAAGAAGTAAAAATGCAAAACCACCCATAGTCTCAGAAGCCGCGGGTATTGCTGGCTCTGGTTTGTATGTCTCTGTTGAACTTCCATTAGCAGTATTTCATCCACTCGCTTTCCCCTCATTTCAGGAATATCTTGTGAGTCCATTTCTATATAGCAGCACTATTTTAAGAGAAGAGTGAGTGGAATAAATGAAAGGACAATGGGAATTTGTACTGAAAGGTTCAGGGAAAAATGGCAGAGTAATAGCTCCTTAATAAGATTAAAATTTTCACTTTTTTTTGCTGTGTCATTACTATAAGCCCTCTCACAGCCTTAAATTTATTTATTGGAATAATTTAATTTTTGAAATAAATGCAGATCCTGGGTGATCTGTTATTTAAAAATAACTCTCCCCAAACTTCTAGATTATAATTAGAGATGTAAAAGATCATTTTGTTATCTGATTGCTCTCCCACCAATTTATAACTAATATATATATGTATTTATTTTTGTGTAGAAGAATTGGGTATAGGCCAGAGGTGTGGGGGGTGAGAGGATTCACCAGAGCCAGAGAGGGGAGCAGAACAGGCAGATCCACTGAAATACACTGGTGAGGGGAGCAGCAGGTGAGACAGGAGAGGTCTGCTGTGCCATGTGGGCTGCTCCCTGGCTGGGGATCGAACCCAGGCCATAGTGGTGATAGTGCTGAGACCTAACACCTAGGCCACCAGGGAGGCCCTTTATAATTGACATTTCTACCACCTCTCCCGCTGTAATACCTGGAATGATGGTGACCTGGGGTTACTGGGAGGCTTGCATGAGAAGAGCCGCAGAACATGATAATAATGGTGGCATATGGTAGAACTACTCTGCTCCAGACTCCTCCATATGTGACAGCAAACATTCCTGTGTCGCTTAAACCTTTATAAGTGACTCTTTTTTTCTAGTAGTTGGAGTCAAAATTATTCTAATCAATAAGGGGGTTCAAGAACTGAACAGTAAATAGAAAACAACACAAACATGGTCCCTTAATTCCTCTTCAAGGAAATTATGACTTGGTGTTATTGTTGAGGGTAATTGGGTAGAGGGTACCTGAAACCTCCCTGTACATATTTTGCAACTTCCTATAAATCTATACTAATTTCAAGATAAAAGGAAAAACAAACATTTCTAAAATAACAATAATCAGGAATTTCTTGCTAGGAAGATGGATTGAACATATTTATCTAATTTCTAATTTTGAATCCTTCAGAAGCACCACTGAAGCATTTTTTCCCCCCTTAGGACTTAAATCCAAATGTACATGGAAAACAGGAGAGAAAACAACATTAATGGCATTTTGGAACCAGGAAAGCAGATGAAGCAGTTATAATGGATTTTGTACACCAAAGAAAGGCAAATCCTGAGCCAGCGGTACAGCTGAAAAACAACCCAATTTAATACTGCAAAGCCCCTGAAAGGCTTAGGTTCTGGCAATTCCAGGAATTTCTAGAATTAGAGAAAATGGATAAGGGGGGAACTAAAATAGATTTTATTTGGTGAAATATTTTTTGGAATTAGTTAGAAATCTAGATCTTCCCTGGCAGAAAAGCAAATATCCTTTGGCAAGATGTACATTCACCATGATCTATCAGCACAGTTGGGAACATGAGTATGGTCTGAAAAACAGGGAGGTTAAGTGACAATGTTCATCCTGGATGCTGAGACCCTCTGGTGCTTTCCTCCAGTTATGTCTCAGAATACAGGCTGACAAATTCTGAGTTCCAGACAGGGATTTGAAAGAACCTCCCTAGGAAACCTGACAAGTCCAAGACAAAAAGGAGCTAATGATACTGGCTGTTTCAATTATCTAGTGCTGCATAACAAACCTCTATGAAAGTTGGTAGCTTAAAATAGAGGCTTATTAGCTCTCACAATGCTGTGATTTGAGTCAGCTCCTCTGGGCATTGGCTGGGGTACTGGGATGGATGAGTCACGGGAAGTCCCAGCTGGGAGCTTGACTGGGACTGTCAGTTCCAGGCTTCAATTCTCCATGTGGCTTCCTGGGCTGCTTCACATCATGGAGTCTGATTTCCAAGGAGAGTTTCAAGAGGGAGTAGTTTAAAGGGGAAGCTAAAAGAGCTAAACTTAGGACACACAGGACCCCTTGGCTCACCATCTATGGCTTACATCAGTCATCAGCTCAGCCCAGGACCAGTGTGAGGATTCACAGATACTGGTAGTTGGCATTCGCTGCCTGTCAGCAGTGTCACTAGTTTTGCACCTGACATCAAGTTCTTCTCACAAAGAGCCCACCTGGATGGAGCTAAAGTGAAGCTCAAATTATCCTTTCTTCAGAGATTCCAGTCAGATTTTTATTTATTAATTATGTCAGACAAACCACAAACTACCATAAACCTATACCTGAGACAATTGAATAAGTCCTCCAACACAGAAGAAAAAGAGTAAAGAAATGAGATGATGGGGCCTCCCTGGTGGCCTAGGGGTTGAGTCTCAGCACTATCACCGCAATAGTCTGAGTTCGATCCCTGGCCAGGGAGCTAACCCACCTGTTGCAGCCCTCTCCTGTCTTGCCCACTGCTCCCTCAGCAGTGTATTTCAGCAAATCTGCCTGTTCTGTTCCCCACTCTCTCTGGTGAGTCCTCCACCCCAAACCCTGTGCCTATAACTCAGTTCTTCTATACACACATACACACACAAAAAAAAAAAAATTAAAAAAAAGAGGGTTAGGGGAAAGAAACTGGAGGAATTAGAGTATATATCTTATAGATGCATGTTATTATAATACATGATAGATTAGAAACTATATATTAAAGATATATTCAAAGAGAACAATGAAGAAGACTTTAGGATATTCAAATTATGATGCAAAACTGAAAATATGGGAAACTAAGGCTGGAGATATGTTTTGGAATGTAGAATAGAGACAATGCTGAGTGCTGGGGACGAACAGAAAGTTCTATGCACTTTCAGAAAAAGGAGGAAAGAGAATACAGAAATCCAAATGGCTGCACCTTTCTGAAAGCAAAGCTGCAACCTTAAAGATAATGGAATTGTATTTCAACACTAAAAAAAAAATCACAGTTCAATTTCTATTTAGTCAAAATATCAGATGTGCTGATTTCTCTGGAAACTACTGGAATATTGCTTCCACCACATCAAGGGAGTAACCAGGAAAGAGAAACACAGGAGAGACACAGGGTGCCTCCCCGATGATAGGAAGGGAGAACACAAGTCACAACTGGGAACAAGGAACAAAGGGTGACAAGTCCTGTCTGCAGAAATGATTCAAGAGCTGGGGGATGCCTCAGCCACCCTCTGCCAAGGCCTTGTCCTCTAATCTGAGGAAGCCACTGGAAACAGCACTCCATGAGAACCAGAAAAGAAGTTTTGAAAATAAATATCATCCAAGTGAAACAAAATTAGGAAACAGGGAATGAAAAACTAGGAGCTGGGCAAAGGGACTTCAAGAATAACAGCAGAAGGAATACTTGGGGTTACAGCTGTGTCCGGCTCTGTTCTGCAGCCTGGAGAGCAGTGTGCCGGGATGGCAGAGGAGTGGCCGTGCATCTCAGGAATGACTTCGAGAAAAATCAAACTCAGCTCTGTAGAGCCTCTGATAGGATTGAGTTTATGGAAAATTATAACGAAAGGTCACTGTAAGATGTGGAAAGAATTTTAACTAGACACATAAGAAACTGAAATGAAAATCAAGCAGACTGTTATTTTTAAGAAGAATGAAAAGCTAGTCATGGTACCCAACAATACTCAGTTGTGAATAAATTTTGCCTGGTCAGAGGAATACAGATGCTGCATAATTTTTTAGCCATAAAGTTATAATTCTATCTCGAGGGTGAGGGTGAGTAGAATTGGCGTGTAAGACAGCTACATCTTTATTTGCCACAATAGAAAGTTAATAGATAAAGAGAGAAGTATATGCCCATTATACAGAAATAACAATTTGCTTAAATTATTTCTATTGATAAAATTAATTTCATATGATTGATATTGGGGGGAAATGCATGCCAAGGAAAATATGTGGGTACAGTCTAATTGAAGGACTTAGGGTGGTTTTACTAAAGAAATGTTCACTCTGAGACTTACTTCATAGGTAGGAATTAATAAATTTGAATTGAGGAAAAAGAGAGTGGGTAGGACAGGGAGAAAGCATCCCCAGCACAGGGGGCCGGCATATGTGAGAATCCTTCCATACGGAGAGAAAAATCCTGACATAATGAAATATTAGGCAAAACCTTTGTGACTTGAGCAGCTATGTGACATATGTTTAAGCTAAAGAAACAACCAGTGGCTACACCATAGAGAGTCTGGTGGGTATGTGAAGCTTCACCATTAAGGCAATAGATGTCCAAGAACTGTGTTTAGACAGAGATAGGACAAATGTCTAAAGCGTACTCTGGGGACTGGCTTAGAGGAGGCAACGGGAAAATGGAGATGATGTTATGAAGATGGCTTCATAGTTAAGACAGAAGAATATGGTGAAAGAGAGAACATAAAGCCACACTGTCTGTAACAAATGGAGCCAAACCTATAACCAAGATTCCTTATTCAAAGTCCAATACTTTTTCTCTACACTATATTGCAAGATGACAATTTAGATAGAGTATGATTGTAAGAATAAAATAAAAGTAGGTGGTCTCATTTCAATAGAAGTGGGTAGGTGAGAGTTTCCAGTGTGATCTTGAAAAACTATTAGTTCATTAGGACTTGGAGTTATTCGTTCATACATTCATTCAGTGAGTATTTTTAAACACAAGCACTATGCATGCCCATTTTGTGCATGACATTTGACCTTGACAAATGACCTTAGGTCATTTCAGGAGCTGGAGTTGCTTATTCATTCATTCATTTAGCAAGATTTTTCAATACGAGCTATATGCCAGGTACTAATCTGGGAGTACAAGTTGGATAGCAAAGAAACAAACAAAAAGATTGCTGATCTTCCATCATGAGCTTTCATTCTCCTTGGGTAGATAACACAAACTATAAAAAATAACAAACAAATAAAGCAGATTAGGGGGATAGAGTGTGCCAGGTAAGGATATAAGCTACTATATACATAAAGTGGTTAGGGAGCGCTCTCTAATAAGGTGATGTTGGGCAGGATGTCTATATGAAGTGGGAAAGCCAATCAGTTATATATGGGAGAAAAGTAGTCTTCTCAGAGGAAAATAGCTTTGCAGGAAAAAACAAAGATCATTTGTCTGGCATGGAGAGTTTTACTAGAGCTGTTGAAGCTACAGCAAGGCTGGAGTGGAGTAAGCAATGAGAGAATAGTGCAAGATGATATTAGCAAAGCAGTCAGGGCAAGACAAAGTAAGGTGCTACCCACAGTAAGTTTCTAAGTCTGGACTACAGTAATAGCTTCCTAGTTGATTGCCCTGCCTCTACTCAGTCATCATGTAAAAAAAAAAAAAGTCATATAAATCACCATGGGGCACAAATTTCATCACATACCTCTCCTCTCCTCAAGACCCTTCTCTAGCTTTGCCAGATCAAAAGCAAAGTCATCAGCTCAACTGTTCATCTGATATGTTCTCAAATGTTAACTTTTTTCAGTCAGTCTCTTCTTATTACATAGACTCATCTCTCAGCACCCCAAAATGATTTCCTTGGTTGAGAGTCTGTTCTCCTCACTGCTCCTGACATTCTGTGACTCCCACTTCTGTATCCTTCAATGCTCAACTCATGTTCTTCATCGACTCAACTATATATATATTTTGATGTCTGATACTCTTCACTATGGCCTTTGCAGAGTGCTAAAATGAAAACAATATGGTTCCTGCCATCAGAGCAGTTAGAATAAATGAGAAGACACCAATTATCATGATATAACACTAGAAATGGGATGGACCATTGAAAAGGAACACTTGTTATGGAAATGTACCCCAAAGCACAAAGTCATTTTCAGTTGAAGTGTTTCAGGATAGCTCTGCACCCTTGAAGCCCTTTGTGACTCTGAATTCTTGGACACCATCATAGAATGATATGCAACTTATTCTCTTTTCCATATGTGTTTGTTTTGCCATCCCCACCACAAGTAGACTATAAACTCCCTGAAATCAGGAATATTGTCTTTCACTGTTTCCCAATGGCTGACATCATTTCCAACAACATCTATATACATCTATAAGTCCTAATGGAATGACAATGGGTTGAATTTGAATCCAGTGCCTCTAATGTACAGATGTACTGTTACATGCCATGCTTAATGCAACTTCTCTACACCTTCATCACCATCCAGTGGACTAAATGGGAATTGAAGTTTAAAAATATCATCAATAATATTAATGTTAGAATACCTATAGATTTGGTCTTTTTTTTTTGACTCACAGTCCACCTGCAATATTTTTATTCAATTTGAATTTGTCAATTATAGTTCATTATGGTACCCAGTGTTGGTTCTGTTGAATTGAAAGAGCATATTGAACCTAGTTGATAACACAATTCTGAGCAGCTGGTATTTTCCAGTAAGTTATAAGAACAATGTGGTATTGTGAGTAACATATCAGGGACTTAGAACAACCCAATGCTTTAAAAACCTATTATCTGATCTGACATTAAGATTGCACAGGATTTTGCAATTATGGGAGAAAAAATTGAAAATCCATAAACTAGTCCTACTTTAAAAACTAGGATGTTTGGTCTTAGGGAGTGGAAGTAATTTACCTAAAATTACACAATTATTTGGTAGCAGAGCTAGAGTTAGAACTCTGATCAACTCCTCTTGACCTTGGTCCTTTCTGTTACATAGCACAGCTTTCTTAGGGGGAGGGATGTGATGCTCAGAAACATGACAATCCATATTCCTTCTGTCTCCTGTCACTGCCACTCTTTCCTATCAGTGGGAACTACTTGGAAAAAAGGCAGCAGGGTAGCCTCGTGCAGAAGGGTTTTCCATTTTACCAACAGATTGTTCTCATGCTTTTGGGGAAAGAGTAACCTTAAAATGATGAATGTTTGTCCTATTAAAATCTCCTCCAGCACAGGCATTATTGATAGTGTGTAAAAAGGCCATCCATTTTAGTGCAAATGAAAATTGAAATGGAAAGAACATCATATCTTTTTTTCTAATATATGATGCTGGTTCAGCAGCGGTGTGATTGGTGTGAACTGAATACAGCTGTCCAGAGAGCCTGTGGCCTTCACCTATTCCCACTGGTGGTGATCACAGGGACTCCTGATCAGAAGGAATCTGTACAATTACATCTGCAGCTTTTAGCTGGGCATCTGAGGACACTCACAATCTGCTATCCATCTACTCTGTCATCTGTCACTTTCAGTCTCAAAACTAACCTATTAGTCATCAGAGATAATTATCATTATTCTTCTTAGATGGTTGTACGTTCAGGTTGTATGTTCATCCAGTCTCCTACACATGTTGTTTTCTCTGCCTTTCCCGTCTTTTTCTGCAAGCTTGAGTAATTTCCTTCTCCTTGTCCAGCCCTGTGTCTCCTACTCCACAGCTTCCTTTGCTTAGGTGGCATGAACTCTGGCACCAATAGGATACCTCCAATACCTCTGCAGCTTATTAAGGCTGTCCATATTACATGGAATTAGAGCCAGCTCTAGTCTGTCCCTCATCTGGAAGGTGTACTTCTTGAGACCAGCGACTTTATTCATCTTTGCATCTTTTATTTTTTAAAGATTTATTTATTTATTTAT
Organism: Talpa europaea; assembly: GCF_964194135.1. Taxonomy (NCBI): domain Eukaryota; kingdom Metazoa; phylum Chordata; class Mammalia; order Eulipotyphla; family Talpidae; genus Talpa; species Talpa europaea. The sequence goes on along the minus strand of NC_140074.1, from coordinate 114,103,815 downwards.
ACAAGCACTGGGTACAGTCAGAAGCGCAGAAGGGTGAGAGAATTTACCAGAGCCAGAACAGGGAGCAGAACAGGCAGAAAGACCAAAGCACACTGCTGAGGGGAGCAGTGGGCGGCAGGAGAGGTCTGCACGCCATGTGGGACCCTCCTCCAGTGGCCGGGGAGCAGCCGGGGATTAAACCAGTGCTGCAGAGGCTGCGGGCAGCTTCGCATGCCAGCGCTCAGCCGCTGCGCCACCAGGGAGGCCCCATCTTTGCATCTTTATGCCCAGTAAAGTGCTTACAATATAGCAGGCAAGCAGCTGTTGGCTTGAAGAAGGAAGCTATCAATGATAGTGAATGGGTGAGAAGCTCACATGAGATCAGATAATATCACACTTATAAATATTTCTTATTCAGGAAGACTGACTCAGATCTAGGCTCCATCTTAGTTAGCCACAACAAGTCCTAAATATCAGAAACTAGGCGCTTCCCCATGGGTAATCATTCCGGTTGCCAATGTTCTGTGTCATCTGTATATCACCTAGCAGTAACACTCTTGGAGCAATACAGGGCTCACCTGAAAAAGGTTTGTCTTTTAAAATGAAGCAGTCTTTTTCAGTGACATGACAGCACTTGAGACCCTCTGGGCTGGGTAATTAACATCCATACATTAAACTTGTACTTTATCACTGGGTTTGAACTCTTCACTGGTGATCATTATCTGGCGATATGAGAATTTCGAAGTAAACTGGCAGTTAATTTATCAGCATTTAAAAGTAATGAGAGAGTAAAGATGTCAGAATGAAATACATGTTTCTTTGAGAACTCAGGCTACAATTGCGACTATTTTGAAATCTGGTAAGCATACAGACCTTGAAAGGGGCAGGATGAAAGAGCAGCTGGGTAGTGATTTGCTTCAAACGAGAACCATTAGGGAGGAGTATGGAAAAATGGCCTGAAACTCCCAATTTCACCTATTCTCAGTGGCACCATCTTACCTGAGTTTCCATTTATTTTGTCCACAAACTGCACCTATGAATTTCGACATGGCCATTTAGTTGAAGACAAATTGAAATAATGCATATTCAAGCTCGGGATTTGGCATGCACTTGGTGCTCAATAAATGTCCCTTCATTTTTTTTTTCCTTCCCCAAAATAGCATTTTGACAGAGTGTTTGCTATATTTCTGTGTCCTTTGTGAACATGGAAAGAATAGTTGATTTGGAAATGGGGGTGATGTGGAGTTGAATGAAACCTAAAAATGTGAGCTGACTCAGGAGCTTAGCAACCCACTTCAGACTTATTTCAAATGGTGAGAAATCAGAAATCAACCTTGCTACCCTGATGCTGCAGCATCTGGAACCTCTGGATAGAAGAAATCAACAGTTTGTCTAATACCAAGACTAACATCCAGCTCTTACTTCAAACTCATGATGTTGGAGACATGAGGGATTATAAGACCTGGGTTCAGATTCTGGCTCAGCTTTCTTACCCCAGGACCCTGATAGTCATTTAATGCCTCAGAAATAATGTAACCAACTCCTCCATGTCATGGTTATTTTGTGGATAAAATGAGGGTGCAGTATTTACCTCCCATGGTGGCGCTGAGTATTAAATGTGATAATAGATAATAAAGCAGCCTCCTGCCAATCTAGTTCTATTCCCACTTGCATCCTCATTTTGGGTTTTCCTGATAAACTTGGAATTAGTCCCTCTGAAGTGTTGTAACTGACCTGGCTCATGGGAATCATCTTCCCTAGGACTTGAAAGGGATATCAGAAGGACTAGGATTTCTCGATGAAGAGACCAGGAGGGGACGGTTAAGGGCAAAGTTATCCATTTAACAAAGTTCTCTGTTTTGTGTTTAAAAGAAATGGTGACACTACTAACAGAAAAAGATATCAATATAACAAATATCTGGAAACCAATGATTTGTTGCAGCACCTCATTTTATGTCTGTGGCAACTAAGCTAATGAAGGGTTAGAGATTGCCAGAAATATTCCTGCCGGCAGGGGGTGGGGGGAATGTTAAGTGGCATGACAGCTACTTAGCATAGATTTGGGGCAGACTGTTCTAACATCCATGATGTCATGTACGGTAAATGAGTAGAAACTCCCTGGAAAGAAGATGATGTTTAATATGTTGTGAGTTTTTTCCCCAAAGGCTTCTGTTCTCTCCACCCAAAATAACCTTTTAATTTTGCCTAAAACTGTTTACAAGTCAACTTGCATAAGAAATATCTAAGTATTTTTATCATGTAAGAAAAAAGAAAAAGGAAAGTGATTGTGTCATGTCATGGATGGGATATTAAGTAGGTGGCAATGGACACTGCATCCGGGATGAGGGTGGAGAAATAATAAACTAGAAATCTACATTTCTAGAACAATTGCAGATAGTACTTGACTCTTCTGGGGACATTGATTCATCTGAAGATACTGCCTTTTGTCCTTGGTTCTGTCTTTTGCGGCAACAACACTAAAATGGGTCAATTAGCCTACGAAAATTATTTTACTAAATTTGTTTCAGTTCCCAATTGGTCGCAACCTATCAACTTAGTTTCCTGCTCAGACAGCTCTTAGTTCTTGTTTTGAAATCCATCAAACTTTTCTTCCCCAACTGAATTCACTGTTCTTGTTCTTACCATCAGCTTTAGCAATTCAGCAAAGTTTATTCTGGAGCACTCTGGAGCACTCTGGTACATTACAAGCAAAGCAGTTCTCCTAATATGTAATGTCACCCACATTAGTTAGAGATACTAGATAGTGTTATTGTTTCCATTATGTATTTAATTGGAAGACTGCAAGACTGAAATTTTTAATAAGATGCCAATTTATTGGCTATTGATTATTTGGCATTTTGTTCAGTGCCATATATTTTAACACAGCTGTTTGGAAAACACACCCAAACTGAGATCATGGTAACATAGTTTGCCATAGAGTAGAAAAATAATTGTCCTGGAAGAATTAGGTATTTTATACACTACATCATGTTAACATGAAATAGATTTTTTATTTAGAGGCTGATAAGGTATCTGGGATGACTTTTAGTTACAGATGACTTCTGTTTTACTTTTTCAATGTTTCTGGGAAGTGGGAAGAACATGGAGGGAGGATCAATAGTTTCTTACTTTAAGATCATTTTTAAAAATCTGCCAAGGGGCCTCCCCTGGTGGCGCAGCAGTTGAGCGCTGGGCTGCGAGGCTGCCTGCAGCCTCTGCAGTGCCGGTTCAGTCCCCGGTCACTGGTGAGGGTCCCACAAAAAAAAAAAAAAAAAAAAACAAAGAAAAATCTGCCAAGGATCAAACCTCATAAAAATGCAATTCAGCCTAGACAGAAAGGGCACTGGATTTGTGGCTTGAACTCTCCTTTGGCAGAATAAGCTCATACCCTTTAATGAGATCTGGAAGCTTCCTAATGACCTGGCTCTTCCATCTTGACCCATGTTCTCTGCAGTCTCTGTCCCTTTCACATACACACTGGTTCCCCTTTGAAAGTCTTTGCATGGGTTCTTCCTGACATAACGGTTTTCATTTCTGCCTCTTCCTAAACATATCATGATTGTCTTATTTCAGCATGATTTTCTCAGTGAGACTCTCAATTCTCATAATTGTGACTTGCAGAGGTAATACTTTGTCATGAGCCCATCTCTGTCCCTAGTTCTATGTGACTCCAGTGCCCAACATTTTGGCTGAGATCAACGGGCAACTACTGTCATTGGTTGTTGACTCCTAATAGGGGTGTTACCTTAGGACCTTTTTCCATTAAAATATAAGCTCTTCTTAAAAACCTGCAAGATGGACCTGGAGACCTGAAGCAAAGGTTCATGCTCAGTAGCCTGCTTGAATAAGAAAATAGAGTGGTGAAGACAACTTAGAAATATTCCTATCAAGGTGTTTCATGAGATAGCTTTGCTGTTGACTTTGGAAATATGTTTATCTGGGTTATTCTTCTTTGGGGAGTAATTTAGTCCTCAATGACAAAAGATGACTGTTGCATTATGAATATTATAATAATTTTATGGAACCAGGACAGAAGTTTTTATCCCTGGGGCAGGAGCAATATCTATTAATCAATAACTGCCTGGAGTGTTTCTGTACATGTTTTAAGTGCTCATCTTCTGGGCCACTTGCACAAGTGTGGAAACACCACTTTTCATCAGGTTGTACAAATGATTCCTATAGTGCAGGCTCCTGAAGATGGGTCATGATAATAGACACTTAAATATCAGGGTTTTGGGACAGGGATGCTGATAAATAATAGAATCATTTCTGAGTTCTGAGTCAATTAAGATAGACAAGGACAAAAGATTAAGGATGAAGGGGATATGCATAATTTTACTAGTTGCAAAAGTAGAGCAGAGATTAAGACATTGTGAAGGTACACAGTGGGCTTTTTAAAAAAAAATATATATATTTATTCATGCATTCAAGAACCGGGGCACAGGCCAGATGTGTGGGAGGGTGAAAGGATCCACCAGAGACAGAGTGGGGAACAGAGCAGGCAGACTGACTGAAATACACTGCTGAGGGGAGCAGCGGGCAAGACAGGAGAGGTCTGCCGTGCCATGTGGGATTCTCGCTGGCCGATTCTTGCAGGCTGACCTGGATTGAACTGGCGCTGCAGAGGCTGCGGACAACTTCACAGAGCTGCGCTCAGCTGCCTGCACCACCAGGGGAGGCCCCACAGTGGGCTTCTTAATATACTGCTTCCCTCTCCTGTTCCTTCTTTCCCCCCCTTTTTTAAATTTTTTGTTATTTTTTTAATTTTATATTTTTTACATCATTTTTCATTTTTGCATAATGTATGCATTTTCATCTTGTTTATAGTCCTCATACAATTCCTACCTACCCCCTTATTTTGAGCCTACTCCCTCCTCCCTCCATCCCCCCATTGTGTCTCTGGTTTACAGTTGCTTATGGATTTTGATTTTTACTTTATTATAATTAGTCTTTTTCCTGGTCCCTTATTTAGGTTTTCTAAGTTCCTGCTATGAGTGAGCCCATCTAGTATTTTTCTTCTTCCCTTCTTTCAGGTCTAAACCTATTGTAAAAATTAGACAAATGACAGTGCCAGCGCAGGTTGTAAACTTCAAAGAATCACTAACAAACTTACTCAAAGTTTGTTATTGCTTTATTGCTTAGGAATAAAAAAAAATAATTGATGAAAAACTCCTTGACTTATTTTATGATGATTGTATAATCTTGGCATTCAACCTGAAGAAATACATGAGTAAAGAAAATCATAGGCCAACTTTGTTTTCTGACATTAACAATAATGTCTTCAATAAATATTAATATTTAGCAAACAGAAACTAGTTGATCATATGCAGAGGTGGATTTACCATGGCAATAAAGAAATTTAAGTCAGAGTTCTTCAGTTACAAGAGCTCCTCCTAAGTATACTGTTTAATTTTGAATTTAAAATTTTGAGCATCTTTTTCTCAAAAAGGGCCTCCACATAATACAAATCTCAGGGTCTACTGAAACTGGATCACCTCCTTGTATACACATGTACATAAACATATACACATAATATAAACACACAATGGGCAATTAGGGTCTACTCTAGGAATACAAAAATCTATGAAAATAATCACAATAATAGGGATATATATGTGTGTATATTTATATATGTATATATGCATTCACCTAAAGAGATAGAGGAACAAATTTCAATGCCCATTTTCAATAACAAAATAAACATTTCTCATCTGATAAAGGGTATCCATCAAGCATGTGCCTTATTATGAAATGTTGGGAGAATTCACTTGAAAGAATAAGGCAAGGATGCTCATTAGAGCTGCCTCTATTCTCTTCCACCCTTTATGTTGTTGTCAACACATTAAGACAATAGAAACAAATAGTATCCAAAAAAAAAGAGAGAGAGAAAACTTGAAACAGATTTTATAGAAAGAGAAATAATTGCACTTACATGGACATATTCAAAACAGTCTAATGATGTACGGGAGTAATAATTGACTCGCTAAGTTTATCTGACACAAGTTAATGTGCCAAAATCAATGCTATGCTGTTGCTCAGGCAAAACCCAATAATAACATTAAATATTGAGAAAGATGCCAATGATAAAATTAAAATTCTGTTATAAATTAATGCATTAAATACAACTACCACCAAAATCACATTTTAGGTTGATAAGTTAAGAAAATTCACATGGAAGAACCAAGAATAACCAGAAATAAGAAAAGTCATAAGGAAGTAGTTTTCACTCTGTAAGATGGTGACTGGCTATAAAGCTCTAGTAACTAAAACCATATGGTCGTAGTGCACACTTAGCCTAGTAGACAAATGGAACACAATGGACAGTCCAAACAGAGACCTATGTTAACAGGGATGTAGGTCTATGAGACAGCGAGACCTCAGTGAGAATATCAGGAACTGTCCAATAAAATGGTGGTAGGACAAATGGGTTAAATTTTGGAGCAAATCTTCAATCTCTTTCCCCTGGGAGACATGAAAGTTAAGTCAAAAAAGAATAAAGAGATAAACAGCAAAACTTCACATTTTTTAAAAGAAAATATAGAAAAATATTATCATGATGTTAGTATGGAAAAAGATTACATAAGAAAGCCACACAAGGGGCCTCCCTGGTGGCACAAGGGGATAAGCACTGCATTGTGAAGCAATCTGAGCCTCTGCAGCATGAGTTCCATCCCCAGCCGGCCAGGGAGTAACCCACATAGCACAGCAGACCTCTCCTGTCTCACCCGCTGCTCCCCTCAGCAGTGTATTTCAGTCAATCTGCCTGTTCTGTTCCATGCTCTGTCTCTGGTGAATCCTCTCACCCCCCTTCTCTCTGACCTGGACCCCAGCTCTTGTATGCATAAATAAATAAATCTTAAAAAAAAAAGCCACACAATTATAAGACATAAAGGTAAAGACTGACAAAGCTGACAGAATCAAAATGTAAAGCTACCATACAACAGAAACATCATAAACTGGAGCTAGAAGACACACCACTGAAAAGAAGCAGACACTCGTATCACATAGACAACAAGTGGTTAGTGGGGTACCATTAACCATGCTGGGCGTATTTGCATGCCCTTCCTGATATTTGGGGAATTCTCCACCATGTTAGTACTTTTCCCTGAAGACAGAAATTAGCTAGGGCACAGGCAGGGGACCAACAGTCAGTGATCAGATGCACTGGGGTAGGACTTTGATTAGGAACAAAGCCCTGCATTCAGGGGACAGCAAACCCCATTTCCAGCCACAGTCTGCAGGTTTATTAGAGGTACACACAGGGTTGGGACCCAGGTGTGCAGCAGTGAGTTTTTGCTAGGACCGTCGTGCAATGTGATTTGGGCAAACCACAGGATCTTCCTGTCTGACTCTCTGGCCCTTCAGAGATTCAATTAGCTGCCCCAAATCCTTTTATTATATAATTTATTGCTTAAATGGGTAGAGTGTGTGCTTTTGCTTGTAAGTAAGAACAGTGACTAATGCAACCCATTTCTGGGCTATGTAAAGAGCACTTATCAAATCAATGAAATCATTTAAAAATAAATTTTAGAATGAAATTAGTGCCTTAGATGAAGTTTAAGATGAACAGGGAGTTCAGAGGAGAAAACCTGAACTGAATACCTCATGAGTATATGAAAAGATCTGGGAAGTGCAAATTAGACAATGAGGATAGTGCTTCCTACATCATAAAGCTACACTATAAATCTACTAAGGCAAAATTAAAAATCCCTTGAAACCAACCGAAGGAGAGGATATGCTTGAAGACCCTGTCGTGCTGCAGCTGGAATGATTGGTTGGCGACCACGTGCGAGGAGACAGATTGCGTGGGACAGGGCTGTGTGGCTGTGCCTGTCACGACATAACGAGTGTGACTCTGGAGAAGCCCTCTCCCATATGCTCAAGGAGGCAGATGCAAAGGTGTTCACTATTATTCACAATATTGGAGGCTTGACAACAATGTAGAAAGCCAATTGAAGGGAGACTATATAAATTTGACATTTTTAGTCACGAAACTCCTTGCAGCAATTACAATAAATAAAAAATCAAATGTGTTCAGTGATAAATGTCAAAATAATGTTGAGTAGCCAAAAACGAAGTGGAAGGCTTCACAGTGTCCTATCATGTTTGTGTTAAAAAAAAAAACTACATTCTGTATAGTTTAGGAATGCATATATATGTAGTGAAAAATACTAAAATCATGTACACAAAAGGTATATACCAATTTGAGGTGATGTTTAAGTCTGCAGAGTTAGACATAGGAAGTGTGCTTCCAAACATTTCCATTGCTATTGCTTTAAAGATACATTCTGAAGCAAATATGCAGAAGCGATAGTGTTAAATCAATTAATGGGTATAGTGTTCCCATTATGTTAGCTCTGTTCTCATTGGAGTATTTGACATATTTCCTGTTTATGTTTCTAATCAAGGACTTTACTGTTCTTTAAGTAGAAGAAAACAGGAGGATATGGAATAGACAGCCTGATAGTTGCAGCACAGCCATATGTTCCAGAGGCTTCAGTCCAGCATTCAGTGCACATGAGGAAGCTTTGTTACCCCTTCCTTATTAGTTCCCCCTGAAAGATTGTGTAGAAATCCTCATTCTTAAATGGAAAATCAGTAAAACTGGTGTTCAACATGGGATTCCATATAGAAAAGCCAGTTCTTCAATAACAATTCAAAATAATCATAATTACAACATGCTAGAACCTGTGGCCTTCCAGTGCAAATCACTCAAGCCTGGTCCTCCCATAGGTGACTGCATGCTCACACCCATGTTTTGGATCATTTTCTGAGAGAACAAGATCCTTCTAAAACTTCACCACCACATTTCTACAATCTGCTGCCCCTGTATCTGAGAAATCTCAGTTCACCCTAATTTTCTGCTATGTGTGTGCCTAATGTTGTATATTCCAAAATGTCACCCCTGGTACAAGCATCTTTAAGGACATGACACACGTATTGTCTACAGCCTTGACCTCTGCAGGATTCTGATATCAAATTGAATTCAGATTTATCAAATTTTCAAATGACAGGCTCAGAGATACAGAGTCTAGTTTCAGAGGCAAAAAGAAAAAGAAAAAGACAATTTGTAATTATGAGATGAAGGAAACTGTGGAATTTTAAAGAATTAAATGTAAGGACCTGAACCTGAATTGAAATATCAATGGGTCAAACAGAAAAGGGGGTGGATCTAGGTATCTGAAACACCACACTTGAAAAATAGTGAAAAAATTTAATCAACAAGGTCACTAGGCAAATAAGATTGCTTGGAACTTCATACTGAAAACATTTTGACAGGAACAAGTGAGTCCTAATCAGGAGAGTACTGTAAACCTAGTGATACAACTACTTCAAACAAGATAATACGTTCCAGTGTAGAGGCGCCATACCATCGTCTGTCAATGTAAAATCTTTTTGACAAATGAATTAGCATAACCAAGCATGGCTTAAAGGATAGTGCTTGACTTGTGTATTGCTGTGAAATAAATCACCCCAAAATTTAATGGTTTAAATTATTTTTTTCCACAAACAGCGTGGGGATTTGGTCAGAGGTCAGGTGGATGGTTCTGCTCCAAGTTCTGTCAATTGAGGTCATTCATTCAGTTGCACATACCCACACTAGGTTGGGTCAGAAGTTCCAGGTTTGCTATCTCAGTGCACCCTCATCTGACCCCCCCCTCACATGTCTAGTTTCTCATCATCTATGGATTTTCAACTTCAGTACCATTGGCATTTGGGATTGAATAATTATTTTTGCTGGAGCGGGGAGCTGTTCTGTGCTTTGCAGGCTATTTAGCAGCATCTACCCACTAGGTAGATGGCTTCTACCCATTAGGTGCCAATGACAGCTCTACTCATCACCCCCAGTTTTAACAATCAAAGACCTCTCCAGACACTGATAAATTCCTCAAGGCAAATATGCCTCCAACCGTAAACCAACAGTCTGATCAGTTGTGTTTTTTTTTTTTTAATAAATTTTATTGTTATATTCCCCATACAATTGCAGCCCCCCATTCTGACCCCAATCCCTCCCCTCCCGCCCCCGCCCCCCTAAAAGTGTCTCTGGTTCATAGTTTTTTGTTGATTTTGATTTTCACTTTCTTATAGTTATTCATTTTCCTGGTCCCTTATTTAAGTTTTCTAGATTCCTGCTATGAGTGTTTTTTTTTTTTTTTTTGTTTGTTTTTTTTTTTAAGCATGTAAGCTAGCTATCCAGAGGGAGGAAGTTTCCAGTCCTCTCAAGGCCTATATCTGGAAGTCCCAGACCATTTCTTTTGACCCCCCCCTTTTAAAAAGATTTATTTTATTTATTTATGCATATAAGAACTAGGCTATAGGCCAGAGGTGAGAAGATTCACCAGAGACAGAGTGGGGAGCAGAACAGGCAGATCTACTGAAATACACTGCTGAGGGGAGCAGCAGGTGAGACATGAGTCTGCTGCGCCATGTGGGTCAGTTCCCTGGCCAGGGATGGAACTCATGCCACAGTGGCTGGCAGTAGCGCTGAGGCTTTAACCCCCACACCACCAGGCAAACCCTTGCCACTCTTTTTGAGTCAGAGCAAGATACACCCAGTCCAGACTGAAGGGGAGGGGAAATGACTCACTCTTAGAGAAGAAATGAAGAAATTGAGGCCAGTCTTCATCTACCACAGGTAGCCTCTCTCCTGGACATATCAGGAGTCCTCTTCCTACTCTATGCTCATCCTTTCTCTGTGTCCCTTTTTGTTCCTAAGCTGTAGAAGATAGTTGTGGGATGTCACTTCTCACAGAGTGGAATAGCATAATGGCAAAGAGTAAGAGTCCATGACTCTGGGCCAGGCAGAGCTGGTCTGTAATCCCAGCAATGACATTTACTTTGTGCATGACCTTGGTGAAATTTTAAAATCCCATGTCTCCTTTTCTTCACTTGACCTGCTTCTTCATATTTCTACCTTTTGGGGTTGTTGTAGATATTAAAAGAGATAATAAATATAAAGCCTGCACACAGTTCCTGGTGGTTAGTAAATGCTCAATAAATGTTTATTATTACTGAGGCCTTATCCCTATTTTCTACTTACGCCTTTGCACAAGGTTCATTGTAAGGACAGCCATTATAAAGTGATTTCTATAAAAGTTTATAGACTATAATACCTTCTGCAAAGTGCTTGCTCCCACTTACGCTAACCTGGAAGCCTGCTCTCTCTTTCTTGGCATCTCTGTTGTCCAAATGGAATGCCTGGTATCCCAAACTATGGTGTCCATGAAGCTGTCTCTACTGCTGTGCTGAGGAGTAATTTTGTGGTTATTTATTTTTTTAGAAGCAATTTTGGTGGAAAGAATTTACTTCCCAATTTGAATCCAAACTGAAATCAAATTTTTTTTCTGTTGTATATAAGCATGTGATAACCATATTGTTTATCCATCACATTAATAATCATCTTTACTATAGAAGTTCAGGGCTTAACAAGTAAACTATGTGCTTCTATTATCCTATTAAAAGCATTATATACCATTTTTGTAGAGGGGATTTATTCTTAAGTAATCAGATTAAATGAAATTTAAATTACTAACAATTTTGAAATGCTATGATTTTGTCTTAATCAGGGTATGTTCTCAAAATCTATTAAGTCACATCAGTTCTATTAAGGAATGAATAAGAGAAGAGTAGGAATGAGAATTCTGAGAATCTGAGTTCAAGGGGAATAGAATTTTGTAAGGCATTAAAATTATGCAAACATACTTTAATGGCAATGCTTGTGAAAGACAGTTCTTAATACATTTGTAAGGCAGTCATTAAAATCCACTTGAACTTGAACAATAATATTCCAATAAAAATACCAATTAAGTATTCAGGTGAAATCAGGTTTCTGTTCTGCTGGAAACTGCTACCTACACAGTAGGCTTTCCACCTCTCCTCTGATATAGGGAACAGAAATGTTATCTAAAACAAAGCAGAGGAGAGAAGCAGAATTGAGTGTAGGGAATATGACAAGGTTGAAGAGCTGGCTAGAGTTCTGTAAATTTGATTTGTCCAAGAATAAGAACAAAGACATGATTATAGTAAGTCCCTCAAAGACGTCTTAGATGTGGCAAAGCCTGGGATGAAAAGGCATGGAATGTTTAGTTGCATCCAGCGTAAGATTAGATGTCTTTGCATGTTGACAAAACTGGAAGATGACAAGAAATATCCACCAGCTTGCTCCTGGATAAATCAGAGACTATAATGAATTAGAAGGCAACTAAGTGATTTTCAGGTGGCTTGTGCTCTAAAGAAATTTGATATTAAGAGAGCTGCTGTTAGAAGGCACCAATTAGGCCAACCTGATCCAGGAAATCTCAAAGTGATTAAAAGAACAGCTTGGCATGGGTTTGTATTTAGAATTCTTTTATACACAGACTGCTTTCTGTTCACCCATTTTAAGAAATATATAGTTCCAACTGGACAATTAGGTATAGTGTGTGTGTGTGTGTGTGGCGGGGGGGGGGGTTAGATGGATCTATTACTTTGTTTTTGAGATCAATAGGCATTGAGCTGGAGTTCAATGAATGTCCGGAATCAGATGCCATCCTACTATTTAATAATACTGACAATAGTTAATATTTATTAATATTATTTAGTATCACATAACAAGCCCAATATTTTACACACATTAATGTAATCAACTTCACAATGAGCTTTTAAAAGAAGATAATATGGGTTAAGGAAGTTTGAAAATTCACTCAAAATAAAAGAGCTGGTATTTGACCTCAGACCTGCCTGTTCCTTGAAACTAATCTTTCTACAACAGTACCATAGTGCCATTCCGATTGGCTTCTTCCACTCATTGTATTCACTCAAACATGCACTCATTCTTTCAAACCATTTTTTAACAATCACTTTAAACATGATAGTTATTGAGGGATCTACAGAAAAGAGACCCAGTGCGTGTTCACACATTGCTTTCAGGATCAACCTTTTACTTACACTGGAATAATTGCCTCTTAGTCTCTAAGATTTCCCATAAGTAATCATGCCTTTCATAGGCTATAAGAATTTCACTACAAGGCAATGACAGACTTTAAGATACAAACAGACAAGTGAAAGCTAAGTTTAAAGGAATGATTATAACAACAACATTTGTTATTATTGCTATTAACATTTGATCTCTACTTACCCCAAGCCAGGACCTTTCCTGAGCATGTCACATGAATTGTTGCATTTAAACGGAATCCAACAAATCTTTGATAATTAGATGAAATCAAAGTTAAGGTCATTTAGCCAGATCTTCAATGACAAGGAAGATGGACTCAAGAAAAATTAGGACCAAAGATGTAATGGTGAACGGATTGACTCAGAAACCATGTTATATTTATGAGATAAAAGGGGAATGAATACTGCATGAATAAGTCAGTCTAGTGAAGAGGGTCAGATATTTCCATCCCCAAATATATTTCCTCTTCTAGTTCATATATATAGAACATTCTCTACCACAATTTCTTTCTCCTTTCACTTACCAATTCTCAACAGTGTGACTTGAGAGCTTATAGCTCTACTAAAGCTATTATCACAAATATCATTGACAATCTACTTTTTAAAAATCCAGTGTCCTTTCCTAAACTTCACTATCCTCACTATTTTTTAAGCAGTAGAGTCTGTTGATTATGCTTTGCTTCTTTGAACCATCTTCTCCAAAATGATTTTTTTTTTTAATCTTTGAGTCCTTCTTTTCTCCCATTACTTAGTTGCTTGTTTCCATCTCTGTTCCATCTTTCATGCCTTCATTCTATCTGGTAGCTCTCTCAGATTGCTTATCCACTGTTATTTCTTCAACTACCATTACTAGGAAAATGAATTTCAAATCTAGATTTCAAGCCATGAATTTATTCATATTCCAATACTGTCTGTTGGATATATTGTCTTAGATGGTACATCATTGCGAGTCAGGACAGGATAGGCTCTGCTGCACAACAAATAGACCTTGAGCACTAGTGACAGTATAAGAAGCTTCACTGCTGCTCATGTCACATCCTATGGAGGGCAGATTGCTTTCTTTCTTCCAAACAGTAACTCAACAGCCCATATCCTTCCCCTTTTAAACATGTGATATCCAGCCCAGCCCCAGATATAGAAGTGACATACCTTCCTTCCAAAGACATCCAATTGCCAAAACCTAGTCACACGATCCCAAGTGAAACACAATGAGACATAAATGCAGTCTATGTGTAGGCACAAGAGGAAACATAAATATTTTCTCTACCACAACAATCTCATTCAAGTGTAATCTAATTCAAATCTAATTTATCATTCTTCCAAAAGTCTAATTAACCAACTTTTTACAAACTATTTCCACTGCTTCTATATTACATTTTCTTGAGGATTTCAAGCTTAAAAACATGATCTTTAACATATAGTTTCACTTTATCTCTCATATAAAATGTGACAATTGATTTTTCCTCTTGTATACTCTTACTATTGCTTCCTTTAAAATGTCAATCATATGTTTTCAGTTTTGATGCCTTATACTAAGCATTCATACACTTCTGCTTGTATTTCTTCAAGCATCTCATTATGTTGTTAGAATAATTATAATATTTCCCTCCTCAGTATACCTGGTGCTGTCCTTGTGGAAATATTTTCCTAAAGCGTTGTTTCCATTATTCTCTCTCCTGCTTTGGTGACTTCCTATTTCTTTAAGCATCAAATACAGACACTCCTAAATCTCCAAGTATTGCATAATTTGATCCCATACCACCCAGATACCACTCAGATGACAACTTGATCGTCTGTTGATGTATTAGTCTGGTTTCTCCAGAGACAGAACACAATCCATAGCAAATCCACATCTACATTTCATCTAGATCTATAACTATGGAAGCTGCACTATCCCACCATCTGCAAGCTGGAGACCTAGGGAAGCTGGTGGTATAGTTTGAAGGCCTGAGAGTCAGAAAGTAGATGTTATAGAGTCCAGTCTGTATTTGAAGTCCTAAGAACCAGCAGTACTGAGGGCAGAAGATTGATGTCTCAGTTCAAGAAGTCAAGTAGAGATTACATTCACCCTTCCTCTGTCTTCCTCACACCCTTAATAGATGGATGGTGCCCACCCACACTTGGCACAGCCATCTCCTTCACTCACTCTTCTAGAGTGCTATTCTCTTCTAGAAATACCCAACAAGACACACTCAGAAATAATTTTTAACCAGTTATCTTGGCATATTCTGGTCTAGTCAGCTTGACACATAAAATTAACCATTACAACTGCTCTCCAACATTTCTCTGTAATCTAGACAGGGCATTTCCCTCAGAATCCCCCATGACCTCCCCAATCTCTATGCATATAAGCCATACTATGACTTGCCCTGTGATTTTTTCCTAGTCTAAAGAATACTGTTATTAACTCTCCAAATCCCATTGATGTTTTAATACCCAACTGCTGGTCTCTTCTTTTATAAAACATTCTTAGACCACTCCAGGCTATGCTAATCCCTTCACTTCCTGTACTCAGTGGAACACTTCCCTGCTTTTCCTTGTTTCATATTAGATTCTCCTCCTAAATTAGTATATCAGCATTTAATTCAGAGCTCAGTTTTCTCAAGATTTCAACTGTACATGTTCATTTGTGTCCTGTTTCTCTTCATCTCTTATAGCACTTAGTAGAGTGAGAATGATGTAGTGATTTGTAAATGAAATTGAAGTGTTGCAAAGTTCTGAAAGGTTATAATGAGAAGACACTAAGATGAGTTATTTGTTTCTGTAGCACATGTTTCCATGAACATTTTCAGCAATTATACCAGCTTTTTTATGGGATGTTGTCAGTAGCATATAAACATTTTACAGGACTCCTAAGAGTCCCCAATATCATGTAAGCAGTCTTACCATAAGCCTATAGTAAGATACTTAATCAACCCAAATTATTACATAACAATTTATTTAATATTAAGCATATGGGCTATATACAGATACTGGCAATGTTTAGTCAACTTCAGTCTCCAAAACCAATTCACTTCACCTACTTGCTTTATTTGGAGTTTGCATAGTCATTTTCCTGAAGATTTAGATCTCCCTTGAACTTACTCAGCTGTTCTCCTGGGTGTTTGTGTTGTGATCATGCTCAGCTATGGCTTTCAAATTTTGATGACTCATGTCATTATTTGAGATTGTTTTTATGTTTTCTTCAATGTATTGCTCCCTGTCAATGAATTCTTGATTGCCCAGCAGGGCTAGCAAGAATCAAATGCACTTTGCAGACAGTTGTCATTTTTCATTCTTCAAGTTCTTTCTATCTCTGGAGAATTATTTTCTGTGCCCATAGGCTTTACCTTGATGTATTCTGCCCCTGAGATCTCTAGCACCCTCTTTGGTACATTTTTATAAAAAGTCCAATAACACTCATTTCACTCTCAAATAAATACCTGATTAGGAAAACTTAAACCACCTGTTTCTCTAAGTGCATTCACCTAAGTTAGTTGAATACAACACAATGGCCCAAGATATGTACCAACACCATCTTTCGGTGCCATTTCTCATTGTCCCACGTGTGATGATCTGTTAGGACAGCTCATTTCCCTGTCATCTGCTTTATTTTGCATATTTTCCACATGGTCTGATGGAGATGTGGAGACTTTTACTAGAGCCCCTTTCCTACAGGGATATGGCTATTTGGTGAGTGATAAACTGGGAGAGACATTTAAGAAAAATCCTGTTTTCGGGATCTGTTTGAAATATCCACAGTATCTAGTGAGGCAGGAAGTCCAGAATTGAGTTCCTGTGCTGCTGCTGATGCTGTGAGACTGTGGACAAGCCAAGGAATCTCTCTAAACCTCAGGTTCCTTGTTTGTAAAGTGACAGAGTCAGACCACATGATTTCTGAGGTCCATTTGCTATCTTCTAAGCTGTAATTTTTTCATCATTGATATTCATTGTGATTTGTGAAGAGATGAGAATTTGGAGCAAAGCTTTTCATTTAAAGTCTGTGCTCAGAGGCGCATCTTCCCCGGGCACAGAGAATACTAATGGGGGGATTAAGATGTTTCAGAGGATGAGCTCCAGTGACCACCGGGAGCTTCCTTCTCCTTAGCTCCAGATCCAAGAATATTCTTATTCAGATCCATGGTTCATTCTTCAGAGTAAACATGGATAACAATAAGAACCAAAAAAAATTTTTTTTTTCCTGGAAGAAGTCAGGCATGTCACAGACTCAGCTTGCAGAGATGAATCACATGTTTATCAGCCCACCGGGAATATTTTCAACCATCTTTTCTCCCAGAGCCTGTCTGGAAAGGGAACAATTATCTTATTTGTGACTTGCTCTTTAAATTCTTTAAAGATGTCTGAAATTAGAAATGTGGCAAGAATGACTTTATTATTTAGAGGAAAACCTTGTTCCTATCCTAGAGAGAGCCAGCTCAAGCCATGGCTGATGATGCTGATTTCTAGCCCTTAGTGAGTTTTTCTCCAAAGCAATGGTCCTCAAGTATTAAGGAACATTCAGATTGTCTACAGGATTTGTTAAAATATGGATTTCTGTGCCCAAGTCCAACCATTCCAATTTAGTACGCCAGAGGTGGGATCCAAATAATTTCCAGCAAGCACTGAGGTGAGGTTATGACTGGTCAAATGGCCACACTTTGAGTGACTGAGCTACTGCATTTTGTCTACTGATTTTGCATATAAATGATGTTAATTAGATATTGACTAAATGGATAGGATTTACAGTAAACAAACAAAATATTTTCTATAATTGATCTTTCACTCTGCTACTCTTATCTCTAACATGATAGAAAAGATAAATAATAACTTTTTTTTTCTGTGAGACCCTAGCCGGTGGCCGGGGATCGAATTGGTGCTGTAGAGTCTGAGGGCAGCCTCGCAGCCCAG
The DNA here is from genome assembly GCF_964194135.1 of Talpa europaea. Classification (NCBI taxonomy): domain Eukaryota; kingdom Metazoa; phylum Chordata; class Mammalia; order Eulipotyphla; family Talpidae; genus Talpa; species Talpa europaea. The sequence continues at coordinate 114,086,016 of NC_140074.1, read as the reverse complement.
CACTCAACTGCTGCACCACAGGGGAGGCCCTAAATAATAACATGTTTTATTTATGTGGTTTTATGAAGAAGAAATGAGAAGATTTTCATGCCAGCATGTTCTATAATAAGTTTGAAATTTGACAATAAATTGGGCACTTGAATGAGGAGGTGAATCTAGACCAGGACTGTTTGGGCTCTGCTGTCCATACTGGGCACCTGCAGCCTGTAAACCAAAGGGGCCATGTTCGCAGTTGTTTCCAACTAAGGAAAAACGCATCTCAAATTCTAAATGCAAGTTTTAGAACATGCTTATTTATGAATTTGAAAGATGGAGTATCCTGATTAAAAACAGACTCCTTCTCACTGTCAGAGTAAGAATTTGGAGTCTTTTGGAGTCTCTGATTAGTCATAAGAATGGAAAGATTTTTGAAAGCCAAAAGTTTGAAAACCATTCTTTTATTTCTTTATTCTATACTTTAAAATGATGATTTGAGCAAAATTCAAAATCTAGAATTAGTCGTTATAGGGCAGACTTTTTCTTGGATTAGTTAAATTACCATTCAACATTCTGAACTTGAGGAATTATTCAGTGAACAAGGGTTAGAGTTGAGTAGCTGAGACATCAAAATGCAAATGTGATCAGCCCTTCTAACCTTGAGTCAAGTGAAGTGACAGAAAAGCATAAATAAATACTTCCAATACAATATGATAAGTGTTTGACTAAACCCAAATGCAGAGACCTCCCTGGGAAGAGAGAAGGGAGACATAGAGCAGGAAACATTTGAAACTGGACATCAAGCATGAGAAGAAGAGAAAATCCAGAGATTGGATTTTCAGTCTAAAATTCCAAGTGCCCAGAAATCAGAAATTATAGTAGCATGGAAGAGCAAATTCTCCTTAAAAGTGGTTAGAAATTTATGTGTCTGATTTTTCTACCAATTTCCCCCAGGTTTTGCTTGCCTGGTTTACCATGATTCTTTATAAGACTTGTACTGATTTTATATGGAAGTTTCATGGATAACATGTGAGTAGATGTCAATCAGCAAATAGTTTTTTAAAGGAGTTTTTAAAAAGGAAAAGAAAGGACAGACTAATAAAGGTTCTTTGTTGGTTTGCTTTTTCATGGCCGGTAGATAGCATTTTTATATTGCTTATTGTATGAAAAGTTCTTTTCATGACCAGCTCTAGTGAACATATTTTGGTCATTTGTCTGCTTTCTATATCCCAAATCATATTGTAGTGAAGCTTCAAAGCTGTTTCTATTATTTCTCTCTTAAGAACTTGACAGGCTGAGGGTTTACAGTACAGGCAGAACTGATGTGCATTTCACACGCATCATCTTGTGCAGAAAGGAAGAAGTAGCCTATCCTTTGATGGCCAGCTGACTGTATGCATATGTGCAAAAAAAAAAAAAAACTTTCTCTTATTCGCACATTGTCTAACCCTAATTATCTCCCTAAACCCCAAAGGTTTTTATTCTCTGGAGTTTGATAATCATTCAATGTTCTCAATTGTTCCTTTGACTTAGCTATACCATTGTCCTCTTACATCAGTTTTTACTTCAGGTGTCCAGATACATAATATCAATAACATTTTTAGATCTTCAAAAACTCAACTCTTCATGTTCATGAATTTCAAACATTTTAAAATTCTCTTATAAAAAGAAGGGTGACTGATACTCAGCACTTTCATGGTTTCAGTTAATTTTCATAGATATCTGTTTTGTAAATTTGGACAAATTTGGCATTTAATAGAAACCAATGTGTCCATTTCTTAAAAGTAAATTTTATGTCTTTAATCCTATATTAACTCATACCTCTGGATAAACTCGAATTTCAAATAGCTAAGATGGCCCCCAGGGTATTTAGGTAAGTATAAGTCTAACCCCACAGTGGGTAATGGGGAATGTCAAGATCTTATTTAAGGAGCTTCAATTTTCCTCCCTTTTCATATTGATCATCTGCCTAAATAACATAATTATGAAGCATAGTTCCAACCCGAAAACCAACACCCTATTTGAGATCTCTGATCCTGAAAAATGCTACTCATTGATTTACAGATTGTTGTTGACAATTCAAAAACAAATGCTTTAATAAAGCAAGTTGTTTTTGAATGTTAACATAATAACCATGATAGGCAGCTCTTTATAATCAGAGGCTAATCATTATTAATTCCTTTGACATTCAGTGCAGTGACATTAATTATAACAAATTCTTTCAGCAAACACCGAACACACAGTCCAGAGCTCTATAGCAAATGTGTTACTATTTGCAATTCATTGTTATATAGTCATTGGGAAATGTGACTGTATTATCCAATTTTGAGCATCTTATTAATCAAAGCAAATATCTTACTTTTCTGTAGATTAAATAAATCCTATTTTGGAAAAAACTGATAATTATGCCTGTTTTTAATCTTGGATTTTATGACTTTGAAATTTTGTGCAATCTCAAGAAAAAGTTTGTTTGTTTGTTTTTAATCTAGCCTTCCCTTCCTCCACCCAGATCTCGCCATTTGGCTTATGTATAGTTTTATGATTTGTGAAAATATTTTTAAGAAATATTTACTATATCTAGTAAACTGAATGGACAGTAACTGCATGAATCATTTCTTCACTTGTGAAATGCAGTTGTAGTATAAAACAAAATCAACTCACCAAAATATGAATAGTTCAATTGGTGGTAATTTATTTTGTCTCATGCATGCAGATGTCATATCATCACACTTAGCTATTTCTCTCCCTGATTGTTTTTGTTAGAAGTGTCTTATGTTGGGAACTAAGTTGGTAGGAGACATGCAGGCTTTGAAACCAGATGCTCCATTTTTTATTGCATGATCATGAGAAAATGTCAGTCTTCAATCTAATGGGAGGATCCATTTCAGGCATGTTGTGAGTATCAATCATAATGTCACTCAGAGCACATGGGATATGTTTGGCTGGTGATGAATAATCAGTGCTAACCTTTACTGAGTCTCAATTTGTGTCAGCAAAGCCAAGAGGCTTGCAAGTGTCATCTCATCTTCAGAACAGTCCATAAAGTAAAAATAATTCTTACCTTTGTTTTAGAGATAAAGCAAAAAAAAAATTGTTTATAGCTATTTTGCCCAGGGACACATAACTAATAAGTGATGAAAGAATCAGTACATTGGGGATTTGAACTCAGAATGTCTGATCCTAGAGCCTGTTTTCAAACTGAGTGTTGCTTTGATATTTTGTTATCCAGTGATTAATCTTATTATTAGATAGGTTTATGTACAGAACTTAGTTTTTAGGCAACACATTTCCTTTTAGGAATCCTGAAACGAGATCAAAGTATTGTTCTAGGAATCTTCTTCTCTACTCCCAAGCTGTTTTGAGTAATTTTTGGACTGTGATTTTTTTGGAGTAACTTGCGTAAAGTTTTTATGTTCTATTTTCCTTCTCCTGCTCCTTGTGCTCTTTCTCTTATCTCCATTTAAGCTTTATAGAGCTGGAGTTGATGAATAGGAATTTCAGTTTTTTAAGATGTCCCGCTTGATGTTTTGATAGGTATATACAAGGTGAAACAGTCACCCCAATCAAGCTGATTAATATATCGATCACCTTACTACTGCCTTTCCTTTTTTAATGGCGAGAACATTTAAGATCATGCTCTTATCACATTTCAAGTAGTAATACAATATTGTTAACTCTAATCAGCATGCTGTTAGATCTCCAGGACTTCTTCTTGCAGAACTGAAACTTTGTACCCTTTGAGCAGCATCTTCCAATTTCTCCCTCTTCTCTGCCCTGCTAACCACCACTCTATTCTCTGCTTCTGCGAATCTATTTTAGAATCCACGTATAACTGATTTCATGCAATTTTTATCTTCCTGTGTCTGACTTATCTTACTTAGCATAATGTCTTCCAGGTTCATCCGTGTTGTCACAAATAGCAAGATTTCCTTCTTTTTTAAGACAGTAATATTTCCTGGTATCTCTAGACTACATTTTTCTGTGCATTCATCCCTCGACAGACATTTAGGTTGTTTTCCTATCTTCATTCTTGTGAATAATGCTGCAGTGAACATGTACAGGTACTACAATGAGAGTGCAAGTTTCTCTCAAGATACTGAATTCATTTTCTGCAAATATATACACAAAGGTAGGATTGCTTCTATCTCACTATCATATGGTAGTTCTATTTTTAATTTATTGAGGAACTTCTATACTGTTTTCCATAGTGGCTGCACCGATTCACATTTCCACCACTAGTGCCTGAGATTCCCTTGACTCCACATACTTTTCAACACTTACCACCTATAACACAGAGCTGCCAGCATGTCCTGCTAAAATTAACATCATGCTGTGAGCCCAGAGTTATGCAGAGCTACCTACAGTAGAGACATTTGTTCTCTTTGGAGCATGGGTTTCTCATAACCACCTCCATCACTCTGCCACTTCTTGTCCCACTTTTAAGAGTGAAAGTAAAAGAGAAAGAGAATCAATAAAATAAAATAGGGTAAAAGATCACTCCATAAAATGACAATGATAAAAGAGTAAAAATATGCAGCTGTCATCAAAATGCACACACACACAAGTCCCATCTAGGTAAAACCAATTCAGATCAATGGAGCTACTCTCTGAATGCTGAAATGACTGAAAACAGAAAGAGATGTTCTGAGTTGGCTGCTTGCTCAGACACTTCTCATAGACGTCAGTAGAAGTTGCCTTTGGAAATCAAACTATTTGCCAGGCTGTTAGGATGGCATTCAATACTGAATGAAGACTCAGCCTTTAATACTTTGAACAAATTAAAGAATGAAGTCAAACTCAACTCAGATTAATAAGTGGAATAGAAACATCTTTATCTCATATTCCTTCCTTTGACCTGAATGAGTATACTCCTTAATTCCATCCAATGCCGTATAGGTCCCTCATTCAGAAGAGAGGAGCTGTGATTTGGCACTGGATTTGGACCCAAGATAACTATATGGCATGGAACTTTGCAGGCATTTCACAAGTGCTGGGCTCAATTTGCAAATCTTAAGAATGGAAGTCAGGCTGTGGTTAATCTTTGACTAGAAATTTACAGAATGATGAAGGTACAGAAAATTGAAGGACTGAAAACAAAACAAAAGACTTCTGTCTCTCTAGGGGTAATCCAAGCTTTCAGAGACAGGGGAATGCTGGAGGAAGCCACAGGACTGAAGAGTCTGTTCATGCGACAGAAAGCAACAATGAAACTTTAGTTGGCAGCCCACCTAAGATACTCATGAAACTCAATATTCTGTACTCCAGATCATGTCATCATGATATGGAAATGTTTTCCTATTCCTGGGGTCATAGCAAGGGAGGGTGCTTTCCTTTAACATGTTCCAAGTCAGAGGTTCCTTTCATTTCCCAAGGAAGTGCATCCCACAACTCTGAGATTCTATCAGGATCAGCTTTCCCGAGTTCTTGTCCAGAGGTCAGTCATGATTCAGTGTTAGCTTTTTGGTGAGCAGCTAGATGAACCCTTAAAAAACAAAAGTTGACTTATTTTATCCTCTTCTTGTTGTTTTCAAATTCTTCCCGTGATTCTATTTCTAGGTCCTTGTATAGCAGGGAAAGCCTTCCCCATGTCTTCTGAGCCCATCTCCAGTAGTATATTTGTCTGCATTCTTTTTCACCTACACTCAACTATTTGCAACCTCTTGCATGTCTCTGTGTCAACTCATGCTTCTATACGTGCTATATATTATTCCCCTTTAGAAAATTGTTCCCTCGTTTAATTACTGGTCGATTTTCAGCAATACCCTTAGCGTCACCATGGGACACTAAGGTCCTTTCCACAGGAAGAAGTGAGCCTTCCCTCTTTTGTTTCTCTGCTGTATGGGCAGAAATCACTGCATCTAAATATTTACCCTAATCATCTCAGTTTATGTGTCTGTCTTCCCTACTGTTCCGTAAGTTTCTTGAATGAAAGATTAGATCTGTATTGTTTTAAAGTGCAGTCATTAGAAAACAGCATGTACATTGCTTGGGCCCAAATCCAGGCTTACTAAATCAGATTAATTGTTGATGCAGAGAAAAGCTCTAGAATCTTCATTTCTAGCAATCACCATGTAATTCTTATGCAAACAAGTCTGAGCAGCACTAGTCTATGACTTATTTATTTCTCTATTCAGATTGCCTAGCATAGGGACTGCAAATAGGTATTGAATAAATAAACAAATGGTTGAAAAGATGAGTGGATGAATAAGCTTGTGTATATCCATATGTAATCCATGTGAGATGTGGAGAACTCCCTCCCTTAAAAGACTCGATGCAATTGATTCCAACTACAGATTTTGTGTTCTGTGGAATCTGAGGAATTTGCCTACATTTGCAGGGCATCTAGATGTTTTTATGGTCCCTGTTACTTCTCACTCTAGGATCAGTACATGTGTTTTCTGTTTTGTGCCACATCATCCCAGTCACAAAACTTGATCCTTCTACCAATTTCAACAGGAAACCCAGCCACATAGAGCATTTTGTAAGATTAGTAGATTTGCAGGAGATTATAAAGTTCATGGGGAAGACTCACATCATGGAACCTCTCCTTTCACTTCCTCTCTATTCAACAGCCCAAATTATCCCAAAATAGTTTTCATATTGAATGTAATGTAACTCTTCATTTCTCCTTGGTACCTACCCTCAAACTTACACAACTTGCCACTCGGGAGAATTATAGAGGCTGTTTGTTGCTCCTCTAAGAAGGTAGTTGGAAGTTTGTTTTCTCTTACAGATTTAATCCGCTCCCTCTTTTATACTTCTACAAATTCAGCAAGATTGATGGAGAGAAGTTGTCTTTGAATCACAGGGTTGAATTCCTTATTCTGTCCAAGGGTAGGCAGAAGGGGCACATGAGCAGCTTAAGTGTTAAGTCTTGCCTATAGACAGCACGGTCAGGAGCCCAAGACATGCTTTGGTGTTGGTAAGAAGAATGAGGAGGGGAAAAGACAAGAAAATAGCAAATCCCTGTCTTGTGTAACAGGATGCTGAGCCTTCTGTTCTATTTTCAACCCTCACTTCTTACACAGTCCTCTTCAATCCTTGTCAGCCTTCCCTTGCATTTGGCTGAAGTCAGAAGTTCAGAGCTGCACATCAAAAGTTGATGAGTCCAGACATTTAGTGGAAATCAGTTTACTCATCACTCTGACTGACTCTGTTTAATTCACAAAACCAGCAAGTCTGGCATACCACAGTCACATAGGTAATTTGGAACACATTACAGGAAAGCTAGTCTTGAGTTGGATCAGTTGTCATGGCAATATTGTGGGACACTGAGAAAGATGTGCATGGGCAAGCAATAGAAAGAAAAATTTCAATGCTTAAAATAAAACTGCATTGTTTTGTAGTATTATGATTACTATTGTGATTATCATTTTGTTCAATAAGGCATATGAACATTTCAGGGGTTAAATGTATTGGGTTAAATTTAGCTCTCTGATGCTGGGCAAAGTAACTTATTATTTAGGTTTCAGTTTCCTCATTTGTACAATGGGAATAATAACAATAATTAATTGAGAATATACTTTAATGATGTGAATATATGAAAAGCATCTAGCCCGGTGCTAACAAAGAAATGACTCCATCTCCACTCCCTTGTTCTTAATTGTCAGGTTATTTTGTATGTTATGGGCATCATCTATCATGTAGGGAGGCCTGTATGTAGATTTAGAGAGGCCCAGGGAGGAAAGGTGTGTGTTTGTGTGTGTGAGTGTGTGTTTACATGAACATGTGTGTATGCAGGTGCATGCACTGAAGCAAGAGGCTACCTTTTCCTTCATTCCAAAACATATTTGGAATGTGATACAGCAATGAGGTGACTATCATAGCTTATTTATTGTATATATGTTATTTATAATTTTCAAAGTGATTTTACATCCCTTATTTTACTGACCCTAAAATGTAACCCCGAGGTAGGTAAGGCAGGAGTTTTTCCCATTTTATAAATGAACACATTGAGGGGGCCAGTGCCTTTTCCAAGTTCATTCTTTAAGGGCATAACAGAGAAAACTCACTCAATCCATTTCCATCCAGTGAAAATTACAAGATCAAACAATATTTGTTTGAACAAAACCTAGTTTGGGTCTCCCTCCACCAATATTGTCAGATAGGTAGGGTCTCAAGGTCGCCTCTCCTTTCCTTTTCTTGAACAAGTATTCTTAGGAAAGGGGCATGTTCTTTTGAGTAGTGGTCGGCCTCTCTTTGCTGCACCAGACCTTCATGGTCTCCTTGAGGGCTGAGGGCTCCCCTGATGCACCATCCCCCCTTTTTGGAGTCAACTTTGGGAACCCTTTGCCTGATTTCTCAACGCCACTGCCAGAGACTTCCCTGTTGCTTATCTACTGCTGTGGAGCAAATTGCTGCGAATTTGCTTCTTCTGGGATGTCTCTAATGGTTGGAGCTAGAACACACAGCCAGGCCTGAGGTCAGCCTCCCTATCTCCTTCCTCTCTTTCTCTTTGTCTCCCTGTCTTGCCTCTTTTATGGCTAGTGTGGACTTTCTTACAGCAGGAGGAGGGGTATCCAGGACTCCTGACTCCAAGAGACAATTGGTAGAAGCTGTTCCTGTGCCCACAACCCAAACCCAACATAGCATCACTTACTATTGGTCAACGTAGCCCCACATCCTACCCAGATGCAAGAGAAGGAAAACATAGTCCACACCTCTAGGGGAAGGGATGTCCAAGAATTTGTGACAATCTTTAATTTGCAATATCACCTTTCTGAGATCCTCCCACTTGTTCCTTTCACTTCCTGCAGGTGTGTACTCACCATCAACAGGTTATCTTGGAAGCAGGTTTATCCTCAAGCTATAATTCCTTCATTTGTAATGCTAGATCCTTTGTCTCATGGTAAATGAATCATTTACAAAAAGTACCTGATAGTAAATTACATCTCATTTCCTAAAATGGTAAAAAAACTCTTCCCACAACCTGGGGTTGGGATTGACAGAGATTGAGGTAGATTGACCTTTTCCATGGAAACTTTTCCATGGAACTCTTTTAAATTTGTACAAGCAAGCCCCAACCTTCTGAATTTTTTCTGAAAAATTTTAACTAATTTTCATTCTCATTCTATCCTTTTGCTATCTAGAATGATCATGGGCATGATGGACTGAATGAATGAGTAAGTGAATCTATAATACTGAAAGGGGTGTACATCTGTCTCTTCTAACAAGGATCACATCAATTAATGGTATTAGGTTCTAAGGCTACTGTCTCTGTCAACATGGAAACCAAACCTACCCTCAGCATCTGAGCCTTTCAAAGTTTCCTAAAGGTGAAACATGGTAGTTCAGATGCAAGATTCTCCAGGCACAGGCTCCCAAAAAATGGCAGCTGGTGTTGTTTTCTCAACTATGAAAAGACTTTCAATGGCAGCTCACTGTGATAATGAAGTCATTGTTAATTCTTACGGGGGAACCCCTTGGGCAAATCTCTTTAAAGCACTAATTTCTGCAATAACTCAAATCAGACATCAAATTGTACTTTTCATAAAAATTCAATGAAACATCAAGCCAAAGGCAGGACAGATGTTGCCCTTGTGAAATGATCAGTGGATCTCTTGCTAAAAGTTCATTTATAGGTGCATCATTTTGTATAATATGCTTGTTAGTAATGCTCACAATGTCTAGCTAATGAACTGTTGGGGTAGTTTCTAAAACCCTGGCACCTGCATTTTTCACAAGCTCCTTAGGGGATTCTGTTATACACCAATGTTTGAGACTCCATCTATTAGATATACACACACACAATTACGCACAAAAAGTGCCTTTCCTCAAAACACAGAAGTCAAGAAGTTAAGAAAATGGGAGTGAGAAAGTGGGGAGGTTAATGAAAGTGAAGGCTGAAAAGAACAGTCTCTAATTAAGCTGTTCTATCCTATTTCCATTCTCTATATACCAGGATAGTTACTTTTCTAAACCACAATTGTAGTCATACTCTTCTACTAAAAAAAAGTTTTTAGTTTCTGATTACATGTGGAACAGTCTAGATTACTGATTACGGCTTTCAATTGGGATGCTTCCCACTTTCTCAGGCCAATTTTTTTTCACTTCTCTCATATCTTATTCTCATCACGCTGGGTATTTACCTTTTGCTAAACAAATTTCATATTTCTACACTTCTGTGCCTTTTTTTCTGGAATGCCCCTCTCTCAACTTGGATTAAGAGATATTCATACTTCAATGCAAAGCTAAATCTCAACTTATTGACCTTTCATGATACTATCTAACATTTCAAGAGACAAGATTAAGAAAATCTATCTTATAGGTCAATACGTGCAGTTTGGGGGGGTATATTTTGATGCAAGCTCATAGCTCTAAGGGATTACTTGGAAATAACATTATTGAAAGCTATCTGGCCCACAGATGCCACACAGGATTTTCTTTTTAGCTGAAGTAAATAGATAATATGTACCTTAAATTCCTATTTTATGATAAAGACTTTTAGGATTCAGAGTATAGATATTTAGATTCTAAATGGGTTAATGCTGTATTTTTTTACTAGAAAAATCATGTAGTTCTGCATCCATGAAACCACCTCCATGCAGTTTCAATGATGATAGAAGAAAATCAGGACTTTCTATTTTGTTCCCTACATCTCTTGATAAGAATTGTAAAACATATGTGAAAGTTGAAAGAACTGAATAGTGACCACCCATATACCTACCATCTGGATACTCTGATAGCATTTTGTTACATTTGCTTTATCACATCCTAATTCTTCTATCATCCCATCTGCCCATTCATTGATCCGTCTCACTTTCCATGCAGCTCAAAGTGCACTCCAGATCCGCTCCCTTGTTAATGCAGAATGTTAAGACTTCCATTTGAAAGCTTGGCAGTTCAAACAAATACATTTCCCTTCGATCAATAACATATACTATCTATACTATAATCTAAAACTGCATGTGGTTTGTACCTTGTCAGCATGGTTAAACTGAGTAATATTGAACAAGTTACCTTCTCCTATCAGGCCACATCACCAGAATGAATAATAACACTGATAGCTTAGGTGTTACAGAAATTCCATGCGTTAAGTGATTTGATACTATGCCATTATTATTTATTTGAGGTCAATATAAAAATTTGCTGGATAACCTATGTTTTGTCAGCTACTGCAGAGCTATGGTTAAAGTCAATTTCCTTAATATCGCTTCTTATCTCTAACCTATGAGTCAAGGGATGCTTGATTTGTATGAATAAGTAATGAATATTTAGAGACATGTTCACTTAAGTTACAGATTTGTTTAGTGGAGAAATAAGAACAGTGACACAGTAATAGCAGAGGAGAAGATGTGGGTAGGGTTTGTAAGTTGATGAATGATATTTAATGCCATGAAAATAATAACTGAAAGCACTAAGCTTTAAAAAAGTTAAAAGTAAGGATCTCTTGGGACTGGACAGGAGAGGGTTGTGGAAGGAAACTGGTAATTTTTACCATATGCTCTCCTATAATAATAATAATTTTTAATAATAATAATGATAATAAATCATTAGAATAACACCAATGTCATGCTTATTATCTTCCAAGAACTATTCTAAGCTCTTTACTTTTGTTATATTATTTCCTTAAGTATTATAATACATTTTATTTATTTTTCATTTCATCTTTATGAAAGGCCCATGAAGTAGACATTGTTGTCATTTTACAAATGTGGAAACTTATCTCAAAGCAAGATGAGTCTTTGAACCAAGAACTGTGTTCCAAATGGCTGAATCTTGGTAATATTTATTAAAGAAAAATTATCTATGAGACAAGATTTTTAGCCATTACTGGAAGGAACACTTTCTTTCTTTTAAGAAATCATGTAAGCTTTCTTTAATCAGATAATAAAACCCATGTAAGCTCGATATAAAGTCCCTTCCTTGCTTTGTTTTGGAAGTCCAGACATTAATATGTTGCTCAAATATTGTAATTGTTGGGGATCCGGGGACAATCCCCCCACCACTCTGAATTCTTCTGAGGCTGGATGAACAAATTAGCATCATGTTTGCAGGGTGAGGGGATGGTAGATGTTATGTATGGAGAATCTACTTAGCTGTAATATCTAAAGTAAATAGGGAAAATCAGGGCTTTACATCCTGTGCTAAGAGACCTGGGGCATCAAGGTGGGAAGAGGGATTTTTACACGACAAGGAGGAAATAACTTTATGCCAAAGCCTTCCTTTGGGATGTCTGCCCTGATAGGTTTCTTTGTTATAAAGGTTGTTTCTGGAGATATTTTTTAATCTAAATAGTCATTATTCTTTAAGTCATGGTATAACTTTTCCTGAGTCCACAGGGCCTCCATTGACCCTAGTTGCACATTCCAAGGTGACGTATCCTAGAAAAGGCCTCCTCTGGATATCTTGGGAAACATCTATCTGAACCCTTTTGGGGAGACCAATCCCACCTAATTATCCATTTCTTTTTATTGCTGATTTTTTATCTTTACCATGTGTACATTTGGTCAAAATATCCAAAGCCAATAAACAAGTAAACAGACAAATGTGACAATAAGCTATTCCTTTGCCCACTTTGTTTGTTTCTACTCTGATGATTTTATTTAAAATTCAACACTTAGGGCCTCCCCTGGTGGCGCAGCGGTTGATTGCTGGGCTGCGAAGCTGCCCACAGCCTCCGCAGCACCGGTTCAATCCCCGGCCGATGGCGAGGGTCCCACATGGCACAACAGACCTCTCCTGCTGTGCCCGCTGCTCCCCTCAGCAGTGTATGTCATCACTCTGCCTGTTCTGTTCCCGGCTCTGGCTCTGGTGAATTCTCTCACCCTCCTGAGCTTCTGACTGTACCCAGTGCTTGTATAAATAAATAAATAAAAATCTTTAGGAAAAAAAAAAAAGAACATTTGAAAAAAAAATAAATAAAATTCAACACCTTTTATAATTTCTGCATTGTTATGACTTCTGTAAAAATGCTCCCTGAGAATTTAAAATAGCCATCCAGCCATTCACTAATAAAAATTCATGTGGCGTTAAAAATGCAACATGAACATCTTTACTTAGGCTATATTAAAGTTGATACATCATTTGCTTTTCACTAATGAGGGATTTGCAAAACCAGTGAAAATCTGTGTGGAAACCCAGTGTGATCAAGTTGGTGCCTGTCTTTCTAAAAGTGTAAAGAGAGGATCATAGGGCTTACCTTTTCTCTTTGGACTAATGCTTCCTAGTATGAGAGTACTCATTTTATATGCTGAACTATCACTTTTGATTCTTTAGCCTTCTTGAATGAGTTTATCCTTTAGCATTTTAATGGGAAGCTCTGCCTCTTAAGGATGATGAAGATGTGACTCTGTTCACACAGCACTGGAGCTATAAGTAAAGTTGTAGAGGAACGAGGACCCAGAACCTGTAGAGCGAGGGGCATCCAACATCCGATCTCTGGTGTCAAGTAGCTCTCATTTCAAAATGGATCACTGTGTTAATGTAGGCTTTTGAAAAATCTTCTTAAGGAGTATATCGTATATTAAATATATGTGCCCTCTCCTTCCTGTCCAGAATTGATGGCTTTTACAGTCTCTGGAACCAAGGTCAACTGAGAAAATACTTGCACGCAAGCTAAGGAAATAGCCAAAAAATGTGGAGTTGCCACCTAAATCTATCTCAGAACAATCAAAGGTGAGGCCCAGTTAATACTATGGTACTGGTTCCCAGTGCAGCTGGAATGTAAGAGGTAGTAACTATGTCTGATTTCATGGGGCATTTGTACCTTGGCTAGGAATAGCAAGCTGTTGTTTCTGACATGATAAAAGGAGAGAATCTTAGAATAGTAAATGTTAAAAAAAAGATTTTGAAGTGACTGTTAAAATGATTGGTCTCTTTAACAAAGTATAGTTGAGGGCCTCCCTGGTGGCGCAAGGGGTTAAGCAACACACTATGCTGTAATTTGCAGCCTCTGCAGCATGAGTTCGAGCCCCAGCCGGCCAAAGAGAAACCCCATGGCAAAGCAGACCTCTCCTGTCTCGCCCACTGCTCCCCTCAGCAGTGTGTTTGAGTCTGACTGCCTGTTCTGTTCCCCACTCTGTCTCTGGTGAATCCTCTCACCCCCCACATCTCTGGCCTGTACCCCAGCTCTTGTACGCATAAATAAATAAATATTAAAAAAAGAAAGTGTAGTTGGTGGATAAATTGATTAATTAAACATTGTTTAGGAGACAGAATGAAATGGATGCTACTAAAGAAAAGTCATCTTGAGTGTTTGTTAGGAGGCCAGAAGACACATGTATAACATTTATACTTCTTCCTTTCTTGGGATATGAATTCTTTTGAATCCAAACAGTAGTTTTGCAAATTATGTTTGCTATTCCCATTTCACAGTTTAAGAAACCAAGACTCAGAAAAGTGGAATAATTTACTAAGTATACTCAGATAGGAAGTGTCAGAACCAAGGTTCCGTCTAACTTCTAAAACCATTCCTCTGGGCCTCCCTGGTGGCACAGGCAGTTGAGTGTAGTGCAGTGAAGCTGTCTGCAGCCCCTGCAATGTGGGTTCGATCCCGTCCAGCTGGCAAGACACCCACATGGCACAGCAGACCTCTCCTGTCTTGCCTGCTGCTCCCGCAGCTGCCTCTTCTGCTCCCTACTCTGTCTCTGGTGATTCCTCTCACCCCCCACACCTCTGGCCTGCACCCCCTTCTTGTATGATGAATCAATAAAAACATCTTAAAAAATTAAAAAAAAATTCCTCTTTGTGCTACACTGAAGGCTATAAATAGGACTGATTCATCTCTAAAAATAGAGATAACTCTTGCCTCATCAATTTATCCAAACTAGCAAGTACAAAAAGTAAAATAAAGTAAAATAACCTGGTGAAAACGATATCAGTTTAAGATGTTGGTTGATGGAGAGTGTATGCTAGTTGGTCTTTTGGTTTACTTACTTCAGTGGTGAAGAAAATGGCTACTGAGTACTAAATTATTTTTTTTTGTAGCCAAAGGACAAAGAAGTATTAATGTCTATGAATTCCTATATAAATAATAAATTTGGGTTTCATTCTAATACCAATGGAATTGCATTGTCTAGAAAGCAATGAATGAATTAATTGAATAGTATTAAGTGTTGAATTGAGAAGAGTCAAGACTTGAGTTATACATAAAGAAAAAAAGGCTTGACGTGGTGACAGTGTAGAGAAAATATGGGGTGGACAGGAAGAGAAACAGAGACATCAGTCAGTGGTTGTTGCTGTATACCAGGTGCCATGTGATGGGGGCATAGGTTATGGAAGATTAAGGGAGTAAAGTGGAGAGAAATGTGTGTTTGTGATACATATTATGGACATGAAGAACTGAAAGGTGCCCTGATAGATTATGTAGGTAATTAGAAAAGCAATGAAGAAGAAATGGCTTCTAGTTTTGACTTGAGCAACTGGATGGTGTTTCATTCATTAAGGTGGAAAATTTAGAATTGCCACAAGTTTGGATACAATGAATACACTATTGATTCTCAATTTACAGATGAAAAAGGTGAGCTATTTTACACCATAAAATACATCTAAGGACAGTGCATTCTTTGTGTAAAAACATGTATAAGAAGGGACTAGAAAATGCATAAATTAGGTTTCCACTGATAAGTCTATGGACAACTCTTGTGTGTTAAGTTGAAGGAAAGCCCTAATTAAGATTCCAAGCATCAGAAA
This sequence comes from Talpa europaea, assembly GCF_964194135.1. Taxonomy (NCBI): domain Eukaryota; kingdom Metazoa; phylum Chordata; class Mammalia; order Eulipotyphla; family Talpidae; genus Talpa; species Talpa europaea. Next base: position 114,070,407 of record NC_140074.1, on the reverse strand, counting down.
ATGATCACATCTTGGAAAATATCATGTTTTAGTTTATTACTAATAGTTTTGGAAAAGAGGGCATTTTATTAAAGTAGTTTCTTTCTTTCTTTTTTTAAGATTTATTTATTATTATACAAGAACTGGGGTACAGGCCAGAGGTGTGGGAGGGTGAGATGATTTACCAGAGACAGAGCGGGGAGCAGAACAGGCAGATGACCGATATACACTGCTGAGGGGAGCAGCAGGCAGGGCAGGAGAGGTCTGCTGTGCCATGTGGGGATCTCCCCGGCCACAGGGAATCAAACCCACACTGCAGAGGCTGTGGACAGCTTCACAGTGCTGCACTCAACCCGTGTGCCACCAGGGAGGCTGTAAAGTAGTTTCTTAAAACATAATTTTATTTGTCTATAAAAGGAAACTAATATCTGAATTTCTCCATGCAAGTCATCTAAGTTACAATTATTATTGACATCTTTTTTTATCCACCTTTATGAAAAACACTGTTCATTATAAAGGCTTAAAGAAGTTTGTAGAATGAATCACTATTTGCATATCTTTGCTTTCAAATATGCTGTAAGCTTTTGACAACAGGAGCAAATGATGATGTAGGTTTCTTAGAACCCATATGAGAATTAGGTATGATGAAAATAATGGAGATATTGGATTACAGAAAATAATGGTTATGAATTACAGCATTACAGTTTATCCTTTATTGTTTATCCTTGAGAAAAGTTTCTTAGCCTTGATGATCTTACACTTTTTCATCTGTAAACTATAGTGATAACAATAGCAATAATAATAATAATAATAATAATCCCTCTCACATGGTTGCTGTGAAGATTTAATAAGACAAATTTAGCAGAAGTCTAACACAATTCTTGAAATGCTCAATCCATGTTAGTTTCCCTTCCCTAAAGCATGGGTCTATAGACAGACTCAATAAATATTTGTCTAATAAATGAATGGTATTATCTTTAGAATATCATTACCATTAATTCCTAATGGATCTTGCATTTTGGGTCAAAAGGACACTCTGTCAACCCTTTCCTGTTTGGTGTTAATAGCTATATAGTGTCACAGATCACAAAACCATACTTAATGTTTGTTGCTATTATCAATCAGTACAGATGAACACAGCCCACAGAATATAATTGAGTCAGATTAATTTTAATAACTGAAAGTGAACATTAGCATTCATGGGAATGGGAATAAAATTGTCCCCATCACCAGCTAATTTACTGCTGCTGTTCATAAATTTTAAAACAGCTGACTCTGAATTTCCACCTGCATCTTTTAAAATGATCTTTCTATCTTCCCATTATTTTTTTAATAGACACTTAAGTAAAATTTCATCTCAGCTTGTACTTAAAGCTGCAAAGTAGCTGAAAAAGCTATTTTTCATTGAACTACTTGTGCCAATATTACTTAAATCTTGAGTGAGAAATTAAAGGAACTAAAAATAGTTACCCTAACTATTGTTTTGACATTTTATTTGGTAGAATTATTCTCCCCTTGAAATACTAGTTCATAAGAACTCATTACTAAATATTATCTCGTAAAGTATATACTATCTGAACTCTAGGTTTGAATTTTGTATGAGCAGAAATTTGAGAACTTTATAAACCTCTTTCTTCCCTAGAGGTGATTCTCTTCCAACTTAATCAGCAAAGACATTCAACTCTTCTCCTAGTTAAAAAAGGGGGGGGGGCTTGTATTTTAAAAGCAATTCCCCTACTTTCCCCCAGACACACACACACACACACACACACACACACACACACACATTACACACACAGTATACACACACACAGAGGTGGGGGGCATACTTGATCTCATGTATTAGGGGAAGAAAATATGCTGAGCTGGTCTATCTGGAACAAGAAATTTTTGTCCATGGAAGATCCTAGATTTTGCCCCAATCTGGTATTTCGCCCCAAAGTAGCTGACTTTTTTGAAGGAGGTAAATATATCTGGAGGATGTATTCTTAAGAATAGTTTAAAAATCTTTAAAATGCAGGCTAAATTAAAAATAAACAGTACAGAAAAATACTCTCAGGAAGGTAGGCATAGTATATCCATGCAATTAAGTTCTGCAAGGTTATTGGGGTGACCTCATGCCTTGATTCACCTGGGACAGTTGACTATCCCACAGTAATCACAGAAGGTCCTCAAATAAAATTTCATTCAATATGGTTTCATTCTGACATGATGAGAAAAAACAGCTCAGCCTATGTTGAACGAAAAAAATGCTATTCAAGGATCTGCTTTCGTTATACACATCTTTGTGCTTTAAAGTCTCTGTTTCCAAGAGCTTATTGACATTAGGTGACATCTGACCATAGTCACACAATTTTTCACTCTAAATGTTACAGGTCAGTGTGAGGGACACCCCAGAACCCCCAAAACTGCCCACTCTAAATGGGTTCTGCCACTACCACATCAAGACAAAACATACTCTAGTGCATAAGACCTTTAATGGAAAATAACTTTAGCACAATCAGTGTGTGATAAAGAGAAGAGAAAGAATATAGTTTCCAAATCAAACACCCAAAGTTACCCATCTCCTTGTGGGTAAATGGCCAACCAAAAACAGGGTTGGCCCAAAACAGGACCGCTGGGGACCAAAACCTTGCCACCAATCTGAGGTGTCTTCTGGTGGGGACTGATAGGAAAAGGGCAGAAGGGACCAGACAAGTCTGTAAGGTAAAGAGTAAAATCAAAATAATTTTCAAGATAAAGGTTGCCATTGTGTGCCTTTCTCACCCACGCCCCTGTCTCTTTCAAGTGTCTCCTCCCATGTCCCCCGAATCCCTGGTACAAGTCCAAGGCTGAGAAGCAAGTGCAGCTCCTTCACATGTCTCTCTGCTCCATGTGCCTCCTTCAGGCCTCCTTGGTTTCCTTCCTTCCTTTTCCGAGTCTTCTCTCAGTCTTCTCCTCCTCCCTGCTCAGCTCCACCCTTCATTGGGTAGGGCAGGGAACCCAGAAGCTCCCCTTTTCCTGGGGATTACCCTTGTTACATAAAGAGGCTCCAATTTGGATAATAAACAATATAGACAGGCTAGTAGACCATCTCAACACCAATCAGCACACCTGGCTAGTTTCCTGATTTTTTTTTCACTATGTCTATAATCCATTGAGTCTTTAAATGAGCACATTGTCTTATTCAGACATGGGAGAAACAATAAAAAAGCTCGTTAATGTGGAGGACACTAAAAGTGACTTGCAGACAAAGTGTGCTGTACAGTGAATACAGGTGGAAGAGATACATTGTGCATTTAAAAGTTTATGAAAAATGTCCAAATTTGGTGTCCCATCCAATCTGGAGTCATTTCTTTGCTAAGAAGAGTAGCAGGAGGTGAAAGAGGAATTACCATCCTTTGCTCCATGTCAGAATCTGACCTGTGATGAAACAACTGCAAATCTTTTTCTAAAGCTTTTGGTAAAGGAAACTATTTTTCAATGAGAGGAAGAAAACAGCCAGTTCCTATTAATAGAAAGGCAGATGATGAAAACCTCTACAAATTGAAGAGGACTTGCAAACAGCACTTAAATATTTAAGAAGCAATGAAAGCCCCAAGAGGTGGGTGAGGCTGGAGGAGAAGGAGACACGGAGGGATCCCCATCAGCGATTATTTTCTTGGGTAGAGGGTATCTTGTGAGAATCTCACTCTGTGATGACATTTGTGCTTTTCTTTAAATACTCCGTGTTCATCATGAAAGAGACTTGAAGAAAACTGGAGCAAACATTGCTTAGCAGGAGGAGGGAATGGTGGCAGGATTAGGGGTTCCAAAGTAGCACAGAAGCTTAAATTAATTTAGATCCAGGGAGAGAACCCAATGTTGGCCCCATGATGCTGCCACAGTGGGGGAGCAGAGAGAGGGAATGTTCTTACTGGTTTGCATTTAATTTTGAATCAGCATAGCTCAGAAGATTTCTGACCTTAAGGAAAGAGTCATGATGAAGTTAAACCAGTTCCTTAGAGAATATCAGAGTTATATTTAACAGGAACTGGTATTTTGGAATTTTAAAATTATAACATCTATGTGTAATTGCTCAGATTTGAGCCCCAAATGTCAGCTGGGGTGACTCTGACATCTAAGTAAGACTAGCTAACCCCTCATTCTATGATTTGTGAAAAGTCCAAGAGTCTCCCCATGAAAGCTGCAAGTGTCCAGGAAAATTCTTTTCTCAAGTTCACCTTGGATTTGAGTTCCTGCTTTTGTTCATCATCCTACGCATGTGCCTTTTCTCACACAAGTCCATGAGTAGGATCGGATTCAGTCCTTGTCCTTGTTAGAAGTGCATATACCCTATATGCACACACACAGCCCAACAATGCATGTGGAGAGAGAAAGGGAGGGAGGGAGGGGGAAAGGAGGGGGAGAGAGAGAGAGAGAGAGAGAGAGAGAGAGAGAGAGAGAGAGAGAGAGAGAGAGAGAGAGAGAGAGAGAATGTGTTTAGGACTCCTTTTGTGAATTTAAGCTTCAAAATTACTCTGCCCTAATTAAATTCTTATGCAATGTCTTATTCTCCATTACCCATCTGTGTGAGATGGAGATTTTATTTTACATTTTTTATTGTATTTCTCAGTCTTGCTCTGAATTCACAGAAGTTTTACATTTCCTATGACGGACAGCTAAATAATTCATATTCTAATTTAATGAATGGCTTATTATAATAAAGAGTCATTGAAATGAGAAAAACACTCCCATTATCTCTAGCAGTTATTCATATTTGAAGTAAATCTAAGCATTTTTATTATAGTTAAAACCTTAAAACGATGTTGTTCATTTGGCATTATTGAGCCAAGTTTTAGGCATTGGAGAAAGCTGGAGTAACTAAGATGCTGAATTCTGGAAAACTACTAATTCCTTATAACATTACATTTGTCTGTATGTTTAGAGATAGTTGGATTTAGAAAAAATGGAAAGAACTTAAGAAAACACTCAAATCAAAATATATATTCTTATGAGAAATAAAAAAAGACTAAGTACACTCAATGTTCCAGTAGTTTAAATATGGTCAGGTTGAAGTTTTTGTTTTTTTTCACATTTACTTATGGGAACAATAAATACACAGATTTGGCGGGGGAAATGAATGCATACACATCTGTATCCTCAAAACAAAGAAGCCTACAAAAGATAGAGGCAGTGGTTGACTGTGCTACAAGAAAAAACTATTATTTCCTTTATTCTCCATCTTCTGTCATTGAAATTCTTGCTTGGAAAACATTTTCATACCCATTTGTTCAAGACTTAGCACATCCTTAATCTTGGTGGCAAGTATCTGTGACTGGGCCTTTTCCTACGTGGACAACTGGTCCTTTATTCTTTGTCAACAATTTTTCATCTGAAAGTTTCCTGGGGGTGTTAACTCTAGACTAGAATTTAAGAGTAAAACAGAAGCAACAACTAGGAGCTTCCATAAATACAACTTTTCAGAGGGTTGCACAGACTCAGATTGAAAAAGACAGAAGGGCTGGAGGAAATTGTGTCCTACCCTGGCCCTAAAGCCTTTGACGCCATGTTGCTAACTGGTATCCAGTGGAATATCATCACCCATACGTGACCTCCAAAGCTTTGGTGTGTGTGTTTTCATCTCAAATTAATGTGTATATACTTTAAGTTATTTGTTTACTTGTCATTGTATTTCCAAGTTTAATTGATTGATTACATATCTATTATTTGTTCGCAACTTGGAAGGTAGGTAGAGTTCATTTAAATCATTCCTTTGATCTCAAGAGGTAGGAGCTATTCTCTTTATTACAAGCTCTTTACTTTCCTTTAGTTTAATTTCTCAATTTCAGTTATTGCTCATCCTTGTTCTTCTCCAAATCTTGTTACCAGAGGAGTTTCCAGATAGTGAATTCAATTAAGTGGGTGGTGGCAGAGGCATAAGATGGAGCTAATGTGACACATGTGTATTCATTTCAACATCATGTCAGCGTGATCTGAAAATTTCATATGTTGCTAACTCACAACTTTCAGACCATTAGTTTTCATCTGTTACGAATGCTAACACACAGCAATCTGATTTCACTTTGTGCTACATTTTGCCTCCTTTTTAGTCATTTAGTTTGTCTTGCTTGGGCACCCAAACAGTAGGGTGTGTCATATAATCACATGATGTAGGTTCACTTGATGTGGCAGGTTTGGATTCTCAGAAGCAGGCTCTGACATCAGATTCATGAACAAGAAGCTTATTTTTCTTTAAAAGATTTATTTTTATTTATTTGTGCATACAAGACTAGGTTATAGTTCTAGAGGTGTGGGAGGTGAGAGGATTCACTAGAGGCTGAGCAGGGAGCAGAACAGGTGAATCTACTGAAATATAGGGAGGGAGCAGTGGACAAAACAGGAGAGGTCTGCTGTGCCATGTGGGTTAGCTCCTTGGCTGGGGATTGAACTCAGGCCACAGTGGCTGTTGGTAGCTTGATAGTGCTAAGACTTAACCCCTGTGCCACCAGAGAGGTCACAACAGGAAGCTTATTATGGGATGTTCAGAGGTCATCACCATGGGGAGGGCAAGGGAGCTGCATTAGGCAGGAGAAACATCTATGCTGCCCTAGTAAAGGACTTAGTTGATCAACGGGGAATTCTGGAGCCTGGGATGGCTCTTCAAAGTTGTGCTAGTTGAGGCAAGAGGGCCAGGACTTTATATACCTATATAACTCAGGCACAGGATATGGAATTTCCTTGGAAGGCGACAGATCCCTAAGATAGCTTTGCAGTTATTTAAATACGTAGGATTTCTTGTGACACATTAAAAAACTTAGTAGAGGAATAGTTGTAAAACTTAGCTCAGAACCAACTGAAAAATAAATCTAACAAAAAGGAAAACCAGACAGATTTCTTCAGCTTCATACATTGAGACTCTGGTTTTGTTTTGGTACATCTGGAATTGGATATCAAAATACACACATGTAGATCTTGGTCTCAATCTCTATATTCCTCCTGTGATTCTTCTAGATTTTAATTCTTGGATAATCTTTTTTAAAAACCGGCTTTGTTGTTATTATTAGCAGAAAAAAATGTATAGCTATGAATCACTATTTATTTATTTATTTATTTATTTTTTATTTTTTTTTATAGAGGCATGTTTTATTTATTTATTCATTTATTTGTTTGTTTTTGTTTATACATGCACTGGGTACAGTCAGAAGCACGGGAGGGCGAGAGAATTCACCAGAGCCAGAGCGGGGAGCAGAGCAGGCAGAAGGACCGAAGTACACTGCTGAGGGGAGCAGCGGGCGGCAGGAGAGGTCTGCGCGCCATGTGGGACCCTCCTCTGGTGGCCGGGGAGCAGCTGGGGATCGAACCGGCGCCGCAGAGGCCGCGGGCAGCTTCGCAACCCAGCGCTCAACCGCTGTGCCACCGGGGAGGCCCTATTTATTTATTTATTTATTTATTTTGTGGGACCCCCGCTGGTGGCCGGGGATCGAACTGGCGCTGCAGAGGCTGCGTGCAGCCTCACAATCCAGCACTCAAACGCTGCACCACCAGGGGAGGCCCTGAATCACTATTTATTAACTGAAAATGAGAAAGACCAGATTATACAGAAGGAAGGTTGCTGCACTTTTCATTTGTTCTTACTCTTTGGCCTCTTTCCTTGGTTATATGCTTTTGAATTTGATGAATTTGCATTAGTCCTCAAGAACAATTGAAGACTCTTATTCTTGGTGCTGACTTAGTTACCTTCTTTGCTAGGTGCTGGAGAAAGGAAGTTCTATGATGACTCAGCCTACTGTTTTCACATTGACTTGTCTGCTATGTGCTTCTCCAAATATATTTGACAAAAGCTAATTTCTCTCCAAAGTGACACTCTTCAGTGGCAGCTCATGAATGATCCTGCTATTCTGTATACTAATTAGCACTTGGAATTGTTTACTTATTTATTAAGTAAATATTTATTGATTACCTGCTGTGTGCTAAGCACTAATTTAGGTGTTTGAACTAGATGAGTAAACAAAATAAGACATTCTTGCATACTGACAACAAACACTATGTAGAGCAAATAAGAAAACTCTATTGAACATTAGAAGATAATAAGTGCCTAATAAAGAGTAAGGAAAAAAAGAATAAGAGAGTAAGAGGAATCAGAAATGTCATAGGAGGAGGAATTAAGATAGTAATTTTATTTCTTTAATGTTGACCATCAAATGTATATTCTTTTTTTTTTTTATTAAGTTAGTTTATTTTGAAATGAAGTGTGGTGGTAATATAAACTGGTCTAGCTACTATAGAAAGTTGTATGGAGCTTCCTTAAAATACTAAAAATGGATCCAAGGTAGTAATGTTAAATAGGGGCATTCAGATCAGTCTTTGAGGTGACATTTGAACCGATTTGAAAAGGACTAAAGGAGCTATTTATCAAAGGTAGTCTATTCCAACTAGAGCTTGTGCAAATGTTTTATTTATTTAAAAATATAGTCAAACCTTAATTGCAAATATATAAAATATTATTCGCCTGCAATTTGGTCTTTGGCTGTTAGTTGCCAAAGCCTTGGGGATTTCCTAAATGTTGAGAGTGATAAAGGTGTCCATTGTTATGTTAATGGGGTCACTTTGGGACCACAACTAAGGATCAGCTGGTGGGCAGTGGAGCAAACCTTGAGGCTGGAGGGCTGGACCTCATAGCCCCGGCCTCCAAGGAGTAGAAGGGGGCTGAAGACGGAGTTCAGTAACCAATGGCGAATGAGTTAATTTCATTCCTATGTAATGAAATCTCCACAGAAGTCCCCAAAGGACGAACTTGGGAGAGGGAGATCTGGGGAGAGTGGTGTGCCTGGGCAGAATACAGACACTCTGTGTCCCTTCTCACATACTGAGCCCTGTGCATTTATTCTATTAGACTGTTCCTGAATGATATCCTTTTGTTATAAATTGATGGTCTAGTAAATAAAATATTGGAGTTCTCTGAGTCACTCTAGCTATTTAATCAAACCTAAGAAAAGGGTCATGGGAACCTCTGATGGATAACCAGTCAGTTAGAAGTTTAGGTAACAGCCTAGGCTTGAGACAGGATGAAGTGTGTGTGTGTGTGGGGGGGGGAGCGGTGGGTGTGGCAGTCTTGTGGGACTGAACCCTTCACCTGCAGAAACTGATTCTCTCTACAGGTAGAAGGTGTTAGAATTGAGTGGGATTTCAGGGCACTTAACTGGTGTTCCTAGAATTATTTGTTGGTGAGGGAAAACTTCACTCATTGGAAAATGGGTCTCAACATGGAAAAACCCAAAAAGGGGTTTCTCACTGATGACACACTTTGAAATGGATAACTCCTTGTTTGGGGGACTGTCCTGTGGTTTGTTTCCGCAATATCTCTTGTCTCTATATATTAGATACCTATAGTAGCCTTCCTCTCACAAGTTACCAGAGAAAATCATAAATTGCCTAATACCCCAGCGGGGAGGGAGAATGGAGGACTCAAATCACCCTGACCAATAACCATTGGTGTAAACTACAAGCTATAGAATCTCTATTATCTCAGCACCACCTGTCACATTGTCCAACATTGTAAGATGTTAACTCTGTCAGAGTCCTTCTTTCTATTATGTCTCAAAGGTCTGTTTACCTATCTCTGAGTAAATATTCTCTTAATTGTTATAACTTTGTGAGTCTTGTTATCAGCTAGGGGAAATTCTTCCCCCTTCTTTGAAATTAACTTGGCTATACCCTCTCCATATGCATTTTCAGACAAGCTGGTCACAGTCTATAAAAAACTGTGATGGGATTATGATAGGAATTCATTAAATTTATAGATTAATTTAGAGGGAATTGACACCTTTATGAAATTGATTCTTCCCATCCATGACCAAAAGTATCTCTCTCCATTTATTTAGGGCTTTTTTATGTCCTTCAATAAAGATATTATTCATTTTCTCCATATAGATCTTACACTTTTTTTGATAGATTTATTTCTGGCTATGTGATAGGTTCTATTGCTAGTGAATGGTGTCTTTAAAAACAATTATTACTTTTTCTTAATTGCTTTTACTAGTGCATAGGACAGTAATTAATTTTTGTGTCTTCAGTGCAACAATCTTGCTTATTACTTCTAATAATTTCCTATAGATTTCATTTAATAGCCCAGAAGGACAATCATCTAATCTGTGGAATATGAAATTTTTTTTCCTTTCAAATCCTATTCCCTGTTATTGCTTTTTGTTGTCTTTTTGCTTTGTTTAGCAGTATAGTGGGGATTTCTATTTTGTCCCTCATCTTAAAGTTGTTTATTCTAATATTTCACCTTAAATGCAATCATGCTCTAGCCTTTGGTAGACAACCTTTATCAGGTTTAGGATGACCCTCTTTGTTTGCAGCTTGCTCTGAGTTTTATCTCTCATGGGCATCATTAGATTTTATCCACTATCTGCTGTTGATACATTAATATGATCATGTGATTTTTCCTCCTTTAATCAATAAATACAATAACTACATTAATGGATTTTTCTAAAGTTAACCATTATTCCTAGAATAAACCCTACCTGTTCATGTGCTCAAGAAAGGAGAATAACCCCATCCTGCAAGTAAGGAAGTCTCTGACACATTTCTGGAGCCTCATCTGTAATGGAAATTGCCTTAGTGGAGGGTCCAGGTCCATAGAGATCTGAAACCCATTCAACTTGAAGTCTGTCTATTCAAATAAATAAGCAGATTTGTGAATATGGTTGAGATATAAAAGTGAATATTTAAAATTGATATACAGCCATAATAAATTGCAAATTTTATAAATCTTATAAATATCATAAATATCATAAAGTCTAGACAAGTACTTTAGTTGTGGAACATTTTATTTTATATTTTGTTATATTAAATTAAACATTAAAATGTTACATTTTGTTCATCAACTGTTTGATGACACACCACTAAAATACTTTCATTTTTGACAACTTATGGCCACACACTTTATGGCCACACACTTATGGGACAGTGACAAAAATATTCTTGATGTAGATTCTGGAGAAGCAATTCAGGCTTTCTTTTACCATGAACAATCAAAATCAGTTAAAAATATTGATATTGAGTATTCATAAAATGTGCAAATTCCCACATAAAACATCCTCTCTGTTTTATATTTCTGCTCATGTCTGTCGCTCTAAACAGCAGCATTCGGGTGAACTCTATTTTGCATGATTTCCGTAAAAATGCCCAGTGCATTTCTAAGTATATAAACTGCAATTTTAATATATTCATGATAAGAGAAAAACTCTGTTTTAAATAGGTATTAAGAAACAGATCCTCTGTTTACCATCTTGCACATGTGACCTTTGGAAGAAATCTCTACAGATTAACTTCTGATCCCACAAAATTCAAAATTAGTTTCTATTCCACTGCTCACATGCTACCCTGACTAAGAGCTGACTGGTATCTTCAGATTGTGATGCCACCTCTGTCCCTGACTTTCACATCATGTCACAGGATATCTACAGAGTGGGTAGGAGGAATCTTCTGGAAGCCATTGCTAACCCACTGGGATGCTTGGCAATAATTTAAACAAACACAGACATGACTGAATCACATAACTATATACCCCTAATGCAAAATAAATAAATATATCTCCAATTCAACTTCTCTGTAACTGGGATCCCAAAATACTCGCGACTCTATTATATCACCTAGCACAAGTGGTAGTCTGAGAAAAGCCGGTGGATGTGGAGAGACGTAGTGATCTCAACGATCACAGCAAACAGAGCTGACAACAAATTTTACAAAAATTATATGCTCATAGGCCACTGCTAGGTCCTCTTCCAGGGCCTTGAGAAGCACCTTTGTGAGAGGTGCCTGGAAGCTTGAGATGTATTAGCTTTATGGTTAACCCACCTCCAGCCACATAGCAGTCTGAAAATATAATGTATGACATTAGTTAGGATGTATGACATATTTTACAATGTGTTCCCCTTGCAGCCTTGTGAAGTGAGGACATACACTCAGCTTTTCACAGAACATTTACCTGCATACGGCTAATTAAAAAAAGACGCTCATAAATCCTCTCTCTGATAGAAAGCTTGCTCACTGAGACAAAGGCAAGGAAAATTAACATTAAGAAAGTGTCTAATAACTGAACTTTAATTTTCCTTCCTGCTGAAAATTTGCTTTCTTTTCCTATTGATAGAGTCAGTTATCCTTTTTCCAAGCTCACATAACTCCCAATGATACTGGATACTAATGAAATCCACACTATTAAATATCTTTGCATGTCATTGTGCATTTACTCATAGATGATGGCCAATAACGCTTTATAAGTGCTTTCATTTCCAAAGTGCTCATTTATATTTGTTTTTTATATGGAGGTCTTTGGAAATATTGAATAGATATTCTTGAACTTGCCCTCTATCAGCAAATAGTTCTTCTTGCTGAAAAAATCAAAGCATCTCTTCCACATTCTTCTCCCTAGAATATATTAAATTTCTAGGTATTATTGGTAAACTTGAACAAGGGACCCATTCAAAAGAACTCCCTCGTGTGCGCCCTTTCTGTGCATTTTTTCCATCTTTCCTTCTGCACTGGCCTCCTATGGGTATCTATAGTGTTCATTTTCTCTCATTCCAGTCTCAATTTGATTTTAGGAAAGATTCTGACAGACTCCTGTCCATTAACATCTTAGTTTTTTATAGTATTCTCTTTTTCTGATGGCATGTTTTTTATTGACATTTTTCCTAGGATTTGTGAAGTTTATAACACACACTCTCTCTCTCTCTCACATACATACACACACACACACACACACACACATCACCACCACTACCACAAAGAATAGTTATCTGTAAAAGTGCTCTGAATGAGGAAATAAATGTTGTTTCTAAATGCAACCATAAATCATTTAAAAATGAAGTAGTGTTGATTCATTAAAGAAACATTAAACAACAGAGAGACATCACTAAACAGAGGATAGGAAAAATAAAAACTCGAGAACAATAGTGAGGTAATCATAGCCTTTTAAAGTCAAAGGAAATTTAAAACAGCAGCAATGAATCAGCTCCATGCTAAAATGTTCAGAATACCTAAGATAAAAAAACCTTCTCAAATAAACTTCAAAATTAGAAAATTAAAGCAAATACCTGATGAACTGAATTAGCTTTGAGTCATTTTGAACCAAGACTGGTGAATGAGAATGCAGCTACCCTTTGTCCTAAGCATAAGGTTGTATAAATACCTGGCATTTTTAATAAGCATTCCAGCACTTTCCATCTGAGCATAAAAATGAATGCACCTATGAGGGGAAAATGCATTTACTACTCAAGTCAAATGCATATAACCCCAACAATAAATTTTCTGGAATAATCTACATCACAGTAATATAAGCAATTAATACAATTAAATTGTCATCAAATAGGGGGAAGATAACCCACATCTATTTCAACCAATCCAAGACCAAGAAGCAAGTGCAGTTTCTTCACATGTTTCTCTGTTCCAAGTACCTTCCCCAGGCCTCCCTTTTGCCCCCCATCTTTGCTCTTTCCTTCCTTCAATCTCCTCTCCAGCTTCTCCTCCTTCCTGCCCTGCTCCACCCTTCCTTGGGTAGGGCAGGGAAACTGGAACCTTCCCTTTCCCTGGGGACCACCCCGTTACAATACTTTCTCTAAGCTCTTGATTCCAGGGTTCAGATATTTTTACACTAAGGAAGACATTTCTCAGGGATATTTTTCCAATATTTACCTGAACACTGTGTATCTTGGGTTAAAGAGAAAGGGTGTCAATCTTTGGTCTAAAATCCCTTTAAGATAAAACAATATTTTCTTTTTTAATTAAAGATTTATTTTTATGCATACAAGAGCTGTGGTCTAAGCCAGAGGTGTGTGTGTTTGTGGGGGGATGGTGGTGGTGAGAGGATTCACCAGAGACAGAGTGGGGAACAGAACAAACAGATCTACTGAAATACACTGCTGAGGGGAGCAGCGGTGAGATAGGAGAGGTCTGCTGGGCCATGGGGGTTAGCTCCCTGGCTGGGACTGAACTCAGGCTGCATTGGGAGCAGATAGCTTGATAGTGCTGAGACTTGAACCCCCGGCCACTGGGGGCCACTTGAACCCCCGGCCACTTGAACCCCCGGCCCTGAATACTATAGCAAAACTAGTGAGCAATTACTCCCAGAAGATGTGAGTCAGTTTGTTTTACAAACTATGGTTTGTGTTCTTTAGCAGGATTTTTCTTGCAATAAGAACACAATAGGGATTTAGGTGAGAAGCAGAAGATTGGGTTCATCAAAGAAAGACGAAAAGAAAAGGAACACAAACATTACTTGAACACCGACTGTGAGCCCTTTAATGGGGGAGACAACCACTAAAGGTCACTTAAAGCTTTGGGATGCTAGTTAGCCCTGCAGTGAGTGAGTCAAAACGCTTGGATTCACGTTATAGTTTTTGTCCTTTACTAACTGAATAACCTTAGGCCAGCTACTTAGCCATTCAGAACCTCCATTTCCTCATTTGGAAAACAGTATTAATATTAATGCCTAAATTCATAGTTTTTCAAAATGAAAATTAAATAACGTATGGTCCACAATTGTCACCTTCAGAATCTGTTCGTGTGTATGGTATTTCATTACTATGAATGTATCATTACTCATTACTTATGTAAATTAGATTAGGAAACCGAGTCTCAAATAGGATGCCCAGGCCATTAGAAATTCAGGCTCACCTTCTCCCTGACTGCCTAGGTCTTTGTTTTGGAGGTTGAAGTGATGGGAAGCAGGGAGGAAGTATGTACATGTCAGAGGCAGAGAGGTGGGGCTTGGATTTTTGTGGAACCTTCCAAAACTGGATGATGACTGCAGGCCTCACTGTTCTGTAAGTACCGTGATTGCAGCTGCTCAGCCTCCCATTAGTGTTTAGTCTATTTCCCAGCCTTTGCCATTTCTAGGATTGCTTCCCACATGTCTCAATTTTTCTGATATCAGAAATGGCTTTGAAAAGTTATCCAATGGTGCTGTAACCTTGGTCATTCATCAGCTCTCAAGCATCCAAAGTGCTGCCTCCGTTGTTCAGCAACATTGAAGGAAGGGAATTCGCCCCTGGAGACTCGCTTTTGATTGTGATTACACCTTTAGTCATAGATATTGGCCTCATAAGAAAACTCCGCGTCACCTAGGCTGCCCCACAGTTTTCCATTATGGTGCCCAAGCTGTTCATTGAGATACAGCGAGGGTCTGGGAAATGCCATCCATCCCGGTCTTGTTTGACTTGAGAGGAAAAGCTGGTGTCTGAATTCCCCGTCTCTTGATGTCCACAAACCATACCCATCAATCTTTCTTCTCATCAGTTCTAGCAAAAATGACAGAGACAGACATGTTTCTCCTCACTTTTCAGTGGAGACAACTGAGCTGACTTTTAGATGCGTCACCTCTATCACATCACACAGCTAGAACAGAACCTCAGCTGGTTTGGTGATGAATGTTGGTGCTGCCTCTGACCTTGCTCTGAAAGGACAGTTTCCCGTTTTAACACAGTCCTTAGAAAACAGCTAAAATGAAGCATGAATGACTCAAACATTATTTTTTTTAATCTTTTATTTTATTTTATTTTTTTTATAGAGGCATGTTTTTATTTATTTATTTGTTTGTTTGTTTTGTTTATACATGCACTGGGTACAGTCAGAAGTGCGGGAGGGTGAGAGAATTCACCAGAGCCAGAGCGGGGAGCAGAGCAGGCAGAAGGACCGAAGTACACTGCTGAGGGGAGCAGCGGGCGGCAGGAGAGGTCTGCGCGCCATGTGGGACCCTCCTCCGGTGGCTGGGGAGCAGCCGGGGATCGAACTGGCGCCGCAGAGGCCGCGGGCAGCTTCGCAACCCAGCGCTCAACCGCTGCGCCACCGGGGAGGCCCTCAAATATTATTTTTTTAAGAGTTCACTTTCTCATTTACCATGAGAGAATCTCATTAAGCCAAAAAGCAAGTACTTGTGTCTGATGTTTTGGCTTCATGTCTTAACTGTATGAAGACTAAGAAAGAAATATCACCCAGTTATTAAACATTTAATAAATAGTTTCCTAGAAATTACTGCCATTGGTTAGCTTCTGTAAGCTGTAAAAAGTTCAGGGTAAATATCACTGGTGGAAGTATGTCTAAGTGTTCATCTCCAGTGTATTATTTTAATCAAGGCCACAAAATTTCAGAGTTTCCAGCTGATCAGTTTATAATATTAGGAGACTATGGTGATCAGTGAATATTCTTTCAGGGAAACTGGGGTCTTGCTTTGAGACAAATTCCTGTAAAATTGAACAACAGGCTTCTTTTAAACACACAAGATAGCGCTATAACAGAATACGTTGGTGTAAGTCTGCAGATAGAACAAAATCCTTAGTCACTTTAATGTTTCTAGGAATGATATAATGCTCTCCATTTCTTGAGGGTCAGTTATGTTAGGTTTTAGGACTGGTGAGGGGATAGAATACAAAAATGAACAGTAGAGATTCTGTAATATGTTAGAAAATGTGGGAAATCCTAGATGGTCCAGGTAGATATTTCTAGAAAGGCTGCCATTTTGTAAATATTGGAAGGGAGGAGCTACTTGGATGCACAGGGTCTCAGAAACTCTACATCAGAGATTCCATATATCCATTTGTCAGTGTTGCTGGGAGCGATATTCACAAAAACAATCAAGAAGTGACTTTAAAGACACCTGAAATGCCAGGTCTAGAGACTGTGTGAAGGTTTTTCCAAGTAACTCACAATTACTGGACTTTTCATGGAAGGGACGGATCATCAAGTCCTATGAGGAAGCAGGATTTTATAGAGGCCAAGTGATATCATAACCTGGCCAAAGAGTCCAAAAAGCTCTATTATCCTTATCACTGTCCCACATAAAGACATCATTAATATTTGTAATGTCTTAAAGTCCATTTTCGGAGTAGCATCAACTTGAGGGTCATGGGTGGTGACTGCATTAAAATCTCAGCTCACACATGATTTTCTTCCAGGGGTGGATAACCAAAGACAGTGCTAGTCTATCTGTACCATGGTGCACTATTTGGTCATTAAAAAGGAAGACTGTGCTGATACGTGTCACAACATGCAGGACCGTCCAAACTATGTCGTGCTAAGTGCTCTGATTCCAGACACTGAAGGCCACAATGTGTATGGGTCCCTTTCTATGAACTGTCCAGAACAGGCAAATCTATAGGCACAGAAAGTCACTGGGGGGCTGGGGCTGGGAGTGTGGAGAGAGCACAGACGAACACACATTTCCTTTGTGGGTGGTGGGATGAGATTGTTGTGATTATTGCAGATCTCTCTAAATAAGCTGAAAAACACAGACCTGTTGACCTAAATGGGTGAAATTTCATGGCATGTAAATTTTATCTCAAAAAAGCTGGTGTTTTTTTTTTTTTTTTTTAGCATGAGGGGGTCTTTGCAGAGAAAGAAAAGACCTAATGAATTCTGAAAGACATCAACATTAAGGGAGCACATGTCCTTGGTCAGGTTTTACACCACCTTATTTTCAGTAGAGAAAAAGAAAGTCTCAGGAGACTCCAACTTCACAGCCTCTGGGAAAGTCACTTCGGTTGTCACTAGAGGGCGCCCTGATGCCACTGCTGTTAGGGGCAACACCAGCTGCCTCTGGATTCCCTCTGGTGCTGTGAGCAGAGGACTCCGGACTCCAGCATACACCCTCACATAAGCTCTATGTGAGTAGCCATTCGAGGCTTGGGCTCTGTTGTGCAAATTGTTGGTTCTTTAATTTGTGAAGGAGGGTACTGGGAGGTAGGAGAATCTCTGAGAGCTCACACATTTATCACCTATTCACAGGGCTAGGGTGAGATTCTAGATGAAAACCAAACTTGGCGTATTCACCCAAGGCTGCAGTGTTAGTATCAGCTCTGGGATCTATTGGGGCTACAGGGGAATATGTTCTTACCCTGCTGGGTTCTTCTAAGGCTGAGTGAGCAAACAAATTAACATTAGATACATTAGTAGGAGAAAAAGACCACATTTAATAATATGCTTATGGATAATTTACATGACTATAAATTCAAATGTAAATGGGACAAGCTAAGAGATTATAGTCTGTGCTAAGAAATGGGATAGGGACTTGGGGCATCAGGGAGAGAGGAGGGTAACTTCATGTGACAAGGAGTGGATTCCCTCATGTGAGAAAACCTTGCCTGATGTCTGTCTTGCCTGAGGATAGGCTTCTCCAATAAGATCATCTCTGAGGATGTCCCTAAATCCAGGTATTCTTCCTGCTGTAAGTAATGATAATATTTTCTTCAGGGACTCACAGGCCTCTGATTGACCTTAGTTTCACATCCCAAGGTAACATGTACTGGAGAAGGCCTCCTCTGGACATTAGAAAAGTCTAGCTGAACCAGACTTTTTCCAGCCTACAGATCAAAATAAATAGGAACTCTAGAAAATTTCAGACTTTCCTGCACATTCACTGATGATGGAGACTGGGTCTCAGTGGGCCTGAGGCTATGGGAGAGTGGTCCACAGTGTCAGCAGACACAGCAAAGTGGACTCTCATCTACCGCCATGAGCGGAGACAGCCAGGTTGTGCAGGTATAGAATTGGGGACCAAGAGGAACTTATGTCAATGACCTGGTGAATGCAGAGGGAGAAGGCACTAAGCATTGACGGCAGATGGGCAGTGCAGACCTTGATGTCTAGCATTTGGTTGACACTTAGTATGCCAAATGAAAACTCATGAATTAAACCTAGAGGGTTAGCAATAGACTTTCAGAAAGACCAGAAGACTCAGTATGGAAGGCGTAGCATCAGAAATCATCCTTGTTCCATGATGATAAGTTTATCAAAGATCAGAGTGTGAGTCAAACTTTTGCGAGAGTTTTAAACTTGTAGAGTTTTAACTTTTGGGAGAGTTTTAAACTTAGAGAGTTGTAAGCCTAAATCAACTTACAACTTAGTATAGTGGGGTGAGAAAAATTTCTGTCTGCTCATAAGTTCTTCAGATAACCCAGGAAAAGACACGTTGTTAAAGGAAGGTGTTATTCACTGTGATTGAACAGCTAATGTCTCAAGAACTGGGGAAGAGGCCAGAGGTGTGGGGGGTGAGGGGATTCACCAGAGACAGAGTGGGGAACAGAACAGGCAGATTGACCAAAACACACTACTGAGGGGAGCAGCGGGCGAGTCAGGGGCGGTCTGCTGTGCCATGTGGGTTGCTTCCTGGCTAGGGATCGAACTTGAGCTGCAGTGGCTGTGGATAGCTTCATAGGTTGCATCTTAACCCCTTGCGCCATCAGGGAGGCCCCAGATGTCATACACTTTTATATCTGATGTATTATACTGTTTCTTTAAAGTTTCCAAATGTTTATAGAATATTTGCTATTAATATCCCTTTAATTTCATCAGAAACAGTTGGAATTAGAATTAAAATCCTAGGAGCAATGTCACCAACTCCAACACTAAGGAGGTGGTGGTGGGATTGACCAGGCTCCAGGCTCAACCACAGAGGTGCCCTCATCCTCCACAAACACGGAGTCCTCACCTGCAGGGAGCTTTCTGGGAGGTCGTTTATGACTTGCTAGCAGGGAGTCCTGTGTTTAGTGGTGTCGACCTTTGGTCTAGTGTACAAGAGGTTTACATTATTCCCATGTGCTATTGCTCTCATAAATTGAGGACTAGCTGTTTTATCAGTGCTGTCATTGTTGCTATTTCTCTTGGCTTCTCTGCTGGTAATTTAACTTATTTTGTTGGAAATTCACACACAAGTCCAAGGCAGAGAATCTGAGCTATGGCTTTGCCATTGCAGAGAAAAGTAGGAAAGGTTATATTCACTTGAATCACATTTCTCTTTTCTCTCTCTTTCTCTCTTTCTTCTTTCTTTCTTTCTTTCTTTCTTTCTTTCTTTCTTTCTTTCTTTCTTTCTTTCTTTCTTTCTTTCTTTCTTTCTTTCTTTCTTTCTTTCTTTCTTTCTTTCTTTCTTTCTTTCCTTCCTTCCTTCCTTCCTTCCTTCCTTCCTTCCTTCCTTCCTTCCTTCCTTCCTTCCTTCCTTCCTTCCTTCCTTCCTTTTTTTCTTTCTATCTTTCTCTCTGTCTCTGTCGCTCTCTCTCTCTAGCTCATAATATCATAATATCTGGCTTTAGAATCAGAGTAATATCATCCGTATAAAGTGACATGGGAATTGTCCCCTTCTATTGTCTGCAAAGATATGTGTGGAACTCATTTCTTTATTTCTCTGGGGTTATTTTATGGGTGTTAACTCACTGTTAACATCACAAATGATGTATAAGAAATTTGTTTTCCTTGAGGTGGAAATTCAAAGAGTGAAATAGAACCACTCAAATTCTTCACCATGTAGCACCTTACTCTCACTACTTAAAGTTCCCTTTGGTATCTTCACAGTATCAGCACAGTCATTCGCATCAGAGACAGCTCAGTTCAAATTCTAGCCTTGTTTTTGCTTTTTTCAGTAGATTTAAATCTTTATAGTCTTTTTAGGTTGTAGAAAAATGACACAGAAAACACAATGCTTCCCACTGATTCCTTTTCCATCCCTAAATTGTTCATTATTAACATCTGGCATTTGTTAGAAGTGAAATGCCAATGTCAACGCATAATTTTTAACTAGAACCCATAGTTCATTTGGGAGTTTATTTTTTGTTTTGTACAATTCTTTGGGTTTGGACAAATGTGTAGTGTCGTGAATGACTGAAATATGAGGTCGATTTTGTGTATTGCCAATTACTGTTTTCATACACATAGAATACAATTGAAAATATAACAGAAAGTTAACCATTAATAATATTGTTTTATAAAAAAAATAAGTTGTGCACAGATAGAGAGATACTCATACAATATGAATATTGAAGTGAAGGAAAAAGTATTTAAAATTTATCAGTTAAGACTAAAATAAGGCTAAAAGCTTTGCTAGTTTATAGATGTATGGTCAATTTCTGTAGTCTACGTGAATGAATACATGTTTATTCCAACTAGGGTGTAGAGAAAAATAAGATGGGTGGGTTTTGAAATAGTCTGGGTGATCCTCATGATAAAGTGAAGACATGAATTGGGCTTTGAGGGACAGATTAGGGGAGGTGAGGATGACCTTTGCACTTTAGAGAGACAGTGGAGTCAGTCAACGTTTTGCCTGTAGTGGAGCCAAAGGGGAAAGGATGGTCCAGATGGAGGAAACAGGGAGCCAGTGAAGATTGTGGTTGTGTTTCGACCTGAAAGGTAAAAGCAGAAGCACACTGTAGGTTAGAAAGAGTGGGGACAGGAAGACCTGCTCAATTTCTTCTCTATTGTATGAATAAGAGACTGAGCTGGTAAGAGCCTGAGTTAAGTTAATGGCAGAGAAATGAAAATCACAAACCATTCCAAAGGGTAATTGAACACCCTAAGCTCATCTCAATGCATATGACTGTGGGGCACCCCAGTTAAGTGAAGGAAGTGGACCCTTAAGCCTCCTTGCCTGCATTATCAGATGGCACAGGATATGGCGATTCCTCTGCTTCTATCTGGAGGGTCCCTCGTTGCGTCAGTGATTATGGACTCTGAGAAAATGAAGTAGGAGAACAGATGGGGATGAAGTGGGTTGGGTGGGGATGCAAGACTGAACTCCCATGTCTTTCTAGGGTCCTCTTCCCAAGCTGTCCTCCAGGTTTTATACCGTCAGGTAAATAAAAGACCCTCAGCTACAAAGAAACTGCCTGCCAATTTTATCATCATCCTGACATTCACTTTATTCCAGCAATGCAAGAGCTAGAGGGAACCTGACCATGTTCTAGCCTCATCATTTTATGTTACAGGGGAGGGAAAGGAAAGTGAGCCGTCCTCACAGGCAGAGTGCTGACAAGCACTCTGGAAACATTTTCTGAATGAAACAAATCTGATACTTAAATGGAGAAAGGGCTTGAACCCAGAACCTCTGATTTCTAGAGGACTCTGCCTTTTTGATCCCCCCTCAGCTGGCTCTTCTCAAACCCACTCATACCTTAGTAAATTTCTGACTTGAAACAGTGGGATGGCCCGGAGAAACCAGAGTTCATCCTGAGATTCATTGTGAATGTGATGCTGACTTTTTAGTAAAAGATGTGTGTTGGGGTGGGGAGGGGAGAGGGAAGACACATTACAGGAAGCCATGAAGTTAGATTCATCAAGATGTCAGAGTCCTAAAAATTTTGGACCTACTTGTGAAACACTGAAATAAAATAATTCACTGGGCGGGCCATAGGGGACAAAGTGTTGCAGAGAGGAGTAAGTGCTGACAGTGAGGAGAACAGAGGCTCCAGAATCCTTCAAGTCAGTGGTGCCCGGTTCTTACAGCTCCATTTGCCTCGCTGTGGCTTTTTTTATGTTGTTTTGGGGCTATTTTATTAAGCCCATGGATCCCTTAGACAGGTATATAGCAACAAGGTGAAATAAGCAGAGAAAAAATATTAGCCACACAATGGAGAGAATAAAGAAAAAGATTATCTTTTGTGGGGTGACTGGAAACCTTGGGTCTCTATATCAATGCCTGCTCCTTAATTTTCTTCTCAATTCCCAAAAGCTAAAATTATGGGCAATCAGAGGTCCCAAGAGAGGCTCTGCCGAGGGGCTGTGACTCTTCCTGGAGTGCTGAAAATCCCTGGACTGGTGGGGCAGGGGAAAAGGGTATGGGAAGGCAGGATTTATATTCCTGGGCCCTGAAATCAAACAGATCAAGGTTGAATCTTAATTCTGTGTTCTGGGGCCAATTCATCACCTCCTCATTCCATTTTCATTTCAGAAATAAAGATAATGATATGTTTCCTTCATACATCCTCTTAAGGATTAAGTCGGGTAAATCATGTGAAATGCTAAGCACAGTGTGGTGCCCCAGAGCAGAGAGCAAAAGGAAGCTTGTCACTATTACAGGGATTATTATTATTATTACTACTGGGGAATTTCCTGGAGCAGCTGTGGGGGTGGCACAGCGTGTGGCAGGGAGAATACACAGAGAACTTGAGCTCCTGAGCTGTGGATTTCTGCCTTGGCTCTAACACTTTCCAGGTGCATAACTGTGGGTCTTGGTTTCTTCATCTCCAAGTGGGGAAAAATTATGATAAAAGCCCCAGGGAGATGACGGACTGGAAAGAAAATTGTACATACAAAACTGTATTAGGGCTTCCCTGCTGGCGCAGCACTATGAAGTTATAGGCAGCCACTACAGCAAGAGTTCTATCCCCCACCAGAGAGGTGACCCACATGGCATGGCAGACCTCTCCTGTCTCACCTGCAGCTCCCCTCGGCAATGTTATTCAGTAGATCCACCTGTTCTGCTCCCCACTCTGTCTCTGGTGAATCCTCTCACTCCTACACCTCTAGCCTACACCCCAGCTCTTGTATGCATAAAAAAATAAATCTCTTTAAAAAAACTGCTGTATTATACATGTGAATAGTTTTTTGTTATTTGTAGCAAATCTGGTCAGTCCCCTCCCTTGCACCCCTAGCCCCTGTGCCTTCACACTCTGAAGTCAATGTCAGTGGACTATGGAAGAGTCAAAGTCTGCAAGGTCAAAGTGGATTCTGCCTTTTGATTTGCCCACGTTGTCATTTTGGCCAAGTTTATTGTCACTCATACATTCTCTCAGAGATGGAGGTTACTTACTGTCCTTATACCTTCATTTTCTAAAGTCTTCCACCTACAGGATCTAAATGACTTGGGGACACTGTCCCGCCCCCTATGAACCTTCTCCTGTTACATGGGAGGGGCCTCAGTTGCTCAGAAAAACCACAGGGATGAGGCTCCTTGAGAATATCACTCAATATGATATTGTTAGGTACTAGGCTGAGTAGTAGATCTCTGGAATTATCTCTTGGAAGCTAAAAATCCTGTACTGAATACTCAAAACTCATTAAAAGGGCAGATCTTAAGTGCTCATACCTTCAAAAATAATGATGATGATGATAAAAACTAAGGGGGAAGGAAGAAAGTTTGGGAGGTGATGGGTAAACCCATGACTTTGAGGGCGGTGATGGTTTCATGGGTATATGTGCATCCCTAAATTCATCACGTTATATACAGTAAGTATATCTAGCTTTTCACATATCAATCAAACCTCAATCAGGTGGCTCAATAGAAAAAAAAAAGAATGCCATGCTGTGTGGTGATCACAGCCGTGTGTGGCCTTAGTTCTTGATTGATTTGTGTGGTTTCCTCAAACACACAGATCTGTTTCTGGGTCCCTTGGAAAGGGAATAAAATTGAAGAAATTCTTTCTACCTGGGAGAAGAACCAAGACTGAGAGTCTTGTGCTCAACCTAGCATCCTGCCAGCCAAGGTGTACCTGTTGGCAAAGAGCCTCAGGCTGGGTTCCTCAGAGGCAGGTCTACCTGGGACTCACCTGTCTGAGAGTCTGGGTCTGGGAGCTTGAAGTGACTAAACACAAAAACTACCTTTGAGTAAAATTTCCAACATTCAAAATAATGGTGACTTTCAAAACACAGGCTGCTGTCGGCTAGTACTTTGTCCCTTGTTAACATACCCAGCGCGCTAGTTACCGCCAGGCTGAGTAGGGAGGACTCATCCTTTGTCATGTTCCCATAGGCATTCCTAGGTTAAAGGCAACAACAAAATGCTCCTCTTACATTCAGTTGCCAAATCGTATCACCCAATTTCATCAACTATGTAATTTATTTTAAATTTTTCTTCATGACAATAATAATCAATTGGGAATTATTAAACATGTGAAGTCACTGAGCGATGTGTTTTCCAACAACTTTCAAGGTGGGAACAGTCGTCCTGGGGATAATCTCTAGTTCTTAGTTGTCATTCTGATAAGCTTCTCAGTGTAAAGTCACACTCAGAATTGTTTAATTCCAAAGTCAATAACATTTCCATTAGGGTAAAGTGATTGTTTTCCAAATTTCAATCCATCTTTAAATGGCAAAAAATTGCCAGAGAATGTACTATGGGGAATATCAAAGTGGTTTTCTAACATACAATTTGAGTTGGTTCAATTGGAATAGACTTATAGACTCAATATATATCTACTTTGATGCAGGATGGGGCTGCTCATTTCCTACCACACATTTCATGGACTTTATTTGAAAAATAATTTTCACCTTAACTCTAGCCCATCGATTTTCCTCTTATGCTGTCTTCCTTTTTATTTTAAGCCTGAAAAGAATTTCTAGAAATGTTTATTGCTGGTAATTTTTTAAAAAGATTTATTTATTTATGCATACAAGAACTGGGGTTCAGACCAGAGGTGTGGCGGGGGGTGAGAGGATTCATGAGACAGAGTGGGGAGTAGAACAGGTAAACTGACTGAAGTATACTGCAGTGGGGAGCAGCGGACAAGACAAGAGAGGTCTGCTGCACCATGTGGGTGGTTCCCTGGCCAGCCAGGGATTGAACTCATGCTGCAGAGGCTGTGGATAGCTTCACAGTGCTGTGCTTAACCCCTTGCACCACCAGTGAGTCCCTATTGCTGGTATTTTTGCTGACTGACTCAGGGATGCTCAGGTACATATTGTGGTTGCAAATCAGATTCAAAGAAGTCTCATGTCTCCAGACCTTCTAATTGCTTTTTATCTGAGGCTTGTGATTCTTCCAATTCAGTGATAACACTGACCAGCTATTGTCATTCACAATAGAAAGTCAACTTTGATAAGTAGGTGTAAATTGTACCAAAGAACAAGGCTTCAGCCCTCATTAGGAAGCATAACTCATATTTAAATTAAATGGGTATGAAGGAATCTATGCAAAGCTTGTCACAGGGAAGATATGTGGTTGATATTAATTTCTTCATTTCTTTCGTTGAATTGCCTACTTTGCATCTCATGAGTATACATGGGTAAAAAGAAGAGTAGCTCAAGAAAAATAGTCTAAGGCATTCTGATATCCTCTAGATATCCTTAATACACTCTCAGAATTATTTAGATGGAGTGCAAATTCATTTTGCAGGGCCTTGTGACCAGAGACTATTCTACTCTGTTCCTTGGTTTTCACAAGTCATCTTTCAAGAGTCCTCAAAAACTTTTGTCTTTGAAAGCCATAGTTCCTGCAGCTATCTCTTGACAGTGGGATAAAAAGCAAAGGTGCTTTGAATCAATCTGTTACATTGGAAAGACACTAAGTCTTGAACATCTTGTTAAAATCCCAATTTGATCGCTTACCTGTTGTATGATCTTATCTCTTCCTGTATCCTATCTGTAACTGTAGGTATCTGTAAACTGTAGGTATCTTTATTTCCACCAGGCTTTCATTACAAAGATTTAAGTATATACACGCACATACATCCCTACATACATACACATGTATATATTGTCTATCATATATACATAGCTTACATCACACATACTCACACACACTGTCTATCATATATACATAGCTTACATCACACATACTCATACGCATGAGTACATGTGTATCATATAGAGATAGAGATATAGAGAGAGTTTTGCCCTGGTGGGGAGCTAGTGGAGGGGAGAGAGAGATAATGGTACGTAAGAGACTACTCAAAAATACCTGTTTCTCTCATTTTTCCTATTTGCTCTATAATGAGCTTTCTAGAAAATGGAAAAGAAATTCCCTCGACATGGCTCTTTGGACAAGAGATATTTGGACTATGGCCACAGACCCAAGAAATTACTTTGATTCCTCAGCTATACCCCACTCCCCACTCCCCCAGAGCCCAAACACTGCCTTCTTTGTCAAATTCTTCCTCCTGCTTATCCCACAGGTGGTAAAAGACAAGGAAAATCTTTTCAGATTTTACGATGATTTGTTTATCATGAAATAAGATAATCAGCAGAAATCTTAGCTTTTTTTTTGGGGGGGGGACGCTTATCCATCTACCCCATTAACAACTAGAAATCGTCTGTTTGGGGGGCAGATGATTATTGCTATGGGATAATTTTATTGTAGATGTTTTTTAATTTGAATGTTTCTTTCTAGTGTTTTAGTTTAATTAAATGGGCTATTTAGCCTTGTACCTGGATGTTTCCCTCACAGCCTCTGAGTCTCCAGAGGTCCAAAGTCTTCTTTCCACTTTGAAACCAGTATACACTAGGAGATGTTTATATTCCTCTTTCCAGGGTCTTTGTCTCCTCTCCCAAATCAAAGGTCAAAACAAATATACTTTTGATTTCTTGTATTTAAGAAGAAAAAAACAATTTTCTGACTTTCTACCAGTCCAGCTTTTCCCCAATCCAAGCCCCTGTTAAGTTTATGTGGTCAATGAATTAAAATTCTATTTCCCTTTCAGCTTGGCAAAAAAGGAACTTCCTTTTCCAATAGTCATTCAAACTGTTGGGAGGAGATTTCAATTCTCATATGCTACTTTTTGATATAACATGTAAGGCTCATTGGAAAGTGGCTTAACATTCTTCCAAGTTCAGGGAGAGAGAGCATATATGCTCTGCAAAAACCACGTATTAAAGTCCATGAGTTGTTGATATGTGTTGGGGAAGGCACTTAGATTCCCAGAAAGCCGGATCAAATCAACTTCTCTAAAAACAAGATATTAGCAGTAAATAGTTAGTGTAGGAGGTAGAGACAGCAACAGAGTGTTTACTACCAACCTAAAAATAAGAAAAATGAGTTTGCCCTTTGAGACTTAAACTATAAACTCAGCATATGATAGATCAGAGGTGATCTATTAAGGGTATAGTAAAGAAACAAAGTCTTCTTAATGTAGGGATTTTCTTCTTCCTGAACCTGATTAAACTTCCATCTTTCCTTTTTCTTTTTCTACCATAGTGTGATATAAATTTCAGGGCCACAATTGATAGACATCAGACAAAAAAAGTTCTCCACCCTTGGATTCCTATCAAGTGCAACACTAAGCAACAACTAGCTATTTCTGTACAACCTTTAGTCCCTTGGTTGAAGGAAATATCTTTGGTCCTTGGAGGCTTCTGAGACCAGAGCCTGTGCTGTTCTTTGATGTTTAGGTGGGACAAGGGAAGGCTTTGCCCCAGAGTCTCACCCCTGTAGGGAGCCCCAGGAGCTAGTTTCAGTAAATAAAGAATATGCTCTCATCCTTTTTATTATTTTCTCCAGGGCAGAATTTGTGGGTTTAGTGAAATCCAATTATAACTTCTTTTTGTGTCATTTAGTATACAAAGGGATAAATTTCACTGTAATCTGTGAAGATACATACATGTTAAGAAGGAGGATCTCTAAACAAAAAGGTTTAAAGAAATGATAAAGATGTTACTAATTCCCCCAGGAAAGTGTTACTTTGTTTTTACTTTTTTCTAATTATCTTTTTATAGAGCATTTTTAGGTTCATAGCAGACTCGAGATGAAGGTACAGAGATTTGCCTTATACCTCCTGCAAATGCATAACCCAGTGACACCTCTCAGCAGAGTGAAACCTTTGTTAGAGTTGATGAGCCTGTAGTAACACATCAGTTTCACCCAAAGTACATACTTTATATTAGGAGTCACATTGAGTGTCATATAATCTATGCTCTTGGGCACATATAAAATGACAAGTGTCCATCATTATTATACCATGGGCAGCAGTTTCACAGCCCTAAAATCCCTTCGCTCCCCACATTCAGCCCTCCCCTCAACCCCTGCAACTGTTGATGTTTGTGCTTTCTCCATAGATTTGACTTTTCAGAATTTCCTGTAGTGGGGATCATATAACTTTTCAGATTAGATTCCTTCACTTAGTAAGGTGCACTTAAGTTTCTTCCAAAAGTCTTTTTTTTTTAAAGATTTATTTATTTATGCATACAAGAGTTGGGGTACAGGCCAGAGATGCGGGGGGTGAGAGGACTCACCAGAGACAGAGTGGGGAACAGAACAGGCAGACTGACTGAAATACACTGCTGAGGGGAGCAGCGGGTGAGACAAGAGAGGTCTGGTTTGCCATGTGGGTTGCTCCCTGGCCAACTCGTGCTGCAGAGGCTGAAGATTGTTTCACAGTGTGGTTCTTACCCCCTTGCATCACCAGGGAGGCCCCAAAAGTCTTTTTGTAGCTTGATAGTACAGTTCTTTTTAACAGCGTGCAATATTCCAGTGTCTAATGTATCATGGTTTATTTACCCATTCACTTGCTGAGGACATCTTAGTTGCTCCTAAATTTTGGCAATTATGAATAAAACTGCTATAAACATCTAAATGTGCAGGTTTTTTGTGAGGACATATGTTTTTTAACTCTGGGCAAATATCAAGGAGCACAATTGCTATGTCATAGGGTAAAAACATATTTAGTTTTGTAAGAAACTGCTGAACTTTCTTCAAAAGTAACTGTCATATTTTGTTTTAAGCTGTTTTATTGAGATATAATTCACTGGTCATATAATTCCCCATTTAAACTACACAATTGAATGTATTCTTGGATCTATTATCCCAATAAATTCTGGAACATCATTACTCCCCCAAAGAAATCCCATCTTCCTGAGTTACCACCCTCTGATCCTCCAGTGTCCTCCAGCCCTAGGTAACCACTAATCTATATTCTATCTCCATAGATTGGACTATTCTGCACATTTCATAAAAAAAGAATATAACATATGGTCACTATGTAAATTGTAAATGACCTCTTTTACTTAGTGTAATGTGTTCAAGGTTCATCCATGTTGTCCTGTTACAGAGACATGTCCACAAATGGGGGAGGAACATCTTAGTACAGGGAATGGTGCCATTTTCCCCACCCCCATTTATGAGCAGTCACTTTGAATTACAAGTCCCAGCATGCCATGAATGGAGGGTGGCTGGAGTGAGGTAGATCTATAGCAGGGATGGAATGAAGGAGGAGGTATGGACATGTGGGGGAGAGATGCCTGGAAGAGAAATGTGGTCAATAAAGGGGGGAGGGGGCTGCTTGTGGTCCATGGAAGAGACAATGACAGATATTGTCTTGACTCATGGTGGATTATGTGGCACATTTTGAATTTTGGGTCTAACTTATCTAACTGATCTAACTCTCTGGGAAACCTTGTAGGAGTCTTTGTGTTCACTCCTAGAAGGTAGCTTAGACTTTTAGCAAGTTTTCAGTTTTCAGCCTTCCTGCTTTGAGTCAAACCTGTTTGGGGACGAATAAATTTTTGGAGTTTTTTGGGGAAAATATTATTTGAAATGCTCTCTCCTCTCCTCTCCTCTCTCTCTCTTTCTCTCTCTCTCTCCCCCCCTCTCCCCACAACAGTTCCACTAAATATCTTTCACAATAGAAAGATGCCTCCTTTGCCTTTAGGGCATGAACTCCCTAACAATTTGGGGTACACTTGGGTACCCCTCACCCATGGAATAATAGTCACATCTATCAATACATCATTGTTGCCAAATACCATTCCACTCTATGACTATGCTACTTTTTAAATATATTCATTAGTATGGATATTTGAGTTATTTCCAATTTTTATCTATTATGAAAAATGCTGCTTTGAATATTTGTGCACAAAATTTTGTATGGACATGTGTTTACATTTCTCTGGGGTATATATACAGGTGTGGAATGGCGAGATCATATGGCAACATTATGTTTAACTGTTTGAATAATTACCAGACATTTTTCAAAGTGACTCCACCATTATATATTCCAACTAGCAGTGTACAAAGTTTAAGTGTCATCTTTAGCAAAAAATGGTCAGACTCTACTAGTTCCAAATGTTTCTGTTAATTTGAAAACATATTAAATAGTGAGGCTAGGTTTCAGATTCCATTTGAGCCTTTTTCTGAGATTTCCCACAACTGGTTTATGCCAGAATAAGATTTCTCTATTACTGCAGTTGACTCTGGAACAACACAGGTTGGAACTGTGCAGGTAAACTTATAGGAAATTTTGTTCAATAAATATAAATATATTTTCTCTTCCTTATGATTTTTAATAGCATTTTCTTTCCTCTTACTTTATTATACAATGCAGTCTATAATACACATAACATACAAAATAAGCATTAATTGATTGTTTATGTTAGCAGTAAGGCTTCTAGTCAACAGCAGGCTATTAAGTTCTGAAGGAGTCAAAAGTTATGCATGCATTTTCTACTGTGTAGAGATCAATACCCTAACTCCTGTGCAGTTCAAGATCAGCTGTATAATTAAAAGTATTGTTTTTTTTTTTAAGATTTATTTATACAAGAACCGGGGTATAGGCCAGATTCGCGGGAGGGTGAGAGGATTCACCAGAGACAGAGCGGAGAACAAAACAGGCAGACTGACGAAATACACTGCTGAGGGGAGCAGTGGGTGCGACAGGAGATGTCTGCCGCACCATGTGTGACCCTCGCCTGCTGGCTGGGATTGAACCATCGCTGCAGAGGCTGCAGACAGCTTCATAGCACTGCGCTCAACCACCTGCACCACCAGGGGAGGCCCCTAAAAGTATTGTTAAAGACCAAATTTATTTGAGTAAATTTAGAGATCTAGTTGGCTTTATTAAATGATTGATGAATTAGGCAGCCTCCCATCTAGCAAAGTAGGAAGGTGTAATAAGGGGTCATACAAAATGGAAGATTTTTATAGCTACAAAGAGGGTGGGGCAAGTAAAAGGAAGATTATTAGCAAAAGAAAAAAAGATCATTTAGCTAAAGGAAAGAAAGATTATTTCAGGCTAAGCCACTGTCCCTCTGGTGAAAGCTGGGAAATATTATGCAGATGACCTTGCTGGTGCCAACTAGGAAACTCCAGATTGACTGATTTAAAATTCCACTCTTAGGAGAGGCTGAAACTGCATTTAGGTCAGTTGGTGTGACTTGGCACCAAGGACTCCATTTGGGGGCTGTTGTTTCTTTTTATAAACAGTATTAATATAATCCTTCAAAGACTTAGGCTACATCTTGAGGGGGTTGCTTGTGAATAGCATGCTAAGATCGGGTATCAATGAGGCAAATAACAGCTTTGAATGAGTTCAGCACTATTCAGAGAAGCAGATCAGCTGACAAGCCCACCAAAGTGTCTGACATATTCAGTAGAATTATTAAAATAATAGCTTGCTATAGACATGAAAATGTTTAATTTAAATATCTCCCTTGTTCTGTTTCTTTATTTCTTAAACAACAGAACACTAGGAAAAGTAAGTCAGTGTTTCATTCATGATAACACATTTAAATCACCAGGGAATCATAACAAACACCAGACCTCAGCCTACCCATGGATCAGTGCTTTTCAAATTTCAGTGCATGTAAGAATCACCTGAGGTGATGCTGAAGCCCTCGTGTTTCTAAAGAGCAGCAGGTACATGGTTGCTGGTGGTCAAAGGAGGACACTGAGGTTTCAAGACCTTGGACCAATGAAGTCAAAGCTTCTGGAGGTAGATTGGGGACCCACCATGCGTTTTAGATACTCTCTTGGTGATTGCAACATTAAAACTGATTTAAGAACCTCTGAGTTAGCTCCTCAGGGTTGAAGGGTATGTTTATGTTTTGACGGATACTGTTTTTGCAAATGCGTTATGGGAGGATAATTCATTTCCACTAGTCTGGGGTATCCCAGCACCCACTGTGGTGACAGAAGCATCTGAGTGGGCAATATTTGTTGAATGCATGAAAAAAACCTACTTACCTGGCAGCTCCTTTTACTTCCATTTCAAACAGCTAGCATGCAGTGTAATTTAAAATCAAGCTGTCTTAAGAGATTATGCTTTAATCAATTATATCATGACCCACTTTACCTGGTCCCCTCTCCCCCTGCCATGACCCCTCTTTTAGATAGGTGTGCTGCTCTGACAGTCAAATTCATGGGCCCGACCTCCTCGCCCCAGTCTGTGTATTCCTCTTGAGGAACTGATGCCTGCACTTCATCCTCTCTTCCTGCAGAGGCAGCATTTCCCAGATCTCAGGTTCGTGTCTGCTTGTTTCTAAGTGTCCTGCACAACTTATGCTCTCCTCCAACAGGCTCCTCTCCACCATTCCATCTCAGTGATGGCGGCAGCTCCTCTCTCTCTTTACATCTCTTTGCTGAATGTGGCACTAAGTGCCAGTGTGCCATGGACACCGAGTAGTGAACAGTCAAGTCCTCCATATTTCTCAGCACTCTTGCAGTTAGACAGGGCCTGAGACTTCTTTGACTCCTGGAGTACAGGCGGGGAATGAATCACTTTCAGGATAAAACATTTAAGAGTTGGAACTCTACCCTTTCTTTTTCCCTTTCACCTTAGTCACACATGTTACATGGCAGCCTAACAAATTCAAAACTGCCCAGATCACAGAGTTACTTCAAGCAGGATGGCTTCTCTAAAGACTGTGTCTGCCAACTCACATCAGAATTAACATGAGCAGGACATAACTGTTGTGCTACACAGAGGTTACAGGCCTAATCTTACTACAGCTCAGCTTGGTCCATTTCACATCATGGTGCATAACAATCTATCTGGTTGGCGACATTAAGCGTTAAGGTTCTAGTGAGTGTGTGATATAGATGAGGCTTTCCCTCTCTTTACTAACCATTTGACTTTGAACACATTAATTTGAGACATCCTCTCTCCATAATGTTCCTAGTAGCTTAACTTGTAATCCTTGATATTTATGGTAAAACCTGCATAGTCTCATGAAGACTGATGCACAGTTACAAGACTTACTGTCTTTGTGCTTATCAAGTTTCCTTATGTCTTTTAATGAATGCTGGCTTCTATACCCTCATTTCAAATTCTAAGGTATCCTTCTGATCAGAAAAATAGTTCCATTAATCAGATCATTTTTTACATTACTATGAATAGTATAGACCCTAATACAGTGCCTTAGAAATAGGTACAATTCTTTAGGCCTCCCTGGTAGCCTAGGGGTTAAATCACAGTGCTATTACAGCTACTGCCTGAGCTCCATCCCAGGCCAGGGTGATAACCCCCATATGGTGCAGCAGACCTCCCCTGTCTCGCCTGCTCCCCTTAGCAGTGTATTTCAGTGGATCTTCCTGTTCTGTCCTCACACTGTGTCTGGTAAATCCTCTGAACCCTTGCACTTGTGGCCTATACCCCAGTTCTTCTATGCCCCCCAAAAAGAGAAAGAATAATATGTGTTTCATATGTGTTTTTGGAATGAAAAATTCATAGTCATCTCTTCATTTGGATTATTTTCTTGTTTTATATTTATGCTCTACCTAATGCTTTGTTTATATAAAGAGCTGGCTAACCATTTAACTGGAATTGTCAAATATGACAATGATCAAATTGGGATACCTGGGGCATCAGGTATTTCCAGTAAGTCTCCATCTTTTTTTGACTGATGAATTTGTGCCAACATCATCTCAATGAGCCACTTAATTATTTTACTTCATGTTCCTCCCATATTCAGTATTTAGTCAGAACATTTCGGGATAGTAAGAATGGAAAGCAAACATTTAAGTCCTCTATTGTTAGTGTGGCTTATTTCTGAAAATTAACACTGTAGTTGTTAAATGTCAATGCAATCAATACCTAACTACCCTTCATAAGATTAATTCAACTCTTGGATAAATATCTATCTATGTATATATCTACCTACCTACCATCTAATCTATATCCATTTTGTCAAAAGAAATTAATCCTTCCTTAATGTTCACATTTGTCACAGGAAGATTTCGACAAAGAAAATATTATTCTTTTTGGGAGACAATTCACTGCACCTTTGGAATTTGAAGCTATTTGCAAATTATTGTGATTAATTGCTGGTGCAGCTGGAATTTCTTTGGTTATATATTTCTCATGTAACTGAAAAGAAGATATTTTCCCACCCATTTATCTACTGAATGGCCATTGCTCTGTTGACATGAACATCATAATTAGCAATTCAATATGTCTCCTCTATCTAGAATCAATTAATTATAGTATTTGGTAATGTGTTTTACTCCTCTTTGGGACAGTCTTTTGCTTGATGAATAGTGGTTTAAAACACATAAAACTTCCCTTTACTTGATGGGAAAAATAGTCAAAGCTTCTTTTCATGGCATATCAGGTCCTTTATAATTTGACTTTTTTTTCAAATAACATTTTAGTATTATTTCCTTTTATTCTCCTCTAAACAATTACACTTTCATCATTTTGAATTTCCTGGACCCCTGAATAGACTGTGTTCACATGTGTCTCTGGATATTTGTGTACCTGAAAAGAACTTGCCTGTCTACCTGGTTAAGGCATATTTACCCTCTGTATTAGCATAATCACACTTCCTATAAGAAGTATTTTTATATTTCCCAAGGAGATATTAATGACTCTCTCCTCCATTGTCCTTTACCACCA
Organism: Talpa europaea; assembly: GCF_964194135.1. Taxonomy (NCBI): domain Eukaryota; kingdom Metazoa; phylum Chordata; class Mammalia; order Eulipotyphla; family Talpidae; genus Talpa; species Talpa europaea. The sequence goes on along the minus strand of NC_140074.1, from coordinate 114,035,389 downwards.
CATATCTCTCTCTATTATGGCAATTTTCACTTTGTTCCATTGTTTACCTTTGTATGACTATTTCTTCCTAGACTGGGAGATCTTTGAAGATGGGTTTCTATTGACTCCATCTGTTAAAAATGTAACTGAAGGGTGTCCAAAAACACAAGTTTTTAGAATGACTTTAGCATAGCAGGCTGAGTCTGTTACAGAATATTTATTAAATGTCAGATATTCTGCAAGGAAGTAAAAAGATTAGCAAGCCATGATTTAAGTCCTTCACATTCTAGAGCAGAAGACAGGCAGAAAAGTAGATAGAGAAATGGTGATGGATGGATGGATGGCTAGATAACAGACAGAGAGACACTTCTGGAATGAAATAAGGTGTGCACAAACTGCAGCAGTAGCCCAGGAAGCATTGTGCCTAGATTTGCACAAAAGATTTCATAGAGAAAATAACATTTGAATTGAGTCTTGGATGGTATATCTCTTCTTCCAGAAGGAGAGGGGAAACGAAGAAAGAGATGCTCAAAAAAATCAGAATTCACATAAAATTACAAACAAGAGTAGTTCGTGGTATATAACTATTGGTGGTGAACTGTGTGATATTTAGCTCGGTTTTGGCAATAGTAGGTGTTCAATAGACGTGGGATGAACAAGTGTAGGCTGATTAGTCAGTGATAGGACAGGTATGTGGAAGGTATTTGAGAACTCATTTAAAGGGTTTTAATATGTCCAGGTAAGGAGCTAATACTTCATTCAAACTTAAAAACAAACAAACAAACAAACAAACAAACAAACAAACAAACAAACAAACAGGATTTCCCAGTAGTTAAGCCTAATCACTAGCCAGACTGTGGAGTTTGAGTGCTTTTTCCATCCATACCAGTTTTGTAGGGAAATCTAAACTTCAGTCTCTTTGTTGATTAAATGGGGTTTATAATTATACTTACTTTGTAGAGCTGTTGTGAGGACTAGCATTAAAGCACTTAGGACAGAACATCATATAATGAGTCCTCAGTAGAGACTAACTGTATTATTCTTAGCTCTTTATATCCTGAAGTATCTTAAAGAATTGCAAGGGAAGGCCTCCCCTAGTGGTGTGGCTGGTTGAGTGCCACACTGTGAGGCTATCTTCAGCCTCTGCAATGCAGGTTCAATCCGGGCCAGCCGGCGAGGGTCACACATGGTGTGGTAGACCTCTCCTGTTCACGCCCGCTGCTCCCCTCAGTAATGTGTTTTGTCAGTCTGCCTGTTCTGTTCCCCACTCTGTCTCTGGTGAATCCTGTCACCCTCCCATCCATCTGGCCTGTACCCTGGTTCTTGTGTAAAATAAATAAAATAAATCTTAAAAAAAAAAAAAAAAAGAATTGCAAGGGAGAGAGTGACAAGAACAGATTTTGTCTCCCCAAGATGCTACAGGGCTTTGGGCCTGCCTGGGCCCATAGAAAGTCATCTTTTTGATGTTTTCTGACTTCTTGATAAGAGTGAAAAAAATAAACCTTCACGACTTCATGAAAAACACTGGTGATTTCAAAGAGAGACCAGAGGCATGGAAAAAGTATCATTCAAGGCCAGGGACTAGATAATGATATATAGCATGGCTTGCAGAGATGGTTTTAACCCTGGAGTAGGAAAACATAGTTTGGTAATAGGACTGAAGTAGGACCCTTCGGAATGAGAGTTAGAAAGGCTAGTATTAAAATATCAAGTTTAGCCAGGGTATTGGAGAATAGGCAAGGGGAACTAGAAAAAATGAAACATGGACAAATGGCCAATGATAGTTACCAGAGAAAGAAAATACATTAAAATGTATAATTATCTCACTCCCTGTCCACCTCTAACCCTTTTAAATCAGCTCCATGCTCTCTGGACACTCTCTTTAGGGTAAGTGCAGTCCTGGCAGGAGAGGTTTTGGCCTGAAGCCTGATTCAGAATGGGATGGAGAAGAAATGGAAGGCAGGTAGGGAGATTTATCTTCCTTCCTTCCTTCCTTCCTTCCTTCCTTCCTTCCTTCCTTCCTTCCTTCCTTCCTTCCTTCCTTCCTTCCTTCCTTCCTTCCTTCCTTCCTTCCTTCCTTCCTTTCTTTCTTTCTTTCCTTTCTTTCCTGTCCTTCCTTTCTTCCTTTCTTTCAATTTATTTATTAATTTATTCAAGCACTGGGTACAGTCAGAAGTGCAGGAGGGTGAGAGAAATCACCAGAGCCAGAGTGGGGTACAGAACAGGCAGACTGATGAAATACATTGCTGAGGGAAGCAGCTGGTGCCGCAGGAGAGGTCTGCGTGCCATGTGGGACTCTCGCCGGCAGCCAGGGATTGAACTGGCACTGCAGAGGCTGCGGGCAGCTTCGCAGCCCTGTGCTCAACCGCTGCACCACCAGGGGAGGCCCAGGCATGGAACTTTCTAATTGAACTTTCTGTAACTTTTACTTGCATTATTTGTTTGTTGCACTTCTACCACTCAGTTGGTGTTTGGAAGGTAAATAAAAGCCACTATTCCTAACAACAATTCTTTGACACCCATGAACCCCGTTGCACATCAGTGTGACCTAGTTATAGGAATTAACAACTCAGGCACAGCAAAGAGGAGAATAGCACTTGGGAGTCACGATGTCTAGGATCTTCTTTGAAAGTTTTGTGCGATATAAATATGTGATCTGTGAAAAAGTGATAACATCGGTCACAATAGATAGAAACCATGACTTGAGTAGAATGAGATCAGTGTTTTCACTGTGGGACTTTGCCGACGTTCAGTATGCCCATGTTCTTTATTAACCTCCCAGAGGGAAGATCTAGGCAGAGAGAAAGATGGCAGGATATATTGATAAAATAAAAAGTTTTGCTCTCAATGTGGCCAATCTAAGTGAGAGAGATAGAGAAGTAATTCAACTAGACCTGTACTTTCTCAACATTTCTGTGGAGTGGAATATCCTACTCATCACTTACCCACTTTACTTAGGCCACCTCTCTTTCTCAATGCCAAAGCCAAACCACTGTCCTTATCTTACGGGTATTTACTTCCTGTGTGGCTTGTGACATCAAGAATTGGCTAAATACTTAATCAGACTCCTAAGTATGCAAGGGGGCAGCTCACTGTTACACTGTGACCTATATTTCATGATCAATTCTGTCTTAGCCCTCTCAATGACAGTTCTATCTCCCAGGTACAATGCTAGCCACAAGATAAAGACATGGGCTGTTTCTTTCAAGTGCTTAGAAATCCCACCACCAGAGACACTAGAACAGGAAAAAAATCTTATCTCTCATTATGCTCAATCCCTTAATTTTATAGCAGAGTTTTACTAAAATAAATAGCCCTAGACATAACCGTCATGTACTGTTGCCCAAGGTGTGCACTGCATAACTGCAAGTTTCACAAGAATAGCATCCCCTGAAATAATATTTATAACCCTCAATCATAGCCCTAAGATATGACAGTGTTCCAGTTATTTTCCCCTAGAAAAAGTAACTGCATGTGAAGAGGCTAAAAATAACGCTAAAATATAATAATTAAAAATCTTGAAAGCTGGGGCCTCCCTGGTGGTGCAGGTGGTTGAACGCAGTGCTGTGAAGCTGTCCACAGCCTTTGCAGTGCGGGTTCGATCTCGACTGGCCACAGAGATACCCCCACGGTGCCACAGACCTCTCCTGCTTCGCCCACCACTGCCCTCAGCAGTGTGTTTTGGTCAATCTGCCTGTTCTGTTCACCGCTCTGTCTCTGGTGAATCCTCTCACCCCCCCGCACATCTGGCCTGTACCCCAGTTCTTGCATAAATAAAAATCTTTAAAAAAAAATCTTGAAACCTGAAGGGATTTACAAAAAAAACACAATATTCCATTATAAAATAAATTACTAGGATGAACATGTTTATAAGCCACTAGTAAAACCCTAATATCAATACTTCACCTTCTTTAGCAAGTGATTAAAACCTAATAATAAAGAGAGGGCAGGGGCAGAAGAACAGCCCTGAGTTCAACTGAGGTGCTTCGAAAGAGGATGGATGCACAGGAAATAAATTCTCAGAGAATACCTAATGGAAACCAGATGTCAGCATAGCAATGAAATGCACGCACACACACATGCACACACACACACACACAAACTTCAGTTTATATAAATTCCTTGGTGAGTCATCTCATGCTGTTTGCTAAGTTGCAAAAGGAGTGACCCAAGTACTTCAGTTTTATAGATAAGAAAATTGAGGAAGAGGAAGTTTTAATGTGTTTTCTGACTCCTCTTGGGAGTTGATTTCCAGAATGTCTAAGTAGGCAGTATCACCATTAAATCTGAGTCCCATGACTGCTCCAGCTTTGTGATCTGTCCTCCCTTGGCTTGCTGCAGTGCTCAAAGCATATTTACATAGCTCCCAGGAATAGCAGCTCTGTTCCCCATCCCAAGTTTGACTTCAACCTGAGTTGGTGGCAGGGGTCTCACAGCAATGCCATCGTTTCTTTTCTTCCTAGACAGGATAAATGATTGTCGTGGGAGTAAGAGGGGTGACCTCTCTCACCCATCATTTGAGGATCTCAGCTTTTAGTTCCTGTAAGCTGTTTTTTCATGCCTATTAAGCCCAAACCCATTAGTATCCTACAAGGTCCAAAAGGCTATTTTAGCCAAGATAGATGTTTGTGCAGCTTCCTTGCTGCCCTGGCAAGTGTGGGGGTAGACAACGCTAATATTCATTCTGGATCAAAATCAGGAATTTCTATTTGCTTAGGTTCCAGGGGTAAATCTTCCTGTACATAGAAATGTATCATGTTGATGCGTCTGACGGGCAGGCTGCCCAGAGTTTCATTGAATTATCAATGTTTCTACTTGATCTATTGACAATGGAGGCTGGAAAGTAAACAGCTTTGCCGACACCAAATAGCTGGTTTGAGGCTAGGCAAATGGTAAAGCTTTGCACAAAGCTGAGAGTCACCATAAGACTTGGAGTGTTTTTTTTATGTGGTTTTTTTTTTAGGACTTGGAGTTTTTAGCAAGATTTTGCAGTTGATTTCAGGAGGGAAAAAGAGAAGTCTGGATGCTAAAATCAAGTAAGGAAATTAGACCTTGAGTTCAGTCAGAGTGTTCAGGGAGCACTGACCATATATATGCAAGCAGACAGGGAGTTCTGTATAAGAAGGGCAGGGAGGGCCTCCCCGGTGGCACAGCAGTTGAGCACTGGGTTGCGAGGCTGCCCGCAGCTTCTGCAGCGCTGGTTCGATCCCCAGCCGCAGGGTGAGGGTCCCACATGGCGCGACAGGCCTCTCCTGCCGCCCACTGCTCCCCTTAGCAGTGTACTTTGTCGGTCTGGCTGTTCTGTTCCCTGCTCTGGCTCTGGTGAGTTCTTTCAACCTCCTGAACTTCCGGCTGTGCCTGGGTGCTTGTGTAAATAAATAAATAAATCTTTAAAAAAAAAAAAAAAGGGCAGGGAAGTGGGTTTTACCTCTGACTTTACCAGTTGAGCAGTCAACTGACCTCTGATATCAAATTTCGGTATCATTTCTGTGTCTTTAGTAATGATATAGTGACAGCAAGGGTGACTTGATTGAAAGAAACCTAGCTTCAACTCATGGATCTATAAAGCCCATGGAAACTTGAACTACTCACCTTTGCTTTGGTTTCTTGGTCTATAAAGTAGCAATAATACCATTGAGAGTTAGCTGGAAGTGATGAGGTTCCTAGACACCTACACAGAGCTCAAGTCTTTAGTGCTGAGTGAGGAAAGCAAGACTCAGAATACAGATGTGCATGAAAAATAATGCATGTAGTGAAGACTGGAGAAACACCCTTTCAATGGACTAGAGTTAGGGATCAGGTGAAGGAGTGAATGGAAGGAGTGATCAAAAATAATAAAGAGTAAAAATAAGAGCCTCCCTGGTAGTGCAAGGGGTTAAGCACCACGCTATGAACAATCCGCAGCCTCTGCAGCACAAGTGCGATCTCCGGCCAGCCAGAGAGAAACACACTGGTGAGGCTGTCTCGCCCGCTGCTCCCCTCAGCAGTGTACTTCAGTCAATCTGCTTGTTCTGTTCCCCACTCTGTCTCTGGAGAATCCTCTCACCCCCCCACACCTCTGGCCTGTGTCCCAGCTGTTACATGCATAAATAAATCAATCTTTAAAAAATATAAAATAAAGCAGAAAAGTTGTTTGGAATGGACTGTAACATTGAGATATCTGTAGAAAGGGAAGGTTCCAGGTCCCCTGCCCCACCCAAGGAAGGCTGGAGCTGAGCAGGGAGAAGGAAGAAGGAGAAGAAAGAAAGGAAACAGGGGGAAGAAGATGAAGCAGAGAGAAAGGGAGATGGGGAGAAAACCTGGAGGAGGCACATGGAGCAGAGAAACCTGTGAAGAAGAAGTCACACTTGTTTCTCTGCCATGGACTTGTACCAGGGATTTGGGGGACATGGACGGAGACATTTGAAAGAGACAGAGATGTGGGTGAGAGACCCGTGGGGAGATTGCCAATGGCAGCTGTTATACACTAATTGTCTCTCTATTGCACACTATTTGTATAAAAGCTTCCTTTTTTAAATTGAAGGTGTTATGTGCTAGAATATGTCTTGTCTTGATGCACCAGATGGCAAAATCCATTTAGAGCAGGCAGGTTTAGGGGTCCCGGGGTGCCCCTCAGTTTGCCTTGTAACACGACTACACAAAATTGTAATCCTGAGCTGAGTGATATGATGAACTCCAAGCTCTGATTGATGAAATGGAATAAAAGAAGTCATGCAATTAAGTATTCAATATATGACCACAAACCATGATAACTCATGTGAATCAAGTAAAAGTATACTATGAGTAAGAATAAGATGAGTCAGGGGTTGGGGGGCTTCATGCACAGGTGGGAAAGTTAAGAACAGTGCAGGAAAGGAAGCTCCAGACAGCACCAACAACCTGTGCGGAGACTAGGGTGCAGCAAAGTGACTGATGGATGATTCCAGGCACTGAGAGCTGTGAGGCTGTGAGCGAGGGCCAGAGGGATTTGATAGGCGTCTGAGTGCTAGACAGAGGCTAAGTTATGTAAGACCTTGCAGACCACAGGGAAGAAAAGGTTGCTTTTTGACCTCAGTGCAATGAGAAGTTATTAAGACTTTTAAATATGGGACTGGTGGATAGTAGGTTTGGTGGGAAGAGAATGGGTTTGGTGGGAAGAGAATGCATAAGGCATGCTCAGAATTGTGTTGCATATTCTAACTGCTGTCAGGGAGCCAAAGTGAATACAAATTAGGTAGATCTATGGAGTTTTCTTTTACCTATGCACATGTGTGCAATGGGAAGATACTTGGAGATGGTGTCAACAGGTCATGTAAGATTAACAAGTTTTGGTATGGATTACATGTATTTAAATGATTTCCTGTTCCTTTTTTTGGTTGCAGGATTACACATCCCTTTCTAACTGACAATCTAAGCTAATATAATCATGAAAACCTGATATTGGTTAAAAAACCCATGAGAGAAATAAAAAAGAACCCATGAGAGAAATAATCATGTCACTTTTCTTTAGCCAACAAATATGAATTTAAGTAGCATTTCTCCTTTTGCAGTAATATTTTGAATAGTCAGAGGATGCTTTGCTGTACTCTCCTTTTTTTTCTGAAATGAGAGCAGCAATCTCCTAGTAGAGCCTGCTTGCTGACTTGGGTGTCTGGATAATAATGACATGTCAGAGCCTTAGTGACCAGTGATAAAATGGGTGAGAAATTAATCAAAGCAAATATTTGCTAAGATAAGCCATATGCTAGGCCATAAAACAAATGTTTCAAAGACATGAAATCATACTCTTATGATTGTTCTCTTATCACATAATAGGATTAAATCTGGAATTAATAACAAAGTCTGAAAATCCTCAAATATTTAGAAATAATACATTACAGAATAACCATGGACCAAGTAAGAAATGATTATGGAAATTAGAAAATATTGGTGAAATATTGAAGGAATAAAAATAAAAACAATTTATCAGAATTTGTAGGAAGAAGCTTAGGAAGATATAAATTTTAAATAACTGCATGGAGTGAAGAAAATATAAAATCAATAATCTGTGATCCACTTTAAGAAGCTAGAAAAAGAAGAGCTAGCTAGTTAAGCCTGAAGTAAGGTGAAGAAAGTCTTTAATAAAATATGTGTGGAAATCAATAAAATATATAATTACAAGCAATTGAGAAAATCAATGAAAAAGCTCATTCCTTAAAAGTTTGATAAAATTGACAAAGCCTTTTTATATTGATTAAGAAAAAAATGAAAGGAAATATAAATTACCAAAATCAGGAATGAAAGATAGGATATCATCACAGATCCTGGGAACCTAAATAATAACAATAATAATAATGGCATGGATTATTCATTCAGTAATTTAAATACAAAAATAATTTGAAAAGTATAATTCACTAAATCTGCCACTAGATGACAACTAAAAAAATCTGAGTAGGTTGTATCTATTTAAGAAACCAAATTCAAATTTTAAAGTTTTTCCATAAGGCAAATTTTAAAGAATTTTTCTGAAACTTATATAGGAATGTTAAGGACTTAAACTCACAAAAATCTTGAGAAAAAGAAATATTTGGATTACTTAGGCTATCTGATTTTGAAAGTCACTGTAAAGCTAATATAATCATGAAAACCTGATATTGTTTAAAAAAGAAATACACGCAGATAAGTGGAATAAAATGAGAGGGTTGGAAGTGAATTCACATGGATATGGTACAAATGCAAAGCTGCCAAGCAATTCAACAGATAATGAAAAGTATTTTCACAAAACAGTGGTGGAACAGTTGGATATCTGCATGGAAAATAAGAAAACTGAGCACATACTTTCTACCATATAATACAATTTTTTTTCAGATGTAACATATATCTAAGCATAAAAACTATATAAAACTTTGAAGTAACACCTAGAAGGATATTTTTACAACTTTAAAAATGCCAAAGATTTAGAAAAAGAATACAGAAAAGACAGGAGCTGCTATATTGATGTCAAACATCATCAAAATTGAAAACCTCTACCTATCAAGAAAACACATAGGAGAGCCACATATTGGGTAAAAATATTCACCAGGTACATACTTGACAAAAGACTAAGATCCAGAATATGTAAAGATGATTTACAATGATTAAAAAGACAATCCAATTAAAAATAGAAAAGGATTTGAAGAGACACTTTACAAAGGAAGACTCTCCAATGGTAATGAGCCAAAGAAGAATTGTTCAGCATCATTAGCCATCAGGGAAATGTAAATGAAAACAAACAAGAACTATACAACACAATGCACCCACTAATGATTAAAGTTAAAACTTTGGTTTATGCATGGAGCAACTAGAATCTTAAACATTCTTGGTGGGAGTGAACTGGTGTAACTGACTCCAAAACTCCTCTTGGGCATTTACCCACCAGGGGAGCCGTAACTTCGGGTGATTCACATGGCAACTATTTTATCTATTCCTTCCTTCCCTTCTTTTATTTGCACACTGTAGGGTAAGGAAAAATGTCAGGCTTTTCTGCCCTCCCGCCATCAGGATAGATGATGGATCCTTGCGGTCCTGAATGCATGCCTGATGGCTGGCACCTGGAATAGGGTGTGGGCATAGGTAGATGGGATTCACCTGGCCTGAGACTGGGCTTTTAAGGGCGGCGTCACAGGAACGCCAGCAGCAGCAGAAGCCAAGAAGTCGAGAAAGAAGCAGAGAATGCCGGAGAGCCCAGATAGAGTGAGGATTTGCTGGGGGCTGGGAGGACTGCCAGCCTCCCGGCCCCCCAGCACCCCTGCCTGCCATATGCCTGGTGAACCCCAATAAAGGCCTGAAAACCCGCCGAGTTCTCCAGGACTCTCTCCTGCTTTACCCCGTCTGCATGGGATCATAGAAAACCTGCTCAGTGGTCCAGTCCTGCCCCTACACACACTAATTGTATTAAAGTTCCTTTCCACTAAAGGTCTTACACACTAAAGTATGTTTTGTCTTGATGCAGTGGATGGCAGAACCCATGAGAGTGGGCAGGTTTGGGGTCCTGAGGTGCCCTCTCATCCTGCTCTGCAATAAATTCCCAAAGGGGCAAAGAACTTTCTTTTCTGGCACTCTCCCTTACTCATTCCTCTCTTACGAGGCATGATTTTATTATTATGAAAAACTTAGTTTATCATTCATCTTATCTGCTGACCAGTGGGTTCTGAAAATTGAGCTTGTATCAGAATCATCTGGGAGGATTTCCAAAACACAGGTTACTGCGTTCCACCCTCCTAATTCTGAGATAGCAGGTCTTGTTTGGCGTTCAGAATTTGCTTTTCTCACAAGTGCCCAGGTGATGCTGATATTGTTACCAGACAGTCATGATGAGGGTTCTTTGCTCCAGTAGCAGGCAGAAACCAAGGACAGACCAGAAGTAGCAGCAGAGGGTTTACTGGAAGAAACTACTCTTTAGACCGAGTAGGAGTAGGAAGGCCTCAGAGAATAGCCCTGGGTTAAGGTGGGTAGCTTACTTATCTGGCAGAGGGGTGGGGGTGGAGACAGATGCGAATTAAGGTGTTTCTTTTCTTCAGAAAAGGGAGGGTTTTTCTGGGGATTCTAATGCCTCCCCCTTTTTTGCCCTTCTTTGGAGGTGCTCTGTCCTTTTCCTGAAAAGGGAGATATTTCTGGGTATTGGGTACCTTTAGGGTGGGAGTTGTGGCTGCTTTGTTTCCTGGATGCAGGCTGGCTCAGGTTAGCAGCAAGCTCTTCTATCAAGCCTGAGGTTCCCAAGCAGGAGGCTTTTGCAGCTTGCAGCAAGATTTTTTGTAAGCAAGTGGCTCCCTTTCCTGAGCTCATCCTTGCTGTTCCACAGACCACACTTTGAGAACCACTGAGGCTGACTGTAAGCACCATGCCTGCAGGGGTCCTGCCTGTTTTGTTTATTGCTGATTCCCCTGGCCTATCCAGCAGTGTGGGTACTCAGGACTTAATATGGATTTGCTGAGTAAACAAATATATATATGTATATATTATGGTATTTTTCCAAATAGGTTTTGATTTTCATAGAGATTCCTTCACATCAGAAAAAAAATTTCTAACTAATAAATGATGCAGTACATTTTCTGGTTTTCTTTCTTATGATGCCAGGCTAGAAAATCAGCACATGGTGGGGGGTAAGACTGAAAAGGCACTCTTTTCAAGGGAAGGAGCAGCCCTCACCCACCAAAACAAAACACAAAACCCTAATTGCAAACACGATACTGCTTGTGTGAAGCTGACATAGGTGTGTAGGTAGGAGGTGAGGGGCCTTGAGCCCCTTGTGTATCCTAACATAAAAACACCTGGTTCTATTTGGAGAAGTTTCTTTTTAATTCTACTGCCCATTTTTTGACTGTATTATTTTCTTTGTTTTTGTTGAGTCTCATCAGCTCTTTGTAGATTTTTGTGAGCAGTCCTTTATCATTAGTGTTGTGTGCAAAATTTTTCTCCCAGTAAATAAGAGACCAGGAAAAAGAATAACTATAATAAAGAAAAAATCAAAATCAACAAGCAACTATAAACCAGAGACACACTATGGGGGAGGAGGGGAGGGATTGGGTCAAAATAAGGGGGGTGCAATTGTATGGGGAATATAACCAAGATGAAAATGCATACATTGTGCAAAAATGAAAAATGATGTAAAAAATATATAAAAACAAACAAACAAAAAAACCACCTGGTTCTAAATGACTGGCCTGCTGGTAACCCCTGCAACTAGAGTAACTCTAATTTTGAGTTTTCAGATAAAGGATGCAAAAAGAATGACCTGGAGTTGGGCGTGACTTCTTAAGAAGGAAATTTTATTTTTTAGAGCAATTTTAGCTTCACAGCAAGATCTGGAGAAAGGTATGGAGATTTCTCATTTATGCTCAGACTCCTCCCCTCATATCAACATTCCCCACTAAGTGGTACATTTGTTTCAGCTGATGAATCTGCAGCTCTATGTCCACATCACCCAAAGTCCATCGTTTCCATTAGGGCTCACTCTGGGTACCACACATTCTCTGTATTCAGAGAAATGCAGAGTTACATCTGCCACCATACAGTGTTAGGCAGAGTATTTCTGCTGCCCTGAAAGTCCTTTGTTTTTCAGTTATCCGCCTTCTCCACACCTCCAGCCCTTGTGCCTCACCGATCTTGTTACAGTATTAATAGTTTTGCAGAATGTCATGCAGTTGAGATCACACCGTATGCATCCTGCTCAGACTGACTTCTTTCACTTTGAAGGTTCTCCATGTCTTTTCACGGCTCAATGACTCATTCTTTAGCACTAAGTTATATTCAGGTGTCTGAATGTTCCATAGTCTATTCATCCGTTCACCTACTGATGGGCACCTGGGTTACTTCCAAATTTTGGCAAGTTTGAATAAAACTGCTGTAAGTATACATTTGGATTTTTGTGTACACCTAAGTTTTCAGTCCTTTGAGTAAATATCCAGGGGCGTGCCTGATGGATTGCTGTTGCAAGCCTATATTTTATTTGTAAGAAATGGCCAAACTGCTCCATAGTCTCACCCATACATGGCAATGTCAGTGTTCTAGATTTTGGCTATTTTTCTAATTATTATTAATATCCTTTTTTCCTTTTTAATGAAGTATCTTTTTCTTACATCATTGTTAATTGTTTGAGATTTTGGCCACTCCAATAGGTGTGAAATGACATTTCATTATTGTTTTAATTAAGGATTCCCTGAGGCTGTATGATGTAGGGCGTCCTTTCACATGGTTATTGACCATCTATAGCTCTCCTTCAGTGAAGTGGCTGCTAAATCGTTGACCCACTTTTAATTTTAACTGTTTGTCTTATTGACCAACGTCTTATTGTTTTTTGCGTATTTTGGATTAGAGTCTATATGTCTTTTACAGCTATTTTCTCCAAGTCTACAGCTTGTCTTTTTATTCTCTTGACGGTCTTTCTTAGAGCAGAAATTTTAAATTTTAATGAAGTCTAATTGCCTTGTCATTTTCTGTTGATAGCAGAGGATACACTGTGTATAAGAAATTGCTGTAAATAGGTTTTTAGTAATGTGGGTGAGGTATGGGGCGGGGAGAGACACATTATATAGTCCTAGGATTGGGTCTCCGTCTGTCTAATGACCTTGTGCCTCTGGACCATGAAGTTCACCAGGGTTTCTCAACCTACTTCCTCACCCCCACCTTTCTGGTAGCGTGGGCTGGCTGGAGGGGGCTGCAATTGTGCATTGCCTGATATTTCCTTTCCTTCACGTGGAAGGCTGGAGGCTTCCTGATGAAACTCCAGCAGTTTAGGGCTAGTTAACTAGTTTGTCCTGCGGACAGAGCCTGTTAGAAAGATTCCAGCTCTGGCTTATTTCGAAATGGTTCCTTTTACCCTCCCCCTACAGGAAGTAGGAGGAGATTTTTCCTCTGAGACTATAAGAACCTAGTGGAGCTTCCTTGAGTAAAACTTTCAAAAGTGTGAGGTTGCTGCTGTGACTGCCTCTTCCTCGAGTTCTTAACTTCAGACTTGTTCCACTGAGTCTCCAGGAATTCTTCAGTTACAGTCGGGCAACACTTTCCCGTGTCCTGATGAGGTTCCTGGTCTGCTGGCGACTTCTGATCCAGTAAGTTGAGATTCTCTGTATTCACCTGTTTATTAGATTTGGGGGGCAACGCTTTGCCCTGTGATTCTTGAAGTTGTCAGTCTTTTGGTTCAACTTTTTACTTTTGCTTTGGTTGACTTTTTACTTGTTTTTAGGATAGAGGAGTTTCTTTGAACAACAGCTGTTGGTCTTTTGGCTTGTTCAACTTTTTAGTTTGTGACATTTGACGTGTTAAGATGGAGGAATTTCTTCCAAGCTTCTTAGGTGCTCCACTGGAAACTGGAAGTAGGCCTTATTTAAATTTTTTTATTGAAATTGTTGGTTGCATAATTGTTAGCATTTGGAAATTATAGGCTCTCCCCACCTCCACCCTACAGGTGGAGTCACCTTAGTGCCTCTGTCATTGTGCTTCCTCCCTGTGTGCAGCACTCTGGATGCCAAGTTCTGTGGTCAGCTTTTTTTTTAAGATTTATTTATTTATGCATACAAGAACTGGGGTACAGGCCGGAGGCGTGGGGATGAGAAGATATACCAGAGACAGTGGGGAGCAGGACAGGCAGATCTACCGAAATACATACTGCTGAGGGGAGCAGCAGGTGAGTCAGGAAAGGTCTGCTGCGCCAATGTGGGTAGCTCCCTGGCTGGGAATCGAACTCGTGCTGCAGAGGCTGCAGACAGCTTCATAGGTTACATCTTAACCCCTTGTGCCACCAGGGAGGCCCCTGTGGTCAGCTTTTAAGGGTTAAATCTGCTTATGTTATGGTTCCCTAGCTGCAGTATGGGTGGGGTGGGAGTTTGGAGGAAGACAAGGCTTTCTTGCTATGATTTCTTTAAAGTTCAGTAATTACTTTTGCCTATTCAAATGATAGAATTAAGATGCCTTGGGTTAATAGAAATTAACTTCTTAAAAGTATGCCCTTGGCATCATCACACATTGTGGTATTGTCTCTGTGAACCAATGACATCAAAATTCTACAGAAATAATAGTTGTTTTATCATCTTCAGTCTTAACTCTTCTGGTTCTACATGTATCACAGGTGGAAGAATCTAGGCCATTTGCCTGTTGGTTTCCACTTAGGTAGAGTCTCCTATTTTACTGCTACCTCTCAAATACCTGATTTACAGCAGGTACTCAAACTAGAGACAGGTGGCTTAAACAAGACAGCTGAGAATTATCAGACATTCAGTATCAGATTATGAACTGCAGAGAAGCTAAGTCCATCACCTGTCTACCTGCAAAATGAAATGGCCAAATTACATTTATCGGTGTCACACAAGTATAGAGGATTGACTGTGACAGGCACTGTTGTAGGCTCTAGGGATATAGCACTGAGTGATGCTAGTCAGGTCTAATTTGAAATCCATATTTTCATGGGATTTATGCTTTAGTGGCCCCTAAAATCTGAGCCTGATATGGCAAAGTCAGCCTTTAAATTTGAGTCGGCTTGTTTCCAAGCAGAGTGCTTTTCTGTGTTGTCTCCAATACAGGCTCCAAAATAAATATTTCCTCTGATGACCACATTCTGCCTAATTTAAGCCTGGGCCATTACTCCTTCCCCAAAGATGTTTAAATCACTTTGAAAGGTGACAGAGCCTTTCTTGCCACCTTGTAAACAAAACGTTGCTTTCATTCTCATGCCTATCATTATTCTGTTATTTTGGTATTTATTCTCATTCAAGAGCAATGCACATTTTCTTCTAGTTAATAAACATCCCAGTTGTAGAGGAGTTAAGGCAGCTCTTACTTTCCTGTGTCACAGCATTTGGCATAAATGCAGTCAGTGTGTCCCCTGCAGTCCTTTTGTTTTGAGCCTATTTACTAGAACTTTGGCTGTTATCCTACAAAGTACATATTTCCTTTCCCAGTGATTTAACCAAAATTTAACCTTCAATTGAATTCAGAGAAGGTGAAATGAGGAAACTCATTCTCCCAAGCATTTCTGTGATTTTTATTTACCCATCTAGCTCCCTTGTCATCTCACCTTCTTTCCCTTGTAGCATTTCTTTGTTCCTACTTACCATTTCTGCAGGCCCAGCTAATCTAGGATCCAAGTCTCCACCTGGGCCTCTTCTGCCTCTTTGGGCTTCCTGTGCTTCTCATCACCTGGACTATAGTCAAGGCCGAGTTTTATGAAACAAGTTTTCATTTTCCTGCTTCAGAAAGAGCCCTCTCCCTCTATTTTATATTGTACATTCACTCCCTACTTCTCACTCCAGTCCCTGCTCATATTTACCTTTGTTTTGCTTCTATTTTTATTACCAAGACCTTCTGGTTCAACTCTCCTTTGGGCTCAGGAGTATTTCCTCTGTTCCCTGGGGAAGATGTTAAGATGCTAAGAGCCTTGCTTAGTTTTCCTTGAGGCTTTTTGCAATTTTTCCTGAAGCTCTCTGCTAGTTGCCCCCCTTTTCACAAGGGTGGCACAGCTAGTCCCTTTATTGTAAGGGTGCAGCTATGTTTTTTTTCTCATCTTTCCTTAGGATTATGCGTTGCAGCCCAGTAACATCCCCTCCAGAGCACGCACTTTCTGAGTTCCAGGAACAACTATTGTCTTTTAGGAAAGTTACAGATATTGGTTAATTATTTACATGTATTCTTTAATCTCAGAAAAATTCTATGGTATATTAATCTTATGTCCAACTATATATATTAAAAATACAGATGATTTTCATTAGAAATATTGTAAGGTCAATCTATAGTATTTCCAGGAATTTGAATTTTTTAAAATTATGTTACTTTGATTGTTCTTTCACTTATTTGAGTACCTAAATACGCCAGGTAGTGTTCTGTGTTTTTGGAAAATGAAAATAAATTTCCTGCTTAAAATGCACTCAGAATTTCTTGGAGACACTGAAATATAAATAATTTTGATTCATGTGATAAATAAAACTGTGATAAAGAGTTATGAGGACATAGAGGAAACAGAAATTCATCTAGAGAAGTAGAGATAGCTTCATAGAGGAGCATATTTTTGAGCTGTGCATGGAAAAATGGAAAAGCATATGCAATATGAAAAGTAGTTGACAGACTTGTCCACACAGCAGTAATGTAGACTATATGCAAAGGCAAACGGTATAACAAAGTGTGTTATCATTAGGGGAAGAAAACTCGTGTCTTTTTGAATCAAATATAGACTATGTGAGGTGGGGGATAGAGATTAAATGCACAGAATAAATTAGGAATAGATTATATTTATCCTGAGTTTATCCGTAGTCAAAGATGACTGCGGATAAACGCTGGCAAGTTGCTGAAGTCTGTTTGTTGGGATTGCGACGCTCAGGTAATTGGGTGTTCTTATTTAGCTGTGTGTGAGGGTCTTGTGCTCCACACAATTATGTTAAGGCTAAGGTTGAAGCCCACATTACCATCTTCAACTCCTTGGACAAAAGCATTGACCCGGCGGAGGGAGAGGAAAGCAGGCGGTGGAGGGTAGGAGGTTTTATGAGCTACCTGGATTACCTGGATGCAGGGTATTTTATTTCCACTCATGTTCTATTGGCTAGAATTAAAATACAAGGTTTTCTCTACCTGAAAGGAACAGAAAGAAACAAACTGTGCCCAGAATAAAAATTTCTGCCCAGCAATGTAAAAATTTTAAGGTGGTTGGGATTTTCAAGTGTGCATATGACATATAGATTCTGATTTAAATGAAGAAAGCCAAGAAGGCAAGCTTGGTGGAAATACAGCAAGTGTAAGTTTTATACATTGAGTTTGAGGGGGATATGAAAGGAACTTGGAAGCACTTAAAATTATTGATAATCTTTGAAATTTATCCAAACAAAAGTGAGATAGTTAAAATTGCAAGAAATGATATATTAGACAAGAGATAGTGTATAAGGCAAGAAGAGGAAAGAGAAGATATAGCTTAAAATTCTTAATAAGTTGAATAAAGAAAAATGAGTCAGAAGAGGGCACTGACTGTCAGAAGAGTAGGCAGAAAACTAAGATTGAACAAAGTCACCAAAAGCCAAGGGAGGATTTAGTCAACAGCATAAAATTCAATTAAAAAAATCCAGATATGAGCAAGTCACTTTGCTTCTAGAGACTTTTATTAGTCTGTGAAAAAGCAATTTCAATTATTAGGGTGGAGGTTAGAATGCAGTCATTTAAGGAAAGAATGGGAAAGAACTATATAGAAACAAAACAAAGTTTCTCTTAAGAAACCCAGATGAGAAGGAAAAAGATATAGTGACTTTAGGGAGAACAGGGTTGAGACAAGGTTTTATTTTGAATTTTTCAAGGATTGCAGATATTTGAACATGTCTGAGGATCAAGGGGAGAAGCCAATGGAGAAGGTTTGAAATATCCAACAGACAGAATAATTGATGGAGCAATGCTTTAGAGGAGAAAAGTTGCAAACATAGGAAGGGGCATCAGCTTTAGAAAGAAAATGTCAATATCTTCCTTTGGAGAGGCAAAAAGAAAAAAAAAAATAAAGAACACAGACCAGAGGGAATATGATTCAGAGACTCAAGTTCTATGGTTATTTTCCCAAAGAAGTAGGAAGCAGAACCTTCTGAAGAGAGTGGGAGTAGTGAGAGCAGATTTCATGGCTGGGTAAAATGGAAAGGGTTTAGAACATTCTTGGTGAAGAGCAGACGGAAACAACCAAATATGATGGTTGGTCTAACCAGACCAGAGGTTATATTATGTCATGTACATGTTGAGGATAAATGCTCTATTCAGGTTCCACTTCCTAGAGACTGGATGGGTTTTCTACAATTCCTTTAGTCTACCATTCATCATGGGATCCTTTGAA
This sequence comes from Talpa europaea, assembly GCF_964194135.1. Lineage (NCBI taxonomy): Eukaryota > Metazoa > Chordata > Mammalia > Eulipotyphla > Talpidae > Talpa > Talpa europaea. The sequence goes on along the minus strand of NC_140074.1, from coordinate 114,017,127 downwards.
AAACAAAGAAATATGTTTACTATAATCTGTTAAGCAATCAAACTTGATATGCCTGAGAGGCATGTAGACCAACCCTTAGTTATGTCCCTGCTTTCTATATTACTTAACATCCTGACTAAAATAGAGGAAGAAAGCTAGGTTTGTTATTCAAACACCACAATTTTCTGCATATGCAATAAAATGTTAGTGATCATGTTCCTTGCAGTTTTCACATTGACATAACACTCAGTATTTTCAAGATCTTGTCTTGCTAGCACATGCAGCAAGAAATCACGAACACCATGTATCTTAGCTGGGGTGCTGAGATGAGAAGGGAAATTGACATGGGGTAAAATTGGGATTGTGAGGTCTAACTGTGATTTGCCCTTTTGGAGAATGTGGGTTTTCAACATTTAGCACAAATTAACAAAACCATGGTCTCAATCATGGTTCAGATGATTATCAAATTATCAGTAGTTGTCTTAGTCCAGGCTGCTATAAAAAAATACTATAGACCCGTTGTTGGCTTAAACAATAGAGCATACTTCCTCAGAGTTCTGGAGACTGGAAGTCCAAGGTCAAGTTGCTGGCAGATGAGTCTGAGGATGCTCCCGATTGTTGCAGATGGCTGCCTTTACACTGTGTGCTCACATGACTTTGTTGTTGTATGTGCGCAGAGAAAGAGAGGAGAGAATTCTCTGCTGTCTTTTTTATGAAGACACACATTCTGTTGGATCAGTGTCCCACTCTTATGCCCTCATTTAACCTTAATTATCTTCCTCTAGGTCCCATCTCTAAATAATGCCACACTGGGGCTAGAGCGTCAATGTAATGGATTGTAGAGGAACGCAAACATTCAGTCAATAACAGTCAGCGGTAAGAATCCCTGAAAAAGGCAATCATCAGCCTAAGAATCATTTCTGGGATTTAATAAATCCACTTTTAATATGGATCCCCGTTGGTCATCAGGTCTATATGGGTGTTGCCAAGATGTTCAAAGAATATCGTGAGATCTGAGATGTGAGACTCTCCCAATAGGGAATAAGGTGTCTTGGTGAATCAGGAGACTTTCCTGAGAAATAACTGCCTCTGCATTGTGAGGCGGGGGCTATATGATGGGACTCTGGGGCTCGGGGTTGACTGTAGACCCAGATGGGTTTGCAAGTATGTTTATATACATGTCATTAATGACTTTAACTGGAAGAAGATGACACATCTATAACTCTCCTCACTGACTATTTAGTGTATCTCCCATTTTTCTGGAGATACACTAAAGGCTGGAAGGAGGAAAATTGTGCCAGATACTGAATATTAACCAACAAGCTAAGAATGGTGGCTACTGAAACCCAAACCCCTAAATTTCCAACTTCCTTTGCTTGAAATTCTCTTGCATATTAATGTGATTGTTATTGTCTACTGGGAACAGAGATTCTGTTGCTGCTTTATGTCTCTAAAATACTATTTTGAGACTTACAATGTAAAACAACTTCTGGGATGATGATAAGAACTTACAACCTTGGAGCACTTATGTGCTACACACTTTCAATGTCTGCTATCATTTAATCTCCCAAACAACCCTGTGGGTACTGTTACATTCTCACTTTATAGATAAAGGAAGAAAGGTTGAGAGGAGAAAGTGTCACATCAAAGAAGTAGCAAATCCAAGATTCAAACCCAGCTTGAATGAGTATAGAGTCAAAGTTGTAATTAGAAATATATAGAACATATGGCTTTTTAAAAAAAATGTATTTTTCAATTCCGGTACCATGAAGCTTTCCGTCACCCAATCAGGTGTCATCACCATCAGGTACCCACCACCAAATCACCCACAGTCTACCCCCATACTCCACTGTGCTTCCTTCCCTCTTTGTTCCCTATGCCTTTTAGCAACTAGTAACTAGTTGGTCTCATAGAACAGAAGAGTTTAATTTAGATCTTTATGGATATCTTTACAGCATTTATTCTGAGCCAGTGTCATATGACCTCAGCCACCTTCAGGTATTGCAATTTCTTTCCAAAAAGATAAATAAAAACAATGATAAAAATTTTATTCTTCCTCCTCATACACAGCATTACAGAAAAACACACTGCTGAGGCAAAATTAGGAGCCCTTCTCTAAAAGAATGTCCAATTTAGAGTCCCACGATGCCTGAAATAATGTCCTAATTCCAAAAAATGCAACTGAAGGCTCAGAGAATAGAGGTTGAGATGCAGGTCCAAAATTACTCATCACCCAGCGCCTGTGTAACATCAAGTGTTCATTTGGTCTCTGCCTCCCCAGCTTAGGGAACCTTCAGTTATTTCTTGAGGCCCATGGACCTCCTGTGCTTAGTAATATCCTCCGAGTCTGAGCCTCCTTCATGACTGAGTTGCCAGGTGATTTGCTAAGACCAGGTTTGCCACTCACTGAGATGCACTAAGAAAAATATTTCTAATATTTCTAAATTATATTTCCAATAATATTAGGGGTGAGCAGACAACCATGCTGCCCAGGTCACAAGCAAATCTCTTATCAGATGTAGCCTGTTTAGTACTGATTCAAACCAGCCTTACAACAAGAAATCGTCCAACTCATAGTTAATGATATGCTTTGTTATTTGACTGTTGTAATTTGACCTAACTGGTAAACAGTTCATGTAAATTACTGTGTATTAGCAATGCCTACCTCATAATGTTTGCCCTGACCCTTTTTAGTTCATAGTGCACTTTACCATGGATTATCTCGTTGTCTCATATGAGAAGATCTAGGGGCTCAGTAAATGTTAATTTACATCACTGAAAGACATGCTAGAAAAGCTGGGTAGCTGTTTCCAGCTCCTATGGATGCAGAAGCTGAGATTTAGGGGGTTGTCATAGGAAGGAGAGATAAAAAATAGATACACTTCTGAGACAACTACAGCTACCTGTTAAGAATAAATAGAACACTTCGATTTGGGGCATTGTTCAAACAGTGAATCTACCGCTGCCTTGACCTTGGGCTTCCCAGTCTCCAGAACTGTGATAAATAAATGTTCATTTATAAACCACCCCATCTGTGGTTCTGTAAGAGCAGGGTTGATGGGCTAAGATACCATCTCAAGATTCGACTAGGTTTTCAGCAAAGGGATTGGGCAGGTGTTGAGCTACATGTCATCATCCTGCACTATCATGTCAACTTTGGAGAGGATAGCAGAGAGTTGTAGAAATAATACAATTATGTTTTCATTCCACTGATAGTTACAGGCATGTGCACCCCATTCAGTCTGTTTCTTTGCTATGGAGCTACTGTCTTAGCCTCCAGCCCTGTGTGTCTTTGGACTCTGTAAGTGATTGGGTTTGACAACTTGAGCTTCAGCCATCACCATAAAAAAAGATGTCCTGAATAGTTTGTCAGAATGGGATGAAAGACAGGTAGAATCAGCTGTGGCTTGAAGACAGCCTTGTTGCACCTGACATCTATTTTTGTATCCTATAAATAGTAATGACTTTGGATGAGTGAACTCACATATTTATGCTCTCTGCACCCCACCCCCACCCCTAACTATGTAGAAGGAAGCTACTGGACTAGAGGATTCTAAAGTCCCCTCTAACCCTGAAACTGAATCTGGCAACGTGTGGTTGGAGGAAACATTAGAAATTAATGTCTCTATCATATCCATGAGGAATTTAGGGTTCCTAGGCATTAAACAAATTGAGCAAGTTCCCTTTGCTATTAAGTGGTAAGGTCAGAATTCAAACTCAGAGCCTCTGACTGTAATGCAAAAAATGTTTACCGGAGCTTATGGTAGTTGTCTCTTTTAGAGATAGTTCCACTCCTAGGTATTTACCCAAAGGACACAGAAACATCAATTCCAAAGAGCACCTGCACCCCTATGTTTATAGCAGCACTGTTTATAATAGCTAAGCTTTGGAAACAACCCAAATGCCCAAAAATAGATGACTGGATCAAGAAGATGTGGTACATATATACCATGGAATATTACTCAGCATTCAAAAAAGATAAACACATGCAATTTGCAGCAACATGGATGGCGCTGGAAGGGATCATGCTCAGCGAAATAAGCCAAAAAGAAAAAGAAAAATACCGGATGGTCTCACTCATAGCAGGAATCTAGAGAACTTAAATAAGGGACCAGGAAAATGAATATAAGAAAGTGAAAATCAAAATCAATAGAAAACTATGAACCAGAGACAGTTTTTGGGGGGTGGGGGGCGGGAGGGGAAGGATTGGGGTCAGAATGGGGTGTTTGCAATTGTATGGGGGAATATAAAAATAAAATTTATTATTTAAAAAAAAAATAGAGATAGTTCTGTCTTTAGGAAATCATTCTTTTCTCTTTTAAGAAAGCCAGATGATTAAATGTCTCTACACTAGATAATTTTGGCTCAGAGAATAATGTGATAAGGTTTATTGAAAAGCAATTTTAGAACTTGCTGGGTGCTCTGATGATGAGCAGTGTGTGCTTGGGGGAACCAGGAAAAGGGTAAGAGTTCTGAGTGCCCAGGAATTGAACAGTAAGTACCAGGATGTACAGGAAGGATGAAACAAAGCTGACACAACTGTTTTGTCTAAGCAGACAGGCAGGCTGACATTTCTCACACCACTAATGAATATCCCACAGAGGTACCTAGCAATCTGGGCCTTTTAATAAGCTCCTCAGCTGATTCTTACATCATTATGCAATAAAATTGAGAATGCCTCAGATGTCTTCTAAACCAAACATCAATGCCTAAGAAACCTGCCATTGGGGAACTACCCAAACCTGCAGTCACTGCTGGCTCTTCGCAGGAAGGATATGTTGAAGGAAAGCAGAATCCATGGCCATCCTTCACTGCCCCTAGAATCCACAGCCATCCTTCATTATGCTGCATTGAGAAACTAAAGGACTGATTTTATGTCATTTCTGAATCAGATGATTCCCCAGCTTCTATTACACCAGTGCCTAGTATTTTCAGCCCTCTACTCTTATGTTGAACACCAAGCGCTTGCACACTCAGACTTTGTTCCTGTCTCTGAGTGACAGCAAGAAAAGTCCTGATTTCAAGGTTGTATGCAGTGAGTGCACTTCTGTGTTGCTGTCTCGGCTTTGGGTTAGAGGCATCTGGGCATCTGCTCTACCAAGCAGAGTCCTATAATCCCATCAGTACAGGACTCTCCCTTTTGGTGAGAGGGTGTCTTGTGTCTCGTCTATCTATGATCAACCTCTGAGTCAGGGGTAGAAAATTGCCCACTTCACCCAGACGTGTTCACAAGATTTTGGAAGTGAACCTGTGGTTTTCATTCAGATTGATGTGTCATTTGAAAGACTAGTCTAAACTTAGCTCAATAATTGATAGGATGATCTCACTTATAGGAGGAATGTAGAGGATCCAGAAAAGGGGGTCAGGAAAAAAAAAAGTATAATAAAGTAAAAATCAAAATCAACAGGCAACTATAAACCAGAGACATTCTGCATGGAGGAGAGGGGAGTAGGATCAAAACAGGGGTGGGAAGAGCACAAGAGACCATAGGTTCATGGGTGAATGAGTGGTGGGGATTTCATGGGGACTACAACCAAGATGAAAATCCACACATTGTCTAAAAATGAATGATGTAAAATATATATAAAATAAAATAATAGCTAAAAAATAATTGATAGTTACTTACAATGGTTTTCTAAAACACATAAATCAGAAAAAGCTCCATGCAGGTGTGGAATATATGAAAAGAAACAACTCAACAGGTGTGCAAAGAAATACAAAATAGAAAGAAGAGGAAGTCTGCCATTTGTTCTTTTAACCCAAATATAGTCAGGCTGCATCCCTGCCATTGGGTTGTAGAGTTTTTCCCCCAAATCAAGCTTTTATAATCTAGCAATCTACTTTCTATTTTTTTTTCCATGACAACTTAATACTGTTACAAACTGGCTGACATAAACTGGCAGTAGCAGAATAATTGTAATACATTTGCCCTCAGCACAAAGAAGGATTTTTCACTGTTTAATGATCCTAATAATACCTATAAAAATATGGAATATCTTACATAACATAATTCTATAATATGTAGCACTAAATGTAATTAAAGTAAGTATACTATTGTAGTTTTTGAGTCTTTACTATATGCTGTGAACTTATTAAGGAAAATAAGACAACAGACTCAAAACTTAAAGAAAATAGTTCACCAGTACTACCTATAGGAACAAGTGACAAAGGGGACACATTTTAAGTTGGGTAAGTGTCAAGTTCTGGTACCTTGAATATATTTGCTTGGTGTGAGGCTTAAGTCTGTAAAAAAGGGAAATTAAAGAGCTAATAGTGGAGATTTTAACATAAACTTTCTTGAAATATGCCAAAGGAAAGAAATTATTGTAAATGTTGACATATTGACAAAGTGAACTTATTCATGCAACTAGCACCTCAATTAAGAAATTAAAAATTACCAACCCCAAATCTCTTCTTCATGTCTTTGCTACTCTGCTCCCTTCTCCTCAGGGGAATTCTATCTCCATAAATTAGTTTTGCCTGTTTTTGATGTCTATATAAACAAGAAGTATGAGTTATTTCATGTAGTATTGCTTATGAGTTTCAACAGTGTTATTTTGTGTTGAACTATTTCGTTTTCATTTTGGGCAAAATTCTGCTGTATAAATTTAACTTACTCTCTGTTGTTGGTGATGGATATTTTGTTTTCCGAGCTAGTACATTTGGCTTTTACTAATGGTGCTGATATGACATTTTTCTGCAGGTCTTTTGGCTTACACATGCATTTCTTTTGGGTGTATACCAAGAAGGGAAAGTTGTGCATCAGAGAGAAGGGAAAGTTGTGCATTAGAGGGGATATGTATACTGGGGCTAGTGTGTGCCCTTACACAGTGTTTCAGAGGGTGCCGCTTACTGGTGTACCCATCAGTGCACTGCGGTAGTTTGGTGCAACCACGTTCTTGCTAACATTCAGTATTGTCAGTCTATTTTATTTTTAATTTTAAGATTATTGAAATAATCAGACTTTTATGATAGCATACTTTATGTTCAAAGAAATGAAGGTGTTCTTGAATATTCTCTCTAGAAAATTATTTGGCCGTTCACATTGTTATCTCTAGCTGATCTGAAGGAGGGGGAGTATTGCTTCATTTTTTTTCTCATATAGAGATCCAGATGGCCCACCTCCATATTGAACAGACTCATATCACCTCTGGACTGAAAGTCATTTTTGTTACTGATTTATAAACTTCTGTAGGTCTTTTACTAGACACATTTTTGGTACATTTATCTATTTGTTCATCTCTGTACTATCTGAAATGTGTTATGGAAATCGTGATATCTAGTAGATAAGACCTCCAGTTTTGGTCTTTTGTATTCTTACGTATATTATATTATCACCTTATTAATTTCCCCATAAAGAACCTACTTGATTGGGATTGCATCAAATTTAAAAATATGAAGAAAAATTAAAATCTTTATCATAGTCTTATAATCCAAGAGTATGTAGATCCCACAATTTGGTAAATTTTTCTTTAACTTATTTTGATTATATTCTAGTTTTCTACATAAAAATATTCTTTGATTTTTGATACTATTGTAAATTTACCAATATTTTTTTCTTGCTGTTATTCAGAAATAACAGATGATTTTTAAAAATACTGATTTTATATCCAGTCACCTCACCAATCGAACCTATTATAGTTTTTCCTGTATATTCTTTTGAATTTTATATGTACATAATCACATAATCTGTGCCTAAGACAGTTTTATTTCATCTTTTCAAATGTTTAGAGTAAATGGTGATAATTGGTATTCTTACCTCTTTACAATTTCAGGGGGAAACTGTTCTGTATTTCACCATCCAGTACAATGTTATATACTTTTGGGGTAGATTTTATTATGGTATATTCTTAGTTTTCTTTGAGATTGCATCTTGAATGATATGTTCCAGTTACAGCAGATTAATTTTTTTCTGTGTATTGAGATTATATATTTTTAAAAATCTGTTCATGTGGGGGTTCATATTGATTTTATGAATCTTAAAGCTTGCATTCCTGAAATATGCCAAACTCAGCCATGGTATATTATCTGTCTTATATTATCAATGTATTTCATTTTTCTCTTCTTTCTCTCTTCTTACCTTCCTGCCCTCCCCCAAGTTTGCATGTAATTTCAGTAGGAAAGAGGACTACAATATTCTTTTCATTTACTGTTTGACATTTTAAATGAAGGTTAGGCTGACTTTATAAAAAGAGTTTGGGATGTGGCAATCTCAATGTATTCAATAAGTTTTTTAAGGTACATGAATCAGAGGGCAGATTCAATGTAAGAAAATAATACAACATAACAGCAGAAGTGTTGTAAATGGCATTGAAGGCAATTTATAAAAGGGAAATGGTATTTGCTCAGGGAGTATAAAGCACAGTGAATCTCCATTTGTTGAGTCTAGTGTTTCTTTTTCTAGCTCTCATGTCACAGCCTACTGTGGGACTCTGTCTTCTGCAAATTGCGCTAAGCACTTTATATAGATTATCTCAATCCTCCCAACAGCACTAAGTGGCAGATACTTTTTAAAGCCTCATTTTGCAGGTGAGAATTTGGGGCTCACAGAGAGTAAATAACTTGCCCCAAATGACAACGAGTGTAAACAATAATCTTATTATATAACTATTTTCCCATTTTACTTGTTAGGCCATTCTTTTTCAGAGAAGTTCCTATGTCCCAATATGACATAGCTAGTAAAGATTTGAGCTGAAAGGCCTCCCTGGTGGTGCAAGGGGTTAAGCACTGAGCTATGAAGCAATCCGCAGCCTCTGTAGCACAAGTTCGAGCCCCAGCCAGACAGGGAGAAACCCACATGGTGCAGCAGACCTCTCCTGACTTGACCGCTGTTCCCCTCATCAGTGTGTTTCAGTCAGTCTGCCTGTTCTGTTCCCCATTCTGTCTCTGGTGGATCCTCTCACCCCCCACCCATCTCTTGCCTGTACCCCAGCTCTTGTATGCATAAATAAATAAATCTTAAAAAAAAAAAAGATTTGAGCTGGGTTTTAAATTCAGAGGGGTCTAACTTGGGAATCCATACTTCTCCTTTTGAACCATGTGGCTTCCATTCTTCCTAAAGTAGAGATTGTAAAGCCAGGGCACATTCTTTGAAATGGTTGGGAACACGAAACCCCTGCCCAGGACTGTGAGTCTTTGCCTCAGCATTGCCACTCTAACTGGGTGACATGGGTGAAGTTATTTTATTTCCCTAAATTAAATGAGGTAAAGATTGAAGATATCCCCTCCCCTGTGCTCCATTACTGTACAGGGCTGAATATTTTAGCAGTTCTCTCTCCTTGAGCACGATGAATTTAATCCCACCCTAGTGTACCAGGGCTTTATTTGTGTTCACATGATTTTCTCCTGGTTTTCAAAAAATGTAGATTACTAAATAGCATCACTTGAGGATGGCACGGCTTACTCCCTGGCAATTTTCTTGTGAATGCATCATTATCTATAAATGTCCTACCGACCTACCTATCAATCTTCTTTCCTCTACTAGAAAGGCAGTAGGGGGCAGTCGTAATGAATACAAACTTTGAAGTCAGGCCATGGATGTCTGCACTTATTAGCGATGTGCCTTTATGGCAGGTCACCTGCTCTGATATCCTTATATAGACATAATGATTGGAATAGTATCTACCTTACATAGTTAATATGAGGATGGAACAAGTTAATTAAATCACAGCTTGGAACATTGGGGTATAGTAAGCACTCACTAAGGTTTAGTTTATTCTATGTAATTCATCATGAAAGTCATAAATGGTTTGCATGGTATAGAAATACACGAGAATACAGATGAAGACAAACTTGCCTTCCCTCATCCAGGCACCCACACCAAGCTACTCTGTACAAGACAAAATCACAGTGACATTAAGATTGTGGAATGGATTGTTAAGATTGTGGGATGGATTGTTCATTATTTTTCTATGAATATAAATTTATAAATGTATTTATAAGTATAAGATATACACATATACATACACACAAGTTCGCAGCACAGAAGTTAGTTTTTGTGCACATGGTTTTTACTATTTATAAAACATTTTAGGACAATCATTTTGTAGCAGCTATTAGAAATCAGACACAAGACTAGGAGTTTAGGTTTATAGTATGTAATCTCTACTATCTCTCTATTTGTAGACAAGACAAAAATGCACCTAGAGGCTAAGCAATTTATGCTTCTTGTATTGCTAGCAAGTGGTATTAGATGTTAAGGATGTTAAGGTGGTTTTTTTTTGTGTGTGTGTGTGTGTGCTTGGGTAAATTTTTATGCTCAGAAAAGAGTATTAAGAGGTTTAAATTGGATTTAGAAATTAATGTTTAATTTTTTAAACTGAAAAATCCAATACTCTCATTCTGATTATTTTAAGCTCAACTTACACACAGTCTGATTCTATTCATAAATCTAGAGAATTTCAGCAATCACTTGATTTTGCATAATGTTTGCTTCTATTTACAACTTTAGTTAATTAAACATCTTCAAACACTTGAAAAATGTATAAAATTTGATACAGAAAATTATTTTACTTAAGTACTGTAATTGTTGATTGGTGAGTCTTCCTAACTACTTATATAACTCATAAAAATCTAAAAAATTGAGCTTATAAGTATGCTAAACCATAAGTCACATTCTAGTTAAATACTTAAATTCTAGTTAAAGTCAAATAAATGGAATAGATTTAAACTTAAAATACCTATCTAAAACAGTTAATTACTAATTTCAAATTAGAGTTATAAAAGTAGATGCTTATGCTAATTGGCCAAATGTTATAAAACATGGGTAATAAAAATATGATTTAAAAATGCTCTTTATTTCAAATATCAATATGATTGGTTTTATTTTTTAAAATATGTTCAGAATTTATTTTTTAAAATATTTTTTAAAATAGATCTTTCCAGAATTTAAAAGAGCTAAACAAATAAGAATAATAGTTTTCTCACCCAATTTTACAGTTCATTTCATTTCTACTGAAATTATTGGTGAGTGAATCCTGAGGTTGCTTGAGGTCACATAATGACCAGAAATTTCCATGGGGAGATTGTCTACATTTTTGTTAGTCATCTTGATAAGAGCCACTGAACTTTGTATAGTCTCCTTGTTTATTGCCAAATGAGCTGTACGTTCAGTTTCAACCCAATACATTTCAATTACAGAATAAGTTTGTTATTCAAAGTGTAATATTTAAAAACAAATATTGAAATTAATATTCTTTCCCCCCTAAGACTTCTGAAGCTGATTAAACATGTCAATATCTGAATAAACATAAAGAACAATTAACATACATTTCTTAGTCTTTTTGGATACAATTACCAGTAACTGAGCAATAAATTCTTTTAATAATGTTTTATTTTGTAATTTTTTTGCCAGATGGTTTCTTTTCTTTTGCTTTTTTAGAAAAGTGCAGTGAGTGAGGGTCCTGCAAGGATTCACTCTATACTTGCAGGACCCCAGTGGTGAGTGGTTCCTCCCTTTTTGTGCCCTAATCCTGGCCCCCAGTAGGAACCCAACTGTGATAGCTGATGGATCCTTTCAGGATAATTTGTGGTATTAGATCCCTTTGGAAATTTTGTTGTGTAACACAGTAGGGTTCAATACGCAGTAGGGTTCAACTCATGAGTACAATTGTTATAAAGAAACTTCTATCTTTGAGATAGAACATATTGTGAAGGTTCAGGATCCCCTCCTCCACCTCCTCCCCAAGAGGCCTTAACTAGACTTGGCAATAATAGTATCAGCTTTGCCTCCAGGATTGTTGTCAATGCCAAATGGGAAAATTTGTCTAGATTTTTTTTTTAAAGATTTATTTATTTGTTTATACAAGCATTGGGTACAGTCAGAAGCGCGGGAGGGTGAGAGAATTCACCAGAGCCAGAGCGGGGAGCAGAGCAGGCAGAAGGACCGAAGTACACTGCTGAGGGGAGCAGCGGGCGGCAGGAGAGGTCTGCGCGCCATGTGGGACCCTCCTGCGGTGGCCGGGGAGCAGCCGGGGATGGAACCGGCGCTGCAGAGGCTGCGGGCAGCTTCGCAACCCGGTGCTCAACCCTGCGCCACAGGGGAGGCCCTGTCTAGATTTTTTAATTATAAAGTGTAATATAAATTATATTTATGAATGTTGAGCACTAACCAGTTACAGGACTTTGCCTTTATGTTTGTTTGGGAGACAAGTTTGCCATGAACCTGCTTATGAAACCGTCCAAACATCAAGAGGAAGTTCTGATAAGTGCTCCTCTCCTCTCACTGTGGTCCTCCCTAAGGGGAGACTTCAATGGGAAAGTCTGGGATTGTTTACTGGGTTGCAAAAGTTCAGGTCTTTGGAGAATTTCATTTTACACCAAATCTTTCAAAGAGGACTTTAAAGGTTACATTGAAATATGTCATCCTTACCCCTCAATCTTCCTGCCTCTGACCTCAGAAGGACACTAATAATAACTTTGTAAAGGGGAATTTGCTATTCGCTAGAGGCACTGACAACAATTACTTGGTGGGAAAGGCTGATGATTTCCTCACTAGGAAGCCTGAAGCTTCCCCTGCTTGTCATCCCTTTGGTAAATTGAATGGCTTTTCTTATGTTAATGCAGAGAATGAATGAACTGCACATTAAGGAGCTGTCTCAATAGGGGAATGTATTGACATGTCAGCATTATCTGAATGGTGTGTGAAGAGTGGCTTTGTCAAATTAAAATGAATGGCAGGTCAGAGCAAAAACTACAAGCTCTTTTTCACTACTTAGAATGCATATTAAATGTCCTCTAATCCTGAAAGTCCAAAAACTATCAGCCAATTAAAGTTAGAGACAACCTTTATGGGGTTTGTATAGGAGAAGAGGTGAAATAGGCAGTTTTTAACTCTCTGTTCTAAAAACCTTTGGAAGGGCAACTGTTGCACTCCACTTTGTTGCTTTCTTTCATTTTTATGTCTCAGCTCCTTACACCGAGGGAAGATTTGTGCAGAGGGAATGGCTTCAACTAGAATTCATGAGATTCTAATCCCTTTTCTACCTTTAATTTACTCTTTGACATGTGGTAAACCATTTTATTTCTCAAGTTTCCATTTGTAAACTTCTAACTGTTGGGACAGATCAGCAATTCTTTTTTTTATACCAATCTATATACAAATAACAATCACAGTCCAGCACAGACCACTTCCTGGCACTGGACTGGAGGTTTGGAGAAGACGCAGCACTGATTTTTATAAGAAAAACCTCTTTTATGAGCAGAAATTAACTTAGCCATTTTCTTTTTTACACCAGAAAATTAACAGAATGTCAGTGGGTAGTAGTATCTGGCAAACATGATTCTGCTCTAATTAATTTTAAAAGTATATCTTTTGAGTGTGACGTAGCAGATGGATAGCAATGTCCAGTTGTCCCATGAGGACATGGAATGAGACTTCCCCAAAGACACAGAATTTTTGCAAATTATCTGGTGAAAGAAAATACCCCAAGCCTAGAGAAGCTGGAAAATTTCCCCAGATGACTAAGAGGTGGTTGAGTTGATCCTGAATGAATAAAATTAGGAGATGAGAAAAAACTAAAACAGAAGCTCAGAAAGGAAAGTACAACTTTCTGGTTCACTTTCAAAATTGAATATTCAATCTCTTTTATAAACAGAAAGCCATAAACCAAGAACAGAATGATGGCTACATTAAGGAATGCTATGTAGTTGAAAAAATCTGAGTGCAAAGGAAGGTTAGGAGAATCCATGATGCCTGTGATGTGTTCAGACTTCGGAACCAACGTTGGTACTAACTTTATTTGCTGGGCTCACAAAAGTCAGCTGCATGAGCCCAGAATCATCACTGTGTTGCAAGGGCTGCTCTAGCTGGGGCCTCTTTGGCCCCAATTCTCCCCCTGACCTTGACTTTGAATTTCAAAGATGGCTGCTCTTTACACTTGTGCCCATCACCCACCTTCCTGGAAGCAGTTTCCCTGGAGCAGGTATGGAGGCCAGGGGTTGATAATCTCTGCAGGTAATCACTTTGGTGTTCATCAGATTCAATTGTGTGTGATTGAAGATCACAAAATCACAAAAAGAAACTAAATCATTTGAAAACACTTAACTTTTACTGTAACACAGTATTTAGAATTATGACATATTTCTAAATTAACTCTAAGAACGATGTGAGTGGTCTCCATTTTCACCAAGTGTTACCTAAACTTTTTTCTTTCCTATTATTATCAGATAACTAGCAGAGATTTACAACTCTTTTGGAGGAAAAATGCTAATGATTATCATTCCAAAAAAAAAAAATTAAAAAAAACTGGAGAGTCTTAGCAGGAAGAATATAAATCTGTATCTCTTGTATCAAGAACTTTCAAGAGAAAATGCAGCCTTAGGACTTCCTTATGTCTCTGCCTTCCCCTGGCAGAAATCCTGGGACAGCGGCACTAACCTATCTTTTTCTTTCTCTTGGGCTCTTTCTTTACTCTCTGGATTTTCCCCATAAGATTTTAGAGCCCCAAAGCTTTAGAAGCACCTCTTAGATAACAGTATCTTGCGTATGAAACCTAAATCTCTTCTCTAGGCATTGCTACACACTCTTATACTGCTGTGCTTATCTCTTTTCCCTACATATTCTCCTGGCACCAGGCACCACCTTTTCCTTTCCTAGAGATTTATGACAAAGAGGCTTGGAGTTCAGATACAAGTTTATAGAGATAGGGACAGAGGGTGTTCAGTCTGTTTGATTCAAGTTTCCAGGCATGTCTTTGGCCAAGCAAAAATATTATTCATGCCCAAATCTAGCCAAACAGGTTACTGTGCAGAGCTTTTGAATCGGAACCTCATAGTAATCAAATTAGTGCATTTACTGGCACATTCCCCAGGCCACCTTATCACCCTTATTGTCAAGATTTTAAGATAATGTGTAACTTGAATGTGAATTGTGGCCATGGTGGAGCGAAATGGAATATAGAATCAGAAAATGGAATATTGATGAATCTAGGTCCCACTATTTTCCTTGTACATTTATTATCTTTGAGGTAGAATGAATAGGGTTGATATGAAGTAAACCTTGGACATTCAAGGTTCTGTGCTCAATCTTTCCCTCAGTGCATCTTATCTTGGATGCTGTCTGATACCAGTGCTACTTATACTCTACATATAACCCCATCCCACCAGACTAGCTTTGCCAGTTCCTCAATGTTTTCTGATTCTTCACTCTCTCCCCCTCTCTACTTGCTTCTTCACTTTAGCTGATAAAGATGTTCAAGTTACTCATTGTCTTAAAATGGCTACAATAAGGCCAAAGGTGCCACGCTACAAGATGCATTAAGTTAAAGTCACTGGAGGATGTGTTGGGGTTGGGGTGTTGCAACTTGGGAAGTGGGAGAATGGGGTGAGGAATGAGGCTTGGTATTCAGGAAACTGAATTTGTAAATTAATGGCATACATGAGAGTATGCTCTGCAAATAGAGCCTGGCACTTGCTCTCTGTAGTGTTTTGTAATTTTAATATATAAAATACAGCATCAGAATGTCATAATGCCACTGATAGTGATGCTTTTATGGGGAGTGGGTCAAGGCAGAAGCGAGTTATTATCAATAGGGAGATGTTGAAGAACTTACAGCATATGAAATGATCTGAAAGCACTGAGGTATTCTGCTAATACTTTGCTCAAACCCTGACGTGGGAGAGGTAGACCAAAAACTGTTGAAGTATTTGAAATGGTTCACACAAATCTGAGACACTGTGGGAGACTTGATGCAGGATTTGAAGTGTCGAGTGAGCTCAAAGTAGAATATCTCCTTCCAAAAACTGACTATGCATCACTTCCTTAGGGAGAAATCTCTTCACAAGGGGACTAGGTCAACCATTAATACAACTGTACAAAAACAAGTACAATTCTGTCTGAGTTCTGAATCAGAATCCTTGAGGGTGACTTCTGATAATAATATATGCTTTACAACACTCACCTGGAGACCGTTGTGTGTGTGCTTGTGTTACAGGGGAAACCCCGCTCTAAAACGGGTTGCCTGACTGTGGATCCTCACCCCTTAAAAGGAACTTATACTGCAGGCACACACAAAAGGTTAACCAAAGGTTTATTTACAAGGAAAGGGGAATGAAGACATGTACAACTCAGGGAGAAAAGAGGGAGATAAATCCTTAAATGTGTCCTACCGTTCCGCCAACCTGGATCCCAAATGACCTGCTGAGACCAAACCTACCTGGCCAAGAGCAGGCCTGAGCCAAGTGAGCCCCCTGACCCCACTAACATGGCTGGTTTTTATTTACAAACTGAGAAAATGGCTGCTTAACTCCGCCGTTAGGGCCTAGCAACTTCCCTTTGGGGATTGTGGGATTTGTAGTTCTCAGTGTCTTGATGGAGTGGGAGTGGCATCCACAAAGCCTGTATGGAATTTGCTCAGGGCATCCTTTTCCCCTAACACTTGCACTGCCATTTGGCAATTGTGACTATTATCTCACAGTCTCTTACAGGTTGGAGTTGAAAGTTGATAATTTTCATTAACCTTGTATTCATGGCTCCTTGGATTCATGAAGTTCAGAGAAGTTTCCTGAAAGTTCTCAGTTTAGCCTAAAATATTTTTTGCCTACTCATCTACTAGTGTGCAGTCATAATTTCAGATCAGAGCTACCATAACAGCCACCACCACAACAAACAAGACAAAGAGGTAGCGGGAATTTTGATGTATGCTTGAGCACTGGCATGGTGGAGTAGATAGTCTTAGATCTTATTTTCCAAAACACAAAATAATAGGGACCCTCTGGAATCTCTCAACCAGGCTGTACAGGATTGAGTCAGAGATCTCAGTGTTCTCCAGGTACCCCCTGGACACCAAAGGCTTGCCACTGTTGTGTGTGTGGTAGCAGGACCACATTCTTGCTGTCTAGAGGCTCTTCAGGGTGGAGGGCCAGCTGGACCTGCTGATGGTTGGTTGGTTGAGAGTATGGTGCTTTGGGCAAAGGTGATTACAAATGGAAACTCAAAAACTCTGGAAGAGTAGAATTTGTTGTGTTTGGTTCCCGGGGGTTGCCCATTTTCTGCGCTTTCTGTGCCTGGAGCACTGAGGACTAGCAGAGAAAATCACAAAGCCAGGCTGATTGGTGTCTCTACAAATATGTGGACTTAAGCTTGGTTAGGCCCCTGGGATTTCTTGGTAACTCCTTCCTATTTGGCTTCCTTTTCTATTCCTCACAACACCTTGGCTTAAGAATTTTCCCCATGCAATTCACTGTTTTGAAAACATCATTTTTATAAAGGGCTATTTTCTATTCCATCATGTGGGCGTTTTATAATGTATTTAAAGATTGTCTTACTGTTAGGTATGAAGGTTGTTTCCAATTTTCAGCTGTTATGATGTTACCATAGATATCTTTGTGCTAAATCTTGAACACATCTCATTATTTCTTTGCAATAGATTTCTACTTGCAGAATTACTAAGTGAAAAAAATATAACATTTAATATATGTGTATGTGTGTAAGTTTTTATGAAAGAAGTAATACATGCTTATTCTAGAAAAAGTATATTCATCCAGATAAGAAAATGTCATTCATAATCTTAAGGGTCAGGGATTAATACAGTTAACATCTTTTTTTTTTTTTAAAGATATTATTTATGCATACAAGAGCTGGGGTACAGGCCAGAGATGCTGGGGAGAGGATTCACCAGAGACAAAGTGGGGAACAGAACAGGCAGACTGACTGAAATACACTACTGAGGGGAGTAGTGGGCGAGACAGGAGAGGTCTGCTGCACTATGTGGGTAGCTCCCTGGCCAGCCGGGGACTGAACTAGTGCTTCAGAGGCTCGGATTGCTTCATAGTGTGGTGCTTAAGCCCTTGTGCCACCAGGGAGGCCTCAGTTAACATCTTATGGAATAGTCTTCTGGAAATGTTTTATGTGTACATTGTCATGAGCTTTCGGGAAAACCCATTGTATAACTTGCCAAAGGAACATGCTTATTATATACTCCTACCTGTTATATTTGAGCACTTTATTACAATTATTTTCATGAGAATTTGTATAACTCCAAATGGGAAAATTATCATTTTGCATGTTGACTTTTTAATTTCTTGTGAATTGATGTTCATATTATTTTACTTTGTTCCCTTCTTTATGGAGGGTAAGGTTATTTGAAAATAGAGAAAAATACAAAGAAAATAACAATCACTCTAAAAGCTATTGCAGAGTTAACTCATTTTTTACCTTGGTAAAATTTCTCCCTCATGTTTATAAATTGCTCACATTACACAAGTAGTACATGAACACACTGTCATTTTTTTAATTAAAGAAACCACACAAGTTGTACATCAAATGTGAATTAGACTTATCGATCGTTACCTGTGTTTTCCCCCTAAGTGAAGAACTGACTTTGTATTTGAGGTCCGATCTTTTGAAAATGATTCTTCATTTCTTTCATCCACCTTCTCCCATGGAAAGTATAGGTATGGTCTTAAGTCTGCATTGCTTTTCAACTCTTTGATTTTTCAGCCAGGGTGTTTCTGGGATTTCCCTATTGACGACTTTGAGCTGCTTCGTTCCTTTGTACTCGTGCCTGCGCTATCTGAATTTACAGTGTGTGTACACATTTAGCCTTTCTCTTACTTTGGTCATTTAGCTTGTATAATTATTTAAAAAGAAGTCTCCTTTCTCTACGGGTATTTTTCTCAACAGCTACAATAGAAGTGTTCTAGCAACCTCTCCCTCCCTCTGACTGGGTATGAGCATCGCATGACAGCTCACTGAAGTCAGTGAAGTGACTTGATGTTTTTAAACTAGTCTCACTCTGGTACTTGAAGACTCAGTCATGTCAATTTCACCACTGTCATCTCATATTCAATAAAGCTAAATCCTCTCTCTCCCTCACCCCTGTACCCAGGGGAACATGAGGGTGTGGATGGGGTAGGGACAGAATAAACCGCTTCAGAATCCTCATCCCCCACTTTTCACCCACTTTTCCTTCCCCCTTCTCTTTCCTGTTGCTGATCAAGAGGAGAAGGAGGGCTAAGACACATCACATATTTAAGAGCAGGACCTGGAGGTCCTTTCTGGGTTGACTAGAAGCACTTTCTCATTGTGTCTGTTTCACTGGGGAACAGCAACACTTCACTCCTCACAGAAGAGCAGCTCAGGGCATTCTTCTGAAGCAAAAGACAAGTACCTCACCCTGTAGCAGTCCCCAGTGAGAGAGCAGGGCTCGCTCCCCACCTTTATTTAAAAATTATTTTTATTTATGCATATACGAATTGGGGTGTAGGCCAGAGGTGTGGGGGGTGAGAGACAGAGTGGTGACCAGAACAGGCAGATTGACAGAAATACACTGCTGAGGGGAGCAGCGGGCCAGATAGGAGAGATCTGCTGAGCCATGTGGGTCAGCTCCCTGGCCCGGGATTGAACTCAGGCCACGATGGCTGGTGATAGCTTGATAGCTCTGAGACTTTAACCCCTGCACCACCAGGGAGGCCCTCACTTCCTACCTTCTCTGGCTCTTGACTCTGAGGTCTCTTGAGCCTGGGCGATCCACTTGTAGGTGTGAGTAGGGACTTGCATGTACTTCAGTGCCCCCACCTGGCTATGCCTCTGTGCCTGCTCTCTTTAAGTGGTCCTTTAACCTGCAGTAGGTCTCCCTGGGTGATGGAGCAGAGGTTTAACCACAGAGACAATGTAGTCTTCATTCTCATGGACAACTGTATTCTTTCCCCAGAGATGTCCTTGGCCCTTCCTTTCCTGGGCATGGGAACTAGAATAATCTTTCCCCAGGAACTTTTTTCTTTCTTTCAGTTATTGTCATATGACCATGAGGTAGCGGGATGTCATGTGTCAGCCTCTTGGTGTGTCACCTTGGTGAGGGCTCCCCGAGGAGATGGCTGCCTGCACTGGGGACTTCTTTGTATTTAGAGAATGTGAGGCACTCGGTGTCTTTTGTTCTCAGCTGTGCACTTCATTCTGGGAAAAATCCCATTTTGTAAAAATGGATGGCTTTAAACACTGCAGTTCTGAATATCCTAGTGCCATCCTTTCTATCTATACCTATGACTATTCATGATAGAAGGTACTAGAAGAGGACCTGCTAAGTCACTGGGCATACTGGGCTTCAGGTTTAATGGTTACTACTAAATTTCATTCCCATGGCACTGTAAGATTTCCCAAACCCCCACCTGCTGGACACTGTAGGACTTTTATAGAGTAAAAGTGGTATTTCAAATTTAATTTATATTTAACTGATTTTTTTTTTGTAAAAAGAGTATGTTCCCTCAACTCCTTCCCACATTTTTTTCTCATTATAATTTTTTTTCCTATTATAATGTTTGGCTTTTCATTTCTGTATATGATAGCCTTATTTTTAGAGAATGTCAATATCTTGTCATAATGTTCCACTATCTCCTAGCTATTAGTGATGCCTTCAAGAATGATTGCTCTAAAAGTTAAATCTTAGTATAATACACTTCTGCCTCAAATGTGGTGCTTCCAGCCACTTTCAACATAAATTGAATACTTTAACATACGTGCAAACTCTTTTAAGATGTGTAGTTTATATACTGGCTGAGCTCATCCAGCCTCACTGCCTGCTCCCCACTGTGCTCCCCAAGCTCACTGGACCATCTCTGGCTAATCAGGATTCTACCCCTTCTGCTGTCTCACTACTTTGAGGTATATTACTCCCCTTCTTCCTGGAACAATTCTCAACTGACTCGTCAGCTTCTATTCCTCCCTGAAGTCTCTGCTTATGCATTTTATTCTTGGTCATTCTTTCCTCTGTGTGACTGAAGCATCTCCCACATAATTTTCTCATAATCCTTATCTAACAATCGTGTGGTCTCTTTGTGGACAGGGGTTGAATATAATGATCCTTGATGTCCTCATATTTAGCACAGTGCCTTGTATTTAATGTGACCTAGTCAAAAAAAATCGGTTTAAGGAATGAATGAAGCTAAGACATGTAATGTCATAAACTACTTGAGAGAAGTAAACATTTATTTGATGAGAGTAAGAAGAAAATATTGATCACTAGGGAAGTTGAGGAAACTGCTCAAGAATTGAGGTACAAGGTGGATAAGGATTAATTATCTTAGGAATGATTAAGTGATGGTATTTCACAATAAAATTTTCTCTTTGGGTGTAAGCAAATAGGTGTCAGATACCAAGGTGAGTGTGACAAGTTTAGAGTGGAGAATTCACCAAAAGAGGTGACTGAAGTGACAAGACTGTTCTAGGGCTTCCCTGGTGGCCTAGGGATTAAGTCTCAGTGCTATCACCCTCAGGCCTGAGTTTGATCCCCAGCCAGGGAGCTAACCCACAATATGGCATAGCAGACCTCTCCTGTTTCGCCCGTTGCTCCCCTCAGCAGTGTATTTCAGTAGATCCGACTATTCTGTTCCCCATTCTGTCTCTGGTGAATCCTCTCCCCCTAAAAAAAAAAAAAGAAGACAGTTCTAAAATCATCCCCATCAAGCAGATATAAATGAGTTGAAGTTCAGAATTAAAAAAGTTGTAGAGACTTTGAGGAAAACTACAGGTACAGTGTGTTCTCTTTACATTTCTAGAGGAAGGATCAGTTGTGCCTACCCCTTGTCTTGAACTTAAGGAAGGGGCTGCACCAGGATCCCTCAGAGTTAAGACACACTGAGCTGGTGTCTTGTTTCTGCTTGAGCAATGGGTAGTGTAAGTCATGGCCAGATTAGTTGCAGACAAAGGAGACACAGAAATGGCTACCCTGAGTGGCCTTCTTCCTAATATGCATCCAGGGAAAGAACATGGGACTAGTTGTCATGGACTTTGATGGCTGAGATGTAAACCTGGGAAATATAAGATTAAGCTGGGAAAGAGTTAGAGGGTATGCTTGGAGGTACAAATAGCCAACAGGAAAGATAAACTGAAAGTATTACCAAAATGATCAAAGGTTGAATATAGAACAAGGGACCAGACCAGCTAGCCCAGAGAGCAAAGGAACTACAGGTGGAATCATCCTAGCATGGCCCCAGAGATTGCACAAGAGCCTGCAGGAGAAACAAGCAGTTCTAAACATCTGCCAGGTATGAAAAGTCATCATACAAGGAAGAACTTTCCTTAGCTCCTGTCCTCTCTTTATTCATGTTTCAACCCAAAGAGATCAGAAATTTTAATTAGCAAGTTGCAGTTGATAGGAGGAGACAATGAGCCTTCCCGTTGCTACCACTTTCTGACAATAGTTCAGAAATGAGAATAGAAAGAAGGAGTAGGGGGCAGTGTGGAGAGACAGCAGAAGCATTTGTTTTAAAGAGTATAGCTTTTTGAACATGCATAGGACTGGACATTTCAATTCTCAAGTTGAAACAATAGTTTATAACTTCAAATTATCAAGAATATCTTGAGGCATGCCTGAATCTTCTGTGGGAACAGAAGACAAAGCCTCACAAACACCTGGGTAAAATCGATGAGAAAGAAAATGTCTTTATGCTTTTGTCAGCTGAGTTATGCTTGTTCAATGTCCTGAGCACATTTTACTTAGAGCATGGTGAGTGTTTGTTATGCCGTGGCAACTATGGTGCGGCTTTATGCCAGAGCAAACTATTTTAATAATTTATATATTAAATCTGTTCTATTTTATGTGTGCAGATTCCTCTTGAATTTTGCCCTAGATATTGATGCTTAAGTTTTTCCCTATTTGCTTCTGTCTTCTGGCCTCTCAGAGCTAGTTTAATAAGTTGTACATAAGATGAGGCTAACTCAGATAAGCTGGGCTAGGTTTTATTATTTTTTTATTATTATTTTCTTTAAGATTTATTATTTATTTATTTATACAAGCACTGGGTACAGTCAGAAGAGCGGGAGGGTGAGAGAATTCATCAGAGCCAGAGCAGGGAACAGAATAGGCAGACTGATGAAATACACTGCTGAGGGGAGCAGCGGGCGGCAGGAGAGGTCTGTGTGCCATGTGGGACCCTCGCTGGTGGCTGGGGATCGAACCAGCGCTGCAGAGGCTTCAGGCAGCTTCGCAGCCCAGTGCTCAACCGCTGTGCCACCAAGGGAGGCCCTGGGCTAGGCTTTAATAGTCTCTGTCCTGGCCTCCTAGATAGAATCAATGTTATTGATCCTAGTGGCTGAATTGGCCACCGGACCCCAAGAAAAAGATCTCATCAGTCTGCTGATGCAGACTCACAAGTAGAAATGGAAACAGTTTCAGAAAATGATGTATTCTATGCAGGCCAGGTTAGCAAATTCATGGAAGGGGGTGTGCACTTTACTTTAGGTTCTGCTCTTTTTCCAGCATTGAACTAATATTAGGGACATTCTGTGTTCATTTTATTATAAAATTACTGGTTATCAAAAGAAAGGAAGGTGACTATTTTTAGAGGGGTGGCTCCGTCAGAGTACAATCGGCAGCAGAGCCATTATGAGCATTATAGGGATTTATTATAGAAATTAGACCTTATGTATTTGAGGGAGGAACTGGAGAATTAAAGGTCTGAAAGGGAGTTAAAAGGCCTGAGAGATTACTAACTACTCTAGGGGTAGGTGAATGAGCTGGAACCTGAGGGAAATCTGGATGTTAAGCATGTCAGAAAGGAAGCAGGCATAGAGGCCGATGGGATGCTGAGGCTCTTCGTGGTCTGTGAGTATGCAGCAGTGTGCCTGGTGGTTGGCCTGGAGTGCCTTAGTCAGCAGGCCCAGGAGTGGGAAGGAGAGTTGGATGCAAGCTGGGGGAGAGCTTGAACTAATTCCAGTCGACTGGGCCCTTTATATTTGTCTCTTACTTTCTCTAAGCTCATAGAATGATGGTTGCTGCTTCTGCTTTCTAAATTGCATGCAACTTAATTTTTTATAAACTCTAACCCAGAATGATGTAAAGGAGATTCTGGAAAATGGAGCTCTCAGTGGTGAACTGTTCTATTGTCAACTTGGTTATACTATATCTTGTGAAATTGGCAAATATATGAGCCTTTTCTACTTAAATTTGACTTTCACATAAAGGCCAAGAATAAATCAATGCTTCTATGGTCAACTTGGTTACACTACCCCTCGTGAAATTGGCAAATATATCTGCCTTTTCTACTTATGTTTGACTTCCACATAAAGACCAAGAGTAAAATGATGCTTCCATTGAACATGATTTAACTATTCCTTTGTAAAACTACAGACACACTAACCTCCCCTCCAAAGAATACACACATTCCCTCTGCAATCATTTTTTGTGTGTGCTATTTCTTCTTCTTCTGAGTCACATTCCCCATTGATACCCTGTAATTTAACTAGTGAGTTATAAAGATGATTTATGGAAAAGGAGAGAAAAGTAAGAAAGGAAGGAAAAACAAAAAGAATTAATACCTTTATAGGTAGTCACATGATAATAAGAAAGTATTTAACTATTTTTCTGCAATTTTTCATATGTTCATAGCTGACAGTTAAAACTTTTTTCTTCCAATAACTTTTGCTGTCAGTAACCACTTTAGCTGGTCATGTTTCCTTATCTACAAAGATGACCAAAACCTTCATTTCTACATGGGATTATTGTAGCTCTCCATTAACTTTGACCACAGAGCATTGGCAATTAAGAGGTATACCAGAAGATCTCCTACAATATGGTCATGCCCTACTCTGCTCCCATTATGTAAAAACAATTAAAAAATTCACATCAATCACGCAGCACAGTAACCCTGTCTTTGCCATTGTCTAACTAGCTCAAAGTAGATCAAAATGATTAGACAGTAGTATCAACTTTTAGTTTAATGGAATAATTATCATTTCCCCTTTAGAAGCCTTTTTCTCTTGAGTACTAAGGCCTTGAAATGAACAGTGTCCGATTATGAGGTTGGGGGAAATTTTTGTTAGAAGATCACTAGGAGTAAAGCAATTGTGGTCACTCATATTTCTACCTCCTGAATCCCTGATCTCTGAATACTAAGGACAGCCAGCACCTTTTACTGGAGGTGATCAATCCAGTCATGTAATGTGATGCCACCTAACTTGTAAACTGAGTTTTCAAAAGTCCATTCTATAATTCAGATACTGCAGGGCATTAGGGAACATGGTCATACCAGCAAATTCTGTGCACATGAGCCCATTGTTTCACTGGACAGGTCTTTGTTAGAAGCCGTATTAAGACATCACTGCTACAGGGATAAACTGAAGGGAGAGGACATATAATCATGGATCCTGCAGACTAGGTCATGATGAAATGATTAAAATTGGTAGAGGGCTCCCCTGGTGGCACAGGTGGTTGAGTGCTGTGCTGTGAAGCTGTCCACAACCTCTGCTGTGTAGTTTCGATCCCGGCAGGCCTGCAAGAATCCCACATGGCGCGACAGACCTCTCCTGCCTCCCCTCTGCAGGGTATTTCACTCAGTCTGCCTGTTCTGTTTCCTGCTCTGTCTCTGGTGAATCCTCTCACCCTCCCGCATGTCTGACCCAGTTCTTTTATGTATGAATAAATAAATCTTTAAAAATATATAAAGCAAAATTGGTAGAACCCTGAGGCCAAATGTGCAGGTGGAATAAGGATGTGGTTAAGAATCATCACTCTACATTTTCTCAGGGATTGATGGTGGCAGTAATATTTGGCATCCCTTGAAGAATACAGAATTGCTTTAGCTTGTGATTGTAGGAAGTGGAGGCAATTCTAGTGGTCACTGTGTGACCTTCTCTACACAATAGCCCTCACTCTATAGGTCTAGAAACCATATGGGGACTCTGCCAGTTTCTGAATATGCCTGTAAACTTTGCATTATGGGACAGATGAAATAACCACAGATTGGGTTTGGGGCCCACTGGATCCACTGTAAGAAATATATGGCCTCAAATCTTATAACCTCATGTGCTCTGCTCTGACTGGTAGACAATAATGACATTTTAGGTCTCCAGAAATTACTATCAGTTCAAAGCCATTGTCTGATAATTCTGAAAGATTTGGCAACATTTACCCTTTTAATTCACTTTGGTAAATGGCTGCTGGTCACACTGGGAAAGAGTAGGAGAAAAGATTTGAAATAACTATTTTGGGGAGTAGAGTAGGTTCCTATATCAAGGGGACTTGGCTTCCACTTCATCCAAATGACTCTTAACTCTGTAGACTGGCACCAGCCTAGAAATTAGTTGGGTACTATAACAATTTTCACAATACAGGATACTCCATTTTGATCTAAAACTTCTTTCACTTACACAAATCAAAACTCTAATTTGCTACCTTTCTATTTTAGTCCTAAGGACAATATGATCAATTAGTCAAGATGAAAGATCTTTTGCTTTTTTAACCCTTCTGATTACTGCACTGGTTCTAACCACTCGATGTAAATCAGGAAAGGACTGCAGTTCTTATAGTGTATATGGCTTCTTTTCATGGGTGTGTGTTTGGCATGTGACCCTATGCATCCTGCCAGGACTTAAGTCTGGTTTTAAGTCCAGAGCCGTGAGAGATGATGGGAGCAGGTGCCAAGAAGGGCCCCCAGTCTCTGCAGGTTATTACCTCAGGGGAATCTAATGCAGGATCTTCAGATGTAGAGAAACTAATCTACTCAGACAAAGGAGGAAGGTCAGCTTCTATTGGAAAACAAGGTCAGCAGAATTTTCAGGGTGTGTTGTCACCAGCTTCATTAGAATTTGCTCATCAAATTCTTCCTTCCAAATTTTCAAAAGCCTGATCCTTCCCAGTCAATACCTGGAATTTAACATAAAAAGCCCTATAAGATTCAATGCATTGAACTCTAGTCACATGTAGGATTAGACTTCTGGTTTGATTTTCAGAAATCATGTCTCTGGTTCCAGGAGCAAAAAATAAATAAATAAATAAATAAATAAATAAAACCGTTTTGATCCCTTACTGGACCTTCTAGTGAGAATTTAAAGCCACAGGATCATCATTTTGTTCTTCCAGGTTCTCGTAGGCATTTATGATTTGCCTTATTTTAACAGTGTGTGGCAGACACTACTTGATCCCCCAACAAAGCATTGCTCTCTGTGGGAGCTTGAATACAGATGTCTATAGGTTATTTGGTTACCTGCATTGCCACCGGATCCTTGAAACCCCAGTATGCTCCATAACACTACTGACAGGATCATTAAACCTGCAATTAGATGATAAAACCAATTCTAGATGCCTGTTCTAAAGGTTTGGTTGCCACAGTACCACTTTTGGTACCGATAACTGTTTCAGTTAGGAGAGAAGAACCATCTGACTGTTATTAAATAAGAAATTTTTTACACATATTAGACATTCATGATTGTGGAAGGAGCTGAGGGGCTGGACCTTGATGCCGGTGTATTCAGCTGTAAGACCAACAAGGGAGACTGGTAAAGAACTCTAGGTGTTGGCCTCCCCTGGTGGCTCAGCGGTTGAGTGCTGGGCTGCTAGGCTGCCCGCAGCCTCTACAGCGTCAGTTTCTTCCGGCTGCCAGCAAGGGTACCACAAAATTAAAAAAAAAAAAAAAAAAGAACTCTAGGAGTGTTCTTTGCTCTAAGTGGCTACAGCTTCTGTAAAACTTCAGCAAGACATCAGATAGTGGGCCTGAGGATTCTTTTGGGGAGCAATTGCATTAGTTATCTGTTGCTAGGTAACAGATTACCACCAATTTAACAGTTCGAACATCTGTTTGCTGGGTCCAGAGTTGCCATGGGCTATTATCATATCAGAAGCTGATTATTCAGGTATTCAGGTCAAGTGTCATGCAGGTATGGGGTCTGATGTGAGACTTGAGATCTCTTACTAATTCATGTGATTATTGGCAGAATTCATTTCTTTGAGCTATAGAACTCAGCTGTGTTACAAGGCCAGTAAAAATGAAAATTTCTGATAATTTGTGATAAGTAGGTCAGACTCACCCAAGATAAGTTTGCTGTCGAGGAATTCATAGTCAACTGAGGAGTACTCAATTGTGGGAGTGAGTGGTGCTTCATCATATTCAGGGCATCCAAACCCAGGTTGGCAGTTGCATGAAGAACTGGATGTGGAGTAGAGAAGAACCTGATCAAACTGGACTTCTCATTAACTCTGTATCTGGCTCTCATTACCTTTAACCAGTGACAAACTTGAGTGTAATAACCGCTGCTTTACTTCCTCCTCTAAGTCATGCAACTTTGCCTGCTCTAATCCAGTACCTTCCAGGGAAGTGAGTTCCGGGAGATAAAATTTTCTGTGTAACCAAGCAGACAATAGAAAAACCCAGCACAGCTAGGGTGGAGAAAATGCATTAAATTGCACTCAGCAGGATACACTTACTCCCTGGAGAATCCATCAGGTATAACAAAATATTGTTAGATTTCATATGAACGAACAGGCCTTCCTCTACCCTTAATAGAATGAACACGTGAGTTAGCTCATAGTGGAATAAAACTAACCATTTTCTGTGTGTTCCAAGTAAAAAAACATGGTGTTATTCACTCTTACTTTTTTTTTTTTTTATTTATACAATAGCTGGCGTACAGGCCAGAGGCGCAGGAGGGCGAGAGGATTCACCAGAGACAGAGTGGGGAGCAGAACAGGCAGACAGACTGAAGTACACTGCTGAGGGGAGCAGTGGGCGAGACAGGAGAGGTCTGCTTTGCCATGTGGGTTGCTCTCTGGCCGGCTGGGAATCAAACCCACGCTGCAGAGGCTGTGGACAGCTTCACAGTGCTGCGCTCAACACACTGCGCCACCAGGGAGGCCCCGTCCACTCTTACTTTTAAGACACAGCTACATTAGAATGGACAGCTTTCTAAAACAGATTTTTAAAGAGGTCACATTTTTCTATTTCATGCAATTTAAATGAACATTCCATAGTAAGAGAATGAGATTATTTGCAATATTGAGTATCTGCCTTTGTCTCCATAGTGTCTTTCTCCAAGGAACTGGGATGATTTTATCTCCGTTATGCTTATCATCATGAATAAGCAAGGGCAAATTGCTGTTATATTGTCATTTTACAGTTGGAGAAACCGGTTTTTTTGATTAAATGAAACAACCTATAAAATCAAAACCAATTAGAAGATGCCAAAAGATATAAGGACTTCCAAAGAAATTGGCCTGGGTTTGGAAAAAAATTAACTAGCACTTGATTAGAGAAAAATGAAAGAAATTGGTAGGAGAACATAGTAAGACTCAGGAGGTTTTGACACAAATTCATCAAGTTGCTTCAGCTTTCTCTGTCTTCTCTTTTCTCATCTGAGATCTTTGCATCCCCAAGAATGAAGACAATGCCTGATCCATTATGCTCAATACTAGCTGAATTATTCAAAAACCTGGCAATTGCTCAATAAATTAATGTATAGAGCAGAATTTATTTTTTTAAAGATTTATTTATTTATTTATACAAGCACTGGGTACAGTCAGAAGCATGGGAGGGTGAGAGAATTCACCAGAGCGGGGAGATGAACAGGCAGACAGACAGAGGACAATGTTGAGGGGAGCAGCAGGCACGGCTGGAGAGGTCTGCGCGCCATGTGGGACCCTCACCTGGTGGCCGGGGATCGAACTGGCGCTGCAGAGGCTGCGGGCAGCTTCACAACCCAGCGCTCAACTGCTGCGCCACCGGGGAGGCCCAAGCAGAATTTATTTTTGACCAGCTTGGATATGTTATGATTCTAGTACTTCCTTTGATTTTATAATTATATTTTCACTGACCTTGGTGAATTTTTTTTTTTTTTTTTTTTTTTTTTTAGTATTTGTATAAAAGGCAGACTTTCTCAACAGGAACTGTCAGTTTAATGCTAATTTATATCCTAGAATTCCTTAAATTTTGAGGGATTATGCAGATGAGTAACAGTAAGATATCACATCAATTCTGTGATGAAATGAGTGACATGCCAACTTGGTGAAGCTTTTTGAGTGAAATGCCAACTTGGTGAAGCTCCTATTTGCCTTTCCTAGGCCTACTCTTAGTTTCACAGAATTATAAACCATGCCATGTCAGCTTTTCCTAGATGGATGTCAATGGGTCCTGTTGATTGCTTAATAATCATGCTCCTTCTCTTGCGATTATACTTCGTTCCTTGAGCTGCCCTTCCAAAGATTCTACTCCAATGTCCACACCCAGATGCTACTCCCATGCTTCTTTTCTCCACTACTCACACTTTTTCCTAGTTGTTTTCCTCATCATCCTTAAATTGGCTCCAATTTCTTGCTAAAATGCCTTGTCAATTTCCTTTTTTTTCCTCATTCCACTTGATTTTTCAGCTTTCGATATTACATTGATGCAAATTATTGCCAAATGTGAGTCCTGGATGCTGATTTATTTCCTAATTTGAATCCTACATTTCTAGATATTTACTAGCTATTTCACCTGCAGGTTCTGCCATGTCCTCAAAATCACCATATTTTGAATGCGTTACTCTCCCCATCATTCAGGGGGTTATGGGAACACCTGTGTACCTCATTAATATAAAGTACAGCTTCTATAATTTCAGTTGCCTGGTCAAAAATCTCCAGAGGCTTCACACTTTCAATTAAATGGTATTTAAGCCTTTCTGTCACACTCTTAAAGTTCTCATTATCTTAGTGCCAATACCCCTTTTCTGGCTAGTCATTCACACTCTGTAAATTGAACCTTGCATTATTTCCCAGCACCTACTACAGAAAATAAAAATAATCAAGTATGCCAAGTGGTGATGAAACTGATGGTATGAGGCAAAATCAAGGAAGTTTAGGTAATAGAGAATGAGATGAAGTATATATTACCTAGGTAGTGGTTAGGGAAGGCCATTATGATATGGAATCATTTAATAAGAGACCTGCCAGGAGCAAGGAAGAAGCCATAGAAATGTCAAAAGGAAGGGCAATCCAGACAGAAGGAATGGCAAATGCTGAGGTAGAAGATTGTTTGAGGTAGAAACCCCAGTAGTGTGAGGGAGACCACTAATGCTGGAGTGTAGTGAGGAAAAAGGGGGACAAGGTTGTATAGTACCTTTTAGATGTTGGGATTAAAGTTTCCTTTTCTTTTGATTTTTGTTTGTTTTACCAGCAAGCATTATGGCTATAGAATCTCTATTTTCTTTCTCATTTCTGATATGATCATTTGTTTCCTTCATTTTTCTCTGATTAGTTTTCTGAGAAAAACTACTTTTTTTTTGTAGTTTTCTCAAGAAAAACTACAATTAGCAAGCAAGGATAATTACAAAAAAATTAGTATAACATAAATTTCCAAAACATGAATTAAAAAAAAAACTAAGAAAATCATAACATTTAATGGGAGCAATAAGATTCAGTGATTTCTCATAAAGACATGTAAGCCAGACAGCAATGATGGATTCAAAACACTTAAAATTGGAATTACAATCCCTATTGATAATGGCAGAGGGCAGAGCAAAAAGTCAAACAGATGAGAAACTAACTGCTTTAAGACCAGAGAATTCAGCCATATTTTGAGAAATGTAAATAACATGAGGGGTGAGGTAAGCTAGAAGAAGTGAGGCAGAAGTGAGAGGTAGTTTTTGCAACTTAAAGGAATTTGACCTTATTTTCTAGTCAACAGAGAGCTACAGAAGGCTGTTCTGGTCAGTAGGCAAGTGATTGGATTTGACTGATATGGTTAAAATTATTCCATAATCATCTTAAATTAATTGCATGGGTGAAACCAAAGAAACGAGGTAGTAAGTTGTAATTATTTGGAGGAGAGATACATACGAGAGCGATGGGAGAGTGTAATGCCCAGGGTGTGTGTGTGTCTAAGTGTAATTAATGATGGTTTATTTTCTCATCTAAAAATTCTCTAGGTTAGTGATGGTAGTGTTATCACCATTTTACAACTTGGGGGATTGAGTTGCTAGGTCAAGAGACTTTTCTTGGGGGATTGGGATTGTAAATAACAGGACCAGAGTTACTACTGTATTTCTGCTTTCAGGTTCAGTACTCTGTCTAAAAACTTTTCATATACCCATGAAAATCGCAAGTTTTTAAATAGAATGTGTATTTTCCATATGGAGCTTTCAAGGACCTAAGTGTGAACCAGATCTTCCTCAATCAAGTTCCATCTCTATTCTTCATCTTCTCCACAAATACTTTTGGAGTGTTTATTATAATAAGCAACTGGGAGCACAGTGGAAAAAGACCAAGACCTTACTCTGAGAATTAAATTCTTGTGGGTGAATGAGATAATCAAGCAAATGAATAAATATAACCTATAGTTACAAGCAATGATAAAATAGAACTAGGTGGCAAATTAGTGGAAGGGTAGGGGACAGAAAATTATGCAGATTCTATATTAGATAAGGTGATCCAGAAAGACCTTTCTGAGGAAGTGACATTGGAGTTGATATCGAAATTATGTGAAGGAGTAAGATGCAGGAAAAGATTATTTCAAGGAGGTAGACAGAACATCAAAGAATAAGGGATTATTAGAGTTTAAAGATCCAGAGAAAGCCTAGATTGTCTCGGTAAAGTTCAGTAAGACAGTGTGGGAGGTACTGAATGAATGAGATGATGCTTGTAAAAGAATTTATTTTAGTTTGTTTTTTTTCTTTTCCCTGAATCTGGGGTACCAGCAATGCATTCTAGTCAAAAGATAAAGGGTGATGCATCAGCATAAAATCAAGATATGAGACCCAAGTAGAGATACTGAAATACTATTAATAAATATTAGTGAAAATATTAGACATTACAGATTTTAATGGAGGACTCAGGGAAGATATAAAAATACAGGAGACATCAGTATACCAAAGGCTTGTAAAGCTATGGAATCAGATTAAATCTTCCAGGGAATGAGCATATGTAGATGAAGGAAGGCAGAGGCTAGATTTTACAAACTTTACATTTGAGGAAGAGGAGTAAGTTCATGACAAGGAAAACTGAGAAAACAATGATGAGAAATGAAAAATACCAGAAGAAAGTGGTTTCCTAGAAGCCAAATGACTGAAAGGTTTTAAAGAGAGAGGAAGTAACTGTCAAGTGCTCCCCAGATGTCAGATGAGCACTGACCAATGGGTTTGGGTAGAAGCATTTTGGTGACCTTTACTAGTTGGAGATTTGTGGCATGATGGAGCTGGAGGCCAAATGGAAGTAGGTTAAGAAAAGGAAATGTAGGCGTGGACACTGTGATAACTCACACCGTGTCAAGGAGTTTTCTACAAGGGGGAACTGGGAGAGAGAATGGTATCCAGAGGGGGTAACAGGGTGCTGGTGGGGGATTTAACAGTGGGCATTATTACAGACTATTTGTGTGGAAAGGAGAGTGTTCCAGCAGGGAGAGGAAATGACTATCAGAGAGTATAGGCAGGAAAAGTATTATCAGATGAATTCACATTGGTACAACTAGAAAGACTTGAAGGTAGTTATACTAAGAAAAACAAAACAACTATATTTATTCCATATATACTATGTGCAGGCATTTTATGAAGGTCTTCTCCACATAATACTTCAATAATTCTATTGTGTAGACACTATTAGATTTTACAATTTATTGGTAAGGAAAGTGTGTCTTAGGTGTTCCAGTGAGTTCCCCAAATCACACTATGAGCAAATGGTGTGACTGAATCTGGGGTACCAGCGCATTCACTTCATTACTGTGATGCTATGGGGAGGCGCCAGGTTTGTCTTTGCTCCAAGAGGCATAGCTCTAGGGAATCAAAGATGGTGTTGTATTTTCTGCTATCTGAAATTATTACAATTACTAGATGCTTCAGTGATAATTTAATATCTTGTAGTTTTGGTTAATACTAATTCCAGATTTGAAGGATATGGGTTATTTCTATAATCTGTGCCCAGAAATTCAACTGAAAGTGAACCTTTCACAGAAACTGCCCTGAGCAGTTTCTTTGAACACTAACTTTATAGTGAGTTTTTTTTTGCAATTTTACCTCTTCTACTTGTAAATCCTCAACTCAATAATTAAAAATAAGTTTCCTTGATCTATGTCACACTAAACATTGTGTGTTAGTTGGTGGGCGTATGTATACAAGACAGCATTTCTGTCCCCAAATGTTCACAGTGGGAGGCAGATGCAGTGTGGACAGTGTCTTTTCTAGTTTATTTTTTATTAATGGAATTGAAGTGGCTTCATTTAGATCCCCACCCTTTACTTCCTAAAAAAAGCTATTCCAGGACTTTGCATTTTAGGAAAAGAGAAGGGGACAGACAAGTAGTCAAGATAAATTTTTAGGCAAAGAAAAGGATGGTTCCATGATTGGATTTTGTGCCTCATTCCATAAAACAAATTGAGGCAGTTTGCAAAATGCAGAATGTAACATAATAACGAAAGACAGACAATAGGGAAAAGGGGGAAGTGAGTTTAGGTCAAGAAGTAAGTACTGAATACCTCCCCTGAGCTGGAAAGATTTGGCCAGAGGTATGGAAGGAATTCACAAACAGAGAGCAGATGGTCTTTAATTGAATAAAAATGAAATGATGCTAATTTGCCCTTATATAATAAACCAGAATGCTTTTCTTTTTATGGATTAAAATTAAAATGTGTCTGTATTTGCCTCAACCTATCCTTTTAGGTGGCAGGTGGGGTCACCTGCATGTCGCATAGCTACTCTGGGAAGATCTGGTCAGCAGTGGGGCTTCCCCTCACACCATTCATGTGTGCCCACCTGGCTATTGGGCAGATGTTTTCCTGGAGGGTATAAAAATCTCCAAACATTAAGTTTTAATTGCATCTCCATAATTGTTTAAGTGTCGCATTTATTTTATGAGCTGATTTTTCTATGCTAATCAGTGCTCAATTCAACCCAGCACAAACAAACAATAACAACAAGAAAAGCAGAACTCATATTTATAGCTTGTGACTAAAATAGTACCATAAATCACTACTGTGACTGACTAATTGCTTGATGTCTAACACAGGACCAACATACACTGTCAGACAGCTTTCATCATTGTAAACAAAATCTACTGTTTTAGAATCAATTTGATTTGAGAAGGCACTGGGGCTCTGTCAATAAGCAACAAACAAAATACAATTTCCTTTGAATAGAATCGGGATTATGCTTTGAAGAGATTGCTTTTCTTCTTAAGGGAATTGGGAGAATATAGCTGGGAACTCCTATCCCAGTAGCAAAATATGGGAGCCAGTTGTTAAGCTAGATGCTTTTTCTCCAACTTTTCGGGTAATGATAATTAAAAAAAAGTTCCAAATTCTCAATATGTGATTAATTAGAGCATAGGAGAAGTAACTTCATGGAGGGAAATGGGTTTGGCTTTGGTATAGATCTGACACAGGTACGAGTTTAATGAAAACTGGTGGGATTTGGGGCAGGTCTTCTGCATCTCAGATTCTTCTGCAGCAAAGTGTGATAATAATTCATATTCTGTATGGCCATGATATGAATTGAGAAACTAAGTTAAATAACAAGGAAATGCTGTGTCTCAAAATCATGTTTTTTAATCTATACACATTTGCTCCATAATTCAGCTTTAGCCAATACTATCTGGACTTCTCAGAACTCTGAATTTTTGACATAGACCTAAGTGGAAATTTGACCTCTGTGGTTTAGAATAAATAGGAATGCCTTTGGGGACCCAATTTTTTCACAAGGTACTTTCATTTCAGCATCATGTCCTCCAATAATTGAAGTTCTGTTCTTGGAACAGGTCTTCCTTTACATGCAAGTACATTGCTGGACTGTAGCACCCATCTAATAATGAGTCAGAAAAATACCAAATACATTCCTGATTGTCCTCATTTGAGTTACAATTTGACATCTTGATAGGTTTATTTGGCAGGGGAGGGAGATGCACATTTGTTTAAAAACATGCACATTGCCAAAATTGCTCCCCAATTTTAAAACTGCTCTCAGTTATCATCATAGGCTGTTGAAATGGGACAACTCTTCTTTAGAAGGTAGGGCAGGTGTCATTTCTCTGTCTGTTATTTCCATTTCAGTATGTCCTGCTTTCTGAAGGCTTTACAGCAGTTTGTGAAATCTGTCCTCATTTGTATATGGTGTCATAGGAATTCAGACAAGATCAGCTGTGGCTTCTGATTATACATTGCTGAGATTTTACTGTTGAGGACTAAACACTGGGGAAACAAGAGTAGAAGCAAGGAGACTAGTTAGGAGGTGATTGTAGTTATCCAAAAATCTATGCCAGAGCTTCTAAAATTTTAACATGTATAGGAATCATAAATTTGTTAAAAACACACATTCTATTGTGGCAAAGTTCAGGATTCTGTATTTCTCTAAACTCCTAGGCGACACTCTCACTGCTGACTTATGGAATGCATTTTAAACAGCTGGGTTCGATGGTGTGTCCATAGCTAGCCTCTATCTCAATGCTTCTCTCCT
Organism: Talpa europaea; assembly: GCF_964194135.1. Taxonomy (NCBI): domain Eukaryota; kingdom Metazoa; phylum Chordata; class Mammalia; order Eulipotyphla; family Talpidae; genus Talpa; species Talpa europaea. The sequence goes on along the minus strand of NC_140074.1, from coordinate 113,981,033 downwards.
TTGACATGACACATAGTGGTTTTCTTCTCAGGCTGCATGTTAATTTCAAGTGGAAAGTGGGGGGGGGGGATACTGATGTCTGACCCTACATCTCACATTCTGGAATGTGCACATCCTTATTTTAAAAAAGCTCTCCAGGTAACTGTAGTGCACAGTCAAGATTGAGAGATCTGGCTTTGGTTTTCTTGGCTGGATCCCAGCTTCACTCTTTCATGGTACTTTCAGATCTCTGTTGGCTCCATGCTCCCCAGCAGACAGACCCATCACTGATTCCAACTGCCCCCCAATCTGAGCAGTTGAGGCTGCAGTGAGGAGCTAAGGGCACCAATTGAAGCAAGAGGGACCATCTAGTGTAGCTCCTCACACCCACAGCACTATTATTTTTCACCATGAATTGTTTATATAGCTCCCATATTTGACTATGCAAGGAATAGAACTGTGTCATATCTTTATTTACCAGGCCCTAGTATAGTACCTGACATAGACTAGACACTGTACAGATGTACAGAGTGGATGAAACAAATAGATTCAGTGTGTTGATGGGCTCCCAAAAGAGCTCCTTAAAATTCTTCAATGAGGCATTCATGTACGGAATGTGGATGTCCCAAGTGGGGGCAACAAAAACCTGATTGAAAAGAACACAGACTAAAATCAACATCAGTTAGCAACCTGACTTTTTGTGCATTCACATACAATTATCCTCCCGAAAAATTCCAGGATACTGCTACTCATTATCATAACAACATTTATGCATAGAACTTATACTACTGGGTGCTTCCACGGTTGGCCTGTCGAGTTCTGAAGGTAGAATTAGGGTGATAGCCATACTAAACTCTCCTCCTCCTTTATTTTTGTCTTTGTTTTATTTTTACTCATTCATAGCCAACTTACATGTAAATTTTTATATGCTGCTGAATTCCTTAAGTTACTCTCTTGTGTATTCAACCATTATCTACAAGCTGTATCTCTCCTATCAGCTTTTAAATACCCTTGAAGGTCTACAGTTAAAAAACAAATAATACTAAAACAAACGTGTGCTCTCTCTCTCTCTCCCTCTCTCCCCCTCTCCCTTCCCCTCTCCCTCCCTCCCTGCTGGTGCAAGGGGTTGAGCACAGCACTATGGAGCAATCTGCAGTCACTGTGGCATGAGTTCTATCCCTGGCTGGCTAGGAAGCAACCCACATGGCGCAGCAGACCTCTCCTGACTTGCCCGCTTCTCCCCGCACCAGTATATTTCAGTGGATCTGCCTGTTCTATTCTCCACTCTGTCTCTGGTGAATCCTCTCATCTCTTCCCCCCACCCTGCACCTCTGGCCTGTACCTCAGCTCTTATATGCATAGATGAATAAATTTTTGAAAAAAAAATACTCTCACAAATTCATATTCCTTTTCAGTTGACATCCCATCTCTCCCTGTTGTTGTTATATTATTATGCTTTACAAAAGTCTTTCTCCCTCTGGTTTAATGCCAGCTGGGTGTAGCCTGAAACCTGCCCCCATCATGCCATCAAAAACAGTTCTCTTCCTCACTCATACCTCCTTGCCACTAATCTCCTATTACCTATTAATTTTCGGGTCTCCCATTACTTGATCTTTTGTAGCTTCTGATGGTGCTAGATACTCTCTTTTTAAGAACACTCTTTTTATTTTATTTTTTTTTATAAATTTTATTGTTATATTCCCCATACAATTGCAGCTCCCCCATTCTGACCCCAATCCCTCCCCTCCCGCCCCCGCCCCCCAAAACGTGTCTCTGGTTCATAGTTTTTTGTTGATTTTGATTTTCACTTTCTTATATTCATTTTCCTGGTCCCTTATTTAAGTTTTCTAGATTCCTGCTATGAGTGAGACCATCCGGTATTTTTCTTTTTCTTTTTGGCTTATTTCGCTGAGCATGATCCCTTCCAGCGCCATCCATGTTGCTGCAAATTGCATGTGTTTATCTTTTTTGAATGCTGAGTAATATTCCATGGTATATATGTACCATATCTTCTTGATCCAGTCATCTGTTTTTGGGCATTTGGGTTGTTTCCAAAGCTTAGCTATTGTAAACAGTGCTGCTATAAACATAGGGGTGCAGGTGTTCTTTGGAATTGATGTTTCTGTGTCCTTCGGGTAAATACCTAGGAGTGGAATTGCTGGATCATATGGAAGCTCTATGTTTAGTAGGTCCAGAAATCTCCACACAGCTTTCCACAGTGGTTGGACCAGTTTGCACTCCCACCAACAGTGCAGAAGAGTTCCTTTTTCTCCACACCCTCGCCAACATTTGTTGTTGCTAGTTTTTTTAATATGTGCCATTCTCACTGGTGTAAGATGGTATCTCATGGTAGTTTTGATTTGCATTTCCCTGATGACAAGTGATGTTGAACATTTTTTCATATGCCTGTTGGCCATTTGCATTTCCTCTCCAGAGAAGTTTCTTTTTAGCTCTTCTGTCCATTTTTTGACTGGATTATTTTCTTTGTTGTTGTTGAGTCTCATCAGCTCTTTGCAGATTTTTGTGATGAGTCCTTTATCATTAGTGTTGGGTGCAAAAATGTTCTCCCAGTCGGTGGGGTTTCTCTTTGTTTTTGTTATTGTCTCTTTTGCTGTGCAAAAGCTCTTTAATTTGATGTAGTCCCAGCTGTTTATCTTTGCCTTCACTATCACTGCTTTGGGTGATGTGTCTGTAAAGATGTCTTTGATGTGCAAATCACATAGTGTTTCGCCTATATTTCCTTCTATATATTTTATGGTTTCAGGTCTTATGTCTAGTTCTTTAATCCATTTTGAGTTGATTTTTGTGTATGGTGTGAGGTAGTGGTCAAGCTTCATTCTTTTGCATGTAGCGACCCAGTTTTCCCAGCACCATTTATTGAACAAACTTTCTTTGCTCCAATGCATAGTCTTTGCTCCTTTGTCAAAGATTAGTTGACCATAAATCTGTGGGTTTATTTCTGGATTTTCTATTCGATTCCATTGGTCTGTATGTCTGTTCTTGTTCCAATACCATGCAGTTTTGATGATTATGGCTTTGTAGTATAGTTTGAAGTCTGGGAGTGTGATGCCTCCATTCCCTTCTTTTTTTTTCAGGAGAGCTTTGGCTATTCGGGGTTTTTTGTGATTCCATATGAATTTCATCAATAATTGTTCTATTTCTTTGAAGAATGACATTGAAATTTTGATTGGAATAGCATTGAATCTGTATATTGCTTTTGGAAGGATGGCCATTTTAATAATGTTTATTCTTCCAATCCATGAGCAGGGGATGTCTCTCCATTTCTTTGTGTCTTCTTCTATTTCTTTTAACAGTGTTTTATAGTTTTCTTTGTATAGGTCCTTTACCTCTTTTGTTAGATTTATTCCCATTGTGATTTCTCCTCTTTCATTGATGATCCTGTTTATTTGTGCTTTCTCCCTTTTTTCCTTTGTGAGCCTGGCTAGGGGTTTGTCTATTTTATTGATTTTTTCAAAGAACCAGCTCTTGGTTTCATTGATCTTTTGGATTGTTTTTTTAGTTTCAATTTCATTTATTTCTGCTTTGGTTTTTATTATTTCTTTTCTTCTACTGGTTTTGGGGTTTTTTTGTTGTTCTTTTTCTAGATCTTTGAGCTTCGAGATTAGGTTGTTTCTTTGCGTTCTTGATGTGAGCTTCTATTGCTATATATTTTCCTCTTATTACTGCTTTTGCTGCATCCCATACATTTAGGATATTGGTGTCCTCCTTGTCGTTCAATTCAAAAAATTTTTTAATTTCTTCTTTGATCTCCTCATTAGTCCAATGGTCTTCCAGTAGTGTGGTTTTTAATCTCCATGAGGTAGGAAAGTTCCTTGCCTTCTTTTTATGGTTTATTTCTAGTTTGATGCCTTCATGGTCAGAAAAGATGGTTGATATGATTTCAATCTTGGTGTATCTGTTGATGTTTGTCTTGTGCCCCAGTATGTGATCGATCCTAGAGAATGATCCGTGTGCGCTTGAGAAAAATGTGTACTCCGTTTTTTTGGGGTTTAGTGTTCTATAGATGTCTGTTAAGCCCAATTGCTCTAGGTCCTTATTTAGAGCTTTGGTTTCTTTACTTATTTTTTGTCTTGTTGATCTATCCATTGTTGATAGTGGTGTGTTGAAGTCTCCCACTACGTATGTGTTTTCTCTGATGTCTGTTTTCAGAGAGGACAACAGTTGTCTGATATATTTTGGTGCTCCTTCGTTTGGTGAGTATATGTTAATGAGTGTTATTTCTTCTTGAAGTATTGTCCCCTTGATCATAATGTAGTGACCATTGGGGTCTCTTTTTATCTTTTTGAGTTTGAAATCTGTTTTATCTGATATAAGTATAGCTGTTCCTGCTTTCTTTTTTGGTCCATTTGCTTGTAGGATTGTTTTCCATCCTTTAACTTTGAGCCTATTTTTATCTTTTGTAGCTAAATGTGTTTCCTGGAGACAGCAAAAGGTTGGGTTTTGTTTCTTAATCCAGGCTGCAACTCTGTGTCTTTTTATTGAAGAGTTTAGTCCATTTACATTTAGAGTTAATATTGATATGTTAACATCTGTATTTGCCATTGTGTTTATCTTTCCTTTGATTTTATTTATTTATTCTTTTAATAACTTTTTTTTTTTTGGCCTTCTTTCATTGTTATTCGTCCCTCTGAGGTTCTGGCTTTAGGACTCCTTGTAGTATTTTTTGGAGTGGGGGTTTAGTTGCAATGAAATTCCGGAGTTTCTGTTTGTCTGGAAGGTCCATATTCTTTCTTCAAAGAGGAAGGAGAGCTTTGCGGGATAGAGTATTCTTGGTTGGCATCTGTTTTCTTGGAGTCTGTTGACTATGTCCCTCCACTCTCTCCTTGCCCGTAGTGTTTCTTCGGAGAAGTCTGATGTCAGCCTGATTGGTTTTCCTTTGAATGTTATCTGTTTCTTCCCTCTTGCCAGCTTCATTATTTTTTCCTTGTCCTGGATTCTTGGGAGCTTTACTATTATGTGTCTTGCTGTATTTTTCCTTTCGTCGTGGAAGTTTGGTGTTCTTCTTGCTTCTTGTATATCAATTTTCAGCTCCTTCTTCACATTTGGGAAGTTCTCTTCAATTATCTCTTTGAATATTTTCTCTGTTCCTACATCTCTCTCCTCTCCTTCTGGTATTCCTATAACTCTTATATTTCCTTTCCTCATGGAGTCAGATAGTTCCCGAAGTCTTTCCTCGTTCTTTTTCCTTCGTACTTCTCTTTCCTTTTCTGTTTTGGTTCTTTTTATTTCTGTGTCTTCAAGATTACTTATTCGAAGAACACTCTTTTTAATTCTGCTTCTCTGGCAGCTTCTCAGTCTTTGCAGATTCATTCTCATCTGTTCAGCAATTACATGACATAATGGTTTGAACTTTTCTCCTAGGTTCTCATAACTCTTAGTTAAGCTCCTTTTGAAGAGGATACCCACACCCTAAGATTTTCTTTACTATTCTGTTCAAGCAAGATGCTCCTGTGCACTCCCAGTAGTCTACTTGGCCACTCCTTTTGGATGTTCCAGGGTCTACTACATTGACATGTCCACACTGTGCCAATTCTTTCCCTTAGTAGGCCTGAGTCCCCGAGCCAGTCATCTTTATGGGGTTTGTCTTTCAGTGAGTGGTGCTGCTTCTATCTAGTCATGCCTCCTACACATCCAGAAGTCCTCTTTGATATCCCTTTATCCTTTATTCCCCTTCTCCCACACTCACTGTACCTCCTAAATAACTCTTTGATTTGTGCCTTTCTCGCCATTTCCATCACTTCTTCTCCCAATGTCTAGGCAATGGGGATTCCCATCTGGCTTGTTTATTTTCCACATTGGAGATTTTGAAAGGTATTTTGTGTTTTATGTTAAGAATATTTCAATTAAAAATATACCTGATCGTGTCACACACACAATACACTCTCCCTCCACTTTCAACTGAGAAGTGCTCGCAATTCCTAGCACCAGTCTGTTAACATGACCTGCAGAGCTGTCGTGGCCTGCCATGGTCTACCTCTGTGTAGTGGGCTGGTCTGTGTAACAACCTCCCTGGCCTCCTCCCCACCACTTGTCTTCACTGTAGTGGCATCATGCCATAGCTGGGCTAGGCTTGCAATTTCCCAGCATCTCTCAGGGATTTAACACACACCTCTGTCCTGTAGGGAACACTCCTGGCGCCTTCTCTTTATGTATTTGTACTTTGCTTTTCAGGTTTTAATCCATCGTTCTTTTCTTAGAAAATTGTTACTCTTACTTTTTGGGTTACCTTCCTGTCATATAATCTGATAGCATTTTGTATTTCACACTGTTAACTTTAACCAGAGTTTCCTGTAGAGTTAAATGTTAAGTCACTAGATAGTAAGCTTCAGGAGGACAGAGATCCTATTTCTGTCCAGTTTTATTCCCAACACTTGGCACATCACTGGCTTTTTGATTCTTTTTTTTTCTACCCATTTTCTAGGTGCTTGGCGATTACACTGCAACCTGACTAGTTCTTCTGAGGCCCTAAAGTAATGTTTACTTCAACTATTAACTCTTGATTTTCTCGAGGAATTTAAAAATTTTAAGTTGCACGAAGCAGTGTCAGTTACACAAAGCAGTATCAGTTATCTAAATGTTGATAATGACCCTTCTCAGTCACAGTTTTTCCCCACTACAGAATCTAATTTTCTCTTTAAAGCTCAGCCCAAACTGTGCAAACTGCCTCTTGATTTTCCTCTCCTCCTGATGAGCTGGTTCTAGGGGAAAAAAGGAACACAAAGCCCAGCACTTTTTTTCTTTCTTTTCAGCAGTCTCTTTAGGTCCACATTTTGCTCAATTGACAAGTAATCGAGTCTGTCTTCCCCTTTTCTATTTCTCGAGGCTTCTGAGGGGTATTTAATGAATTTTCAAGCATTTCAATTTTTCTGGTTGATTCTCTCCTTCTCTCCCCTGCCTGGTACATCCAGTACGCAGACCACACATCTCTGAGAACCGATTCCTTACAGTCTCTTACCTGAGTGGAAACAGATGCTCACTGCAGAGATCAGCTTCAGATGGATGCCTGTAGAATAATCATCTTTTAAAGACAGACTCCCCATGGGCAGAGAGCAGGGCATGTTCAGATGAGGACTTCATGAGTAAGTGAAAATGAAGACAACAGTCGAGAGAGGGTCACATTAAAGCGCCCCCACCCACCCCGCGTTGGGTGCTAGGGCCAATGCTGCATATGATGTAAGCATTATGTAGCTCAGCCTTCTTGTTTTAAAGGTGGAGAAACTGAGGCAAAAGTAGCTCCTGCAGGGGCAAGAATCTTCTTTCCACAAGCATTTGGAGAGTTACTGATAGGCTACTGTTACTACCTACTGCCAGGCTCCTCTGACATTGCCTGTGTGACTCTGGTTGAATATTATCTGTTTCATCTTTTACCTCTAGCTCTCTGAATTAAAGTTGTGGGAGGAAAATATAAGTAGTATGGCTAACTTTCCTATATATAGGAATACACACACACACAGAACATTTTAGAAGCTATTTCTGTTCCTATTCCTGATTCTTAGAATGGGTCATTCTATGTATATGACCATACGCCCTACTCCTGGATACATTTTCTTCCTCACTTTGAACCAATTTTCTACTGGTATTGGGTATTTGGTTTAAGAAGTAGAGCAAGGCAATATTGAGCAAGCTAGAATGGAAGGAGTTGGGAAATACAGGATCTTTCAGTTGTTAAAATAATAAATAAGATCTCTGGTCAACTGACAGTGGTGATTTGTTACTATATGTAGGGAATTACTGTATATGGAAATTTGTGGAAGAGATGATATGGGTCTATGGAAATAGAAGCTCAATTTCCAACCCCATGGGATTAGATGTTCCCCCATATTTGTCCCAGTATCTTTTTTCCCTTTAACACTGGGCAAGAAAAGCTAAGGAAAAATGCCTGAGTATACTGTGGAGGATGCCAGCTTTTTACAAGTATTGGTTAAAGGTTTATAATAAGCATTTTTAGGAATGCCTGATCTTGCTTGGGAAAAAAAAAAAAAAGGGCAACCATGTCTAGGATTATGCATATAATATATAGGATAAAAATCAGATCTGGATTTGGATCCAGAAATGCTTGATTCTGGCTTGCTGATCTTTTCAAAACACTTTGCTGTGTCTTTATTCTAGTTAAATAGCAGGTTTTTAGAGGTTGCTTATGATTTCAACTTAATGACAACTTTTATCAGCTTGACATTTTGTGATATATATCATAAAATCTAAGGTCCTACACATAGATCCTTCTTGTTAGTGACTTAATTCCCTTCTGTTGGTACCCAGTAAGGGAAAGTTTTAATGTCTGTAATGAGTTAGATAGTGGCTTCAAAAAGATATCTCCTAATCCTAACTCCTGGTACTGTGAATGTGGAAATAGGGTTGTTGTAGATGTAAATTATATTAAAGATCTTGAAATGACTTCATCCTAGATTAACAAGCCTGGCCCTAAGTCCAATGAAATGTGTTTTTTATAGGAGATAGAAAAGGATACAGGAGAGAGGAGACAGAGGGAGGAGGCCATGCGAATTAAGAGGCAGAGACTGAAGGTATGTCAGCAAATACTCACGGTCACCAGAAGATGGAAGAGGTAAGGCAGCATTTCTTCCTTTACAGGAGGCCCTTGAGCCTGGACTTCTAACCACAGCTGTGAGAGAAGGGATCTGACTTGAGTTACTTAGTTGTGATCATTTGTACACCAACCCTCAAAACTAATGCAATGTTTCTCTCTTTGAGTGAACATCTCTCTTCTTCAAATGTTTTTATTCTTAGCTTTTGTCCAAGTGGTGCTGGCCCTCTAGCCTTCTCCTGGATGACAGGTGAGGTCATTGAGCATTAGCCAAAATAGATTCATACTTATTGTTGGCTCCTGAAGTTCTCAATTCCTCTGAGGAATTGGACCAGTGGGGATTTGAAAACATAGTTGGGAAGAGCAAGGCAGATGCTGGGCTCACTTTTCCAAAGTGCTTTCTGACTTAGCAAAGTACTGTGCAGAATACTGTGTCTGTAAGACCGATGCCAAGGTTCCTGGGGAGGAGAGGAGAACAGAGTGAGCCTCTGGTTTGGATTTTACAGCTGGGGGGATCTTTAATCATCAGGGAATGAAAGCAATGTCGAATGCACCCCTCTTTCTTTGACTATCAGTTTTCATCCAGCTTATGCAGTCAGCTGTTAGTTAACTAGATATGACATGACTTTGTGGCATGAAAAAACAATTTCTACTGCAATAGGCAATTATGTTTCTTGGTAGGCACTGCAGTTACCCACGGAAAGTGTTTTCCTGCTGAGAAAATTCAGGCATGGAACCATAAAATACTGTCTGTTCCTTCTCTCCCACATGCCTTCTTCACTCATGTTCTTAAACAAACCACCCTCCAAATAGCATGTTTACATCTAGCAAGAGCTCACAACTCATAATAATGGTGGGTGACTTTTAGGTAGACGGAAGTTTTGTAAAAGGAGAATTTTGGCAGAGGACTAGGGAAGATTGACTTTTTCTCAAGCTTGAGTTAAACGCAGACTCTGGAATGGATACAATTATCCAGATGCCTAAACATTTAAATGCATAAACTCAGGGAAACATTGCCCCCTGTCTTGCTTATCCATTTCTGGTATGCCTCTTAGCTTTTCCACTGAAGTATTTTCATGCTGTCACTCTCAGGTTCAGCTTGGCCTCACACAGTCATGCGTCGCTTAACTATAGGGACACATTCTGAGAAGCATGTCATTAGGCAATTTTGCCTTGCAGGAATGTCATTCCGTGTACTTATACAAACCTAGATGGGGTACCTTACTGCACACCTGGGCCACATGGCACCTTACCTGTTGCACAGAGATTGCAAACATGAAATGCACTGAATACCTAGGCAATTGTCACACACTGCTATTTGTGTACCTAAATATATTGAGACAGAAAAGGTACAGGGAGAAGGCAATATAAAAGATGGTACACCTATAGGGTAGAGAGTTTATAGGACAGGAGGTTGCTCTGGGTGAGTTGATGAGTGAGTGGTGAGTGAATGAGAAGGCCCTGAATATTAGTGTTTACTTCTGTAGACTTTATAAATGCTGTACGTAGGCTGCACTATTTTTTTCTTTTTTCAAAAGTTAAACTTAGCTTACTGTAACTTTTTACCTTAGTGACTCTGGTTAATAACACTTAGTTTGTACAGTGTGTGTTTTAAGCTATCGTTAAAACCTGGCTGATAGTTTGCATTAATAAAATAGTATTTGTTTTTATCTGCTATCACTGAAGCATCAATGAACTGTCATGCCTCTTCAACTTAAGAAAAATATTTTGATGTTTTGTCAATTGTTGTCACGTAGAAAGAATTTATGTTGACTAAATTTCTTGAGATAATATGTACTTATAATGATTGCTCTAAATAGTGTTTGTGATGTGTATAAATATCAAGAAAATTATAAACACAATTACAAAAAAAAACCACATTGTATAGGAGTACACATGTTTTCTTTATATCCTTGCTCTAGAATTTTTTTCCTATTAAAATATTTTGTTTTTCTTTTTTGTAAACTTTTCCATTAAGCACTATGGTGTGAATACTCGCTTAGACCCACACATGGTTGAGATATCAGTGTTCTCTGCCACTCACATCTTGACCCACTGGAGGGTCTTCGGAAGCAACCGCTTGCATGGATCTGCCCTCCTGTGGCAGCAAAGGCTGCTTCTGCAATTCATCCTGAAGGACTTGCCTGGGGCTCTCTTTAGAAATATGTCCAGAGTGCTGTGCTCAGTTTCATTTTTTTATCATAGATTTGCTTTAAGCAGATGCTGCATCATGAACATGTCTCCCAGTAAAGACCTTTCAGTGTTGGGGTTCATGTTGTCACACTATGTAAGGAGCTTTTGATGTCTGCAAAATCTTCTCTAAACTTGTCATTGGAATTTTCCTTTTTTTTTCCATCTCCAGTTTTCTTTCCTCTTGCCTCTTCTTTAGATATGCATTCCCATTCCAGTTCCAACAACTTCCGTATGAGTCATTTTCTTAAGAACTGCCTGTAGGTGCTCTTCAGTGTCATCGTCATCCACACTCAGGTTAAAGTAGCTTGTCATGTCAGCCACAGCATCCTTGATATTTACAACCTTCTCATCTTTGGTAAATACTTAGAAGTCATGGATGGGCCTCTTGAGGGTCTTCCAGAGGCCACTCCTACACTCCTTGGTGACGTCACCGTAAAACCAAGGAAGGTTCTTGTTGCAGTTGTAGATGTTTTAATCCTTCCCAAATTGGACCAGTATCTTCTCAGTGTCTTCTTCTTTTACAGCAAAAGCCTTGGCAAAGGTATTCTTTAGGTAGTACCCATTGGTTGGAACAAAGAGGTGGTGTTTAAAGGGAGAAATACCATTTTGAGGTCAGGATGAAGAGCACTGATAAAAGGAGGGTATCCATGAGTGTTATTAAAAATAAAATCTTGGGCCTCCCTGGTGGCGCAGCGGTTGAGCGCTGGGTTGCGAAGCTGCCCGCGGCCTCTGTGGCGCCGGTTTGATCCCCGGCTGCTCCCGGCCACCAGAGGAGGGTCCCACATGGCGCTCAGACCTCTCCTGCCGCCCGCTGCTCCCCTCAGCAGTGTACTTCGGTCCCTCTGCCTGCTCTGCTCCCCGCTCTGGCTCTGGTGAATTCTCTCACCCTCCCGCGCTTCTGACTGTACCCAGTGCATGTACAAACAAACAAACAAACAAACAAATAAATAAATAAAAATACATGCCCCTTTAAAAAAAAAATAAATAAAATCTTGGGCCTCCCCTGGTGGCGCAGCAGTCGAGCGCTGGACTGAGAGGCTGCCCACAGCCTCTGCAGCGCCAGTTCGTTCCCCGGCTGCTGGCGAGGGTCCCACAAAAAAAATAAATAAATAAAAAATAAATAAAAATAAAATCTTCAGGGTATCTTATTCTCTAAACAGAACTTCTCCATTTTGCTGGCATAGTGAAGGAAGATATCTTGGAAACAGAACTAGGACAGCAAGATTCTTAGTGCTACTGGAGTACACTGGCTTATTAATATGCTTGAAAGCTTTGGGGTTCTCACTGTGCCAGATCACAAAGGGTTTTAATATGCAGGCTGCAACACTGTCCCCAAGCGAGACTGTTATCCTGTCCTCAAAAGCCTTGAAACCTGGCACTGACTTGACCTCCTTATGGAGGAGATTAAATCAAGCACAAGAGAAAATGATGTATCAGGAAACAGGGTAAACATGAGCTGTATGAGGTTACTGCCAGCGTGAAATGCTACAACAGTTATTACATCGCTAGGCAATGGGAATTTTGGGGATGCCATTGTATCTATCATTTGCAGTTGAACCAAACATCCTTCTGTGCACATGACTGTACCTTTTAAATATCTATAGCTTCCCAGAGATTGTAGGATGATTTATACACTTTTTCTCATTAAATTTGAAAATAACAATGTAAGAGTAGGACTTATTATCCCTGTGGAACAGGAAAAGGAAATAAGAGTTGGAAACATCAAATTTATTGTCCCAAATTACACTCTGAATAAATCTCAGAGCTAGAGATTTCAGCTCTGTTATTTGTTATTTTCCTTTTCTTTTTGTTTAAAAAATTGAATGGGTCAAGCATTTCTTAATATGACTTAAAGACCATTGTGTATATGTATAGGTATTCTCAAGGGCATTATTTCACAGTTGCATTTACCACTGTAATGACTGCAGAGATGAGTTCTTCAGAGTAAGTTATAGTAGGAGATCATTATATACAGGGAGATTTAGTATTATAAAAAACAAAATTGCCCTTCAAACTGCAAGCATTTAATTTTTAATGTGCTAATTTTAATTAAGTTTAATTAATGCTGCTGAGCTTGGTAAACTTAACTTCAAATGACACCCCCACAAGCCCTGAAACATCTTTCTTACTTGTCAAACCTCCCTTCTGGCTGAATCTCAACTCATGCCTCAACAGAAATTGCTTACTCTTTGCTCTTTCAGAATCCATGCTATCATTTATACATTTGTTATATGAAATCCAATTTGTAATTGAATCTTTGTCCAATACTTTATCAGAGAGAGAGATGAGCTCAGAGATCATTCATTATCTTAAATAGTGTGACTGGGTTCTTTGCCCTCCCCTACTTAATAGCTGAGCTGTGCCTTCTTGAAGGTTTGCTTTGATTCATTGTTCATGTTGCTGCTTATATCACAATAGGTGCTTCAGGGATGAAGGCTCTCCTCCCACTCCTACCTGTGCAAATATGTGTTGATGAAAAAGCTCTGTAAGCCAGATTCTAATCCTCCAGGAACCCCAGGCTTCATTTCTTAGTTCTTGGAAAATACAGAGTTGATAGCAACAGATAGCTATCTGTTTAAAACTGTGTGTGAGGGGCGGGGACATCGTTCAAATTTAAGGTAGCATAAACATTGGGAGCTGTCAAGCCACAGAAATTTAGTACTTTCCAGATTGAAGATTTACAGAACTCTGAGGCTTTAACTTTTAATGCAATGCCTGGGTAGTTCTGCAGATTTTCTTGAGATTGACTCAAGTTCTTTACTAAGTCCCTTCCTATTGCCAGGCCTCAATGTGACTCTCCTACCTTTGGCGATTTCTCAGTGGCCACATAACCTCTTTCTTCCTGCCTGTATTGGTCAGCTGGGGTGTCTATAACAAAATATCACTGGGCCACTTAAACAGTAAAATTTTATTTTTTACCATTCTGGAAGCGAGGAAGCTCAAGGTGCCAGCTAATTTGGTTACTGGAAAAGCTCTCTTCCTAGTTAACAAAAAATGCCTTGTTGCTTGTATCCTCACATGGGGGCGGGGTTAGGGGATGGAGAAAGAGAATTTATTCTTACAAGAGCAATAATCCCATCATGAGGGCTTCTTCACACATCATCTAATTATCTCCCAAAGGCAGCACCTCCAGATGCTATCACTTTGGGATGTTTAAATTTCAATGTATGAATTTTGAGGAGAGACAGATGTATGCACTAGAGCCCAGCTCTCACTCCTTCTCATGGGCTTGGCTGTGGACAGTCTCCATTTTATCTCACATTATCTGTCTGCTAGGAAGAGACATTCCTTTTGGCATATAAACATGCTGCTAATTCTCCCATCATAAAACTGCTCCAAATGAAACTTCTCTTGATTTCATGTGCCTTGTCATCTCCCACTTCACTTCTGTGTTTCCCTACATAACAAGATCTTCAAAAGATTATTTACAGTCGCTTTTTCTGCTTCAACTTTTTAAAAACACTCCTATTAGTGCTTTATTTCCAGTACTAATTCAAAACTGCTTTCCCAAGTCACCAAGTTTCTTACTCCTATGATTAATTTCAGTTTTCATCTTACATGAAGCAGAAGTTATCATGGTGGACCGTGCTTCCTTGTTCTTCCTTGGCTTCCTGGCGCCACCCTCTTCTGGTTCTCCTTCTATATCAGTGATAATTTCTTAGTCTTTTCTGGTTCTTCTTCTCTACTCTCCATAACTTCCATATTCATTTCTAGCCTAAACCTCTCCTTTAAACTCAAGGCTCATATTTTCAACTGCCTACTTATATGTAACTGAACACTGGGAAACCCCCACTCTCATATGCAAATCTGTTCCACCTACAGCCTTTGCCATCTTAGTGGATGGCAAGGACATTTCTTTGTTGCTCAGTTCAAAAATCTTTAAGTTGATGCCCCTGAGTTTTATGCATGATGGAATCTACTGGGAGATCTTACTAGATCTAACTTTGTAATACCTTCAGAACCTATACTTTTTAGAGTACCCATTACTATACCCCATATTCAAGTCACCATCACCTTCAGCCTGGTTTATTTCAACAGCTACCTAATAGGTTTCCCCACTTCAGCCCTTATTGCTGCTTAGTCCCCTGTTTCTACTTAAAAGAATCTTCAGTCTGTTCAGCAGAATAGTGAGAATGGTTCTTTTAAAACATAAATTGGATCCTTCTTCTATCCCAGAGTCTAAGGTGATATGCTGTTTAATTCATAGGAAGACCAAAGTCCTGGTATCATGTAGTAGAAGTTATGACTCTGTCACAGTACTTGCTATTTATGACACTTACACATTATTTACTTCTGAACTAAAAGAACAGGTATCCCTTATGTGGACATTTACATTTTTGAAGCAAGTAAGACTTGGTAGAATGGTACATAAAAGATGAAAAAAAAAAAGGATTTTTTTAATAGTCAACTCAACAAGCAATTATTAAACATTTGCCATCAATAAAACAATGTTTGATAAGCTGGGCATTAAAGACATGGACTAATGCTCTAGGGACTCATATAGCTACATATTCAAATAGATGCATGACAGAGAGTCTCAAACAAGTCAGACTGATAAATGCTTTAGTAGAGGTATAAAGTGCTAATGGAGTATAGAGTAGGCATATGAAAATGAGTTAAGATTTAAATAGTTCTAAGTTTGGGTGACAGACTATGGAAGTTGATGTGGAAAAAAGATATTGCATGGGAATAAAGTCATAGAAGAAAAAGATATTCCAAACATGCTATATTAGCAATGGGTAGTCCAGGTGACTAAGGGGTCAAGTGTTCAACTGGAAGTATTAGAGGGGCTGTGGGCCAGACATAGGTAAGTCAAATGACTTAGGATTTGAAAGAGCTGAGGACTGTTGACATAGGATCTTGAGTGTTCAGCCCGAAATTTGCATGTTTTTCTTTATTCCAAGGGGACCCATTAAAAGTGTTGAGGGAGTGCCTTCCTTGATTCATAGTTTTAGTATAATTAATTCAATTATAATTTATTAAATAGCTAATCTATCTTCATTAGTCTCCTAGATATTTTGATATTCATAAAGCACTTTGGCCATTTGATGAAATGCAAATTCCATGGACTATGTTCAGATATGAACTGGTAGATCCAGTGTGGGGTCCAGAGAGCCACAACCCCAATTAACACAAGCCAATGAGTGAGTCTGTTGGCGGTTGGTGTGCAGACCCAGTTTGGTGAACATCTGGTTTATAGCATACAAAATCTAAGAGCATTCTTAAGCTTGTGCTTTCCAGTAGAGTGTTTATTTTAGTATTTTAGTTTCAGAGTAATCATTTATATTCTGAGTCTACAAATATGGTATATATGCTATAGTATACAAACATAGACATACACAAACATATATATATATATATATATATATATATATATATATATATACACTCAGACTTTTCTTTGGATAGACCATCCAGAAATGTTGCAGATATCTTGAAATTTTATTTCTTATATCCAGATGCTAAGAACAAGGGTATTCTATATAATACACCATAGATAAGGAAGCCACGTTATTTAATAATCACTCGAGGTATATTCATTGGGGAAATTACACAAACATATTTTATAACTGCTTTTCAAAATCCAATCATGTTTATGCATTACATTCCTATTCTAGCCAAGACCCAAAATTCATGGTGAAATTTAAAACATTTGAATAAATGGCAGCCTGTAGCAGATGTTTACATGAAAGCACCTATTACTGTTAAGCAAAATTTCCCAGGAGTTTTAGCATCTACTGAGTATCTTTGCCTTACCCATTATACTATTGGGGTATATGAAGCAATGATTTTCTTCATAATGTGGGGAAAATAAGAGATTAAGATGGGAGTACATGTTAGCAAAGAGAGGATAATATATTTAAGTAAATTTTTTTTATGAACATTATGTATACTAGACAGCTAAAAAGTATGGAGATAAATAAGATATACAGCTAATGCTTAGGAGATTAATAGGAGAGATGATCATATCATTCACAAAAACAAAGTAGTGAGCAAAATGAGAATGTGGGGAAATGTAAAAGTGTTCTAAACATGGAAATAGGCTGTCATGTCCCAGGTACATGATTGATGATGAACAGGAAGGTAAATCACCAGTTCTTAAATATCTTGGCCTACTCATTCATGATCTATGTCAGAATGCCAGGTATTACATGATTTTTTAACATAATTTGTTATGTTGGTAACATGCCATAGAAGAGTCTGGGGAGTAATTTGTAAAAGGATTTTTCAAAAAATAAATATGGCCATGAGTGGATTCAATTCTTCATAGTGAATACTTAAAGTTACTCAAGTTATTTTATAAAACTGCCGGGAGATGGTCATACCTGGTATGGACAAACAATATTTTGCAGTGATCATATATATATATATATGGTAAAGATTAAGTGACTTGTCCATGGTTTCCCAATTGTATTAATCATCATTTAGCCAAACAATTTCTATCAAATAGATAACATATATATGTATTGGTATGCATATATGCTTATATACATGTGTTTGTACTGTTGTATTATAATGTAGGTATAGAATAAGCAAAATCCAGAAAGTGAGGAATTTTAGCATACAAATAGTCTACTTTTTTCAATACCTGCTTAATTGAAAGGAGATCAGATATTTAAAGAATCTACAGAATATCTGAGAAACCAGTCTTGGTAAAGGAAAGGAATTAAAAAGATTCTTGGGACTTCTTAGTTCTGTGGCCATAGAATTCTTATTTTTTAAATCTTTAAAAGGACATTTAATTGAAAATTAAAATATAGAAAAAGTGACATGTGCACATAGTGAGTTCTGATATGGTAAATAACTCTCGCAACCATTCTTGAAACCCCTGTAATGTTTTCCTTTCCCTTCGCCTCTCAAATGGTTAACTGGTACATTAATGAGCCCACTACTACATTAACCATTTAATTGCATTTCTTTTGATTTTTCATTGCAGTCTGCTTCTCTAGACACTGAAGGTTAGTTTTTCCCATTTGAAAATATGTATATCTGTTAAGTTTCATTCAATTTACAGCTTTTTCTCTTTTTTCATATTTGTTGAAGAATTGGATTGATTTGACCTATAGTTTCCCAAAGCCTGGATTTTTTTTTTTAATTTTTCACTGTCTTTTATTGGAATGTTTTTTTTTTAATTTTTATTTTCCCCATACAATTGCAACCCCTTGATTTTAACCCCAATTCCTCCTTTCCCTGCCCCCCCCCCCCAGGTGTGTCTCTGGTTCATAGTTGTTTGTTGATTTTGATTTTTTTCTTTCTTGTAGTTATTCTTTTTCCTGGTCCCTTATTTAAGTTTTCTAGATTCCTGCTATGAGTGAGACCATCCAGTATTTTTCTTTTTCTTTCTGGCTTATTTCACTGAGCATGATCCCTTCCAGCTCCATCCATGTTGCTGCAAATTGCATGTGTTTATCTTTTTTGAATGCTGAATAATATTCCATGGTGTATATGTACCACATCTTGATCCAGTCATCTATTTTTGGGCATTTGGGTTGTTTCCAAAGCTTAGCTATTGTAAACAGTGCTGCTATAAACATAGGGGTGCAGGTGCGCTTTGGGGTTAATGTTTCTGTGTCCTTTGGGTAAATACCTAGGAGTGGAATTGCTGGATCATAGGGAAGCTCTATCTTTAGTAGGTTGAGGAATCTCCACACAGCTCTCCATAGTGGTTGGACCAGTTTGCACTCCCACCAGCAGTGTAGGAGAGTTCCTTTCTCTCCATATCCTTGCCAACATTTGTTTTTGCTAGTTTTTTTAATATGTGCCATTCTCACTAGTGAGATGGTATCTCATTGTAGTTTTGATTTGCATTTCCTGGATTGCAAGTGTCGTTGAACATTTTTTCATATTTCTGGTGGCCATTTGTAATTCTTTGGAGAAGTTTCTTTTTAGCTCTTCTGCCCATTTTTTGACTGGATTATTTTCTTTGTTTTTGTTGAGTCTCATCACCTCTTTGTAGATTTTTGTGATCGGTCCTTTATCACTAGTGTTGTGTGCAAAAATTTTCTCCTAGTTGGTGGGGTTTCTCTTTGTTTTTGTTATTGTCTCTTTTGCTGTGCAGAAGCTCTTTAATTTGATGTAGTCCCAGCTGTTGATCTTTGCCTTCACTATCACTATCACTATGCCTTCACTTCACTGCTTTGGGTGATGTGTCTATAAAGATGTCTTTGATATTTTACTGATTGCATACTTTCATTCGAGTATGTTGTGATTGTTTAATCACTTCACAGTCATCTATCTCTTTATTCCACACAGAACCCTTGTTCTCAAGGACACAGGGGCTAATGGCATTCAAATATCACATAATTATCATGTACTTATCCAAATTACATGTACACAGGCCACAGTAACCGTACTACCAACATAAATATACTACCAGTACTATCATAAATACTGAAAACAGATACATTTTTTAATGTTTCCTCTTAATCTACATTTTTAAAAGTAACTCTTGGGCCTCCCTGGTGGCCTAAGGGTTAAGTCTCAGTGGTCTCACTGGTGTGGCCTGAGTTCTGACCAGGGAGCTAACCCACATAGGAAGCAGCAGACCTCTCCTGTCCCACCCGCTGCTCCCCTCACCAGTGTACTTCAGTCAATCTGTCTGTTCTTCTCCCCACTCTGTCCCTGGTGAATCCTCTCACCCCACACTTCCGGTATATATCCCAGATCTTCCATGCCAAAATAAATCTATCTTCAAAAAATAAAAATATCCATTAGAACTCAGATTTGCTTAGAGAAAATATAAAATGTTGTATTTTAACTTTCAGTGTTGGTGATTGAGTTGATATTCTCAGATATAATGTACATGTAGTTTCATATTAATAATTTTTTTGAATTTTAAGTTAATTCTAGCTTATCATATTTAGGTTTTATTTTTCAGAGACTCCTATCTTTTTTTTTTACTGTAAACACAAAAGATTATTTTATTTTTTCATCTCCTACATTAACATAGAAAAAATATTCATAGAAGCAAATTAGGAGGTGTTTTTCTATAGCCACTTTGCATTCCTTTTTTTAATATTTTATTTTATATAATTCTTACATCATTTTTTATTTTTGCACAATGTATGCATTTTTGTTTTTGTTATATTCCCCATACAATTGCCCCCGCCCCTATTTTGACCCTGACCCTTCCTCTCCCCACCCACATCCCCACCGTAGTGTTTCTCTAGTTTATAGTTGCATCTTGATTTTGATTTTTACTTTGTATTAATTAGTCTTTTTTCTGGTCCCTTATTTAAGTTTTCTAAATTCCTGCTATGAGTGAGACCATCCAGTATTTTTTCTTTTTATGACTTATTTCTCTGAGCATGATCCCTTCTAGCTCCATCCATGTTGTTGCAAACTGCATGTGTTCATCTTTTTTGATTGCTGAGTAATACTCCATTGTGTATATTACCACATCTTGACCCAAATGGAACAGAAACATTAATTCCAAAGGGCACCTGTACCCCTGTTTATAGCAGCACTATTTATAATAGCTAAGCTATGGAAACAACCCAAATGCCCAAAAATAGATGACTGGATCAAGAGACTCCTATCTATTAGTTTCCTTTTTTTTAACCTACCTTCGGAAATATTTTTCTTCTTGATTTAATTTTTTTCCTTCATTGCACTGTCTTTGTGTTATTTCTGTTACTGCATAACAAATTATCACAACACCTAATAACAATAAATACCACTTTTTCTGAATCAGGCATAGTTGAGCTGAGCATTTCTAACTCAGAGACCCTTATGAGGTTGCAATCATCTGAAGACTTGTCTGAAAGCTAATGATTTACTTTTTTTAAGATTTATTTTTTATTTATGCATACAAGAGCTGGGGTGTAGGCCAGAGGTGCAGGGGAGGAGGTGATAAGAGGATTCACCAGAGAAAGTGTGGCTAGCAGGACAGGGGGATTGACTGAAATTCACTGCTGAGGGGAGCAGTGGGCAAAACAGGAGAGATCTGCTGCTTCATATGTGGGTTAGCTCCCTGGCCAGGGATAGAACTCATGCTACAGTGGCTGTGGATAGCTTCATAGTGCTGAGACTTAACCCCCTTGGACCCCTTGATTCACTTTTAAGGTAGCTAACACCTGATGCTGGTGAGTTGGTGCTGACTACTGAGGTTCAGCTCCTTTCCTTGTTGAATGAATGATGAGCTCATCATATGGAATATATTCTATTAGAACATGGGACCCAGGAAAGCAAATGAAAGATCAATATCTTTTATGACCTAATCTCATAAGTCAAATGCTATCACTTCTACAGGACTTTATTGATAAACCCTGTGTAGATGCTGGAAAGCGTTTTAGAAAGGCATATATGAAAACACTAAGTGGAAGAGATACAGACACCATCATGTTCATTGCATCATTATTGACAATGATCAAGAGCTGGAAATTAAGTGCCCATTAACAGATAACTCCATATAGATGTGGCATATTTACACAATGGAATACTAAGTTATAAAAAGTTGAAACACTGCCATTTACAACAATGTGGGTGGACCTCAGCTATCATATTAATGCTTAGTAACATAAGTCATGTGAAAGATAAACAAAGCTAAATAAACTTAAATATAAGGACTAAATAGTGGTTATCAGAAGGGGAAGAGGGTGGTTAAATCTGGTAAAAAGAGGTAATTGTACAGTGAAGGATGGATGTTGATTTACAATAGTGTATACCTGAAACCTATAAAATGCTATAAGCTATATTTTTTTAAAGATTTATTTTTATATAAGAACTTTATATTTTTATATAAGATTTATTTTTATATAAGTACAGGCCAGAGGCATGGGAGGGTAAGAGGATTCACCAGAGACAGAGTGGGGAGCAGAACAGGCAGACGGACCAAAAGCACTGCTGAGGGGAGCAGCAGGTGAGACAGAAGATGTCTGCCAAGCCAATGTGGGTATCTCCTTGGCTGGCTGGGAATCGAACCCACACTGCAAAGTCTGCAGACAACTTCACAGCGCTGGACTAAACCCACTGCACCACTGGAGAGGCCCAAGCTATATTTTTTAAGAATTAAAAATAATGTATAAATGCTAGGAGGCAAGGGCCAATGCTGTACTTTCTGGAGGCTGGTTACCACATCTTAATATTTAAAATAACTTTAATTTTTCATTGAGGTATCAGTGGTTTCTAACACTATGTGCTTCAGAATTATAGGACTTACAAGCATCCAATATGTTACTACACCACACCAAGGCACCCATAGGTCATTGGGCCCCCTGTACTCTGTTCCCTACTCTCATCCTCCCCTTCTGGTAGCCTTAATTCTAGAGTCAGACTTCTATGGTTTGTACCTGTTTTGGCTCTAGCTTAACCTTTGTTTTATTTCTTTATTTTCCACATATAATTGTTTTGCTCTTTCAGACATCTTTTGCTTAGCATTATCCACTCAAGTTCCATCCATATGTCACAACATAGCTGTGTATGGGATACTACTCATCTACTAAAAAAAAAAGGAGCCCTTGCTATTTGCAACAATGTGATGGAACTGGAGGGGATTATGCTCTGCTAAATAAGTCAGAAGGAGAAAGATCAATACCAGATGGTTTTCATATATATGTGGATTATAGAGAAACAAAACTAAAGGTCAGAGAGAAGCAATCCATTAACAAACCTTACAAGTATGACTGGCAAATTGAGGCCACTACAGAGGGAGAGGGTACAAGGGACTATGGTGGAAGAGTAAGGGTATCTTGGTGGTGGATGTGGTATGGTAACATATGTCTGAATAAGTGATGAATCAGATGCAGCATTTGATTTACAACACTGTTTCAAACAATAAAAGTGAAGGAAAAGAAATTAGAATCATGTTAGAATTTATCAAACTAAAGTGAAGGATCCATGCAAGGGTAAAAACAAGACATTAAAGGATTTAGTGATGTAAGGAGATGGAAAAACATCCCATGCTCATGGATGGAAGAATCAATATAATCAAAATGACTATCCTACCTAAACTGATGTACAAATTTAATACTGTCCCCAGCAAAATATCAAATATTCTTCAAATAAACAAAATATTGACATTTAAATGGAACCACAAAATATGATTTGAATAGCAAAAGGAATTCTGAGAAAACAGAAAAAAGAAAAAGGGAGCTATCACCTTATGACTTTAAATTTTATAAAGCAGCAATACTAAAAACTTTGATACTAGTATCAAAATAAACACATGAACTAATTGAACTGAATCAAGTCCAGAAATCAATCCATGTATACATCAATACTTAGTTTATAAAGCAGCCATTACCATACAATGGGGAAAGAAGAATCTAATAAATGGTTCTGGGAAAACTGAAGGGCACATGTAAAAGAATGAAGTAGATCACTGTCTAACTCCTTGCACAAAAACATGTTCCTATTGGATTAAATATTTAGATGAAAGAATTGCAACAGTATAGGAGAAAACAGTGTCAATATGTTCCTTGACTTCAATGATAAAGATGCTTTTGGAGATTCAGTCCCTATAATTTGAAATAATCCCAGTTGTTTATTTTTGCTTTTATTTACCTTACTAAAAATGTGTTTATACTGAAAGAAAATATAAGTAGATTAGAAGGTCAGCCTATTGAATGTAAGAAAATATTTACACATTACATAACCATCAAAGGGTTAATATTCAAGAGTTACATATATATACACATATGTGTGTGTATATATATATATATATACAATTCAACTATATATATATATATATATATATATACACACACACAATTCAACAATAGAAGAATAAATGGATAGTGAATTTGAACAGTTTATCAGAGAGGATATCCAGAAGGCCAATATGTTCATCATCACTCCCAATAAAAATGATGCAGGCTAAAACCACAATGAGGTAACACCTCACACTGTGACATTGGCTCATATTAAGAAGACCTTCAACAAGAAATACTGGATAGGATACAGAGAAAAAGAAGCCTATTACATTGTTGGTCAAAAAGTGAACTGGTGCTGCCATTATGGAAAGCAACTTGGATTTGCTTAAAAAAAAAACAAAAAACAAAAAACAAAAAAAAACTGAAAATACCTTGACCCAATAATCCCACTCTTTGGCATCTATCCATAGAATGTGAAACCAACTGGAAAACTTTAAGCTGATGATAATGTGTATTGCAGCACTATTTTCAATAGCCAGGGAATGAAAGCAACTTAAACGCCCACTCATAGGAGGTTGGTTCAAGAAGATTTGGTATATCCATACAATGAAAAACTATTCAGCCATCATGAAAGATGAAATGCTGTCATTTACAGCAAAATGGAAGGAATTTGAAGGAAATGTGTGTAGTAAAGTCACTCAGAATGACAAATATTGGACATTTACATAGCCGATGATTTGACAAAGTAAAATACTTATAAAAACAGAAATTAATAAAGTGAGGTTTCTGGTGTTAAGATGGGACTAGATAGAAAGACAGAATGCAAGGGTTATTAAGGGATGGTGGCCAGGAAAATTTTCCTTTCACAACATACTGAGATAATTCTGATTTAAAACAAAACAAAGCTAAACAAAAAAAAAAAAAATGAGCATAACTTTCACTTGACAAACTTCTGGGAATGTTTTTCAAAGATATGTGTAATGATCCAGAAACAAAGGTGTTATTTTTTTCACTCTTTTTTTTTTTTCTTTTCTCCTTTTTATTACACTAACATGCTCCCTCTTGTCTTTTATATTTCTGAATCTGGAAGACTTTTCACCCTGGTTACCACAAAGCCACCAGCGTAAGCTCATTCAGAGCCCTGTTTGAAGTGCATCTTATCTTGATTTATTATTAGTTTTATTATAGGACTTAACTACAGACCACTATATTTATTTGTATGCATTGTTTTTATTTTTTTTATCCCTCAGTCCTCCAGATGTGAGCTCTGCAGTGGTTTGTATTCTTAATCTTTCATGAAATAGATATTGATCAAGGAACAGGTATTACATTAATATTTGCTGAATGAATAAATACAAAAAGTGTCCTTCAGTAGATTATTGACCAAATGTATTCGGTAACTATATAATGAAATTCTGCTTAGCCTTTAAAAAGACATTTTACAGTGAAGAGTTGGAAGAGTGATTTTTTTTTTTTTTTAATGGTATAGTTTACAGAGCAGATTTTATTGTGTTTTTGTGTATGGGAAAAATGTTAATGGTAATTATTTCTGAGTTGAAAATTCATTTCAAGTTCTTCTTCTTGAAACTTCTACAAATATTTTATATTTGTTCTTTGAGCTTCTCTTTTTTTTTGACAATTTTTTTCTCTGTGTAAAAACATTTTAAATCCTCAAAAAAATAGCTCCATTGTCCAAAAAGCACATGGGAATAAATATGTGATCAGAAGTGAAACTACAGATTTGCTGTGATGAGAATCTAAAAACAAAGGAAGCTGAGACTGAGTTTGACTCCTAGTATAATTATAAATTAAAAAAAAAAAAAAAAGGCTGGTGTAAAGGCGGGGCCATAGTCATGTAAAGTGAACAAAACCAAAGGGAGTGAGGATTTACTATTAGTGACTGCCTGAGGCTATAGCTTATAGCCCAGAACCTTGAAACTTCTGAAACTTTTTGCTTTTTACTTAATTTCTGCCCCACAAATAAGTCACATATAAGAGCCACAGCTGAACAGCAGTGACAGTGGGTTTTGAGAGTTTATGGACATAACCACAAAATCACTAGACCTGGAAAGCTAAGTTCAGAGAAAGAGAAAACCTCCAGTGTATAAAGAATGTGGAGACCACAGGCATCAAACAAAACTGCTTTTTCTTCTTGTACACAATGTCAAAAAACACATCCTAGCTGCCCTTGCAGTAGGATGAAACACATGGCTGATTTCTCTCCAATTGAATGTAGACAGATGTAAAATGTGTGACTTGCAGCTTTGGCCTACAGATGAATCTCACATATTCT
Source organism: Talpa europaea (assembly GCF_964194135.1). Lineage (NCBI taxonomy): Eukaryota > Metazoa > Chordata > Mammalia > Eulipotyphla > Talpidae > Talpa > Talpa europaea. The sequence continues at coordinate 113,955,412 of NC_140074.1, read as the reverse complement.
CCTTTCTGCTTTTCTCCTCTTCAAGTTGACTGGGATATCAAGCAGGACAATTTTGGAACCCATGCATTGAAAACATATAGTGGATATACATCTAAGATGGACCCCAAGATGTGATCTGCACTTAGCTATTCAGACAAACACTAATATGTGCTGCCTTGAAGGCATTTTCCAAATGAAATTAGGCCCCACATCAGTTGACCTTCACATGGGGAGATTATTTTTAATTGGTCTGACTTAATCAGGTGAAAATTTAAAAGGAACTAGGTTCCCCCTGGAGATTTGAAATTAGAGAGGGATTTGGCTTGAGAGAGATTATGTTTCTGGCTTTGAAGATGGAGGGGGAAACATGAAGGTGGCCTTTATGAGCTGACAGGAGTCCTAGCTGACAGTTAGCAGGGAAAATGATATCTCACTGACACAGCATGAAAGTAAATTCTGCATACACCTGAATGAGTTTAGAAGCAGAAGCACTGGGGCCTCCAGAAAGGAAGGCAGGAGCCTGTTCAATACCTTGCTTTTCTCACTGGAAGCTGCTAAGTGGCTGGGTTGTGGCTACACTTCTGATCTACATAGCTATGAGCTATTAAATAAGTTGTTTAAAGTCACCAAGTTTGTGATTGCTTGTTATGCAGCAAGAGAAAACTAATAGAGTACCTGAATAAGCTCAGAGAAGCAGCCCACCTACAAACAGGAACACCTTTCCAGGATTGGTATGCAAGTATGAGGTACATTAAGATTGCTCCACCACTCAAGTATTTGGCTCTTTAAAAAAAAAAAAATCAGCAGCCTACTCTGTCCTAATACACACACTAGTGCTAATACACAGCATGATGTGATTTATCTGAAGATTACAAGTGAGCAAACATTAGAATCCACTCGAATTAACTAATACACAGAAATCCACTTGAATTAACTAATACACATTTGAATAAATTATAAACATCAACTGGAAAGAAATGCCCTCACCCATTGTGAGCAGCTCTTGGAGACACCATTTGCATGGATGATAGCCTGGGAGGCAAATCTAAGTAGTATTTAGGTGGAATGTAGTGGGAATAGGAGTTGTGTAATATGTTGATTTGAAAGGAAAGGTGAGCTAGAATAAGGGAACTACACAAAGGACTATGGTACTACTTTAGTTATCCGTATCTGAGACAAAAATTACAAAATGTTAAAATTCAATTGATGAATTTTTTATATATTTGAAATATTTTATAATATTTAAAAATAGCAATGATATGGGAGATAATTTAGCTTTTATCATATACCCCCCATAAATGGGGGGATTATGACAAAGGTGGCACTGTGTCCACAGATGACAGACTAAGAAAATGTGATACAAGCCTACAATGACCTATTCTGTACCTTTGAAAAAGGAATCTTCAGTGCTATTAACCTGAATAAACCTGGCAGTCACAGAATGTCCAATCCCACATGTTTCCACTTATATGAAATATCTAAAATAATTAAACTGATAGAAACAGAGTAAAGTGGTTGTCAGGGCCGCGGGGTGGGGGAATAGGGAGTTGTTATCCAATGGGCATAAAATTTCAGCTTTGCTAGATGAATACTTCCTGCTGGACAGTACAGCCCCTATGTGCAGTAAACAATATAGTAGTATGCACTTCAGCATTTGCAAAGACAGTAGACCTCATATTAAATGTTCTTACCACAGAAAGACAAAAGGATATCCTGGGAGGTGATGGTGACAAGGGTATTTGTATATGTCCAAACTCATCAAATTGTAAATATGTGAAGTTCTTTGTATACCAACTGTGCTCTGAATAAAGTGGTTATAAAATGAAAACCTCAGCAGTGAGTACAATTGGTGTCACAGCATGAATAGTCAGAATTAGTGCTGGTACTCTTGACCTTATCATCTATTACTCAGGAATGCAGTAGCCCTAGGAGATGAGACTTGAGGGCTGAAGGTGGGCCTTAATCATGTGGAGAAAGGATTTCTTGGATGGGAGGGTCTTGTAGTTCTTGGGGAAATTTAAGGTGGTAAAATCTAAACGGGACCTCTTCCTGAGCTACCAATAAACCAGCAAGTTACATCTTTCGGACATTATGTGATTATACATTTTATTTTCTATTAACTCCAAATCTTTGTCTGTAATTAGAGCCTTATTTAAAAGTTTTGTCTGAGCTGTGGAAGGAGGTCCCTGGTGAGTAGACTACCATGACTTCTGGGGCTTTGTAAAAACCTCAGATGTGAAGCCTTCTGGCCCAGTGTCTGTGATTTCATGCTTCAGAGCATTCGCTGGATCCCTGGGGGTTGCAGCTTTTTATAAGTTTGCTGTGGGTGAACCAAGAAAGAAGACAAATTTCTCCAGAAATTATGATTCCATGACGGGTTTGGAGGGAATGAGAAAGGCTGTTATCTTTCAGAATGCAAAGTGATCTTGAAACGATTTCCTTAGCTTGACTTTCACAGACGTTTGTCACTGATTGGTGTTCCTGAACTATAAGCAGTCATCTCTTTTACAAGACAAATACTGTGGCAAAAAATTAAAAAAAATAAAAGTCTTGTTTCAGCTGTGCTGTGACATTGAAAAGCTGTGTGTCTATTGTTGGTGATAATGCTCATTAATAATACGTTGTTGAAAGAACATCAGAACTGGCAATATAGGAAAGGGCTACAAGTGTCAGCTGCTTTTCCCATATGGAAAATTGCACTCATTGGCTGACCAAAGAGAAATGAGTTTCATAACAGTTTTTCTTAAGTGATGCTGCACTAACATTCTCCTGAAATACAATTTTGATTCTGTCACCTTTCTGATGATGCACATCCATTTTTTTTTTTATTCTTGATGTTCGAGGTCCATCATAATCCTCACCTATTATCCCTGTCTAGGCTTTAACAATTAACTTTAAAGTATCTCCATGTCATATAAATGCTTAACTATTCTCCACACACACCTACATACATTTCCACCAATGAACAAACTCATTCTGGACAGTCATAACCTCTGTAAAACAAAACGAAACACTAATTCAAAGGGAAATAAGTACTCCCATGTTCATTGCAGCACTATTTACAGTAGCCAAACTATGGGAAAGAACTAAGTGCCCCAAAGCAGATGAATGGAATAGGTGGTATATATACACAATGGAATACTATTCAGCTATAAAAAAGATAAACTCGTGTCATTTGCAACACCGTGGATGGAACTGGAGAGGATTATGGCAAGTGAAGAAAGGAGGAGAAATACCAGACGATGTCATTTAGATGTAGAATATATAGGAACAAAACAAAGAGTCAGATAAAACCAACCCTAGAAATCTTACTCTAGAATTGAAGCTATCAGAGGGAGAAGAGAGCAAGTGAGGAGAGAGTCACTTGGACTATGGTGAAGGACAGTGTGCCTTGGTGGTATGCATGGTGTGGTAATATACACCCAAAGGGGTTATCCTATAACTCTAGGACATATAGAATTATGTAAACCAATTTTGCTTTAATAATAATTATAATAAAAATACAGGTGCCATGTTACTGTTGTAAGGAAACAAGTATGAGGACAAAAAATGGGCTAAAACTGTCTCTCAAAACATTTGTTAGAAAAAAAAACAACTGGGAAATTTGTGCTTGTGATTTAGTAAGGTAGGTGGTACCCACAAATTTCTATTTTCCACAAGCTCCTGAGGATCCTAATGCTGCTGGCCCATGGACTGCATGTTGAACAGTGCTAGGCTAAAATATAGTAGAGAAGAATGTAGAAAGATCCTCTGTCCCTGAAGATAATTGCAAAGCAGTTGAATTAAGCAGCCATAGTCTCATTCTGGAATTTTTATTTCATGGAAAGAAAAACCCTACAAGTGTTTAACTTACTGTCATGGTTTTACCAACCAATCCCATTCCAAATATTATCATTATCAATATCTTTAGCATTGTTGTTCTAGCCACTTTTATACTATGTGCTGGTCATTGTATGATCTCTTTAGATAAATTTTATTTAAAGATAAAATACAATTTTTAAAATACAATTGGTAAATGATTTAAAGTTTCTTGGATAATTCTGGTTGGAAGCTATTTATGCTGTAAGTCCACATGTCTTAACACTTTGCCTGCCTTTTGCTATTCATTTCCACATCAGTACTTACTGTTATGAGTACAGAGGGTTCATAGTAAACACTGAGAATATATAGGGAACTAGCTGTGCCAGGCCTCAGAGAAATCACAGGCTAATAATGGAGGAAGGAGATAAGAAAATCAATTTTTGTAATTTATAGGCATTATAGTGATATTAATAGAAAGTATATCCTCCAACTTTGGATAGCTGGTTGTACACAGTTTTATTCCTTATTAGAAGGTGGGTAAAAAATAGCCTGTGTATGTATCTAATCTTTGATTTCTAGCACCCAGAGGGTTCTATGCATGGCAGTACATTTCAATAAATCAATATAACCTTCCATAGCAATATATCTCACATAGACACACACACACACTGGCATACACACTCAACAACATTATACTTTTAATAGGCATTTGCTTGGTAAAATTTTAATTGATGGACAGAAATATAGAAATGATCTTCATTTGGGGCTTACAAGGGAGCAAAATTGTTGAATCATTAAAATCAGAAAAATCATAGCTGCCATGTACTAATACCTAATATTTATCATGCTACATCCTTTGTGTATTTAAAAGTTCACTCAGTAGGAACGATAAAGACTGTTAACTTGCTTTTCCCTATTTCTAAGTCCCATTTAGGTTAGATGGGCTTTAGAAAGATCCAACTTGGATTTCCAATTTGAAGAAGGGCTAGCATGAAACTATAGGAAACATTTAACATCTCTTATGTGCAATGGCTTCCTGAATTTAATGGGATAATAGTGCTATCTATTTGATTGTGTTATGGTGAAAATCAAATGCATGGATTTATTAAAGCCCTTGACACAGTGCCTATTACTTGGTAATTGATGAAGACATATAAATGCTTACTACCCCTGCTATTGCTACTATTCTACCTTCATAATGACTATTACTTTTACTACTGCTATTACTACTCTAGCACAAGGCATTCCTGTGCTCTCAGTTATTTTATTCCCAAACTGCTACTAGAATAGCATTATTTACTATTTTACTGCGTTATCTGCTTTGTCAAATGTTTCAGAAATGCACATGACAATATTTCTATAATATTTTTATGTTGTACAAATTATGTACTTGATATAGGTCAAAACCAAGACAGTAAATTTCACTGTGGCAAAAGCCACATGCTTTTGTGTATATGCATATGTGTGGCATGGACTAGGAACTCAATGGTTGTTCAACTAACATTTAGACATATTCCTGAAATGTCAATATGAGAGCTAAAGAGATATAAAAAAGACTATTTTCTAGGGGAATAAAAAAGATGTTTTGTCTTTGAGAATCAATGAAAGCTACTTAAATATGATATTTCAAGTCTTAACTAATCCTTTCATCTCTGTGCCTATTTACATATTGTCTGTTAGTGAGCAGCCTACTTCTTTTTGACATATGCTTGACACTCCCTTACATTAAAATAGTTAAGGGGATTTTCCATTTAAATTATGTTTCACCCAAGTGTAAATTTGGGGGGGGGGGGCTTGAATCTTTTCATAATGAAGTATTCAGCTGCAAGTAAGATGACTGTCCTGTGCTATGCAAAGCAAACTGACATGTAAGAATCCTGCAGGGGTGTAAAGGAGAATGAAGGAGTCTCCTGTGCTTCCCCAGTGCTTCTGAAATTAATAGTTGGCACATTTTGAATCACAGCACAAGAACGACAAAACAGAAGATCTATTTTAATAGGCTTGAATCTGTACCTGGAGGGACATAGTGAGAACAGGGAGGAAATGAATTTGACCTTTGATTGTTCCAAAAGGATCTTGATGTAAGTGAAGGAAGCTGTACTAGAAAATAACAAAATTGCTGCACATCGTATCATAGGTAATAATGTCCTTCTCAGAGTGGAGAGAAATACTAGATTTGAAAAACAAAGCATCTGTTAGACAGTGGGCTCTGATTGGAAAGGTAAATATGACCAACAAAATAATCAGCTAATTGAGAAACTGCAGAGAAAACCAGTCCATTTTAGAAAAAGGTGATAGATCAAGGGTGAATTAATGTAGTACTAAAATTTAGTGAAAATGAAATTTCCTTCATCTGAATACTGATCTACCCTTCATCCATTTATTTGTTAATTCAAGTATGCATTGTGTTAGATGCCAAGGATATAAATGCGAGTATGTGTTGTTAGTTCAGGCTGCTGTAACAAAATATTATATACTAGATGTCTTATAAACAACAGATATCCATTTTATTCCATTCTGGAGGCTAGGAAGTCCTAAACCAATGTGCTAGCAGATTTAGCATCTAGTGAAAATGGCTTCCCAGTTCACAGATGCATGGCTTCTCCCTGCTACATGGCAGAAGAGGTGTGAGAGCTCTCTGCGTTCTCCTTTATAGCAACACTAACCCTATTCATAAGTGCCCTGCCCTAGTGATGGAAAGATCTCCCAAAGGCCCCATCTCAAATATTATTATATTGGGGGCTAGCTTTATCAATCTGGGAGGGGGGAGGTACACTCAGTCCATATCAAGGAGAAGAAATTGTAAACCAGAAACATCCTGCAGGGGAGGAACACGACATCTCTGCAGGGAGAGGGAATGGTGGTGGGTGGGAGGGAGGAACTCAGGTGCATGGGTGAATGGGTGAAGGAAATTCTATGGGGGCTACACCTGGGTGGGGGGGCAAAAGCAAACATTGTTTAAAAATGAACAATGATCAATGATGTAAAATATATAAATAAAAAATAAAAATATAGAAGGTTGTCAATATTTGTTAAAATGAAGAGGTTCCCCATACCGACTTAAAAAAAAAAAAGTTCACTTAGTGACACATGCAAGTCAACAATTACATTTGATAAAGTTATGCTAAAGATCATAAGGATTCATGGGGGAGCAGGATTCAGAGATTGGAAATGGAGAAGGTGGCACATGAGGTGCTGTGATTTCTTTGCTGATTTTGGTATCAGGGTAATATTGCCCACATAGAAATGACTTGGGAAGTGCTTTGTTTTTTTATGGCACAGAAAAAACCAAGGAGTTGATATTAGTTCCTTAAATGTTTAGCAGAATTCACCAGGGAAGTCACCTCAAATTGGGGTTTTCTATGTGGAACATTTTAAATTTTAAATTTAATGTTTTTGATACAGTTATTCAAGTTTTCCTCTGGAGTTAGTTTGTATCTTTGAAGAAAGTGTTCATTTATTTGTTTTCTAATTTGTTATAAAGACTTTAATATTCCCTTATCCTTTAATTATAGGTTTGTAGTAATGTTTCTTTATTCCTAATTTTACTAATATTGACCCCCCTTTTTTTTTGTAAGTTTGGCTAGAAGATAGCCAATTTTATTGACTGATTCAAAAAACCAGGTTTTAATTTCACTGATTTTCTCCACTGGCTTTTGTTTCTTCATTTCATTAACATCTAGTGTTGTGTTTATTATTTATTTCCTTCTTCATGCTTTAGGGTAAATTTAATCATCTATCATTGGTTTCTTAAGCTAGAAACTGAGCTCATTTGCTTGAAACAGTATGAAATTTTTTTCTAATATACACATTTAATGCTATATATTTCCCTTGAAACAGTGCTTTAGCTTCATTCCACAATTTGATATGTTTTATTTACGTTTTCCTTCACTTCAAATTATCTTTAGTTTCTGTTGGGATTTATTTTGCCCATGGATCAATAAGGTTTGGCTTAATTTCCAAATATAGTCAGTGATTTTTTTATATGATTCTGTTCTTGATTTCTTGTATGTGTATATATATAAATCATGTATAGTTTATATATACATTTATACATATTTATATGATTTAAATATGTAATATACACATCAATACTAGTTTATTGTATTATTTATTATATATAGAGATTACATGTATACATTACATGCAAACATATAAATGGATATATATACACACACATACATCTATATACATCCATGCACATATATATGTAGAGAGATAAATTTTTTTCCATATAGTGGACTCTCTCCTTTCTTAAAATCCAGTCTGACAATCCTTGCCCTTTAACTGGAGTACTTAGTTTGTTTACATTTAAAATAATTGTATAGGTTGGATTTCAACCAAACATCATATAATTTGTATTTTCTCATCTACTATTTCTTTTCTTGCTCCTTTTTCCTCCAGAAACTACATTAGTCTTAAACTTTCATTTTTTATTATCATTGCTTTATGATTTACAATTCCTATTATATCATTCATTTTATACTGTAACATTCCTTGAATAGTAAATCGCCATTTCTCCTCTCTCAGCCCTTGCATTGCTATTATTTTACATTGTAAAATATATTTTTCATTTGTTAATTTATAATTTTTATTTTAAGAATTTATTCAATAATATTTCATATATATAAGATATATAGTTGTTATTGTATCAAGACAGTGTACTCTATTACCTGTGTTTTTAGAATTATAGACTTTTAAAAATGTTTATCTACCTGTAAATTACACATGGTGCTGTATGCCAATGGTAACTCAATAAAAGTAATAATTTAAAAGTATCTAGCAGTAAATACAGTAAAAAAAATCTGGAAAATTAAATAAATTTGGAAAAATCTATTTCTCATAGCTATTTGATGATTTCACATAAAAAAATATTGTCTCAGAGAAGGAAGCAGGCAGGTTGGTGGTAATTAAAATACATCATTCTGGGCCTCCCCGGTGGCGCAGCGGTTGAGCGCTGGGTTGTGAGGCCGCCCGCGGCCTCTGCAGCGCCGGTTCGATCCCCAACTGCTCCCTGGCCACTGGAGGAGGGTCCCACATGGCCCGCAGACCCCTCCTGCCGCCCGCTGCTCCCCTCAGCAGTGTACTTCGGTTCTTCTGCCTGTTCTGCTCCCCGCTCTGGCTCTGGTGAATTCTCTCACCCTCCCGCGCTTCTGACTGTACTCAGTGCTTGTATGTATGTGTGTATGTATGTATGTATGTATAAATAAATAAATCAATCTTAAAAAAAAATAAAGTAGATGGTCACAGGGTGACTTAAAAAAATACATCATTCATAGATTTTTGAATGCAGAAAATTTGGAAGAGATTTAAATATTTTTTGTTAATTTCCATGTCTAGTATTAATGTGATGAAATAAGATGGTATATGTCAAATATATACATGTTATAACATGTTCTAGATAGAATGCAAAGATTATAGCTTCTCTTAATATGGGTATAGTAGTAAAGAGAACAAACATGGAAAGATTAATAGGCAACAATATTTTAAAATTCTCTGAATCTACACATTTGGTACATTAGAACATCTGATGTTAAAGAGAATTCTGCTTGGATTTATCTTTAGATTTTTAATTAACTGTTTTCAGTATGATTCCATCAACATTTACATAGCTGCGGTCTATGAAATATACATGGAGTAGAGGGAGTTAGAACAGGAAGAAAATAGAATGAAACTATTTCCATTCTATCCTCATTGAGAGGATGCAAAAGGGAATGCTAAAATTGTCTTTCCAGAAATACTTACTAGAGTTCAAATTAACATAACCTATTAAAAACTCAGACGATAATGGTATCAGAATTTGAAGGCTGGGATATCTAAGGTCAAAGTGCTGGCTGATTTGATTCCTGGTTTGCAGATGCCACCTTCTTAGATTGTCTTTATATGATGGTGAGGTAGTAATCTCTCTCTCTCTTTTTATAAATCAAGTAAATCTCATCATGAGGGCCCCATGGCCATGATGCCATCTAATCCTATTCACCTCCCAGAGGATCCATCTCCAAATACTATCACAATAGGAATATGAACAAAAAGTGAACAATTATTGCAGACATGCCTCTTTCAAGTACAGTGAAAAAAGGTTAATGCTAAAAATTCCCATTTCATTGAATAACAAAATATAATTCATTTTTTTCCTTTTGATTCTGCCTTAGTGACATTATGCTGCTATTTCTTGCACTTAGTAATTTGCTTTCAATTTGTACTAATAAGTCTCTTAGGCACGGTTTGTTCCACATGTAGTGATGTGTGTGTTGCAAGGTGGCATCAGGATGATAAATGATGGTACCCTCTGGCTTTCCCTTTTCCGAATGACGTATCCAGTGTCTATCTTAATTTTCTTCTTTAAATATATTTGACTGCATATGTTTTTATTCAATATATGACTTTCATGAACCAATTTACTCAAAGAGTAGAATACTCTAGAAATGGAAATCTGGCTATAGCTGCACTTCTAGAAATTCAGATGTCAAAAGAGTAAAAGGATATCAAAAGAACACCAGGAACTTGTCATTTTGAATGTTTCTTCTAAGTTCTGTCCTCCTTAAAATTTGTGAAGCTATTTCGGGCATCTTACAGGTCTGGGTTGGGATGCTCTAATCACTTCCTTACCCCAGAAGTGGCAGGCTTCTGTGTCTTCGAAGGTATGTCCTCATTCTTTTTTTTTTTTTTGCTCTGGGGCCATACGTTTAGATCTCAGGAGATACCTGAATAAATATTACTTGTAGCATTTCACCTGCTGGACAAATTGAGGAAATCCCAGCATAGAACTAACTTGGAAAATGCATTATTTGATTTATATCCATAAGATTCATTTTCCATGAAGATTTATCTATTTGACTTGTGAGGTGGCTTTTGAGCCTTCTCTCATTACTAAGTCATAATTCCTTGGAAGAAAATATATATATTTCTCATTTCTGTTGTTTTAAGTGGAAATTACTAGATTTGAGTTTATAATATATATCAGCCCTTAGCAGAAACTACCTATCCTTTAAAGCACAAATAAAACATTAGCATATACTGTACCACAAAGCTAGTCTCAGTAGATTCTTTTTCCTTTCAAAATTTATTGATGTCCCGCTTATTTTGCATAACTGTAGTTTTGGCATTACAACTTAATATCTCCATAAAATAAGTGTATGTACATACCTAACCCACTCTCTACCCAATTCTGTGAGACAACCCTGTCACCTCCCTCCCCTTTCTTTTGATACTAAAACAGTGGAATCTCATGAGACTCCACTTAATTAACTATTTAATTAATTATTGGGGGGAGTAAGTATCACTGCCCTGGTTTTCAGAGTAGAAGCTACAAAGTCTAATACATCATTGAATATTTGCTCAACAAATTTTTTTTAAGATTTATTTATTTATTTATACAGCACTGGGTACAGTCAGAAGTGTCAGAAGTGCGGGAGGGTGAGAGAATTCACCAGAGCCAGAGTAGGGAACAGAACAGGCAGACTGACGAAATACACTGCTGAGGGGAGCAGCAGGCAGCGGGAGAGGTCTGCGCGCCATGTGGGACCCTCACCGTTGGCTGGGGATCGAACCGGCGCTGCAGAGGCTGTGGGCAGCTTCGCAGACCAGCGCTCAACCTCTGCGCCATCAGGGGAGGCCCTCAACAAATTTTTTTAAACTCTATTATGCAGGTAATTTTTTTTATTTGCTGAGAATGCCTGCCCAAAATTAATTCAGAGATGAATCAAAGAGAAATATAAATATTTGGAAAAACATTACAGGACTGAAAATGGAAAACAGGGAGTGGGATGGTAGAAATGAGAAGATCTTGCCTAAAATGAGATGTGAACTTCTAAGTGGTTTCAAAAGTTAATATTGTCAGTCACAGCATTTAGAAAAGTAGAGCAGCATTTTCGAACATGTTGACAAAATGAAAAGGATGTTGGCCAAATATCTGAAGTAGAAGAGCAGGGGACCATGCCTAGAGATATCAGTGTAGGCACAGACACGACTTTGTGAATATTCATTAATTCTTATTCACTGAAAATGAAATTGAGACATTCTTGAGAAAATCATAGCTAAGCAAAGAAAAAAAATGATAATTGCCAAGAAAGTCTATAGGCTATGAGATGCATTTGGAATATCCCTATATATTATAATTTGGGTAGAATAAAATAATGTCTAGTCCTGTGACAATTCTCCAGATTGCTGTAAATAAGGGGAGGACAGAAGAGGATAGAAACCAGCAACAGATATTAATTAAGAGAAGAGTTAAAATGACTGAACTTGGGTCAATCAGGACTGCACAAAATCATAACAGAATGGGGCAGGGGAATTCACAAGGCCCCCCCTTTTTTAAAGGTGGATTTTGTTTTTAAAGATTTGTTTATTTTTATACAAGAGCTGGGGTACAGGCCAGAGGCGTGGGAGGGTGAGAGGATTCACCAGAGGCAGAGCAGGGAATAAAACAGGCAGACAGACCGAAAGCACTGCTGAGGGGAGCAGCGGGCGAGGCAGGAGAGGTCTGCTGTGCCATGTGGGAAACTCCCTGGCAGCGGGGAATGGAACCCATGCTGCGGAGGCTGCAGACAGCTTCATAGCTCTGAGCTCAACCCACTGCACCACCGGGGAGGCCCCAAGCCCCCTTTTTTTATGCAGGAAAGAAAAAAGTTTAAGAAGCCTCTGATGCAGAGTTTCTAAAATGTGTTCCAGTGACCCCAGCCTGCTGATATTCACTCTTGTATAATTCACTTATGAAGAGTATGGGTGGAATTAGTGACTTGTTTCTAAAGAATAGGCTTACCCTAAATAGTGATGGTATGTCACATAGAATCTAGGTTAGAAAAGCTATAAGGGCCTCTCTGGTGGCTCAGGGGTTAGTCTCAATGCTATCACTGTCATGGCCTGAGTTCGATCCCCAGACAGGAGCTAACTCACATGGTGCAGCAGACCCCTCCTGTCTTGCCCCATGCACCGCCAGCAGTGTATTTCAGTAGATCTGCTTGTTCTGCTCCCCATTCTGCCTCTGGTATATCCTCTCACCCCCCATACCTTTGGCCTACACCCCAGATCTTGTATGCCTAAATAAATAAAAACAAATCTGAAAAAAAGACCACTAGTGATCTTGGAAACAAATTCTTCACCAGTCCAGCTATGAGACGGATGATATGTTGGCTGGCATCTTGTTGCATGGACACCGAGCTGGAGGACACAGCTTAGCTATGAATGGGTTCCTGACTCACAGAAATGGTGAGATGATAAATTCTGTTGGTTTAAGCTACTAAGTTTTGGTGTAATTGGTAGATGTGAAGTGATGATAATATAGTATCTCACTTCCCCACTACATCCTTTCATACCATTAGGAAAATTTCCGCAAATTAGGCTACTTATTGGGAAGTCAAGACAGAACCACCAGAACCACCATAATAACCACACAATTATAATAAATATCACAGTGTATAGTTCTTGCTTTTCTATAATCCAGTAGGTATTTTTGCCACTTGATAATTACCTAATCATCTAGACCATTAGTTACATTTCTGGAAACTAATCACAAAGGACAAATCCAAGAGAAATTCAGAATTATATGTACAAAGTTGGTCATGCTACAGTTTCCTGTAAAATTGAAAATGGTAAACTATTGATTAAAATAGTTAAGTATGTTGTGGTGCAGCCGCTCCAGGCAGTATTACCCAAACTTCATTGTGAAGTTTAGATAGAAATAAAATAATACATAATAGTGTTAAGTGAGAAGGGAAGAATAGCAAAATGACAATATACATCAAATTTGGTCCGCGAAAGTACATGGATCATAAAGGAAATGTTTAAACAATTTCTAGAAGGGAGACATCAGGGAGATTTACTGGCAAGATTAGGACAATGCTTAGGAAGACCCCTGTTTGAGTATTGCATCTAAAACTAAATAGCTGTGTGTTTTTGAGCAAGTATTTAATTGCTTGTCTTTACAAATAGGTTAAGAATACAATTATCTTCCAGATTATTGTTAGAATGAAATGAGGAGTGCTTATAAACTACTCTATACAATGTCTGGCACAATATTGATGTTGTTTTTTTAATTTCTAATATTGTTAATGTCGTATATAGAGAGCTGAAATGATCTCAGTTGAGGACTGTTATTTCTTTATATCTAGTAGTACTTGGAATGAATGAAATCATTCTTTCATTGCCAACGTAATGACTGATCATGTCCTATAATGATGAATTTTATGTGTCAAGCTGATTGCAGTAAGGGAGGCCCAGATAGCTGGTTAAACTTTATTTCCTGGTGTGTCCGTAAAGGTGTTTCTGAAAGAACTTAGTTTGTGAATTAATCGACTTAGTAGATTGTCTTTCTTCCTGTGGGCAGGCATCATCTAATGTTTTGAGGGCTTAGATAGATCTAAAAGGTGGAAGAAAGGTGAGTTCCACCAATGACCTTCCTGGTCCCCCAGTTAGCAAATGGCAGATAGTGAGACCCTCCAGTCCTCATAATGAGGTGAGCCCATTCCTATTTCTGGGCCTATTTCTCTGGAGGATCCTAACACATACCCCAAATCTGTGGGGCTGGGGAGTTTAGATTGGCAGCCTTCTGTAACTAAGTAGGCTGTCTTCTTCAGGGTATCTTTTTTAAAGCTCTCTGGTTCATTCTTATCCTAGAGAGTTTCACATTCTTATTTCTTCCAAGTTTTATAAAAGATTTTCACAATGTTTAGAATAAAATTATATCACTTGACTCTATAAATAGGAGGCAAATTTTCTACTTTGAGGTTTGTTATTCAGGGCAAAGAATGTTTCAGATTTTCCTTGGTCTGCAATTTCTTTATGAAGAAGGTATAGTGGGGACATGATATTCCATGCTTCATTCCCTGCTCCTCGCCCACAAAGTTTGAGGCGTTTTTGTGATGCTCTTCTTTTACATCCTACAACTCTCTGCATCCAGTTCTTCTGACATTCATTTAAAGAATCTCTTACCTTAAAAACTACATAGATCATCAACATTTTAGACCAATATAGCAGAGCCGTGTCCCTTGCTTTGTGAATATAGTCTTGAGATTTGTCTGTTTTTCAAATGTGTATTAAACATGTCCACAGACTTTAGTTCCTTCTGGGTAATTCCATTCTTATAATTCAGTAGGTATGTGAATTTTGCATGGCTTTTCTAGAAAAATTCAGATACCATTTTTGGTTATAAAAGATGTTTTAGGCAAGTGATATCTAAGATGTTTTAGACATTGTAGAGAGTCTTGGAATACTAATTTTCATCAGATTTTGCTGAAGATTCAGTACTTCGGAAGATTTACCAGATTCACACTCTTAATCCACCCTGTTTGTTCCTTGTTTGTATAGTTTAGGGACCTGACAAAATAATATCCTTTTCTAAAGGTTTTTTTAATCAGAGATCTAAAAGTAAATTCCTTAATAAATCTTCAAGAATAATTCAGTGATAACAATGACTAAAAATTACATAATCACTTTTAGTATCACATAAAACACCTTTGAACAGGCATCCCTGCTGAGAGTTGTGGAGAGGAATGTGTCATAGCTGTGGCCACTGGGCCAGTGGAAAGGAAAACTAGGGGCAGAGAAAATCTTGTCCTTTTATTGTAGAACATCTTGGAGGAAAACGCCTAGTCTCAAAAAGTTAGCCTGATGGGTCTTTGCTGCAATAACACCTTCATTTTATAGATGAAGAAATGGAAGTCAGGATACTGGAGTAGCTTCCCTAGCCCCATGGCCACCTTATGGCGAAGACTAGCATCTTAATTCAGGCAGTGTGTCTTCTGAGATACTGCTCAGAGTGTGGAGCAGCCTAAACATTATGGGATTGCTTCAGAGAGTGAAGAAATACTATATTAAAGATTCTTTTGAGAGCTTTGATGCTTAGGAAAAGATAAACATATCTCTTTGGTTTTCTTTCAGTCTTATGCACAATAATATTTCATTATTTACATAGCCCATTATGATTTTCAGATATCCTATAATAATCCTGGAATTCATTATCTTATTTTACACTGAAGAAATTTAGGAGATTTTCCAGTTGTCACATTGTATGGGAGGGATTTAGGGAGGGGAGGGAGACAGAAGGGAAAGCGGGAGGGAGATGATGAAAAGAAAGGGGAGAGAGAGAGAGAGGAGAGAGAAGGTGAGGCTAACTCTCAGCAATTAATATAATTAGTGTACTACCCCTAAGATTATCTAACATTTAAAGCTCTGAAAACCATGGGCAGCAGAGTCCATATCTGTTGCTGAATATTTATGGACTTTCTTACACTTTCTAAATCTTTCCTAGTGAGATGGAACTTACTCTATGGATACCAACTAATTCTAGTTAATCCCTTCTACACTGAAGTAGGCACGTCACTTCTGGGCTGAATCATCCTAACACTGGTGCCTCCCCTCCAGTTTTCTCTTCTGCTGCAATGACTTTAGAGGTCCTGGTTTCAGAGCGCAAAGCCACACACAGACCCAGTGCTTCTGCCATTCTGGATCCCTGAGCACAATGTGGATGCAAGCCCCCGGCTCACTTTTGATAAGTATATACCACGAGCAAGAAATAAACTGTTGATATTACATCATTGACATTTCGAGGTTTAAAATCACAGCATAGGGCCTCCCCGGTGGCGCAGCGGTTGAGCACTGGGTTGTGAAGTTGCCCGCAGCCTCTGCAGCGCTGGTTCCATCGCTGGCTGCCGGACGAGGGTCCCACATGGCGTGCAGGCCTCTCCTGCCGCCCGCTGCTCCCCTCAGCAGTGTACTTCGTCACTCTGCCTGTCCTACTCTCCGCTCTGGCTCTGGTGAATTCTCTCACCCTCCCGCACTTCTGACTGTACCCAGTGCTTGTATAAATAAATAAATGAATGAATGAATAAAAAATATAAATAAACTTTAATAAAATCACAGCATAAACTTTCCTATCTTGATAAATAGAGCACTTAATCAAATAAGTGTAATTCCAATTAAACTGGAAAAGTTTTGCTCTTTTATCTGAAGATGTAGAGAATATATACCTTTCGCAGAGTGAATTTTCTTAAAGACAATTTATTCAACAAAATGTCTTCAAATCCTAGCATACACAACATCACAGCCTCAGTCATCAGCCAGCACTCTAGTCCTACTGAATGATGTCAAGACCACCACGTCCTAAGAAAGGGAAGAGATGGCTTTACCGACCTGTGGCTAGTACAGTGGCACAGCGTCCTGCCTCAGAAGAACTTACACTCGGAGTTTAACGTTCTGAGCTGGCTGTCTCGAAATTCTTTGGGATTACTTTGTTGGAGAATAGAACACAATCCTGAACCTCAGCTCACATGTGCTGCCTCCAACTGTCCGTCCAGGTTAAATTCTCAGCTGCCTGCTTTCCTTTATGCTGTGTCCTGGCCTACCAGCTTCCCCATCCCCATCTTGGTCTGCAGCATGGGGGGAGGAGAAAACAAAACTGAAGGATGTAAATAAATCACCCAACAGTGATGTCTTTTCTAATACACATCTCCCATGACCAATTCCTCATGCCTTAAGACACTGTTTAGTTGTCCAGTATCTATAAAAATCACAACAGCCTACAGCTGGTTTCACCAAGCCACCTCTGAAGTGTGCCTGACTTTGATTTGGGTTCAACTATACACAAAAGGCTCACATTTCTTTCTTAACCATAATGCGAAAAGAAAACATATGAGGCCTAAAAAAGAATTGCTGAATGGGTTTATCAGATCCCAGCAGCAGTGGGAAGCCACAAAGAAAGACAAAACAGTTTTTTTGCCTCACACTTGCTTTTGAAATTCCATCCCTACAGCTCCTCTGTGCTTCTTTTGCAAAGGGCAGACTTTATTTCTGCCAAAATCTTTGCAACACAGCCAACAGAATTTATCTCAAGCCTGGCAGCCAATATACATTATCCACAGGTTTCTGGCTAAACTATTAAAATTAATCAGGTGGCAAACTTTCATTTTAGCAGTTCTAATAAACAAGAGAACCAGATTCCCAGGGGGGTGGAAATGTCAGTAAATATAGCAGCTTTAAAAGGAAGAAATTCTTCAAACTGTCTGAGGATGTACTCAAGTTTTAGTCAAATGGACCTAAACTACAGTTACAGTAGAGGCACAACCATTCATTTTTATGGAGACATTTTTCACTTCCAGAGGAATCAAGTGCATTCTAACACATGATTTCAAGTAAACTTTCAGGTTGTATTGGTAACTGCTGCATTTGTGGGTGGTCCAGGGGAAGAAGTCTCTGGATGTTTACCTTGTGGACTTTGAATCCCTTGTGGCACTTCAAGGAATAGACCTGACTATGGGTCCTTGGAGGGAGGCATGTGTGGAAGAAATAGAGATGCTCATCAAATATTTTACTTATTCCCCATGTTTACCAGCATTCAGGCAGATCCACAAAACTCGTACTGTGCTAAAGTGACATGATTACTTCCAGGGCTAAGCACAGAAGAACAAGGGAGTCCTCCAGACCTCTTTTCCCCTGGAGCAGTAACAAGCTGAATTGCAGATGGTGTCACTTCACCTTTTTTGGGTATCTGAATGGCCACAGAACATGCCTCCCTGCCAAACTGTTGAATATGTACCATGCAAAGGATACTAATGCTCATGTTGGACACTGGCATTTAGAGGTTAGTTTGTGATGCAATGAATTCGCAATGTACTATGAATGTTCCAGAACCCTTTCCCAGGTTAGCAGGCAAGAGAACAAAGCCATGCATATAGGCTTTAAGTTGAGGAGGTTCTATCCTGTTCTGTGAAGGACCCAAGTGGGGATCTACTCCCTGTGGGTAAACCAACCTTCACTCTTCAGTAATGGCCAAAGAGACAGATCAAGAGGATTCAAGTAGCAGGTACCCAAGCTTCCTGGCTCCATAAATCAGGAAAGTGATGAAAGCCCCAGCCGTTGCCCTCCCCTATACTTGGATAGCATCCACTTTTCTTTAGGTCAAGCTGACTTAAGAAACTGAAAGATTCTCATAATGAAAATTAGAAGATACCTGTTGACAATAAATACATTTTTATGTTGGTGATTCACTGTTGCTATGACTTTTGCATGTATGCAACTTAGTAACAAGGTCATAAAGTGAACTCAAATTTGTGATATTTGGGACAGTTCTCAAAGAGTTAAATCCATCAGTCCACTTCTGAGTTGAAATCCTTGCTTTGATTATCTGTAATAGTCTAGCTATCACTGAGCCTTATTTCAGTCCTAGTCTATCCTAATTAATAATAAAATTGATATTAGTATTGTGAAGTAGTCACAGAAAAAATCTAAAAATAGTGGACAAGGACTGTAGGAAAACGATCTGTAGTAATAAGATTCTTTTTTTTTTATTTTTTTTATAAATTTTATTGTTATATTCCCCATACAATTGCAGCCCCCCATTCTGACCCCAATCCCTCCCCTCCCGCCCCCGCCCCCCTAAAAGTGTCTCTGGTTCATAGTTTTTTGTTGATTTTGATTTTCACTTTCTTATAGTTATTCATTTTCCTGGTCCCTTATTTAAGTTTTCTAGATTCCTGCTATGAGTGAGACCATCTGGTATTTTTCTTTTTCTTTTTGGCTTATTTCGCTGAGCATGATCCCTTCCAGCGCCATCCATGTTGCAGCAAATTGCATGTGTTTATCTTTTTTGAATGCTAAGTAATATTCCATGGTATATATGTACCACATCTTCTTGATCCAGTCATCTATTTTTGGGCATTTGGGTTGTTTCCAAAGCTTAGCTATTGTAAACAGTGCTGCTATAAACATAGGGGTGCAGGTGTTCTTTGGAATTGATGTTTCTGTGTCCTTTGGGTAAATACCTAGGAGTGGAATTGCTGGATCATATGGAAGCTCTATGTTTAGTAGGTCCAGAAATCTCCACACAGCTTTCCACAGTGGTTGGACCAGTTTGCACTCCCACCAACAGTGCAGAAGAGTTCCTTTTTCTCCACACCCTCGCCAACATTTGTTGTTGCTAGTTTTTTTAATATGTGCCATTCTCACTGGTGTAAGATGGTATCTCATGGTAGTTTTGATTTGCATTTCCCTGATAAGTGATGTTGAACATTTTTTCATATGCCTGTTGGCCATTTGCATTTCCTCTTCAGAGAAGTTTCTTTTAAGCTCTTCTGCCCATTTTTTGACTGGATTATTTTCTTTGTTGTTGTTGAGTCTCATCAGCTCTTTGCAGATTTTTGTGATCAGTCCTTTATCATTAGTGTTGGGTGCAAAAATGTTCTCCCAGTTGGTGGGGTTTCTCTTTGTTTTTGTTATTGTCTCTTTTGCTGTGCAAAAGCTCTTTAATTTGATGTAGTCCCAGCTGTTTATCTTTGCCTTCACTATCACTGCTTTGGGTGATGTGTCTGTAAAGATGTCTTTGATGTGCAAATCACGTAGTGTTTCGCCTATATTTCCTTCTATATATTTTATGGTTTCAGGTCTTATGTCTAGTTCTTTAATCCATTTTGAGTTGATTTTTGTGTATGGTGTGAGGTGGTGGTCAAGCTTCATTCTTTTGCATGTAGCGACCCAGTTTTCCCAGCACCATTTATTGAACAAACTTTCTTTGCTCCAATCTTATTGTGCAATGACAAAACTTTTGGTTGAACTGTCCTCAGGAATAATCTGGAAAGGAGATAGCTTATCTGGTGAACCGCAACTGGGATAAAAGGAATAAGAAGCCAAAGGACTGTAGTGTGTATTTCTTTTGTTTTTGCTAAATTTAGTTTGGGATTCCAAAATAGAGAAGCCCACACAAAACTGGTTGGCTGCATTCAGAAATGGAAGCAAATAAAGACATTCCAGAAATATATGACTTGGTAATGTTAAAAAAATCAAATTTGAATGACAATGTCAACCTTTGGGAAAGATTTGAGGGCAAAGTCTTCAAAAACAGTTACCAAAATCTTAATAGATTACCAATTTATATACGTATAGATGATAGGATACCCAAGAAAGTTTATAAACTGATTAAATGCTTCAAGGCAAAAGTCATATTAAGA
This sequence comes from Talpa europaea, assembly GCF_964194135.1. NCBI lineage: Eukaryota > Metazoa > Chordata > Mammalia > Eulipotyphla > Talpidae > Talpa > Talpa europaea. Next base: position 113,934,695 of record NC_140074.1, on the reverse strand, counting down.
AAGTCCTTTCCACTTCCTATTTCAGGTGAGCTCAGTGTGCTCACTACTAAGCTGGAGAGAGAAGTTTTTGTGACAAGAAGGCAAAGAAATAGAACAAAGGGGAGCACCATGTTTCTAAAAGAGACATGTGCTATGGGAAAGGAGGTGTTACTTGCATTTAGAAGTGACTGGAAGCCTGTCTGCTAAACGTCTAAGGGACAAATAAACCAAGAGCTAGGGCTAGCACATCCTCGGCCTGAACCTGCTAATGGGCAGAGAGTGGGTTATAACAACAATAACTTTTGTTAGTGACAAGGAGGATAAGGGGCAGTGAACAGGGGCACAGAGAACAAAGAGTGAGAGTACTTCTAGAAAGCAGAATCTGAGCCAAGTAAAAAATTCTTCTCCATCCCCCAGGGCTGCTATTCTTTATAACATGGCCCCAGTGGCATTGCAGAATGCAACTATGGCTACCTTGTGACTCCAAATTTAATCATTTTCTCTGGCCATTTGGCCCCCTGAAGGGTAGTGTACTGGAGCAGTGTACATTTCTTGTCTATTTAACAAACAGGAATTCTGACCAAGAAGAATTGCCACTAAACTTGGTGCAGAGGCTATTATGCATTGCCTAAGACCCTGGGACTTAGGGGGTAGATGTGAATGTGTTCTATGTATAAGAGTTTCTTTCTTTTTTTTTTTAATTATCCTAAGAGCAAATTATAGTTGATTGAGATATTTGTGAATAGTATCAAAACATTACTGGATATTTTCTATGTAGCACAGTAAATATGTGCTAAAGAACATGCCAAGTTCAAGATTTCCATGTACTTTTTCTCTGTCATGGTGATGGGTGATGTTTCTAGTCATGGATATTTCTATCACCTAAGGATCAAAGGGACCCTTTGAGCAGTTTTCTTCATCTAACCCACATTACCACCATATTTCTTATGTTATATGACAAAGAAAGATTGGTTGTTAAATGAGATTTCTAGGTGAAATTGTTACCACTATATAATCTAACTTAACTAACACAAAAATATGTATGGAATATAATTTCAAATGAATGGGAAAATGAGGGCACGGAACCAGGGAGTTTCAATTATAGAAGATTCATCTCCAGTGAAAATGATGTGGGAAGAGCCTGAAATTTGGAATCCAATAAACCTGATTTGAATCTGTTCTATTTTTACTTCATTCATTCTGTGACCTTGAAGTTATTAAACACTTTGGCCATAAGTAAACTGGGGATAATAAAACCTATCTCACAGGTTGTTATCAGGATTAAAGATATCTTTTTGTAATTGTTCTAGTACCAAGCAATCACTATACACTTGTCAGCTAATTTCTCTTTTCCACCAGCCCTACCATTCTCTTATTAGACGAAGATGGTAAAAAGTCCATCAAATGAGATGTCAAAATTTATCAAAAATTCAACTGCATTTCAGATGAGGATCAGATAAATAAATCAAATTCTTGAAGCAGCTGGGCATAAACTATTGAATGCCATGTGGGGTTCTGGTGAACTTTAAATTATAAAACAAATAAACTTTGTAATCCCTCTGCCTAATATTGCAATTGGCACATATTACACAGTCCCAAATGTTTGTGGAATGCTATTTAGGTGGCATCATTAATAATGTCTTTAGTCTGCTCCCTAGTATAAAAAGTTTATTCTGTAGCTATGGTGAGAATTCAAGTGTTTATATCACCTCTGAAATGCATAGTTTCTAAATGCTAAATTGAGACTTCCCTTGAACATAGGGAAGCATCCAAATTGCAGTTTTGACTTCATACCTCTATTGCCTGGATTTTGCTCTAATTCTCCATCAGCCACTTCTCTCCTCCCAGGCCTCTTTACATTCTCCTTTTCTGCACCCCCACTTTGTTTCACGAACAGTCTTTGTCCAAATGATAGGTCAGAGGTACTTTGGGCTCAATAAAATACATATCAAAGACTACTGATATGCAGACTAGAAGAAATTTGGGGGAAGTAGATCAAAGGATGGGTTTCTTTGTCAAGTTGGAAGAAGGGGATCTGGAAAAGCGGCAGGAATCAAGTATGACACAGGCCTCAAGAAATATTCTTTATTTAGTTACTTTGCAGATATAAAATTTGTCCATTTGTTGGAAAGGGCAGGAATACCTTTGTGGTTTAACATCAGTTCTGACCCTCTATCAAATAATTTGTCCTTGAGAACATCATCATTTTTAGACATTGATATATATATTTTTTAAAGATTTACTTATGCATGCCTACAAGAATGGGGTACAGGCCAGATGCGTGGGAGGGTGAGAGGATTCACCAGAGACAGAGTGGGGAACAGAACAGGCAGACTGACATAAATACACTGCTGAGGGGAGCAGCAGACAAGACAGGGGAGGTCTGCTGCGCCATGTGGGATCCTCGCCTGGCCAGCAGGGATCGAACTGGCGCTACAGAGGCTGTGGACAGCTTCACAACACTGCGTTCAACCGCCTGTGCCAGGGGGGAGGCCCTGATATATCTTTCTAACTACATTTGAGTAGCTACTAAATCCAAGGCACTTTACATTACACACACACACATCCTAGAAACCATCTCTGAGAATGAGTGGTAAAACATTAAAAAAAAAAATGCTTCTTAAAGGTTAACTACTAAACTAAGACCACAGAAAATGTCTCTGGGATACTCAGTTATCTTAGTGAAAGTTCCTTGAGTTCAACCAGTCAACAATCCCTTGTAAAGGAGATCTAATATGATGGTCATTTTGTATATATAACCTTGTTCCATTTGCATCACTGTCTTACTTGGCTGAAGTATAGTAACCTTCCGCATGAGCACAATGTTAAGTAACAGAGCTTAAACTGAAATCCACTTCCTTCTGATTCAGAAGAAAGGAATGTAGATAGAATATCAGAGGTTTTTTAGGAAATGCTAAGAGAATGCCCTCACATAGAAAAAAGGTGGAAAATGGGCCTCCCTTGGTGGTGCAGCTGTTGAGCTCTGGGCTGCGAGGCTGCCCGCAGCCTCTGCAGTGCTGGTTTATTCCCCGGCCGCTAGCAAGGGTCCCACAAAAAAAAAAAAAAAGGTGGAAAATGTGGCATAACCTACACCATTGCTGTCTCTAAGCCAACCAATTCTGTCTCAGCTTAGAGACAACAGGTTATCTCTAGCATGGGTAAAACTAATACATGTTTTACTTGTAACAAATTTTACTCTTCTGTTTTTAAAATACCTGCAAAGAGTAAAGGCTTAAATCCAAATCATATATTAAAAGCATCATTTTCTCTAATGCTCAGTAGGTAAGAAACTTGTATTTATTGTTATTCAGGTTATTCTTTGTCTATATCTGATCTGATATAGTGGCCACTGAAACAGGTGGCTATTAAACTAAAGTAAAATTAAGTGAAATAAAAAATTCAGTTTTAGATCCATTAGTCATTTCTCACACTAAATAGCCACAGGTAGTTAAGGGCTACCATGTTGGACAGTACAGGCATAGAACCTCCCCCGTCACTGCAGGACATTCCATTTGGACAGCACTGGTCTATACCAACAGTTCAGGGTATACACTACAAACAACTCTTGGGTTAAAAGTTTTCTTTGGACTCTCATTTTTTAATCTCCTCTATTCACATATAATACTTTTTCACAACAACTTTAAATCCTATCGGAAGATGAATGCATTGTGGCAAGGAACCCAAGGAAAAAAATCATAGATCAAGACATTGTATTAGTCTGCATTTCATGAAAAATCATAATTAGTGGAGTTAAGGCATTAAATGATGAAAATTGGAAAATTTGCATGGTTTTTATTTATCTCTTTATTCATTTATTCTTGTAACATTCACTCAGCCTCTGTTACCATTATCCCAACTGTTTTCTATGGAGGATTTGATTTATTTCAGGGGTCCTGGATTGAACATACACATGTCAATGTTGTCCCAAGGATCCAATACGAGTGTGACATGGGTGCAGAAGAGCTATCCAATGCAATTGTCAGTTGTTGGTGCTCTTTTTGATTTCAATGACCTGTCTTGATGTTATGGAAAAAAATATTGTGAGCTTCCTGCTTTCTCTTTAAACCTGGGCAGATGTTTCTTTCCTTGCTTTTTCAGTGGTTAGCAGAATTATGCAGAAACTAGCTGGGGTTGGTTAATTATTCAAATGTGCTTATTATACATAAGCAGCATATTTGTTCTGTCCCTATTTGTGCATATGTATTTATTTTTTATGAACCTTACTTTTCTGTCAGGAAGATAAGAGAATAGAATTATCACATCTGTCCCATTTGTTGTGACAAAATATGAACTTACGATCTGGATGCTGATTTAGGGAAGCATATTCCTAGGCGTTCATGATGAGCCTGATGGAATAAAATTTCAGTAATAAATGAGTTATGAGACTCTGCATTAAAAAGCAGCACTAGAAACAAATGACATAAAAGAATATCATGGAAGATTCTGAAAAGAATTTGAACCTCTACAGTGGTGGAGCTTTGGGACAAATTGTTTTTGGAAAGGGGGTGGGGGGGAATAAGCAGACCAAAGAGGAGGCTTGTCCTTGCCATTTTCCAAATTTGTGAAGGCTAGTACCTTGAGGGATTCATGAGAAAGATATTGAAAGAAGCAGAAAGAAGGAAAAAGCTACAAAATGTATGCAGTGCTGAATAGGCAAAATAGACACAGAGCTTTGTATAGCTTTGGAGATCATAAGAGAGACATGCTTAAATGTGTTGCAGACTACTATATTTGCTAATTGCTTTTTCTTCTACTGATGCTTCCTCACCCACAGCCATGGCAGTGCTAAGGAGAAACACCACTGTTGCTTTGGGAGGCTGCCAGAGAAGGAGTGTCCAGAACATTTGTTAGGCTCCTTGGCCCCGTAGAGAGAACATATCTTCCCTGGAAAGCAGGACACATCACTGCACACCCCAGTTTCCTCCTCCTGAGTTATAATTAGGAATAGGGGAAAGGATGACTTTTGAGGTATTTTTCAGCATATCTATTCTAGTTTCTCTTGCAACACAGACTGGTGACATACAATATAAATTTAGGTAGGGTACAAAGGAATCATGCATTTTAATAATGATATGTTCTTCCTTTGCTTTCTTCTATAAATGACAACTGATATTCATCTTCCATTTGCAGTGTCAGTATAAATATTGTTAATAAAAGCAATCTTAAAAACATAAATGAACTATTTAATATTAGAATAATTACCTATATCATATTGAGGCATCCTGCAGATAGGCAAAACCTGTGAAGGTAGTTCTCAAGTGGCTGACCTTTGGGAATCACTGAGGATAATGTGATGTGGCAGAAAAGAGACAGGACTGGAGTACAAGTTATGGGTGCTCAACTTTGCTTATAATTACTTTTTTAGTTTGGACACAGGGTTTTGCCTTGCTTGATTTCAGTTTTATTTCTTGTTTTTTTTAAAAAAATGGATACTAATTCCCAATGTAGCTAATTTATAGCCTTTTCTATGGGAATCTAATGGAATAGTGAATTTGTTATTCTTCATAAATTATCCAGCGTTGCAATGGTAAAGTATTATGGATATACCTTAAGAGGGCCCTATTGTGTCACACCCTTAAACAGTACAGTCAGAGTCTCCCCTGGTGGCACAGCAGGTTGAGCACAGCACTGTGAAGCTGTCTGTAGCCTCTGTGGCTCTGGTTCAATTCCCGGCCAGCCAGGGAGAAACCCACTTGGTGCGGCAGACCTCTCCTGCCTTGCCCTCTCCTCCCCTCAGCAGTGTGTTTCCGTCCATCTGCCTGTTCTGCTCCCCACTCTGTCTCTGGTGAATCCTCTCACCCTCCCGCACCTCTGGCCTGTACCCCAGTTCTTGTATAGAAATAAATAAATCTTTTTTTTTTTAAAAAAGCACAGTCAACTGGTTTTGTGACCACCTAGTTGACAACACAGTTTTGACCACCCCATTAACTTGGTTTTGCCCGAAAGAATGTGTGACAAAGGGGTTCCCTTGTTTTCTCAGATAGTCTTAGGAGAGAGTGAGAGAGCGAGAGAGATTGATTTTGATTCTCCATTGGCCTAGAACATGCAAGCAGTCCTCTTGTGAACTGCCTGTGGAGAGTCCCAAGTGGCAGGGAACTATGGGGGGCATCTATCTGAGGTTAGATGTCCAGCTGACAATAAGAAGCTGGGCTTCCAGTCATACAATCAAAAGGAAATTTGGCAGCAGTCTCAATGAACTAAGAAGTAATTCTTTTCACATTGAGCAACTAGATAACACCATCCAATTGCCCTCTGGATCGCAACCTTGGAAGTCTAAGCAGAGGCAGAGGAACCAGTTAAGCCATACCTGGGTTTGTCAATGCATATAATGCAGAAATATAAGATAATGGATGTGTTCTATTTTAAACCATGATATCTGTGGTCACTCAGTAAAAATATAAAACTAACATGGCACAAAGGGAGACTACTTTTTATGAATAAATGACAAGGTTTGTTATTTTGTGTCTACTACACATAGACTGTATAAATGCTACCGTATTGATTGATTGATTACTTGATTAATTGGTAGGAGAGCTCTGGGACTCAAAAAATATAGTAGGTATTTTGAGAAACTACCTAGAGACCTAGGATCAGTTTATATATAGAGAAAACCAATAATTATTAGCTTTTCCAATGTTCCAAGCAGATTATCAGATTATCTCATAATGTCCTCAAGAGGGTTACTGTTATCCTTAGTCTTTGGATGAGGAATCATATACAATCTCATGAACATTCTAGGTATGTGTTGTCTTGCTGGCCTATATTGATTAATTCTATTTCTGTTAGCAATAAAGCCTGTTATTAGACCAAGTCAATCAAGGTTGCATTCAGCTGAGAGCAGTGATTAGTTCAGATCAGTTTTATAACCCGCATTGAGATATTCTCCGGATCTTTGTGGAAGATAACAGAATGGGAATCTCTCTTCTACTGAGCATCTATTTTTGGGAAAGTAAGACTGGAGCTACACAATACTTCCCCAGAGAGCCTAGAAATGATCCCAAAACAATGGAAGGTAGAGTAGAGACAATACAGGGATGGCAGATTGCAAGATCCTGATAACATTTCTTGAGCTCCTAAATCGTGTTATGCCTGAAATCAGACTTTTCAATTCTATCGGCCAATAAATGTCCTTTCTTACAGTTAGATTTTTATCTTGATAAAGAAAGAAACCTAATTTACAGAGTTAGTATGAAAAAGAGGTGAGCTTGGAAATCAAATCTCCCTAATCACAAATTTAGAACAAATGGAAGCTTGATCTATGTTTATTTCCCAGGAACTCTATACTCTCACTTCTTCTCGTCTTATGCAGAGTAATAAAGTGGACATAACAATGAACTAGGAGATAATATACCTGAATTCCTGCTTGAGGTATATAGCTATAGTAATGGATGGAATCAGCATTATAATTCAGGTCTGTGACTTCCAGTTTAATGTTCTTTCAGCTAAAGTACAAAATAACATGAGAAATTGTCTAAGGAAGGGATCAAACATTCATTCTCACTTTTCCAGAGGAGGCAGTTAGAGGCCAGATAACTAAAGACTATTATTGTATGAGATTTTGTTAGGGAGTTAATGAGGCTGTGGAGAGGAGCATGACATGAAAGTTTAAGAGAGTTTGGACTTTTCCCAATTTTCCTTCTTCACTTATTTCCTCATGCTGCTATTTCAGAGGAGGTGTGAAAACTATTTTTTACTGAGACAATGTAGACACACAATCAAGGGTCAAAATTTTGTCATTAAGTTTAGCTGTTATCTGTAAACGTGGTGGGAAATACATTGACTATCAATTCTAAATAGCCACCTATTAACAAAGTGGTTACTTTGGGGGGAAATGATGATCCACTTTCTAATCAGCTTAATAATTTCAGTTCTCCCTACATGTTCAGTCTTTTACTTTGCCAAGGGTGGGGAGGTGGCTTAACATGAATTTATTTGAACTTTTTTTTTAGCAACATGCTTCTTGTTAGCATAATCACAAATGGTATGGCCATGAATTTTGCTAGGAATTTAAAATTAATATTTTTCTTTCTTAAATTCTTGAAAAATAAAAAGCACTTCCAATTTGAGTATCTGCTTTCAGTCTATCGGCATAGTCAACCTCTTTCTCCAAGGAACAATATCATATAATGTGATCCCCAGGGGATTTCCAAACTGCATCCCTGCACCCAACATGCCAACTTAGACTTTGGAATTGAGAGCTATGTCCCAGCATTCTGAAAATAAGGTCATCTGGTCAAGCCCTACAGCTTCTCTGAGTAAGCAGAGTAATGATGTTTTTTGGTACTTTCCTGAGATACCTGTCAGTTGTCAATGGGATAGTCTATCTAGGCAACACTTATGTTGCCATGTATACACTAAAGGATTTAATTTCAGAGTGATGCATTTTGGTTGAACCAAGAGATGTGTCACAGTGGCACTGGGCCAGAGTTAAAGGAGAACTATGTCTACAGTAATTAAATCTTGCAGTGGAAGATTGGCTGAGAAAATGAATTTTAATGATCAACCTGTAGAGCTGACTCTGCAGGCGCCCCAGTCAGATCTCTGTGATCTTCTCAATTGTGGGATCCCACTCTGCAGTTCCTTGCGTGTTTTGTGGCTTATTGCTCCAGCCTAAAGCCTGCTGTTGGACATTTAAACACCTGCCAAAGGGACAGCTAGGTGTGACTTGGTGTTTCATGTTGCATGGGGCTGTAGCCACTGACTGAATTGTTTGTGAGCATAAAAGTTCAGTTTCTTTGTCTTGAAGTAGGATAATAAACTCTAAGGGGTAATATGTGCTCTAGACTTGATCATCTCAGTACAATAGTTAAGTCAAAATTTAACAAAACAAAAATCTTACTGGCTCAGATACATTTCAAGTGCTTATGCAATGCACAGATATATTTCATCATTAATGCAAAGCTCTAGCAGACAATGCTTTTCTGGAGCTCCCTGGAGGGGTAGGTAGAGTTGGAGACCTCCCCTGAAATTGAGCCCTAATTTGGCTTCTCTTTACTGTGCCACTTTCCCTTTTCTCATCACTTTCTGTTAGAAATCTTTCACGCCAGGGTCAATTATAGGAAAACTCCACCTATGACTCCAGAGAAATCAACTGCAAATATTTCAGTTCTTTTAATCTCTGAATGTTAAATGCTAAAATCTACTTTCATTAATATCGATGCTTTAAATTATATTATTTCTATCAAGGGAATGGTGATTTATAACACTACATATGATTTAACAGGTTCACACCTCTTCAGATAAATGATTGATTTTATCTACATATTATCTGATTTACTTCAATGGAAATATGGAATACGGCATTTACAATTTACAAAAAGATTTCTAAGATATTTGGCAGGAAAATACTTTAAAATGTAGCCTATTTGTGCTGGTTTACAGTCAGTGATCACTAACAGGTGGTGATTGCTATCTTTATTTCAAGGATTAGAGAACTGAACTGCAAAACAGTTGTGTAGACTATTGAGAGACTCTGTATCTAACAAGTGACACAGTTGGAATTCATGGCCCTGTGTACATATATAATGGACTTCAAAGCGTGTTCTCTAAGAAGGGAGGGTGTACACTGGAAAGCTAAGAAGTAGGTGGTAGAGGATGACTGAGGTGAGGCAGATGCTTTCCTTTAAAGTACCTATAACTGACTTAGGGACTTTTTAATTTTATATATTTTTTACATCATTTTTGCACAATGTGTGCATTTTCATCTTGGTTATAGTCCTCATACATCCACCTCCCCTTGTTTTGATCCTACTCCCTCCCCCCCACCCTGTAGTGTGTCTCTGGTTTATAGTTGCTTCTTGATATTGATTTTTTACTTTATTATAATTAGTCTTTTTCCTGGCCCCTTTTTTAGGTTTTCTAGATTCCTGCTATGAGTGAGACCATCTGGTATTTCTCTTTTTCTTTCTGGCTTATTTCGCT